>NC_136063.1:2093390235-2094054915 GCF_964261635.1 Lissotriton helveticus
ACGCGAGATAGGTGGGGGAGGAGCGGGCAACGCTGTATTTGTCAATTATCAATTTTAAATTTAAGCATTGCTCCACTGTTCCTACCCCATTACGGAACCCCATCTGGCAAGGGTCTAAAAAGTCAGTGTCAATTGCCCATTCCAGTACTCTATGGTGAATTATGCGGCCCAGCACTTTTAAAGTATTTTCCAAGAGGGAGATAGGGCGATAATTCCCAGGGTCAGACCTGTCTCCCTTTTTATAGATTGGAACAATTATGCTGGTTGCCCATGTGCTCGGCATGGCTGTTTTTGGGAGACTATTAAAAATGTTAAGAAGTATGGGTGTCCACAAGTCAGCATCATATTTGATAATATCAATGGGAAGACCATCGGGTCCGGGCGCCTTATTTCCCAGACTCTCTTTTATAGCAGGACTTCCGACAGAAGTCTATAAGGATAATGTGGAAGAGATCTTGGCCCCATTACAGAAACTTCTCAATAAAATCTTTATCCATGGTGAGCAAATACCTCCCTCCTGGTCTGACGCTACAATCTCTTTAATAGCTAAACCTAATAAAGACCCGGAAAGGATTGAGTCTTATAGGCCTATTTCACTTTTAAATTCTGATCTGAAAGTATATTCTGGTATTCTTGCGTCGAGGCTGGCAAAAATAATTAAGTCAATAATTCACCCAGACCAACGGGGATTTATACCAGGTCGTCAACTGAACGAATTGACTTTTCAAGTGATTGGAGCAATTGATATTGCCATTGAAACAAAAGCACCTCTCACTATTGTAGCTATAGACGCGGCCAAAGCCTTCGACCAGGTGAACTGGCATTTTCTCTGGAAGTCGATGACCAATTTTGGCTTCCCAGAAGTATTCATCAAGGGAATTGAAACACTATATAGAAATCCGAGAGCCAAGATCCTGGTTAATAACAGCCTTACTGACTGGTTGAGTATCTCTAGAGGGACAAGACAGGGCTGCCCTTTATCCCCTCTTCTTTTTGACATTTATATTGAACCCTTTATATGTTCTTTACGGCAGGACCCTGTAATAAAACCATTCAGAATAGGAAATCTCGAACTGAAGACAGCTCTGTACGCTGATGATTTACTTATGTACACCTCCAATCCTGAAGAAGCAATACCAAGATTATTTAGATTGGCTGAAGATTTTGGATCAATATCAGGGTACAGCATCAACAGGGATAAAACCGAAATAATGAGCTGGAACAACCCGGCCCCAGTTGCTGAAGCAAAATCTAAAATTATATACTTGGGAATATATCTCACACAAAATCTAGACGACACTTCCAAGACTAGCTGGGGAACAGTGGTAAAAGAGATCAGAAAACTCCTAACTAGATGGAGTAATCTTCCTTTAAATATCTACGCCAGAGTGAATCTGGTAAAAATGATAATTTTCCCAAAAGTTACTTTTTTGTTTAATTCTATTCCTTTAATTTTCGATAAAAAAGATATTTCTAACCTACAAGGAAGAATTGGTACTTTTATCTGGGCTACAAAAACCCCTAGAATAGCTTGGAAGAAGCTCAGGAGAGGATTGAAACTGGGTGGATTGGCACTTCCAGACTTACTTTCTTATTGCTACGCCTTCCAATTTAAGAACTTTAGACTTTTAGCCAATAAATTGGATGATACTTCACACGGCAAACTGTTTCGAGCTATGTTAGCAGACCTCCCATTTGGTGCAGATTTTTTCTTGTTCAAATTTGGTGATGGATACGGAAGTTCACAGGCATCCCCTACTACCACGCTCAGGCCCCAATTTGGGATTCCCCTGGTACTCCAGAATGTCTATCGGATCAACTAGCTCTCCCTCTGAAGAAAGCTGGCCTTATAAAGTGGGGGGACCTCTGTGACGTCTCATGCCTATTATGTTGGGAAACATTATCACGTTTAACAGAGGGCACTATCACAAGGTTTAAATTTTACCAATTATCAGCATGGTGGGGAAGTCAAAATTGGAACACGGAAGAGGAGAGCCTCCCACTTGACTTAATAACTAGGCAGAAGGGATGGATGGGCGAGACGGCGGGATGGTACAAAATGATAACGGGCAGTAAGGATAAGAAAAATCTAGAGGCTGAGATAACTAAATTATGGGATATCCTTCCAATACAAACCTTAGACGACATAATAAAAATCTGGTCAGACTCCTTCATAATGTCACAGAAAGTTATCAAACCATCAAATCTGAGAAGAAACCACCTATTCACAATGTACAGGGCCTATTGGACACCCGCCAAACTCTCAAAAATATCAGAAGAACAGTACTTCTGTCCAAGGTGTAAGGTACCAGCAGCAGATGACATTCACATGTTTGCCGAATGCCCTGAACTAGATATCTTTTGGAGGCAGGTCTGTGGTTTTTTGGAAGAGTCATTGTTAATCCCTATAACTTGGTCTCCCTAACTTGTTTTATTTGGTTTTTTGCCCGAATACAGTATAGATAGCTGCACATCACAGTTTATCTTCTACGTAATTGTCATCGCGAGAAGAGAGATCTGCAAAGAATGGAAATCAGAACTTCCCCCAAAATTCGCTGACTGCCTTAGGAACATCATGGCGGTGAGTAGTCTTGACTTACTATGTGGAGGGGTTAAGTCTGCTGCGGTGTGGTCTGCACTAAAAGCCTGGTGTGAAAAATAACAACAAGAAAAAGTCCAATGATTATGCCAGAGGTTAAGTGGTCTTGTCCTCCCTTGATAGCAAGTAACATCGGGAAAGGGAGTTGGACTGGAACTAACCTTACCTCTGGACGATCTTCAATGGCTATCCACAAACACAAGGGCGGTAAAGAAAGGTTTGTGTTAGTGGCCTGAAGGACGTCTGCTTAGAGCTAACATCTACTGGTGGCATATATGAGGACTTTAATAAAAAGAAAAAAAAAAAAAGTCAGCATCATATTTGATAATATCAATGGGAAGACCATCGGGTCCGGGCGCCTTATTTCCCAGACTCTCTTTTATAGCTGTTTTAACTTCATGATCTAGAATTAGTAAACCATCTGATTGTCCAAAAGTGGGAGGATACTCCTCTAAGGGGGCTGCGTAGATTCTAGAAAAATGGGTCTCCCATGCTGCGCTTGTTATATTGCAACTGATTTGGGTAAGCTTCTTTCCCATTTCCCTCGTTTTTCTGACAGCGGACCAAAATGGGCCACTGCCGCCCAAATTTGCGCTGGTAACCAGAGAGTCCCACTGTTCGGAAAGTAAATTGGCCTTCCGTTCAGATATTTTAGCTTTGTAATTTTTCCTGGCTAATTGAACGGTGGCTTTACACCTTGGTTTTACGGAGAGAGCCTTTCTTAATTCTCTATTTGCCAAGGAGCATGATGAATCGAACCACCTTGGCTCTTTACCTTCCTTAGGTAATGGAACTGACAAAAGGGTTTTTATGGTTGAGCACAGAACTTCAAAATCAGCAATTAATTTGTCATGATTGTCGCTTGGAGACAAACAAGTGTCAATCAGATGTGAATGTAGCGTTTGTAGACTGTCTAAAATAGCCCCACAATCCACTCCCCTCCATTTTAACCGAATGCCATCAATTGATGGAGTAATGTCCCTTGCACCATTTAGGTTCGTAAAAATCGGACTTGGAGCAAGATCCAAAATTACAACCAATGGGTTATGATCACTAAGGGGTGTTTGTACCACAGAAGTTTTACTATACAATCTGTTAGCAGTGGTGACGTAAATACATAATCAATAGTAGAGCTACTGTCCCTACCGATAAACGTTGGAGCATAAGGGGAGTCAGGGTTATGCTCTGTTCTGAAAGCATCAGCTAGATCAAATTCGATTAGTAGTTTGGACAATTCCGAACCCCTGCGCTCCGCTGGATCAGAATAGGTCTGACTATCAGATCCAACCCTCACTGCTCATTTCGCGTTAAAATCGCCCCTATTAGAATACCTGACTTATTGTCTACTGAAAGGGAACATTCCAATTTACTTAAAACCTTGGATAATGCCAAAAAGTTCTTGTTCGGTACATGATAAAAATCATTATTATAAAAATTAATTAAATAAACTGTGGTCTTTGACTTCAACTTGTATTCAAGAATCTGGATATTGGAATTAACAGGACCATCGTTCTGCAGGTTTCTAATCGTGCCACCTGCGAGAATCTTAATCCCAACAAATAGGCCACCCACTGCTCGGCCAAAACTCGGTTTAGGTGATGTTAGGCTGAAACAGTGATAGCCCTCTATGTACAAATTTCCAACAGCCCATGTTTCTTGAAACATAAGAATATCCGCATCATTAATTATCTCGATCCATGCAGGGTCCAATAACTTAGATTCCAGTCCTGCAACATTCCAGCTTAAAATTGATAGACCATGGATATTACAACATTTGCCTGGCCTTACCCCAGTGCTCCCTGCTTCCTCAAAAATCGTATTAACAACAACAGGGAGATTACTATTAGCAGGCGTCGATTCCATAATTTCCAATGTGCCATTCAAAACCTGACAGTCTGCAGCTAATGCTGGGTGTCCCTCTTGTATACTGACTGTGGCTTGGCTATGAATGTCTGTGTTAGGCGTTGTATCCAGTCAGTCCTGCTCATCTAGATTAGAAAAATATTCAAATCGATTATGCGTGGGAATGTTGAATGTTGACCTTACTTCAGTTATCGGTTGAAACTGATGGAGGTCGGGGACAGGATAAGACCTATCTCTATAGTTATATTGGTGCATGTTTGAGAATTGGAGATGATGCGGGGAATAAGAAAGGGGTACTGACATTGGGATCTGGTTCCGCCAATTGTGGCCATTCAAGTGGCCAAGGTCCTGGTTTTGTAAAAAAAGCGGTGATTTGATCCTTGCACCAAAATTCGAATCTTATATCCACTCATTCTTCAATGCAAATTTCTATATATATAACACATATTTAAATAACAAAGCAAACCACATTCACTGGATGATGTCATCAGTGATGCCATTTGAGATGTCATCAGTGATGTCACTGACAATGTCATGAATGATGTAATATGTGACATCATCAGCAGTGGATTGCGGGCGCGCGAGATATAGTTAGTACAACTAACTATATCGGAGGAATTTCAATGGTTTTGTATGAGTGAGATATCCAGCTAACTATAACACCCCTAAAATCTAGTTTTTTCAGTGAATTTCTAAGGTTTTTAAAATGCTAATTCCTAACTATATCAGGCTTGAAACCTATGTTTCGGCAGCAGTTTTAAAACTATTTTCTAATAATTTTAGTATATATTTGGCAACACTGGATGTTAGTTTGGCTAATCAGTTTAAGTGCCCCCACGTATCCCACTGAGCAGTGTTTTCATTACTGTGCATGCTTCATCATACATTTTGCCTGCTTTTCTAGGTAACTTTGAAATTTTGGTTAATGCATTGTGCACTTTATATTAGTATTTTGCGTCTTACCTACATGTATGTTTACAAAGAGCTTTAGGAAGTGTGAGCATGATGTATTTAAACTGCAATGGGAATCCATACGGTATAGTATGTCTTTCATGTTTACTAATTGGGCTAGTTGGATGGGCTATTTAACTTAAGAGCTATGTAGTGCCAACTAGATTGACAAAGGCCTCCTGAAGGCTGAAACGCATCTCTCCCTGTGCTCGTGATTGAGGGCGTCCTGCATTAAGAAATAAATGCTGAATCCAAAGCTACTTCGTGTACGTGCCTGCTTTCCATGGAGTTCCTGTGGTAGTTGGATGTGTTTGCTCATTGTGATACAGCGTGAATGGTCGGCACGCTTTCAGGGAACACCAGTCATTTCGTGGCTCTCCTATCAGACCGTTTGTTTGGAGGAAAAGTACTGGAGTGCTATCAGGGGAGCCCCCAGCTGTGCGACCTGGATAAGGAACTAGGATGACTGCCGAGGAGATGCGGGTCTCAGACCGGGGCGGTTTTCGCGACTGCCAGCATGGATCTGTACCTCACCGACAAGAAAAGCCTTGTCTGCAATTCTAGCGCATACTGGTGGCTGGGCACCGCAGATGCTACAATGCCGATGTGGTGAGGTGGTGATGGCGTTATCTATTTTGCGGATGGGTCCCCCTCAATCACTAGGTTGTGCCATTAAGACATTTCATGCTTGCCGTTTTTGGTCCTTCAGACATTACGTGTCCTTTCCCGGGTGTGACCGCCTCTTTGACTCTGACTTTGTAACAACATCAGGCGACTTATTATGCTGCATTGTGGGATCCGCAGTTTCAAAGGCATTTCTAGTGTGTACTCGTATTAACTTTGAGGCGACATTTCTTCAATGATGGAAAGGTGTTACCTCAAGCGCGAAGATCGTTGACCGGTCCCGGGGCATCACACAGTAGCATCTGCTGACAATGATATGACAGTGATCTAGCTTGTGCCCATATTAATTTTGATGTGACATTTTTTTTAACGGTATAAAATTGCTTTTTAATGCACTGGAAACATTTACTGGTCCCCGGGTTTCAGGCAGCGTTAGCTATTAAAAACGACATGGCAGACATTGTTTATCCTTCCTGGACAAGGTCAAATGTCGTGGTGCGGCAGGATAGACAAGAGCTCAAATGAGCTATCGGGACAATGGACAGTCAGTAAAGAATATTACGAGTATATACGGCAGCAGTTTTAAAACTATTTTGTAATAATTTTATTATATATCAGGAAACACTGGATGTTAGTTTGGCTAATCAGTTTAAGTGCCCTCACGTATCCCACTGAGCAGTGTTTTAATTACTGTGCATGCTTCATCATACATTTTGCCTGCTTTTCTAGGTAACTTTGCAATTTTGGTTAATGCATTGTGCACTTTATATTAATATTTAGTGTCTTACCTACATTTATGTTTACGAAGAGCTTTAGGAAGTGTGAGCATGCTGTATTTAAACTGCAATGGGAATCCATACGCTGTAGTATGTCTTTCATGTTTACTAATTGGGCTAGTGGGATGGGCTATTTAACTTAAGAGCTGTGTAGTGCCAAACTAGATTGACAAAGGCCTCCTGTAGGCTGAAACACGTCTCTCCCTGTGCTCGTGATTGAGGGGGTCCTGCATTAAGAAATAAATGCTAAATCGAAAGCTACTTCGTGTCCGTGCCTGCTTTCCATGGAGTTCCTGTGGTAGTTGGATGTGTTTGCTCATTCATATATATATATATATATATATATAGATATCCTGCTCAATTTCTTTATCTTTTCGAAAGGTAAAGACAGGGGCAACTCGAATCATATACAAGAGACACTAAGGACTTTTTAAAGAAAATCACTGACATCGATTGGAAGAGCAATTATTTGCTAATGGTACTGGACATCACCAGTCTTTATACTAGCATAAAGCATGTACATGGCTTAACAGCAGTCCGATACTATTTGAAAAAGCGCCAATTGAGATTTGCACAACACAATATGATGCTGCTGGAGTTTGTGGAATTTTGTCTCTCGTACAATATATTTGTGTTCGAGAATCTATTTTTTAGACAAATATCTGGGACAGCGATTGGCACCTGCTTTGCCCCCAGCTACGCGAACTCGTTCGTTGGCTGGTGGGAGGAGCAGTTGCCCAGAAACTGTAAAGTAGGCCAAGACAGTGGTAAGGTCATTCAGTGGCATTGTTATATCGACGATTTATTCATTGTCTGGCAGGGGTCAACTGAGACAGCCCTCAAATATATTGACGATCTGAATGATAACAACTACAACCTGCACTTCTCGGGTACCACTAGTCTGGTGGCAGTAGACTATTTGGACCTGAGGGTGTTTGTTGAGCATGGGCGACTCTACACTGCACTTTTCCGCAAACGCACGGCCGGTATTTCCATCCTGTCCGCCAGCAGCAACCATCCACCGAAGCTTATCAACAGCATACCGTATGGGGAGCTGCTGAGGCTTCGCAGAAATAGTTCAAGGGAGCAAGACTTTGAGGCGGCAGCCTCAGAGTGTGTAGAGAGATTCAGTTTGCGAGGCTATGAACGCGGCGCACTGAACAAGACACTAAACAAGGTCAGAAAGATCCTGAGGGAGACTCTTTTAGTAGATAAACCTAGCAAGAAGGAGGATATCAACAAGGAAGGGACATTTCGGATGATTACGCCTTATTCTTCTGAGGCTAACTATCTGAAAAAAATGCTTAGAAAAAACTGGCATATTCTCCTGACTGATAATACAATTAAGGATATACCCCAATACCCACAGGTAACTTTTGGAAAGGCCAGGTTCTTAAAGGACATGCTGCTCAGAAGCCATTTGGAGAGACCTATACCGAAAACTAACACCTTGAAAGAAATGAAGGGATTTTATCCCTGCAGTAGGTGTAAAGCCTGTGAAGCTAGTAAACGAGTCCTGACCTACACTCTTTTAGACACAGGGAGAACGATGGAAATTAAAAAATTCCTAACTTGTAGCACCTCCTTTGCAGTTTATTGTCTTGTCTGCCCATGTGGCCTACGCTACATCGGCAGTACAATTCATGAGCTGAAAATTAGGATATTGGAACATATGCGGGCCATCGATAAGGCGCATCCCGCCTATCCAGTTGCCCGCCATTTTTCAGAATTCCACAATAGGGACAGAAAGAAGCTACAGTATTTTGGATTAGATTGTGTCCCTTGTAACATCAGAGGTGGAGACCGTTTGCGGAAGCTGCGACGACTAGAGTCGAGATACATCATCGACCTATCGTTCAAATTCCCCAAGGGTCTAAACGGTGGGGAGGAACTTGGAATTCATCTGGGGAAATAGTGTGATCTGCCATATTGTTATAATCTATGCTCTGGTTTATCACTATATCCTACGATCTTTTGTTTTGGTTTGTCCTGTCTTATTATGCTGCATATATATACTGAGAAAATATTGATTCTGTCGAGAAACAGTCATAGAGGGTCACAACTATCTATGGGTAAACATAGTTGATGTTTACATTTAGTCACTTATTCATTAACGTTGGATGAAATACGAGATTATGATCGAATGATTTTTAATTCGGGTCGTTCATTCAATGAATTTAAGAAAAATGTACTTTTTACAGGAGATATGTAAAGTTTCAATATGTAATATAATGGTGATTTGTATAGGAAGGACCCAGGCCGATCCACGGCTTTATCTCATGTAATTACATGTATAAAGGGTTTTATCCTGCAATAATTTGTGGGGCCAAGGGTATGCCGATCTATGGCGCAATGGTGTTGTGGTTTAATTATCATAATATGTGTAAGTAATGGTATTGTGCCTTACATATACTCCAAGATGGCGCCCAATGTTTGCTAAAGGGTAATGGTCCTGACTTTGTTACCATGAAATGAAGAAACTTTATTAGCCTGTCACAATAGCGGTGTCATGAACACAGATGAAGGCTTGACGCCGAAACGCGTTTGTTCGCTTCATAATAAAGAAGCCTGATGTGAAAAGCTCCCCGTGAGTGCGTTTTCTCTTTCAAAAAGGTAATGAAATTGAGCAGGAGATGTTGCGGCTGTCCACGGCCGCGAACCACACCCGCCTCTGAGTGCACCGGATGAGCAGTGGAAAACAAGCAGCGATATATATATATATATATATTCACTGAAAAAACCATAGGTTTCATGAGTGTTATAGTTAGCTAGACATTTCACTTGTACAAAACCATAGAATTTCCTCTGTTATAGTTAGTTGTGCTAATTATAACTCGCGCGCCCGCAATGCACTGCTGATGATGTCACACATTACATCATTCATGACATGGTCAGGGACAGTCTTTTTTCAGTTACGTCAAATACGTACAATTATACGTGGTGTGCGCGACCGGTATGCGACCGGTCCCCAACTCATGCTCCCGCGCATTTGCGACACATGCGTATTATGGGTACGCGACGCTTGCATGATGGAGGGCCCCACGTGACGTCAGATACGTGCTGGGGCGCGCTGGTTGCGCGACTCCTGTGAAATTGTTGATGTTCTAAAATGGTATGTACGTGTCTTTAATGTACATATTAGGGCAAAAGTTTATCTAAGGTATTCATAAAAATAATATATTTCTACTTGTAATAAACTTATATTAATTTTAAATATATTTTCGCGAAGTCGTGTCGGGTGTGCTCTTCATGAGCGCATGGTGCGCGGATCCCATGTGACTTCAAAATAAAAGATTTCATAGGTTCATAACATTTCCCACTGTAACTATTGAAGGACCCCACCTATTTTAATTATTCTGTTTGGAGCAGTTGATGAGAGACATCTCTTCTTCTTCCAGAGCTGGTTTTGGAATTTATTTGGTGTTTTTGAAAAATTGCATTGGAGAAATGGCATCTGGTTCGCAAGCTCCTCATCATTCTTCAGCTGAAGATATCTTGGAAGAAGATCCACCCAAGCAGAGGTCTGAATCAGTGGTATGCAAATGTTTCACTTTTCCTGGCAGAGAAGAAAAAGGTCAGTGCAAGAAAAGTCACATGCTTGCTGTGTGACAGGGTCCTGTCGCGAGACAGTGACAAGAAATACTCCTGTGAAAAAGTGAGTATGTATAAACATTTGTGGACCATGCACCCAGGGAATCTGGAACAAAAAGAAATGATGCGTGCAGCAAAATGTCCGCACCCAGGCATTGCTAGCATACCCAGAGCATCCACTTCAGCAACCCCAAGTAGACATTGGCCCAGAATTTGCTTTTCTGCAGCAGCACTGCACTAAGTGCAAAACCATCATCTGTTATGGTGAACAGTCAGTGGACGCTATTTGTGCAGCTCAACGGAACCACAAATGCACATTTTTTTTATTTTTTTGTTTTTGGAATGATGTTGAATTCCAAAAGCTGTTTACTTAGTTCCTTTTTTGTTAAATTTTTTAAAAACACCAAAAGAAATGGAGAAAATTGTTAAAAACTACAAAACAAATAGAAAACAAAAAACAGAAGAAATAAAAAGAAAGTTCAGAACTACCTTATCTGGCTTAAAAAAAGAACTTTAATTGCATGGCAATGTCTGAAAGTTTGGTTGAATGTATATTTGGAGCATGATTGACTGAAAGAATGCATTAGTACTGTATGGTGAATTTATTGGGGTGGATCTATGAGGAAGTGCTGCAGCGTGACACTGGAAGCCCTTTAGCTGCACAGCGCTGCGGCACTTCTGAAGCAGAGGGATGTGACATATTTATATGAATATGTTGCAATTTTGTTCTCCCTCTGCACTAGCACACAAACTGCTGCCATGCAGTGACACAGGCACCCTTGCACCATGGTGCAAGGATATCCGTGTCGTGGGAGATTGTTTTTGTGCAGGAAGGGACAACTTACTGCACAAAAACAATCACTAAAGGCATTTTCCTCCTTCAATGTGTGCTGTGGAATGCAGCATGCATTGAAAGAGGAAAAAACGAGGAGAAATGAAAACATTTCTCCTTGTTGTGCCCCGCTACACCACCTCTACGGTGGCGCACCATTCACACGTATCTACAGATTTACACTTTCTTGTAAGTCTTGAGATGTGTTATTCCATGGGTGTTGTGTGGGAACAGACACAGCAACACCCATGAAATGCCCCTTTAACACAAAGTGCTGAATTTGAATGGGTCGTATTTTCAAGGAGACGAAAAGCCTCGTAGGGTGGCTTTTCCTCTCCTTGTAAATATGGAGGAGTCCCCAGCGCCATCACTACGTTACATAAAGTGACCTACTGGTGGCACACGGGGCTTGTAAACCTGCCCAGAAGTGCTTAGGTATTGGCAGAATGATATAACAAGAACATAGTGCTGGATGGCTGATTGACGAACTGCATGAGACTGACAGGAGGTATCCTAGGCTGCATGAGTACTACTTCAGTATTTAGTGGAGTGTACCAATAGTATGTATCTGCTTAGAGGTTTGTAGGGATTGTGCACATAATATTGTACTTGTACTTGTGTTGGTGCCTAGGTCATTCTATAAGAACATCACTAGTAACTAGAATGATGACAGTGCTGCTGCAAACAGAGTGCTCAGTTAATTTATAATTGCTTAGGTATTGTCTCAATGCCTGAGTCATTCTGCAAGTGCATAGACAGTGACTGGGTTCCTAGAGTTCTAGTAGTTGACAGCAGGATACGTTTATAAGCACTTATGTTTCAGCAGAGTGATTGGATAAGGAAATGCTTCTGTCAGGATTATTGTAGGAGTGGGCAGAGCTGCTTTAGAGCCATAGAACAGGTCAGCAGAGCTGCTTTAGAGCCAGAGAACCAGGTCAGCAGAGCCGTTGTAGAGCCAGAGACCCAGGTCATCAGAGCTGCGGTGGAGCCAGAGAACCAGGTCAGCAGAGCTGCTTTAGAGCCATAGAACCAGGTCAGCAGAGCTGCTGTAAAGCCAGAAAAACCAGGTCAGCAGAGCTGCCTTGGAGCCAGAGAACTAGGTCAGCAGAGCCGTTGTAGAGCCAGACAACCGGGTCAGCAGAGCTGCTCTAGATCCTAAGAAGCAGGTCAGCAGAGCTGCTCTAGAACCAGAGATTCAGGTCAGCATAGCTGCTCTAGAGCCTGAGACCCAGGTCAGCAGAGCTGCTCTAGAGGTCGAATACCAGGTCTGCAGAGCTGCTGTGGAGCCAGCGAAACCTGGTCAGCAGAGCTGCTTTAGATGGAGAGAACCAGGTCAGCAGAACTGCTTTAGAGCCAGAGACCCAGGTCAGCAGAGCTGCTCTAGAGCCAGAGACCCAGGTCAGCAAAGCTGCTCTAGAGGTCGAGTTTCAGGTCTGCAGAGCTGCTGTAGAGCCAGCGAAACCAGGTCAGCAGAGCTGCTTTAGATGGAGAGAACCAGGTCAGCAGAACTGCTTTAGAGCCAGAGAACCAGGTCAGCAGAGCTCTTTAGAGGGAGAGAACCAGGTCAGCAGAGCTGCTTTAGAGCCAGAGAACCAGGTCAGCAGAACTGCTCTAGAGGCAGAGAACCGGGTCAGCAGAGCTGCTTTAGAGGGAGAGAATCAGATCAGTAGAGCTGCTCCAGACCCAGAGAAACCAGGCCAGCAGAGCTGCTTTAGAGGGAGAGAACCAGGTCAGCAGAGCTGCTTTAGAGCCAGAGAACCATGTCAGCAGAGCTGCTGTAGAGCCAGAGAACCAGGTCAGCATAGCTGCTCTAGAGCCAGAGAACCAGGTCAGCAGAGCTGCTGTAGAGCCAGAGAAACCAGGTCAGCAGAGCTGCTTTAGAGCCAGAGAACCAGGTCAGCAGAGATTCTCTAGCTGTCACTGACTAACTGACACTGACTGACTGACACTGACTGACTGACATTGACTGATTGACACTGACTGACACTGATTGACAGACACTCACTGACACTGATTGACTGACACTGACTGACTGACACTGACTGACACTGATTGACTGACACTGACTGACACTGACTGATTGACACTGACTGACACAGATTGACTGATACTGATGGAGTAGGCAGAGCTCCTTTAGAGCCATAGAACAGGTCAGCAGAGCAGCTTTAGAGCCAGAGAACCAGGTCAGCAGAGCTGCTGTAGAGTCAGAGAACCAGGTCAGCACTGATTGACTGACACTGACTGACTGACACTGATTGACTGGCACTGACTGACTGACACTGACTGACTGACACTCTACTACTCTCAACTACTCTCTCTACTACTCACTCTCTACCACTCACTCTCTACTACTGACTCTCCACTACTACTCTCCACTACTATCTCTCTACTACTCACCCTCTACTACTCTCTACTATTCACTCTCTACTACTCACTCTCGACTACTCTCTCTCTACTACTCACTCTCTACTGCTCACTCGCTACTACTTTCTACTACTTACTCTCTACTACTCACTCTCTACTACTCTCTACTACTCTTTACTACTACTCTCTACTACTCACTCTCTATTACTCACTACTACTTCCTAAGACTCACTCTACTACTCTCTACTACTCTCTACCACTCACTCTCTTCTACTTACTCTCTACTACTCTCTACTACTCTCTCTCTACAACTCACTCTCTATTACTCACTCTACTACTTTCTACTACTCACTCTACTCCTCACTTTCTACTACTCTCTACTACTAACTCTCTACTAATCTCTACTACTCACTCTACTACTCACTCTCTACTACTCTCTACTACTCACTCTCTACTACTCACTCTCTTCTACTCTCTACTACTCACTCTCTACTACTCTCTACTACTCAATCTCTACTACTCACTCTCTACTACTGTCACAGTCGTAGCCTCCACAGGATCAGAGTGATGCTTAAAGGGGTCCACCTCCTGATTTCCCGAAACTCTGACTGAATGAACATACACAGAGCCTCTAGGTAATCAAGCCAGGGAAAGGTAAGGGAAGGGGCTGGAATGGAAGGGACAACTGAAACGAGAAAAACATAAAGGTTATAGCATTCACTTCTGACTACTCTCATTCAAGTCTCGTTAGTAGAACACCTACCCCAGGTATCTTTCTGGATGTGAACCCTTCCTCTATGCTGTATGTAGTAGATACATCTCTCTATCATAAAGCATCACAATCTGGAAATAAATAAACACAATTATATTCCTTGCATTCACTTATCCAGATCTTCCCAAAATAAACATATGTTGTCCCATACATACCATTCCACCTTCCCAATGTTAACGAAAAATAACAACCCTTCTCCAGTAGCCGGCAATGTTGAAGAACAAGGGTAATGAAATAATAGTAACCAAAGTTCCTCGCAAGAAGTACAAATAGTCTTGAACTAGGCAGAGGAATCAAGTAACAAGGAAGGAATCAAAGGTCCCGAATAATCCAAACAGGAAGTCAATAAGATCTTCTCCAAGAAGAGCAATTCAGCAATAGCGTTCAATATATATACAATGGCCTCACTGGAGGCTTACCCCAGGAAAGAACAGAACGGACTAAAACCTCTACTTATCTTGCAATACCAGCCGCTTCAGTCTCTCTCCCATTCCATGGGAAAAGGAGATCCACCGGGGGTAAATTCCGCGTCTCAGCCGAGAACACACAAAGGTCAGTTACCGCCGCAGCCATAGACAGCAACTCTAGCAAGTTCTTCTCCAGACGCGGAGTGCGGCAGCTGCCCACTCCATCGAGGCAAAACAGCGTCTCAGCCGAGAACGCTCGAGGGTCAGTTACCGCCGCTGACAGTAACTCTAGTAAGTTTTTCTTCAGACGCGGAGTGCGGCAGCCGGCCACTCCGTCGAGGCATTTCCAGCATGTTGAATCATGGGTGCATCCGTTCTGACACGGGTCACGGGTCCGAATGCTGCCGAGCCCACATGTGAAGCAGCGGCTAAAGGGATCAATGGACGCTTCGCATCCTGGGGCCCATCCAGGGCTTTTGCATTGTATCAGCTGTCATTTCAAGCACCCATTAAGGGAATAAATACGGACTGCTAATCCCACAAGACATTGCGCGCCCATCTGAGGGCCATTAATTATAAATAGTGGGAGTGTCAGAACGGAAGTACTCATGTCGAGCCTCTGATGATGAGCGATAGGCTCACAAACGCGTCAGGCTGAAGAAGCCCAGACTTGAGAGCTGAAGACAATTACTGGAGTGTTGAGGTGTGCTTTACCCGCCGAAAGCCGCTGCTGCAGTGCTGCCTCGCCTGAGGGCACCCTGGAGCTTTGATATATATATATATATATATATATATATATATATATATATATATATATATATATATATTACCTACTGGCGATAGCCAGTAGGTATATATAGTTAGGATTTTTTTCCTATGGGATTTTTGAAAATTCTATGTCGAATAACTTTGGCGTTTGAGGACAGAATTGGCTGAAATTTTCAGGAAAATTTAACATTTTGTTTCTGAGCAGCCCCTGACAATTTGGGGGGGTTTCGTCAAGGGGGGGCCGAGAAAAAAGGGGGGTCCCAAAACGTGTTTTTCCCATGCAATTTTCCATAGGGCGGTTGGCCTCACTTTTAGCCTGAACGGCTGAATGGATTTACACCAAACTTGGCAAAATTGTAGGGACTGGTAGCCCGATGTGCCTTTGCTATGTCTCAAGATATAGGCTCCAGTGGTTTTTACGAAAATTAACTTTGAAAAATATATATTGGGCTACATTGGGCTATATATATGTTGGAGCCCAAATGTAGCCCAATGTAGCCCAATGTAGCCCAAAGATGGCCACCAGAGACAAAAAAAAAGAAATGTAGCCCAAATATCAGCCAGATGTAGCCCAACTATAGCCCAATGACAGAATGTCCCAGAGTGTTCTAAAGAACAACTAGAGTGCTAACAGTCTTACTTATTACAAAGGTATGGCACACCTGAAGCCATCTTGATTGGAATAAAGTGGTAACTCTTAAAACATTTAATTTAAAAAGGAACAAAATGAGGGGGTTCATTTTGCCATAGAAAGTATGATTAGCGAATATATGACGAAATCCCGCATACCATCAGTCCGCAAAAAAAATCCCGCATGTACTATTAGGCCGCAAATTAAAATAACGAAAACTTTTAGAACGAATATGCCTTTAGCATACACTAAACAACTAAACTACCCTAAACCCTAAAACACTACCCCCAGCATGACCCTACACTACACAAACAGTACAACACTACCCTAAACCCTAAAACACTACCCCCAGCATGACCCTACACTACACAAACACTACAACACTACCCTGAACCCTAAAACACTACCCCCAGCATGACCCTACACTACGCAAACACTACAACACTACCCAAAACCCTAAAACACTACACCCCAGCATGACCCTACACTACGCAAACACTACAACACTACCCTAAACCCTAAAACACTACCCCCAGCATGACCCTACACTACACAAACACTACAACACAACCCTAAACCCTAAAACACTACCCCCAGCATGACCCTACACTACGCAAACACTACAACACAACCCTAAACCCTAAAACACTACCCCCAGCATGACCCTACACTACGCAAACACTACAACACTACCCTAAACCCTAAAACACTACCCCCAGCATGACCCTACACTACGCAAACACTACAACACTACCCAAAACCCTAAAACACTACACCCCGGCATGACCCTACACTACGCAAACACTACAACACTACCCTAAACCCTAAAACACTACCCCCAGCATGACCCTACACTACGCAAACACTACAACACTACCCAAAACCCTAAAACACTACACCCCAGCATGACCCTACACTACGCAAACACTACAACACTACCCTAAACCCTAAAGCACTACCCCCAGCATGACCCTACACTACGCAAACACTACAACACTACCCTAAACCCTAAAACACTACCCCAGCATGACCCTACACTACGCAAACACTACAACACTACCCAAAACCCTAAAACACTACCCCCAGCATGACCCTACACTACGCAAACACTACAACACTACCCTAAACCCTAAAACACTCCCCCCAGCATGACCCTACACTACGCAAACACTACAACACTACCCAAAACCCTAAAACACTACACCCCAGCATGACCCCACACTACGCAAACACTACAACACTACCCAAAACCCTAAAACACTACACCCCAGCATGACCCTACACTACGCAAACACTACAACACTACCCAAAACCCTAAAACACTACCCCCAGCATGACCCTACACTACGCAAACACTACAACACTACCCAAAACCCTAAAACACTACCCCCAGCATGACCCTACACTACGCAAACACTACAACACTACCCTAAACCCTAAAATACTACACCCCAGCATGACCCTACACTACGCAAACACTACAACACTACCCAAAACCCTAAAACACTACCCCCAGCATGACCCTACACTACGCAAACACTACAACACTATCCTAAACCCTAAAACACTACGCCCAGCATGACCCTACACTACGCAAACACTACAACACTACCCTAAACCCTAAATCACTACCCCCAGCATGACCCTACACTAAACAACCACCACAACTCTACACTACACTAACACAACACTACACTACACAACACTACACAACACTACACAATCACTAACCCACGAAAAAATTAACACAAACCCACTTACCTCTCTCGTCATCGTGGTTTTCACAACGCAAATGCATTTACCATACATGCCTTTAAAACGTAATTCTTTGTAAAGGCATGCGCGATAAATGCACATGCGTTTTGAAAAAATGCGGGATAATGGTATGCGAGGTCAATGACCTTGCGGGATAATGGTATGCGGACTGAAAGTCTGCGGGATTAAAAATGCGGGAAAAATGGCTGCAAACCATGGTTAGCAGCAGACTTCCCTGGTGAGCACTAGCTTTACTACAGTGATCTAATGAGCAACTAGAGTGCTAACATTCAGAATTTATGGCAAATGTGTGACACATCTGAATGCCTTCTTGATAGAACCAAAGTAAACAAGCATTGAAAATGCAATAGATCTCGCCCTCGTTTAAGTTAAAGCCATTCTGTTTGTAATGAGGTGGCTTTTTAGCTTTGCTTTTATTAGTGTTTTTAAAACTTTCATGTAAATGACATGCATATGTATGCATATATGTATATGTATGCATGCATTTATATTTATATAGATATGCAGATTATATATGTTTATATATGTATATTAGCCAGTGGGTATATATAGTTAGGATTTTTTCTCTATGGGATTTCTGAAAATTCAATGTCTAATAACTTTGGCGTTTGTGGACGGAATTGGCTGAAATTTTCAGGAAAATGGCACATTCTGTTTCTGAGCAGCCCCTAAAAATTTGGGGGGGTTTCGTCAAAGGGGGGCCGAGAAAAAAGGGGGGTCCCAAAACGCGTTTTTCCCATTCATTTTTCCATAGGGCGGTTGGACTCACTTTTAGCTCGAACGGCTGAATAGATTTACATGAAACTTGGCAAAATTGTAGATATGGTTTGCCCGACGTGCCTTTGCTATGTCTCAATATATGTGCTCCAGTGGATTTTGAGAAATTAACGTTTAAAAAAATATATATATCTGTGACAGCGCTCCGGTTAGCGCCCCGGTTCGCGTACCTGACGCGTAACGGAACTTCGCGAAGCGAAGCTGATTGGCTCTCCGGTGTCTGTCAACATTCTAAACAGTCCGGAGCGGCCGCCATCTTGTCTCTCGGTACGATCGAGAGACAAGATGTGGTGAAAAACGAAGGGGGAAATGAAGGAAAGGGGGCAAGGTAGACCACTCCTGACCCCCTAGGATTGATGAGGGGGATATTAAAGTGCCCCGCGGGGCAAAAAATAAAAAATATTTTTTTTTTGTGATTTTACGCTGTAGAGGCGCGTCCCGGTACGCGAACCGGGCAGCTCACCGGGCAGCTAACCGGGCAGCTAACCGGCAGCGTAGCTGTCAACATTGTAAACAGTCCGGAGCGGCCGCCATCTTGTCTCTCGGTAGGTTCGAGAGACAAGATGTGGTGAAAAAAGAAGGGGGAAATGAAGGAAAGGGGGCAAGGTAAACCCCTCCTGACCCCCTAGGATTGATGAGGGGGATATTAAAGTCCCCCGCGATTTTTCGCGGTAGAGGCGCTTCCCGGTACGCGAACCGGGCAGCTAACCAGCAGCGTAATGGGAGTCCGACATCTTGTGTTTTTGGAGCGTCCGGTTCGCGTACCGGGTAGCGTCCCGGTAAGCGTAACAAGGGGAAAACCAAGAGAAACAGTAAAAAAAAAATTAAGGGAATAGATTTCCAGCAAACTTGGCAAAATTGTAGGGACTGTTTGTTTGATGTGCCTTTGCAAGGCCGCAAGATATGTGCACGTGTGGATTTTGTCTAATTAAGGTTAAAACAAAATATATATATCTGTAAGCGTGCTCCGGCACGCTTACGTTACGGGTTTTGTTTGCGCTGCAGAGCCGATACGTCACGGTTATGCGACGCGTCATGAGGCGTCTCACGTGGCTACGTGATACGTCACGTAATAAAGAATATATTTTACAGCTATAGATATTAGCTTTTAAAAAACCAATGAAATTCACTGAAAAAACCATAGGTTATAGACCATATATAGTTAGGAATTTGCATTTACAAAACCTTGAAAATTCACTGAAAAAACCATAGGTTAGAGACCATATATAGTTAGCTGGACATTTTATTGACATAAAACCAATGAAATTCCATATATAGTTAGTTGCACTAACTATATATCGCGCACCCGCAATCCACTGCTGATGATGTCACATATTACATCATTCATGACATGGTCAGTGACATCACTGATGACATCTCAAATGACATCACTGATGACATCACTGATGACATCTCAAATGACATCACTGATGACATCATGACACACCAATACCAGTTACTACATACGCACTCACTGATTCCTACGTCTACACACACATTCACTCATTCACCCATACAATCACTCATACATACAGTCACTCATTATTACAACACTATCATATGCACTCATACACCTATGCAGACACTCACACACTGCCACTCATCCATGGAGTTACTCACACACCTAGTCAGTCCTGTAAAGAATCAATCACACTTCCATTTCCTCATCTATACAGTTAAACACAGAACACCATACTTCAGTGACATCACTGATGACATCACTGATGACATCTCAAATGACATCACTGATGACATCTCAAATGACATCACTGATGACATCATGACACACCAATACCAGTTACTACATACGCACTCACTGATTCCTACGTCTACACACACATTCACTCATTCACCCATACAATCACTCATACATACAGTCACTCATTATTACAACACTATCATATGCACTCATACACCTAGTCAGTCCTGTGAAGAATCAATCACACTTCGATTTCCTCATCTATACAGTTAAACACAGAACACCATACTTTTCACACATATACTAACACATACTTACTCTCTTATACAATCACTGATACAAGTACACATTGATATGCACAGAGTCACACACCTCCCAGCCAGCCACACACACACTCAGTCTTCCATACATCCACTCATTCTTCAATATGTAAAACATATTTAAACTTTACAAAAACACACAGACACTAGATGATGTCATTTGAGATGTCATCAGTGATGTCATCAGTGATGTCACTGACCATGTCATGAATGATGTAATATGTGACATCATCAGCAGTGGATTGCGGGTGCGCGATATATGGTTAGTGCAACTAACTATATATGGAATTTCATTGGTTTTATGTCAATAAAATGTCCAGCTAACTATATATGGTCTCTAACCTATGGCTTTTTCAGTGAATATATATATATATATATATATATATATATATATATATATATATATTCACTGAAAAAACCATAGGTTAGAGACCATATATAGTTAGGAATTAGCATTTACAAAACCTTGAAAATTCACTGAAAAAACCATAGGTTATAGACCATATATAGTTAGGAATTAGCATTTAAAAAACCTTATTTTACTCACACAAAACCATTGAAATTCCATATATAGTTAGTTGTACTAACTATATATCGCGCACCCGCAATCCACTGCTGATCATGTCACATATTACATCATTCATGACATGGTCAGTGACATCACTGATGACATCACTGATGACATCTCAAATGACATCACTGATGACATCTCAAATGACATCACTGATGACATCACTGATGACGTCATCCAGTGACTGTATAATTCTGTAAAGTTAAAATATGTCTTACATATTTAAGAATGAGTGGATGTATAAATGTCTGGATGAAGGATTTAGTAGGTGCATGACTGACTGTATGAGTGAGTGGTTAAATGTGTCTCACTGAGTGCATGGGTTAGTGACTAAACTGTCTCAATTTGTGCATCATTATGTCTGTTGTTCTATAAACTGCTGCATGTGTTGATCATTAGCTATATGATTAACTATATGCGTTATTGATTGGTTGCCTACGTATTTGTATGGGAGACTGAGAGTGTGTATGGGTGGCTGGGAGGTGTATGACTCTGTGCATAGATGTGTGAGCAGTTGATTCACTAGATGTATGGGTTCAAAAGTGCATGTGGAAACAGCTGTATGGGCGGTTGACTGTGTGCATGAGTGTATTGCTGAGTGAATGGATATCTCAGTGCTACATGTAAAAGTAAGTACATATGTAAAACACAGTACATGTGAGAGTTGACATATATAAATAACTGTGCATAAGAGCCAGTGAATGTGTGAGTGGCTGTATGGATCATTGTGAACTTGTATCAGGGATTGTATAAGAGAGTAAATATGTGTTAGTATATGTTTGAATAAGTAAGGTGTGTATAACTGTATAGTTGAGAAAATGGATGTGTGATTGATTCTTTGCATGACTGACTAGGTGTGTGTGTAACTCTATGGATGAGTGACAGTCTGTGAGTGTCTGTTTACACTTACTGTATCTAAGGTTATATTAGAGTCTGAAGAGCTTCATCGTATTATCACATGAATGATGTCATCAGTGATGTCATCAGTAATGTCAAATGAGATGTCATCAGTGATGTCATCAGTGATGTCATTTGAGATGTCATCAGTGATGTCATCAGTGATGTCATTTGAGATGTCATCAGTGATGTCATCAGTGATGTCACTGACCATGTCATGAATGATGTAATATGTGACATGATCAGCAGTGGATTGCGGGTGCGCGATATATAGTTAGTACAACTAACTATATATGGAATTTCAATGGTTTTGTGTGAGTAAAATAAGGTTTTTTAAATGCTAATTCCTAACTATATATGGTCTATAACCTATGGTTTTTTCAGTGAATTTTCAAGGTTTTGTAAATGCTAATTCCTAACTATATATGGTCTATAACCTATGGTTTTTTCAGTGAATTTCATTGGTTTTTTAAAAGCTAATATCTACAGCTGTAAAATGTATTCTTCTTTAAATCCAAAAATATATTTTATATGTTTGTTAATAAATTTTTTTAAATATTTTTTTTGTTTCGCTCCCGGTCCGCTAACCGGGAAGCTTCCCGTTAGCTCAATTCGATTCCGCGATCCGGTCCGCGAACCGGTAACAAATCAACATAGTGACGGTATCGCGTTGCCGCGTAATGCGTCTTATGACGTACTGCGTTAGCGCACCCGGAAGTGCCCCGGGGCGCGGACCGAGGCGCGAAACGCAACTCCCCGGAAGCGATCCCCGGCGCGAAAGCGCGACGTATCGCGTTGCCGCGAAATGCGTCTTGTGACGTATCGCGTTAGCGCACCCGGAAGTGTCCCGGGGCGCGGACCGCGGCGCGAAGGGGAGCGACCCGGAAGCTAACCGGGGAGCGTTCCGCAGCGCGTAACATGAGCGTGAGAGGTCATGTGACTTGTTAATAAAACTTTTCATTGGTTCATTTCACTTTTAGTTTCATAATTATGGAAGGCTAGGTCATGTGACCTAAAAATAACACTTTTCATTGGTTGAGAAGTATTGTTTTTTCCAAATGATGAAAACCACTCCTTCTTTCCTCACTCTGACTTTCATTATTGTGAGAGGAAGACCTATTTTGCTTCTTGGAAGACCTATTTTGATTGTATGAAAATGGCTTCACTGATTGCTTCAGCTGGTGCACCCCCACCACCACCTCCACCTCCTCATGGGAAGAGAGGACCACCTCCCCAGGTGGTTACCAACACTGAGGAGGAAGATGAAGAGATGGATGAGGAGGGAGAACAACCACAATTCCTGGAAGAGTTGCCCCGGGTTTCAAGAAAGAAACCCAGTTTCATCTGGCAGTTTTTTTCCATCCCTCGTGGCCAAAAAAAGGTCAATGCCAGGTACGCAACATGCCTCATATGCAAGGAACAATTGTCCAGAGGGACGGACAAAAAATACAGCTATGGTAATCATACCATGCATAGGCACATGACGAGGAAACATCCCCTAAATTACAGCCGGGCGGAATTAAGGGATATGATGGACAATCCTCGACCAACTCCTGTGGCGAGACCAACAACATCGGTTTCTTTATCACCAGAGGAGGCACGGGAAACTGTGCCAAATATCCAACCAAATTTTGGGCACATGATTCACTTATGTATGCACTGTCGTGCATTAATAGCTTGTGGCAACATGAGCATCAATGCACTGAACCTGGCGTATGAACACCATGATTGCCCTAACCGCCCCCAGTAATTTTTTTTTGCTCCTGTTGAGCCCTTTTCAACGCCTGTTTTTTGTTGTTTCCCCCCCACAAAAAAAACAAAAAAAATTATAAAATCGTTCAAAAAATACAAAAAAAACAAAAAATGTTCAAAAAATAAAAAAAAATATAAAACAACAAAAATATAAAAAAAAAAGTTCTTTTCAGAACTACCTTCCCTTTCCAAAAAAATTGCTACAATGTTTAGCACTCTGGCAAGCTCTATTTCTTTTGGTTCGCTCCCGGGTTAGCTTCCCGGTACGCGGACCGGGAGCTAACCAAAAAAAAAAAGTGTAAGTATAAGGAAAGTAAACAGAGAGTGATGTTTCAAGAAAGACAGCTATAGGGAGTAAAGAAGAGATACTGTTTAATAGATCTATTTACCAAAGAACAGACAGAAGAGGGTATAATTGTGAAAAACAAAATAGATAACGAAGTGAAAGAAAAACAAGCATTGGCATAGCCAATAGGTATCGACTTTGGGACCTTCTAAGTATTTAGTTATGCAGCATAATATCCTTGGTGCAGCAACATCAACTGTTGCATGGCTAAACACGTATAAGGTCCCAAAGGCGAGACCTATTGTCTATGCCAATGCTTGTTTCTTAAGTAGAATTGCAATACGTCTGGCTCTTCCATGTGAAAAGATCTTATCTTGTGCTCTAAAGATTGCTAAAGTCTCGACAGAGAACAGGCTAGGCTGTAAGTAGGGTAAATTGCGCTTGGTGATCTGTTTGAGGGAGCGTCTGCTTTGCCTGGTGTCTTTGGAGAGCAATTTTGATTGTTATACTGGACAATATAGCCCTAATGTAAATAACATAGGGGCATATTATCAACATAGGCAATAAAAGTTTTGCAGCTTTTATCGGCAGAAATGTGTCGCTAAAGCTGCTTTTGCGGCAGAAAACTGCCGCTAAAGCCGCTTTTGCACCAGTTTTCTGCCAATAAAAAGAGCAATAATTTTATTGGCTGCATTCATAATATGCCCCTTAGTGTGCTTCAACTACACAGAGAAAGCATTATGAACAAATAGTGATACAGTGATCAGTCAAAGACACTAAGAGTAATAGAGACGGAGTGAGTGAACAAGAGTGAGGAACTATGAGAAGAAAGGGACTGAGAAAAAGAGTGGAAGGAGTTGAGTAAGTAGGTAATAGAGAAAGGAATGAGGGAAGTAGCAAAGGCAGGAAACTGAGGATTAAAGAAATGAAGCAGTGGAACTAATAGTAGTTCAATGTGATAGAAATGTAACGAAAAGAGTACAAAATATTTACCTTATAATTGTCGTTAAATTACTCATTTTTTATTTTTATACTTTCAATCTGTGAAAGAGAGAACAAACATTTGAAAAATATAAAAACATGTATTAAAAAATTACAAAAGACAAGGGCAAAGATTGAAGGACAAACAGTTTTTCAATAACTTTGACACTTACAGAAGCTACACAGTCCTAAAGATATACATTTTAAACTAACACTATCTTGATGCAGATGAAGTGAGGCCTATCTTAAAACATGGTGCATCTTTTGCATTGCTGTTGTCTCAGAAAAGTGTCGCAAGACACTAAAATTTAAAATAATTGCTTCAGGATGCCAATAAGATGTCTACTATCCAGAGTTTTGTTTCAGGTGAGGCCTACTCAGGGTTGCAGATGAAATTTCGAGTTGTTGAAGAGAATAGAGGACATAATACATGTGAAGGTCTACCAATGAAGTGAGTCATGTCCACTGCAATCTTCAACAAAGTCCAAACCTCCTATGTTTCCCTGGACAGACCTAAACTTGATCTGCACAATGTGATTCGTAATGATAGGAAACACAGGTGATGTAATTGAAATACATGCAATTTATTTTGCTCATTTCACAATCACATCACTTGTGTTTCCTTTGCTTAGGTATCTCATTGTGCAGATGTAGTCTAGCATATGAAAGAATACGCAGAAGTGCAGCACTGCATGCAACAACTTTGACACTTACAGAAGCCTCACCTTCTCCATGCCTCCTACACAGTTCTACATATACATCATAAATGCAAACAGTACAGAATTAATTATACATGTTAAATGGTTTATTTTTGCTGTTCTCAGAATGTATCAAAATTCACTAAAAACAGTGACTTGAAGGTATTCATCATGTAACAGCGGGGAAAAAAAAACACAATCAAAATGATTGTGTTTAAAAAACCCATACAACATCAGAAATTAAAAATTAGAACTCCTTAAAGTTAACTTACTTTCCATGACGTCCAAGGATGTCCTATGAATAGCTTACACTCTTTTGTGCTGTTATTACATTCAGCCCGCCACTTTCTGAAAGAAAATCTCCATCGTTTTTAAAAACATGTTACATACAATAAATGACTTCTTGCTCTCTACCACAAGATTCCACAAGGCCAAATCTTGTCAGAGCCATGTATAACTCTTGGATTTCTTGTTAGCCAATCCCATCATTTGGCATTTCCGCAACTTTCAGAATTAAAATGTTGAAGATCATTTTCACAATCCTGGAATAGTAATATCTTCCCCTTCTTGCTCAGTCATGTTCTACATTTCCTATGACACTGATACTGCTTAATATGAAGCAGACTTACACTACCTCTATGACTACAACAATTATGTAATTCTCTACATCACTTTTAATCACAAAGCAATGTAAAACAGTAGACAGCATTGCAGACTTACATTCCCTCTACTCCATGTTTTGATTGGCTGCTTCAATTAGCTTATAAAAAGAAACAGTTTTTCTGAACTCATTCAAAGTGCACATATATCTCCATGATGTCCAGTCCTATGATTAGAAGTTATGTCTCTGAACTACACTTATCCTCAAGGCCAAATTGTGTAGGAGCCATTAGAACTTCTTGAAATTCCACAGAGCACATCCCGAGATTATTTCCCTAAAATTTTGGTTTTAAAAACACCAGGTAAGAGTTTTTAAGGTCATACGGCAATTTTTTTTTGAAAATTAAAACAGAATCATTGCAGAATGACCAGCCATTTCTAGACTTTAAATAAGCTGTGTAATGTCCTGATGATATTGAAGGGCCGTCATGATATATAATTGCTGTAGTTACAAAAGTCCTTCCTGATATTGACAACTGCGAAGCTACAAATTTTTTTATTAAAGTTGTCAGTTTTGTTCCATCAGGCCTACATCGTTGGAACATTAAAATGACGTACTGGCCATATGTTCGTATAAATAATGTGGACATCATTTCAGATTTACATTGGCTACACTCCATGTTGTGATTAGCAGCTTTTACTAGCTTATTAAAGGAGACTGATTTACTGTCTGGCAAAGTTAAATATATAAATCTTTCTGAGTCTACACTAGTAGTACTTGATATCATACAGTTCTCGCAGTCATGCTGCCATTGATAAGAAAGCCCAAACAGCTGATCTACATCTACACCTTCAGCATGTAATACATCAAGCATATACATTAAAAACTCCTGACAATCTTGCTGAATATTTTGAGAGAATTGTGTTTGGCCTGAACATCTGTCTAACAGATTTCGAATTTCAGACACACTTTCTATGTTTCTTCTATCAGTGGTACATTTCTCTAACACAGAATTTAACAAACCGCAAAATCTTTGATCAGAATTGACCACAATCTCTTCTTTTACATTTTTTAGAGAAAACAAAACATGAATTACTACATTAGCATAGCAGTTGACACCAGAACTGTTTTCAAACTGAAAACCAACAACATCTTCAACAGAATCCTTTTTGTTTCTGCTTGTAATTTTAGGTTCATTCACTTTTTGTCTTTTTGCTATAACCTCCCCAGTATTGTTCTCATTTCTTCGTTTCCGGCCTACCAGACGTTTCTCAAACAAAGGAAACTGAGGCAAATGTGGCGCATACTCTCTTCTTAACCTATTGTATTCCTTAACACAATCTAGATCTGCACAAATGTTTGTGACATCACACTCAATCAAGTACAATCCCGATAAAGTTCTAACTCGTGACAATGCCACATATGCCATACCCTCCTTGAACACAGAACTGCCAATATTCACCAATGCACTGTCTACACTTAAACCTTGCGATTTATGGATTGTCACCGCATATGCCAAGCAAACAGGAAACTGCTTACGTCGAACATATAAGTCTTTTACAAGCAAAAATCTAGCAGAACAACGAGCAATTAGCTGTACTTCCTCAATGCCATCAAATTTAATTTTTAAAAATTCAATTCCATCTCTATTTCTGTATTTCACAAAATCAACAACATTACCCATTGATCCATTTACCAGACCTCTTTCAACATGTAAATTCCTTCTTAAAATTATACGGCAGTTCAAGCACACATTCAGAGTCTTTTCAAAACCTGCAGTTTTAGATATACTCTTCTCTAATGAATCCAATTTTGTTTTCAGATTCTCAGACAAAATAATTGTTGATCCCATATGCTCTACTCTATCAATAGCTTCCAGTTTCACAATCTCTTGCTTTTCTAAATGCAACATTTTGTTGTTAAATTTGGCACATTCTGCAAGAGTTGGCATCAAACATATTCCAGATTTCTTTTCAGTAATTTTCTGAAAAATATTCTCAGGCACAACATCTTGTTCTGGATATAAATTTGACAGTAATCGTGCATGTAAAGCTTCTTTCCCATGCTCGGTCACTTTTCCAATTCTAACATCTTGTAGAATAGTCTTGTAAACTTCATCCTTCGCCTGACGCATATTTTCATGCAGTTCAGCATGATTGAAGTTTAACCATATATTGACGTTGCCAATGCTGCCTAGGCACTTCCTGGTATCTTCATGCGTGAGCATTTTGAACACAGGTTGCCCTTTCACTGGTGTCAGCTGCAAAAGATCTCCGAAAACAATGATGTGTTTGCCACCAAATAACACATCATACTCTGTTTTGAGAACTTCTTGCATCCTCAAATGCACAAAGGCAAGCATGACATTGGAAACCATGCTTACTTCGTCAATGATAAGAAGTTTCATTTTCCTCAAGATTCTTGAAACTTCAAAACAAGCATCTCCAGATAGCTTGTGATATTCTAATTTGTTGTCATGCTCCACTGGCAGCATCAGTAAACGATGTAAAGTAATCCCTTTAATATTATGTGCTGCCAGTCCAGTTGGAGCAGTGACAACACAAGACAGCGATGACTCTGTCCTTTCCTGCAAATAGCATGAAATTGCTTTAATGAGGAAACTTTTTCCAGTTCCCGCTTCTCCACTCACGTACAGTCGGACAGGCTTCAACGACGTACATGAGCACTCTTTCTTATCATGACTTAATCCATGATCAATTTGCATGGTAACTTCGTCATATATTTTCCTCTGCTCAACGTTGAGTTGCCTTTCCAACTCTTCTAAGTTAACCGCATCCTCTTGAGCATGTGCCATGGCTCTTTCCACTTCATTCATAGCAGTGGCAGCTTCATTTTCGATAAGAGGTGCTCCTAGTGGATCCTGACTCAATGAAGCAGAACTCTGACTGTCCTGAGAACTGTCTCTGGCAATCTCGGCTGCAATCGTTGCTTCCTGCTCAATTTCCGCATTCAACATTTCTACATATTTGGGAAAAGCAGGACATTCTATGGTCTCCTTGGCGGCATTGAAAGAGTCTTCGTAACAGAGGAAATCTCCAAGCAGTTCCTCTTCTGCACGCCAAGGCTTGAAAAGTTGCAAAAGTGCTAAATAGAAAAACTCCTTTTTTTCAGGAGATTCGCCACTCAATTTTCGATGGTTTACCAAGTGGCATTTTCTTTGCTTGACCAGACATCCCTCACTTCCTATTACAGCATACACTCCTTTCTCAGTATCTTCTTTGATGTTCCTCTTGAATATGTAATTTTGCAGAACCTCATACAGACAAACATTCTCGAGGTGACTGCTTCGATTTGGATAATATGTATCCAACATGTTTGTCTTCAAAATGTCGGTACTGTTTGGCTCCTTTTCCGCCAAATACTCAATTTCCCGCACAGGTTTGAGAACTCGATTACGCGTTGCAGCAAGACCAAGACTCGCCCAAACGATACTCCTGGACTTGGCATAGAGACTTGCTGAAGACAACCGGTCAGAACATTCGTACGCTCCGATTTCTCGATGCGACAACATCTTCAGACTGAAACTGTACAACTTCTTGCTGAGGCTCTTTTCATGGGAAATGTCCTCCCACATATCCTTCAATTCTGTCTTCTCTTTTTTGGTGATGTAAGACGTCACATACCGAGCCACAGCCATACAGTTATCAGCCACAAACTGTATATCCATGTTAGCATTTCACATGGACAAAATCACCGGGTTGTAGTCGTTGATGTACTTGGACTCTTCGTTCCTCTTCAAATTGTATGTGTTTTTAGGTGATTTCTTCATCACATTATGTCGCAGCGAAGACATCAAACTGTTTACTCTTCCTTTAGAAATCACCGGTCGTGGAAAGCCGAAACGACATTTGGTGTAGAACTTGTCTTTGTTTCGGAATTTACGACGGCAGTACTTTCCACATCGATGGCTTTGGAAACGCAGAACTTTTTCTCTTAGGCTTTTCTTCTCCTTTGCGTTTGGAACAGCACACGTAGAATACTGTTGGATGAAACTCATCACTGAGTCTTCTGGATCCGTTCCAAATTTAGGTGCATCCTTGATCCACAGCAACATATGTATATGAGGAGCACCTCTTGCTTGGTACTCCTTTCTCCAGAAGAAATCCAACACCTCTCCAAGAGGTGGATTCTTCTTATTCATGATGAAAGACATCATAGCTTCAAATCTATGATTGAAGTACCTACATACATTGACTGGATCCAAAGAGCACAGTTCTCCGGGTGTCTTGAATTCGATGTTATCTACGTTAGCATTTGCCTCTCGTAGAAATTGAAGTAAGTCTTCCCAGCCATACTCGGCACAACTCAGAGTGAGGAACCATGTGGGAGTACCTAAGTTCCTCAGCATACATTTTAAATCACCATGACGACGGTACCAGTACTCATTAGTACCACGCTGACACGCCATGAGATTAATCAGGTGAGAATCCAAAATACTATCTTGGACATTCACTTTATCCATAAAATCACTTGCCGAGATGTTTTGCATGTGTATACCACTTTTCAAGATGTGGTTCACTGCATATGACAGTCCAGACAGATCGCTTTCAAACAGGAGATGAAACAAATAAGGAATGCATTGTCGAAACCTAGCATCTCCTGCATACAATCGCAAAGTCCGGTATTCAGAAGCAGGAATTTGATGAGGTCGCTCATCATATCTTCCTCCCTGACCTGTTGGAAAAAGCTGTGGGAAACACCGAGCTTCCAAACTTTCCTCCCAAACACTAATGGGACTCCCTTTGGCTTGTTTCATTTGAAACAACTCAATAGCATTCCCCATGACTTCCTTGGAATGCAAAGGATGAACACTATAATGTTCATATATTTCTTCACTAGTAGAGGGTTCTACTTTCTCAATTTGACCAGCACACAAATCGCTATCCTCTTCCTCACTTACTTCCTCTTCTGCAACATATACATTCTTATAGTATTTATTATTTTTTTTCAAATACAATGTTGCCTTTTTAACTTTCCTAACATCTACTAAATCTTGCCATATTTTCTTATTCTTTGTCGGAACCCCATTAACTAAGATAACCAGAGGTTCCTCTTCCACTTTTTCTACTCCAATTGTGTTAATGTTTTTCTTGAAATCTAGAGGCAAATAAACAACTCTTCCCTTTAATCCTCTCTGTAAATCTGATGGAGGCAATTTCCATGTCTTTGGCTCCATTCTTACAATAGCCTGAAAGGGATGGATACTTTGAATCAAAATAGATTCATAAGTATTTAAGTCCTTCAATTCAGAAGGAATCTCAACCAATTCCAGATTATTATGAACTGCTCTAGCAGGCATCTGGTTTTGTTTTAATTTGTTACAACAATAAGTACACACACGTTGATCCAATCCCAAATCAAAACAATTTTCTACCATCAAGTATGTTGCAAAATCCTTCCATTCACTATTATTTTCCCTTTCACTTTTTGCATATAAATCCACTAACTTAGTCTGATTCTTATAATAAGTGCGTCTACAACACACACAAGTGAAATTAGGCCTCTCACTTGATTTCACGTCAAACGTCGCAATTTCCCTCTGGAAATTATCTGTACTGGAAACCTGTACACTATCTTCCACATGACCCTCTACTTCTTGCTCAATTTCAACATTCTCCTCTTTACTTCCAAAGTAACAAAACTCAATTTCTTCACATATATTCTTCACATCTATTTCAGAACCATGCAAAAGAGCAGCGCATAATTGTTTCAGCATAATTGCTGGACTCTTAGCATAATACAACATTCTAACTAATTTCCTCACTTTGTTATGATGCACTGCTAGCATCCTGAAATGATGAAAAACACTCTGGCATACTCTCCTGGAAAGACAAGCCAGTGAATGACCATGCAAACCTGTCACTTCTCTTACTCTGCAAGGATCTAATTCTTGCAACAACATCATTTTCTGCTTCAAACTTTTTTTGTTAAATGACCGTACAAAATCACAAAGCAAATTGATGGAATCCTCTCGCACACTGCAAATACTACTACACTTCCAGGTGTACACAGGACCCTTAGCACGTCTTCCTAAAACCTCATTACCTAACAACTCTTCTGCCTCTGTTGTCACAAGTTTTTCTTTTTCAACTGGACAACCATCTTTCACTTCATAAGCACGACCACTGGTGTCAACTGCATGCACCAAATCATTATCCTGGAAATAACTCTCCTCATTAAAAAATGCCTCACAGCTTGAACTATGCATCCATTCTCCAGAAAAAACTTCACAAAAATTACTACGATTAACTATTCTCTTCCATCTACTATTTCTTTTGAAATCAAAAATTGCCTTGTTTAGCTTCCTAATTCTATTGATTATCAAAATAAATAACTTACGTTTAATTTCAAATGCGTGATCCATAACTTTCTCAACTTTTTTTTTTCTCTTATAAAAAACTAGTTTCTGTTGACCTTTCTTAATATTTTTTAACAAATTGCCAATTATCCTGTTGCGGAACATTCGTTTACGAATCTCCCTAAACTGTTGTTTCCTTCTACTATCATGCACAGATTTATCTCTTGCTCTAGCAGTAACATTTTTCATTGTCCTTTTCTTTCCATTTGATTTCCTTCTCGTGTTATGGACTGAAACATTTTCTGTAGTAATATTTTTTTTATTACAAATATTTCTTATGAAATATTTAGAGCTCTTACCCGGTGCTTTCTTCGTGGCTTGAGAAATCTTTTTGTTAGAGGACTGCTGCGTTTTTTTTTTCACCTGCTGTCTTTGACGTTTTGCAGCCTTTATCTGTCTTTGTATTGTAGGCATGGTGAAATCTTGAAATGATCTGCAGTTGAATCTGAGGAAAAATATAATAAAAAATGTTAATAAACATGATTATCAAACAGTAAATCAGTAATAGTGATCAAAAACATAACACACTACTTGACATTTTAATTTGAAGATTTTTTAGTCATTGGCAATTTTACAATACAGAAATACCAGAAAAGAAATGACATTTATATTTATGTTACCTATGCTATTTTATATGTGAATCTGATCTAATTTTATGAGCATATTTTAATATTTTATTGAAGACACTACACATAACCTGTTTTTGAAGGTGTCTTTATTTTTAAATTAAACGGTTTACCTTTTTACTTTTTATTGATTATAAATTTTAAAAATAAATGTTTATATTTCCAAAGGCTCAAGCAGGTCAGCTTCCCATCCTATATCATATAATTCGGACAAATCTGCATCCTCATCACGCTCTTCTTCATCCTCAGGATTTAAATCATCCAAAGGATCAACATCCACTGATGTTTCAATTACAAGTTCAATGATGAGGTCAAAATCAACTGATTGCAGATTGTCGCTCATGTTGAGGTTGTCTTTATCTTTAAAGAAAGATAACAACAATGAGATGTTGCAGAGTAAGAAACAAATCTCAGAGATTATAATAGTAAAATTGTTTAACAAGATTAACATTTTGCAGCAATTATTTAGCCATGTCCAGCAATGCTGAGCAGGTGAAGCCTATGTCTAATTTTTCACTGAACAGGACTCATCTCTTCTTAACCTTGGATAAGCCTCACCGACTCTGGGTCCCCTGCACATACTTAAATGTTAAAGGGCAGATTTATATTAAATGGCACATCCCCAGGCATGCACCAGTTAATGTGCACCACTGCTTTACCACCCATGGTGTGCCGCATTTACAATCAGATAGGAGAAAGCTGCGTCAAAACCCTGCGCCTGCTTGAAGCTGGCATAGGTCTTGACGCAGCATTGTGGAGATGGGGCACCCCTGAGCCTTGCTGGAGCTGCATCGCACTTGCGATACAACTCCAGCAATGCGCCACCTTTACGGCACAGATGCGTCACGCATCTGTGCAGTTTTTGCCCCATGCTGCGCCGCATTGTAAATGCAGCACAACATGGGTGGCGGAACAGTGGCGCAGGATGACTGTCACATCCCTGGTGATGCGCCAGTCATCATAAATCTATCCCTAAGCTTCTTATCTTGTTACAGATGAACTGCCATATGTATCATCAAAATATTTTACATTTTCTAAATAGCGAATTTTAAGGAATAAATAGCGATTCTTTACCATTCCTAATTTGCGATGAGCAAATTGCTAATTGCAAGTTACCCATTCATTTCCATGGCCTAGGAGGCTCATATGAATGAAGGTTTAATTTGCGATTAGCAATTTGCTCATCACAAATTAGGAATTTTTCCAAGGGTGCAGGGGTGTCTCAAGAACACCCTGCTGCACCCCTGAAAAACAAATTTGGGGGCATATGGCACACATACATGCCCTAAGGGCATGTGTTGGCGTCATATGGCACCTTTTGTTTTTTTGAAAAAAAGCTTTTTGAAAAGAATTCACAAATTACCACCAATTTACCACAATAGTTTCCAAATCCTTAATGTCATTTTTTACATAGTTTTTGTTTGATACATTGCATTTAAGTAGTCACAAAATTTGCAAATGCTTCAGTGCAATCGCAAAATAAAGAATAGCAAATTTTGCTACTCCTTATTTTGCATCAAACTTGTTTGATACATACCATTTGTCTAATTAACATTCGCAAAGGCCGAAATTCATAGAATTTTGATCTTTGCAAATGCTAATTAGCTTGATACATATGGCCCCAAGTGAGGCCTGTCTTGCGACATGGTGCATCTTTTGCATCACTGCTGCTTGGGTTTTATGTGGTACGTTTTTTTTACACCATGACATATCTGCCTAAATGCATCAATTTGTAATGTTGTCGCCTCATAGCAAATCTTTTGCACCACCGCTGCATCATAAAAGTGACGCACAGTGGCACAAAAAAGGCATACACCTATCATAAATCTGTCCCTAGCATTTTAAATGATTAATCCAGGATGACAATAAAGTGTGTCCTATCCAGAGGTTTGTTTAAGGTGAGGCCTACTCAGGATTGCAGATTAAAGTTACGCTTGATGAAGAATACAGAGGAGATAATACATATAAAGGACTACCAATGAAGTAAGTAATGTGCACTTTATTGCGCCAGTCATCATAAATGTATCCCTAAGCTTCTTATCTTGTTACAGATGAACCACCATATGTACCATCAAACTATTTTGCATTTCCTAAATAGCAAATTTTAAGGAATAAATAGCAATTCTTTACTATTCCTAATTTGCAATGAGCAAATTGCTAATTGCAAATTACCCATTCATTTCCATGGGCTAGGAGGCTCATAGGAATGAAGGTTGCAATTTGTGATTAGCAATTAGCTCATCACAAAATAGGATTTTTTTCAAGCGTGCAGGGGTATCTCAAGAGCACCCTGCTGCACCCCTGAAAAAGAAATTTGGGAGCATATGGCACACCTACATGCCCTAAGGGCATGTATGGGCGTCATATGGGACCTTTTTTTTTTTTGAAAAAAATGCTTTTTGAAAAGAATTCGCAAATTACCACAAACTAGAAGTTGGTGGTAGTTTCCAAATCCTTAATATCATTTTTTACATATTTTTTTTTGATACATTGCATTTAAGGAATCGCAAATTTTGAATTATTGACATTTTAAGTCATTTCCACATGTGCAGTGTTTTCAAAATATAATTTGAAAATCGTTTTTGGGGAAAAGTAATGGTTTGCAAATTTATGACAAGGACATAATGGTGTATGCTTCTCTATAAGGCATTTCAGTGTCTCTGATGTCATTTTTCCCATATTACATTATAAGACCTTTCCCCATGAAGCACATTCCTTGTAAATATGCTCCCACCTGTGCATTGCGAATTTAGATTTTGACTGTTTCAGTCACATAGCCATGTTGAAAGTGACCCAAAAAAATTGCAAACGTTTTAAAATAACACATTCATGTGTCTTAAGGACATTTTAAGTCATTTCCCCATGGACAATGTTTTCTAAGTGGCGCAAAAGAGGTATACACCTATCATAAATCTGTCCCTAGCATTTTAAATGATTAATACAGGATAACAATAAGATGTAGCCTATCCAGAGGTTTGTTTAAAGTGAGGCCTACTCAGGATTGCAGATTAAATTTACGCTTGATGAAGAATACAGAGGAGATAATACATGTAAACCTCTACCAATGAAGTAAGTGATGTCTACTTCATTGCGCCAGTCACCATAAATGAATCCATAAGCTTCTTATCTTGTTAGAGATCAACCGCCATATGTATCATCAAACTATTTTGCATTTCCTAAATAGCGAATTTTAAGGAATAAATAGCAATTCTTTACCATTCCTAATTTGCAATGAGCAAATTGCTAATTGCTATTTTACCCATTCATTTCCATGGGCTAGGAGGCTCATATAAATGAAGGGGCAATTTGCGATTAACAATTTGCTCATCACAAATTAGGAATTTATTCCAAAGGTGCAGGGATGTCTCAAGAACACCCTGCTGCAACCCTAAAAAAGAAATTTGGGGGCATATGGGGCACATAAATTTTAACAACATTCCTTTACCTCAACAACGATTTTCAAATCATAACTTCAAAACACTACACATGGGAAAATTACTTAAATTGTCCTTAAGACACATAAAAGCGTTTTTTGATTGGCTTTCCTGCATGGTAGGGTCACTTTTAACATGGCTATGTAACACAAACATTCAAAATCAAAATTTTCCATGCACAGGTGGGAGCATATTTACAAGCAATTTGCGCCACAGAGAAAGGTCTTACATTAAAATGGGAAAAATAACATCAGGGACAGTCAATTGCCTTATAAAGAACCATACACCATTATGTCCTTGTCATGAATTTAAAAACAATTCCTTTTCCCCAAAAACGATTTTCAAATCATAATTTCAAAACACTGCACATGAGAAAATGACTTAAAATGTCATTAAAACACATGAAAGCGTTTTTTGATTGCCTTTCGAGCATGGTTGGGTCACTTTTAACATGGCTATGTAACACAAACATTCAAAATCTAAATTTTCCATGCACATGTGAGAGCATATTTACAAGCAATTTGCGCCACAGAGAAAGGTCTTACACTAAAATGAGAAAAATAACATCAGGGACAGTCAATTGCCTTATAAAGAAGCATACACCATTATGTCCTTGTCATGAATTTAAAAACAATTCCTTTTCCCCAAAAACGATTTTCAAATCATAATTTCTAAACACTGCACATGGGAAAATGACTTAAAATGTCATTAAAACACATGAAAGCATTTTTTGATTGGCTTTCCAGCATGGTTGGGTCACTTTTAACATGGCTATGTAACACAAACATTCAAAATCAAAATTTTCCATACACATGTGAGAGCATATTTACAAGCAATTTGCGCCACATAAATCATAATTTTCTCCTTAAAGCACACTATTCTCTATCTAAATTAAAGAAATATTTTCTCACCTTAGCAAATACTTTGAGTTTGAAAACAGTCTAAGAAACACACCAATTTGTCTTCAGCAGAGCAAAAGGTATGCACTCCAGAGTCTGCAGCTATCAAAAGCACAGAAATGCTGTAATTCTTCACACATATTTCTCATGTCACCCAATCAAAACTCTTCCCTCACTTTTTTTCAAATGAAAACCCTTCCCCCTCTGCCCTTTCTGCCTATTTTCCATAGCAACCACCTCTTGGAAAAACTCTGGTGTTTGCAAGTTCACACAACAATGTTGCAATTGAACTCTGAACTCTCAGTGCACCTGCATATCCAGTGCATTCTTTCATTTAATGATTTTTTATTGACCACTCAAAATACATCTTTCAAAGAACACATCTGTGCACCCTAACTTTCTGTTTTCATCAATCAAAATCCACCAATCACTGTTACTGCTTCATGAACACAGAAACTCCACAGTTTTTTTTTCATTTTACACTCTCATTTTTTCAACTGCCATTTCATTGCCACACTTCATCTGACTGCAGGAGAACCTTCTCTCACCATGTTTTCTGTCTGGATTGTTGGTCATAGTTATATTCACTGGGCTCAAAGGTACGTTGAAAGCAGGAATTTACCTAACCTCAATTTACAAGATGTGGAAATTAAGTGGTTTGGCCACAGAGGATTAAAATGTCACCAATTGATACCATTGGTGAAAACCTTTATGCATTTGCCAAAACCTGACCTGTTAATTGTGCACTGTGGAGGTAATGACTTGGGCACTTTGACTGGGGTAGGTCTGGAAATGCTTTTAAAGGACACCTTTGAGCAATTAATGGCACTTTTTCCTCAGACTGCCTTGGTATATTCAAATATATGCCAAAGACAGAAATGGAGGTGGTCAAACCAATTTTGTCCACAAATTGAGAAGTCGAGGAAGCATGTAAACAAATCTGTTTCAGCTTACATGAGAGACCATGGAATGGGCTCCCTGTACAACAATAACTTGCGTTGCTACATGCAAGATATCTACAGAGGAGATGGAGTTCACTTCTCAGATGAGGGCAACAGAGTTTTCACTCTGAATTTAAGAATGTGCATTGGTACCTACTTATAAGTACCTAAATGTACCATAAACCCAAAAGCTCTTCTCAGAGCTACCCTACATCTAATCACTCACAATTATTATTTTACTCTAACTTTTTTCACTAATTTTCAACAAAGTACGCTCCCTGGGGCGCTACCCGGTACGCGTACCGGGAGCTAACCTCGCGAATTTTTTTTTAAAAAATGTTTTTTTTTCGCACATATAAACCTCCTCAGCCACCCTCAGAAAACCTAGGGGGTCAAGATAACTCTACCGTGCCCCCTTCTACCCATTCCGAACATTATTTGCCCTCCATCTTGTATCTTAATTCGACCGAAACACAAAATGGTGGACTCCCGGAACGCTTAAGGTCCGCGAACCGAGGCGCTCAACGGTTCGCGTACCGGGTCGCTCCCTGGGAAGATAAAGGAAATAAAAAATAATCAAAAAATCCAACAATCAATTAACATACAGCATTTGAAAAGACTATCATTCATTTTTCATTGTAGTACGCTCCCTAGAACGCTTCCCGGTTCGCGGACAGGGCGCTAACCACGAAAAAAAACAAAAAAAAAATTATTTTTTTTTGCCCCGCGGGGCCCCTTTAAAACCTCCACATTAAACCTAGGGGGTCAGCGAGGATCTACTATGCCCCCTTATAGTTATTTCCCCCTTTGTTTTGGCCTCCTCTTGTCTCTCGATCCTACCGAGAGACAAGATGGCGGCCGCTCCGGACTGTTTAGAATGTTGACAGACACCGGAGAGCCAATCAGCTTCGCTACGCGAAGTTCCGGTACGCTTAAGGTCCGCGAACCGGGGCGCTGCCCGGTCCGCGCTTACAGATATATATCTTTTTTTGAACGTTAATTTCTCAAAATCCACTGCAGCACATATATTGAGACCTACAAAAGGCACATCAGGCTACCAGTCCCTACAATTTAGCCAAGTTTCGTGCAAATCCATTCAGCCGTTCGGGCTAAAAGTGAGGCTAACCGCCCTATGGAAAACTCAATGTTAAAAACACGTTTTGGGACCCCCCTTTTTTCTCGGCCCCCCCTGGACGAACCCCCCCCAAATTTTCAGGGGCTCCTCAGAAACAAAATGTTCCATTTTCCAGAAAATTTCAGCCAATTCCGTCCACAAACGCCAAAGTTATTAGACATAGAATTTTCAAAAATCCCATAGGGAAAAAATCCTAACTATATATACCTACTGGCGACCGCCAGTAGGTATATATATATATATATATATATATATATATATATATATATATATATATATATATATATATATATATATATATATATATATATATATATATATTCACTGAAAAAACCATAGGTTAGAGACCATATATAGTTAGGAATTTGCATTTACAAAACCTTGAAAATTCACTGAAAAAACCATAGGTCGGAGACCATATATAGTTAGCTGGACATTTTATTGACATAAAACCAATGAAATTCCATATATAGTTAGTTGCACTAACTATATATCGCGCACCCGCAATCCACTGCTGATGATGTCACATATTACATCATTCATGACATGGTCAGTGACATCACTGATGACATCACTGATGACATCTCAACGAAACCCCCCCAAATTTTCAGGGGCTGTCAGAAACAAAATGTGCCATTTTCCTGAAAATTTCAGCCAATTCCGTCCACAAACGCCAAAGTTATTAGACATAGAATTTTCAGAAATCCCATAGAGAAAAAATCCTAACTATATATACCTACTGGCTATCGCCAGTAGGTAATATATATATATATATATATATATATATATATATATATATATATAAATATATATATATATATATATATATATATATATATATATGCAAAAAAGAAGGAGAGAACTCTGGGTAGGTCTCAGTTTAGGTGGAAAGCAGCTCCTGTTAGAGCACTCTCAACACCAGCGACACTCTAGATCTGCTCACCTCAAATGTCTGCTTTTCTATCAAAGTTTTTAAGCATAGGATTAGACAGTGCTATCCATGCCGAGATAGAAAATGACAAAGTCTTTCGCCATTTAAACAGCAAAGTCTTTAAGCATAGGACTAGTACAGTGCAGTGCAGTCCTTGCCGAGCTGTCAAATAACAAAAGCCATTTATCACTCCAGGCACAATATTACAGCTTTGAATTAGTAAAATACCAACTCAAGCCAACCTGGAATGATTAAAAGCAACCCCTAACACAGTGTTTCGCTCTAATTAGAGCTCTTCAGAGAGGTATAGCTTTGTCCAGACACAAGGGAGCACCCAGTATTAAGTCAAAACAAAACCCATCAGAACTGTTACTTCCACAGCATGTGCCATTTTAAAAAGTCAGCCTATTTGCCCTAATCAGATTACAGCATTGTTCTGTGAGGTCTCTCTCTCAATTGGGGACCTTTTCAAGGCCAAAGTAAAAAATGGGAACTCTAATCGTAATAACCAACAAGGCAAGTCAGGATGGTACACGAAGGAGTGTCGTGCCAAGAAGAGAGCCCTGATACTGGCGGTGAAAAGTGGTAATGCCACCTTAATATCCACTGAACGGAAGGGCTATAAATTGGAGCTCAAAACAGCAAAGAGAGACTGGGAAGACAAGTTTTGGCAGGATCTCCGAGCTGCCAGCGGCGGAAAAAACGCAAAAGCTTTCTGGGACTTAGTTCACAAGAAGAACAGACCCCTTGATACAGTTATCACCTGTAATATAAGCGAGGACTTATGGTTTACACATTTTTCGAAATTGTATACGGCATCCGCAGTTGAAGCGTTGGATTTTGTTTTCCCTCAGCCCCTAAGAGTGATGGAAAGATTCGAGGAATGTCTGTTTACTAAGATAGAAGCGGAAAGTGCAATAAAATCTTTGGTTCCACGCAAGGCGGCTGGCCCCGATGGTCTTCCGGGTGACTTGCTCCGAGCTGACATAGATGATTGGAGCACACTGATCTCTTCGGTTTTGAATGCTGCTTTGGAAGGCGCACCTTTGCCTGCCTCTTGGATGGCCGCTGAAGTGGTTCCCCTTCACAAAAAAGGCTCGAGAGATGACCCAGGGAACTACAGGCCAATCAGCCTGATCGACTGCTCACAAAAAGTTGCAGGCAAGGTTCTTTTAACAAGAATACAGCAATGGGCAGATGAGAACAGGATCCTTTCGGATTTTCAGGCAGGGTTCCGTGCTGGCACTGGAACAATTGAACAATCGCTAAGGCTTCTTATGATCCACTGGAAGGTCGTCACAATTGGGAAGGGTACATTATATCTGGCCTTCATCGACCTCCGGACGGCCTTCGATTTGGTCCCCAGAAATAAACTCTGGAAGGTTCTTAACGATCTTGGCCTGCCACCTTACCTGCTCCACCTGGTCATGAAGTTCCATGAAACCAACTACGCCCAAATTCGCTGGGGTCCCAATGGCCAAAAAACCCGAAGAATAGATGTGAACAGAGGAGTGCGGCAAGGGTGCGTTCTTGCCCCAACACTCTTTTCGCTCTATGTTAATGGGGTGGTGGACCACTTGTCAAGGATTCCAGCAGATGCCCCTCGTCTGGCAGGTCGCTCCATCCCCACCCTGCTTTTTGCGGACGATACTTTGCTCCTTTCAAAATCGCCAATGGGCCTACAACAGCTTCTCTCAGGCTTTGACGATTTTTGTAAACAAAGAGGACTCTGTATAAATACAGATAAAACAAAGTACCTTATTTTGAACCCTCCGCAAAAACTGGGCCCTCCGCCAACATTGGGCTCCGTGGCATTGGACAGGACTAAAACCTTCGATTATCTGGGCATCAGGTTGGTGGATTCCATGAAATGGGACCAGCATCTGCTCAAAATGTTGCTAAACCTAAAAAGAATAACCGGGACCCTGCTTAAAGAGCAGAGAGCAGCCTCAACTAAACCTATAGCTGCAGTATTGGACATCTACGCGGCCAGAGGAGTAAGTGCTGCCTTGTATGGGGCGGAATTATGGGGAATGTCGAACTTGAAAGACCTTACTCGAGCTGAGAATTCCTTCTTGAGAAGCTTGATGTCCCTTGGCCCGTCTGTCCCCATCTTGCCTCTGCAATTGGACATGGGCTGTCGGGCTATAGAAGATCTAGCGAAGTTACGCCCTTTGCTTCTGTGGGCTCGCATCTGGAGAGTTCCTGAACTCTCAAGTTATGCGGATGGTCTACGGGAGTTACTAAGTTCGGCAGGGTGGGCGAAAATAAAGTGGCTAACGGATATCAAAGCCTTACTTACCAATCTGGGGCTGGAAGAAGCTTGGCACCAACAGTCAGCCCCCCCCAAATCCACAATAAAACAACTTTATTGGAATTGGGTGACAAACAGAAGGAATTCCTCCACCTCGATATGCAAATCGACTAGAAACTTTATGGAGTCCAAAGATACCCCCTATAGAGAACTGTATCTGGACACCATCTCAGCCTCTTGGGAAAGGTCCCTGTACTTTAAATTCAGAATTGGTCTTCTCCCCGTAATGGAATTTACTTGCCACTGGAAAATCCCATACCAGACTGCTCCGTGGTGTCCCTTTTGCCCACAGCGCAGAGAATCTGTCCCCCACTTTTTATTCGAGTGTCCTGCATATATAGTTCCACGGTCAAAATGGCTCAAACCCATGTGTCGTACTCTGGGCACTAGGCATTGCAACGTGGCCTTAAGAATTCTTTATTCGGACACTCGTACTTTTTACGCATGTGCCACCTCGAAGTACCTTGGGTGGGCATGGCGAATCCGGTCAAAAAGACTTAGGCAAATTGTTTAATTACACTTTTTACCATGGTCTGTTTTAAACTAAATGCTTATTTTTAAAACCTATAGATCCATTTTCTGATAGCAGAAAGTTACGGTTTATTTTAAATGTACTGAAAAGTATTTTTTTATTGATTGTATGCTTTTTAAGATATTGTTATATGTCGAAATAAAGCCTTTTTGACTGACTGACTGACATATATTGAGACCTACAAAAGGCACATCAGGCTACCAGTCCCTACAATTTAGCCAAGTTTCGTGCAAATCCATTCAGCCGTTCGGGCTAAAAGTGAGGCTAACCGCCCTATGGAAAACTCAATGTTAAAAACACGTTTTGGGACCCCCCTTTTTTCTCGGCCCCCCCTGGACGAACCCCCCCCAAATTTTCAGGGGCTCCTCAGAAACAAAATGTTCCATTTTCCAGAAAATGTCAGCCAATTCCGTCCACAAACGCCAAAGTTATTAGACATAGAATTTTCAAAAATCCCATAGGGAAAAAATCCTAACTATATATACCTACTGGCGACCGCCAGTAGGTAATATATATATATATATATATATATATATATATATATATATATATATATATATATATATATATATATATATATATATATATATTCACTGAAAAAACCATAGGTTAGAGACCATATATAGTTAGGAATTTGCATTTACAAAACCTTGAAAATTCACTGAAAAAACCATAGGTCGGAGACCATATATAGTTAGCTGGACATTTTATTGACATAAAACCAATGAAATTCCATATATAGTTAGTTGCACTAACTATATATCGCGCACCCGCAATCCACTGCTGATGATGTCACATATTACATCATTCATGACATGGTCAGTGACATCACTGATGACATCACTGATGACATCTCAACGAAACCCCCCCAAATTTTCAGGGGCTGTCAGAAACAAAATGTGCCATTTTCCTGAAAATTTCAGCCAATTCCGTCCACAAACGCCAAAGTTATTAGACATAGAATTTTCAGAAATCCCATAGAGAAAAAATCCTAACTATATATACCTACTGGCTATCGCCAGTAGGTAATATATATATATATATATATATATATATATATATATATATAATATATATATATATATATATATATATATATATATATATATATATATATATATATATATATATATATAAGCAAAAAAGAAGGAGAGAACTCTGGGTAGGTCTCAGTTTAGGTGGAAAGCAGCTCCTGTTAGAGCACTCTCAACACCAGCGACACTCTAGATCTGCTCACCTCAAATGTCTGCTTTTCTATCAAAGTTTTTAAGCATAGGATTAGACAGTGCTATCCATGCCGAGATAGAAAATGACAAAGTCTTTCGCCATTTAAACAGCAAAGTCTTTAAGCATAGGACTAGTACAGTGCAGTGCAGTCCTTGCCGAGCTGTCAAATAACAAAAGCCATTTATCACTCCAGGCACAATATTACAGCTTTGAATTAGTAAAATACCAACTCAAGCCAACCTGGAATGATTAAAAGCAACCCCTAACACAGTGTTTCGCTCTAATTAGAGCTCTTCAGAGAGGTATAGCTTTGTCCAGACACAAGGGAGCACCCAGTATTAAGTCAAAACAAAACCCTTTCAGGCATAGAGTGACGCATAAATTATGCAAAAAAGAAGGAGAGAACTCTGGGTAGGTCTCAGTTTAGGTGGAAAGCAGCTCCTGTTAGAGCACTCTCAACACCAGCGACACTCTAGATCTGCTCACCTCAAATGTCTGCTTTTCTATCAAAGTTTTTAAGCATAGGATTAGACAGTGCTATCCATGCCGAGATAGAAAATGACAAAGTCTTTCGCCATTTAAACAGCAAAGTCTTTAAGCATAGGACTAGTACAGTGCAGTGCAGTCCTTGCCGAGCTGTCAAATAACAAAAGCCATTTATCACTCCAGGCACAATATTACAGCTTTGAATTAGTAAAATACCAACTCAAGCCAACCTGGAATGATTAAAAGCAACCCCTAACACAGTGTTTCGCTCTAATTAGAGCTCTTCAGAGAGGTATAGCTTTGTCCAGACACAAGGGAGCACCCAGTATTAAGTCAAAACAAAACCCTTTCAGGCATAGAGTGACGCATAAATTATGCAAAAAAGAAGGAGAGAACTCTGGGTAGGTCTCAGTTTAGGTGGAAAGCAGCTCCTGTTAGAGCACTCTCAACACCAGCGACACTCTAGATCTGCTCACCTCAAATGTCTGCTTTTCTATCAAAGTTTTTAAGCATAGGATTAGACAGTGCTATCCATGCCGAGATAGAAAATGACAAAGTCTTTCGCCATTTAAACAGCAAAGTCTTTAAGCATAGGACTAGTACAGTGCAGTGCAGTCCTTGCCGAGCTGTCAAATAACAAAAGCCATTTATCACTCCAGGCACAATATTACAGCTTTGAATTAGTAAAATACCAACTCAAGCCAACCTGGAATGATTAAAAGCAACCCCTAACACAGTGTTTAGCTCTAATTAGAGCTCTTCAGAGAGGTATAGCTTTGTCCAGACACAAGAGAGCACCCAGTATTAAGTCAAAACAAAACCCTTTCAGGCATAGAGTGACGCATAAATTATGCAAAAAAGAAGGAGAGAACTCTGGGTAGGTCTCAGTTTAGGTGGAAAGCAGCTCCTGTTAGAGCACTCTCAACACCAGCGACACTCTAGATCTGCTCACCTCAAATGTCTGCTTTTCTATCAAAGTTTTTAAGCATAGGATTAGACAGTGCTATCCATGCCGAGATAGAAAATGACAAAGTCTTTCGCCATTTAAACAGCAAAGTCTTTAAGCATAGGACTAGTACAGTGCAGTGCAGTCCTTGCCGAGCTGTCAAATAACAAAAGCCATTTATCACTCCAGGCACAATATTACAGCTTTGAATTAGTAAAATACCAACTCAAGCCAACCTGGAATGATTAAAAGCAACCCCTAACACAGTGTTTCGCTCTAATTAGAGCTCTTCAGAGAGGTATAGCTTTGTCCAGACACAAGGGAGCACCCAGTATTAAGTCAAAACAAAACCCTTTCAGGCATAGAGTGACGCATAAATTATGCAAAAAAGAAGGAGAGAACTCTGGGTAGGTCTCCCTTGTGTCTGGACAAAGCTATACCTCTCTGAAGAGCTCTAATTAGAGCGAAACACTGTGTTAGGGGTTGCTTTTAATCATTCCAGGTTGGCTTGAGTTGGTATTTTACTAATTCAAAGCTGTAATATTGTGCCTGGAGTGATAAATGGCTTTTGTTATTTGACAGCTCGGCAAGGACTGCACTGCACTGCACTAGTCCTATGCTTAAAGACTTTGCTGTTTAAATGGCGAAAGACTTTGTCATTTTCTATCTCGGCATGGATAGCACTGTCTAATCCTATGCTTAAAAACTTTGATAGAAAAGCAGACATTTGAGGTGAGCAGATCTAGAGTGTCGCTGGTGTTGAGAGTGCTCTAACAGGAGCTGCTTTCCACCTAAACTGAGACCTACCCAGAGTTCTCTCCTTCTTTTTTGCATAATTTATGCGTCACTCTATGCCTGAAAGGGTTTTGTTTTGACTTAATACTGGGTGCTCCCTTGTGTCTGGACAAAGCTATACCTCTCTGAAGAGCTCTAATTAGAGCGAAACACTGTGTTAGGGGTTGCTTTTAATCATTCCAGGTTGGCTTGAGTTGGTATTTTACTAATTCAAAGCTGTAATATTGTGCCTAGAGTGATAAATGGCTTTTGTTATTTGACAGCTCGGCAAGGACTGCACTGCACTGTACTAGTCCTATGCTTAAAGACTTTGCTGTTTAAATGGCGAAAGACTTTGTCATTTTCTATCTCGGCATGGATAGCACTGTCTAATCCTATGCTTAAAAACTTTGATAGAAAAGCAGACATTTGAGGTGAGCAGATCTAGAGTGTTGCTGGTGTTGAGAGTGCTCTAACAGGAGCTGCTTTCCACCTAAACTGAGACCTATCCAGAGTTCTCTCCTTCTTTTTTGCATAATTTATGCGTCACTCTATGCCTGAAAGGGTTTTGTTTTGACTTAATACTGGGTGCTCCCTTGTGTCTGGACAAAGCTATACCTCTCTGAAGAGCTCTAATTAGAGCGAAACACTGTGTTAGGGGTTGCTTTTAATCATTCCAGGTTGGCTTGAGTTGGTATTTTACTAATTCAAAGCTGTAATATTGTGCCTGGAGTGATAAATGGCTTTTGTTATTTGACAGCTCGGCAAGGACTGCACTGCACTGTACTAGTCCTATGCTTAAAGACTTTGCTGTTTAAATGGCGAAAGACTTTGTCATTTTCTATCTCGGCATGGATAGCACTGTCTAATCCTATGCTTAAAAACTTTGATAGAAAAGCAGACATTTGAGGTGAGCAGATCTAGAGTGTCGCTGGTGTTGAGAGTGCTCTAACAGGAGCTGCTTTCCACCTAAACTGAGACCTACCCAGAGTTCTCTCCTTCTTTTTTGCATAATTTATGCGTCACTCTATGCCTGAAAGGGTTTTGTTTTGACTTAATACTGGGTGCTCCCTTGTGTCTGGACAAAGCTATACCTCTCTGAAGAGCTCTCATTAGAGCGAAACACTGTGTTAGGGGTTGCTTTTAATCATTCCAGGTTGGCTTGAGTTGGTATTTTACTAATTCAAAGCTGTAATATTGTGCCTGGAGTGATAAATGGCTTTTGTTATTTGACAGCTCGGCAAGGACTGCACTGTACTAGTCCTATGCTTAAAGACTTTGCTGTTTAAATGGCGAAAGACTTTGTCATTTTCTATCTCGGCATGGATAGCACTGTCTAATCCTATGCTTAAAAACTTTGATAGAAAAGCAGACATTTGAGGTGAGCAGATCTAGAGTGTCGCTGGTGTTGAGAGTGCTCTAACAGGAGCTGCTTTCCACCTAAACTGAGACCTACCCAGAGTTCTCTCCTTCTTTTTTGCATAATTTATGCGTCACTCTATGCCTGAAAGGGTTTTGTTTTGACTTAATACTGGGTGCTCCCTTGTGTCTGGACAAAGCTATACCTCTCTGAAGAGCTCTAATTAGAGCGAAACACTGTGTTAGGGGTTGCTTTTAATCATTCCAGGTTGGCTTGAGTTGGTATTTTACTAATTCAAAGCTGTAATATTGTGCCTGGAGTGATAAATGGCTTTTGTTATTTGACAGCTCGGCAAGGACTGCACTGCACTGTACTAGTCCTATGCTTAAAGACTTTGCTGTTTAAATGGCGAAAGACTTTGTCATTTTCTATCTCGGCATGGATAGCACTGTCTAATCCTATGCTTAAAAACTTTGATAGAAAAGCAGACATTTGAGGTGAGCAGATCTAGAGTGTCGCTGGTGTTGAGAGTGCTCTAACAGGAGCTGCTTTCCACCTAAACTGAGACCTACCCAGAGTTCTCTCCTTCTTTTTTGCATAATTTATGCGTCACTCTATGCCTGAAAGGGTTTTGTTTTGATATATATATATATATATATATATATATATCCGCTCCTTGTTTCCACTCATCACAGTAAATGACACCCTGTTACTGAAGTGACTCATTGAGATCTAGGCCTATTCAGGGCCAGAGTCCAACCCAAAAAAAACCAAAAAACAAAAGGGATAAGCCCATTCAGTACCACAAGACTATCACATAAGAATAAAAGCCAAGTAATGTATTTTATGAAATGATACAATACTGTTCAAAGCGAGTATTTACTGTGATAATTTTCAGTCTGTTGTCACATGTTGTTTTTAAATGGTTAACACTAGCACTTTATTTTTGTAAATACGCTCTTATAAGCCACAATGAATGTAGTATTAATAACACACTACAAGATGGTGGTTGCGAATACAACCTAGACACTTAGTACCATTTTTTATGTCAATGAATGTGTATCAATAACACACTACAAGATGGTGGTTGCTAATACAACCTAGACACCTAATACCATTTTCTATGTTAATGAATGTGTCAATCAAAATGTGGCTTTAAATGGCATCAAACTGACACTGACAAAGCTTTTTTAAGCGAAACGCGTCTGTCAGGGGTGAGGGGTTTGCAATAAATCAATTTGAAACGGATACCTGTGTGCCTGCAATCTTTTCAGCCTGGATTGGGAGTGGAAACGTGTTCGAATATATATATATATATATATATATCCACTCCTTGTTTCCACTTGTTTCCACTGGATATATCGATCTCCTCAACCACAATGAAGTAAATACGAGATTTTCGGGTACAGTGAGTCCAGTGGCAGTGGACTACCTGGACCTGAGGATATATGTGGAAGAGGGGACAATACAAACAGCTCTGTACCATAAATCTACTGTGGGCAATTCGATACGTTTTGCAACCAGTAGTCACCCCTCTAAACTCGTCCAGAGTATTCCTTTTGGCGAATTACTTAGGTTGAAAAGAAACAGTTCCAAGGAAGGAGAGTTTGAAGCGGCTGCTTCCGAAAGTATAGCCAGGTTGATTGTAAAGTGCTATAATCCAATAGCACTTAATGCCACATTACAGAAAGTGAGGGGCATCCAGGGAAACCAATTGCTACTTAACAAAGTGAAATTTAAAGTAGATAAGGGTAAGTTCCGGAGGGTAACTCCCTATTCTGCTGAAGCTAACCATTTAAAGAATATGCTAAAGAAGAATTAGCATATTCTTAAAACAGACATTAGCATTAGTGATGATATTCCTCCATCACCATTGGTGGCTTTTAAGAAGGCTAGGTCTCTTCGGGACATGCTAGTGAGCAGTCACTTAGAGAGTATACCAACAAATGATGGGCTTTTATCCCTGCAGTAAATGCAAGGCATGTGCCAATAGCAGGAGGGTCCTATCATACACAATTCCAGACATAGAAAGAATGAAAAAAATCAATAAATTCATCACATGTAGTACGCCCTATGCAGTTTACTGCCTTACCTGCCCATGCGGGCTTCGTTATATTGGCAGTTCGGTCCACCAATTAAAAATCAGAATATTGGAGCATATGAAGGCCATTAACAAAATTGATCAAGAGTACACAGTGGCGCGTCATTTTGCAGAGAAACATAAAAGTGACCGCAATCAGCTACAGTTCTATGGTCTGGATCACGTCCCCTTGAGTGTGCGGGGGGTGATAGAGTCAAAAAGTTGCGCAGACTTGAGTCGTGTTAAATAATAGATTTGCTCACTAAACATCCACAAGGTTTAAACAGTGGAGAGGAATTATCTGTGCACATAGGCTGACGATATGGTGTCTGACAGATATAATTGGTTTATGGAGATGGGAAGCTGCAGATCCAGCTGCTTGATTTACTGAAATTAGTGATAGCAAATAGTAATTGTATAGAGGGCGTTGAATCTGTATCTTGATAATTGAAATGATATATGAAATTAAGAATGTTCTCCCGATGTGTTAATAATGACGAAGCGGACATTTCTATGAAACCAAATACATATGATTTCAGGCCTATAGTCTTCTTTGAGCTACGAAAGAGAGACACCAGCAGAAATCCACAAAATGGTTGCACGCTCCATTTTGTGTGTCAATCAGCTGCAACGTGCAAGCAACGCAAGGCTTTCCGAGAACAAACGTGCCAGCTTCCATTTCGCTATTGCAACACGCCACATTTTCAGTAAATCATGTCGACATGACCTGCAGGCCTGACCGGTCACGTACGTGCCAAGTCCACGTATACCAGAGATACAGATTTCACCTTTAGGGGAAAACCCAAATCTGCTCTTGTAGATGACACGTGGGCAGCAACACTAGGGTATAGACATATTTCAAGCCTTAAAAGGGTATCACACCACATTTAGACTTCACTGATTGGTCCAGCAGGACCTAGTCTGATCCAGATTACGTATGCGATGATGCCCATCCTGGGGGGGCTTATACCTATAAAATGCCTCTGCACTGTTATACCAATTGGGTACTCAGTAAGCTTTGCTGAGGTCTCCGTGCCGCACGTATCTTGTATTGTGATTGCATTCTGATTGCATTCTGATTGGGTTCCCAATAAATCTTGCAAACTAAAGTGCTGAGAGCGAATTGTTTATTTCAGTGTTGTCATTGACCTTTTTATTTCTACAGTTTCCCTTTGAGCTTCTACATTTGGTGGAGAGAATGCAGACCCAATACGACTGACTGGCTACATCGGCGGAGCGGACACTGGTGATCGGACCCCCTTTGGCACCCTTCTGAGGGCGAGGATTTGAGGTGATAACGTTCTGTTTATTTATCTCTCCCCGGTCTCTCTGGTTTGCTGGAGGGGTCGGATCCAGTGGACGGTCTGTTTGTTGCCTCTCTGTCGTCTTTGGTGTATTCCTGCGTTTTTTCACTCTCAGCACGCTTGGGTTGCTGGGTTGCTTCTTTCTACCTCTTCTGCCCTTTTTGTTCTTGGTTTTCTATGTCTGGGCCGGTGTGCCTGTGTCCTGGGGACATTTACACAGCCTGTCCAGACTCCATGTCTTTCGTGATCCCTTTTCTGATCACCTTCTTCGTTCTGCTGGTACTGGTTATGGTTATATATTTTTGTTTTTGTCATCACTCTGCTCAGGAGGTAACTCCTGTTTAAATATTTTTCTACCTTCCTGCGCTATTGACTTTTCTTCGTTTCTGTGCCACCGGCGTGTGTTCACCTCTGTCATTGCTGCCTGTAGTCCGCTGCCTTTTCTCACGTACATTTTTTTGTTCTATAGGGTCTGGCCTTGGTCTCCTGCGCTCGGTGGCTGGTGACGGCAAGCCTCTGAAGCATTCCTGGCCGGCAGTAGCTCTTTGGTGATTTCGGTATCAGAAGGCATTTGGCCTACCATTGAGGGCGAAGTTCTGCACCCCTCCCCCGCCGCAGAGAGTCACCGGCCGCTGGGACTGCGGGACACCCTCGCCAGACCATCCCTGGTTGCAGCGGACGTCGGTATGCTCTGACAGACTGGACGGAGCCCGGTGAGTACACTTGGGGGGGACTTTCATCCTCCAGTATTGGGTTGTAGCAGTTGGCCCCTCGTTGTTGAGCTGTGGCAGTTTTTGCTCCCCTGTGGGGTGGTAGCAGGTAGCACGCCGTTTTAGGGCGTGGCGGTTTTGCTCCCCAGATTGGCAGTGTGCCTGTTAGGTATCGCGATACAAGTGGCCAGGTTGGCTACTGGATTTTGTTTCTACTGTGTATTTGTGGATAGTGTTTTTATTTGTTCTGATGAGCTCTGACTTGGGTCCTACACCATCGCCCACGCGCCGCTGGCCTAATATTTGGGCATTTATGAGGAACGATCCGGGCGCTCCTGGCTCTTTGGCTAACGCCCGTCGCCCTGCCTGGGTTCCGCCTCCGCCCTCCCCCTGGAGACGTCCTTCTAGGCACCAGAGTGGATCTAGGTTCGTGCCTCGGGACATTTCTCGGCACGAGGAGGGGGGTGTGACGCTTGGTACACCAGTGTTTCTGTTTTCAATCATTTTAGGGTTCATTGCATTCTTTTATTGTGTCCTTGTGATGTGTTTGGCCTATTTAGTGGCCAAATACTGTTAGGTACGTGGGGTGTTTTTCACTTGGTGCCAGGTTCTGGATTTTCCTTTGCCAGCTTAGTCATCTATTCTGGGTATTAGAATGTTACCTGACAGAGATCTGATAAAAGACCTTTACATCACACATCCATTAACCAACTTCACCAAATAGGCACCCCCGTCCATAATACTCTCTGGCCTCTAAAAGGGACTGGCTGTAAAGACCGATTGAGGGGTACTTCTCTAGAATTCCAAAACTAAAAAGAATTTCTGGTATTCCCCTTACTCATTTGGGATTAAGCACAACAGTCTCACACGCATTCTCAGCACACAGGGTTTTTTCTACAGCGCTGCCGCGTAGGATCCCCAGAATTTGTCCTAGATGTTTTATGTGATTGTCTGAACTGCACAAAGTAATTCACCACTATTGCTCTATCGTTGAATGTCAGCGCCCTGTGGCACAGCCACAGATAGGGTCTGTTTTCCTATCTTACTTATTTCACAGGCCATCAAGGCCCAACATACAACCAGGATCTGGCTTCTTTCTTCCTTGTGAAATAGCTTTGGTGAGTTGGCACTACATGAACTGTTGGGGCGATTGATGTGTGGCTTTCTTGTTGCCCTCTTGCAAATACTGTGTGGCTGAAATATATATGAAGCATTTCTGTCAACCTATTGTATCACATGTTACCGTGTTAAAGTCCACCCTCCAACCCACCTGTCTGGTATGCTTGAACAGTTATTTGTAAAGTGTTTAGGACTAGCTGCTACACACCACAACTCAACAATGGGTAACAGCAACAGTAAAAAGAATTTAGATACGGCTCAGCCAGCCCCACCCAAGAACTCACCTGCATATAATGTGGGTATAAAAAGAGGCTTAAGCGCAATTATGTACACACACAAATGGCACGATCTCACATCTAAAAACCCAGATCTGCAATTCCCATGTAATGGCACATATGACATGGCAAAATTATCATATTTGCGCTAGATGTTGAATTTAAAAGGAAAGAAGGTTAGAAGTGTGGAGTGGGAGGCGTACCATAGTTGGGACTGTGTGTCCACAGTGAACTTATGGAAATTAAAAAGAAAGTATTACAGGCAAAACTGGAGGGGAGATGGAGAAAAGATCAGCTAGACGTAGTAGGCACATTCCCATGCGTCCAAGTTAAAGAAAATGAGAAGGAAGAAGGTGAGGCAGGGGTAGACCTGATCCTAGAAGATATTCTCTTGGGATGCCTGGGTGGTGATTCACCGCCGCATGCACCTGAGCCAGAACCCGCTGAGCTAACTCCCGGGGAACGAGAGGCAGCCATAACCTTTGTACGCAGAGCACTGAAAGATAAGGTTGCGAAACCAGAATTGGAGTCTATCCAAGACCTGGGTACTCTGAAACTGATGAGAGAAATAGCTGTCAAAGCCGCTTCAGATTACAACGAGAAAAAACACAGTATTCTCAAAGAATGTGTTAAGAAAGAGGTTAAAACACCTAAACTAATAGACAGACCGTGGCAGCAATTATTTGAGGATGAATCACAGGATGATTTATTCAGCAAGTCACAATGGCACTCACTAATATGGGATGCATTTACGTACATCCACCACACAGAACACGACATTTCAATCCTAGAGAAATGTTTACCAGAAACAGAATCAGCTCCAGAGAGCAAGAGACGGGGCAGCTTGGGGGGAATAGTGGGAGGAGCTCCTGCCTCCAACCCTAACTCACCAAAATTGATGCTAAAAAGCGATTCTTTAAATTGTAAAGCACTATTACAGCGGCTGGTGGAGGGCTCACTAACAGTGGACTCATTTATACAAACACAGGGTAGAAAGTATTTAGAGAAAACACTGTCCCTAGCACGAGCAGAGTTAATGAACAGAGGACCCCAGGCACATTTAGCATATGCAAACCAAGCCAAGACCCAAGCAACCACAGGTAACAGTACCCAACTACCAGCACAATATGATTGGGAAATAGGGAAGTTCGGATTCACAGACTCAGATTTAATAACATGGGAGGAGTCTAAGCTGCAGGACACGCTTAAATATGCCATAGACAAATTACAACAATGGAAGCAGTTAATACACACATGTGCAGTAATTGACGTGGCCCACTCTCTTGCCCACTCCATCACCACAGCTAACACAACAGACTCTACTACAACAGAAGTCCCATCACTTATCATGCCCCTACGGGAGATACCGCCACCACCTGGCAGTGCGCCAAATGATTTAGCATATGTTTATGTCCCATGGTCAAGGCAGGACATTAGCAGTTTCAGTAGAGACTTTCCCAGGCTAAAAGAAGAACCACAAAAATGGTATGAAGAGCTTAGTAGAATGTCAGCGTTAGGAGGGTTACTATGGAGAGACCTTGACACCCTATTCAATATCATCATCCCAAAGGATCTTTGGGAAGATTGTAAAGGCAAGATCGGTTGGCCAGATGTTGAGCCGAAAAGGGGAAAGGGTGGGATGCCAGGCCCAGAAGTAGATGAGTTATACAAAAAGGTGGTAGAACACTTGAAGGAAAAGGTACCTGAAGATAGGGTTGATTGGAGCAAAATTACGAATACTAAACAGGAGAAGGATGAAAGTGTGAATACATACTTTGACCGCCTCCTGCAAGTATATAGGCAGAACAGTGGATTGAAAAACCCTATGGGGGATGCAATGCCGGCCCTGGTAACTACATTTGTACAAGGCCTTGCACCACCTATCAGAACACACGTGCAGACTTCTTTTGTCTGCTGGCAGCAAGAGCCAATAGAGAAAGTGCTCTGAGATGCTAAATACTGCTCAGATTTCCAGTCTAGTGCACAGGCGATGGAGACAGAAAAATTAAAGAAAGAAAAAGTGAGGCTAATGGTAGCACAAGAAAGGTTTTACAGCAATAACAGAGGAAGAGAGAGGATAAGAGGAGGGGTACGAGGCACCGGAAAGCAACAGACAAGTAGGGTACCTTCCATATCCCGCAAATCAGCCTCCCTGCCACAACAAGGAACAGCATGTTTCTATTGTAAGGACCCAAACCATTGGAAAGCAGATTGCCCAATATTAAAGATAAGAAATGAGGACAGTAGGTACAAACAGAACAGCGGGCAAGAGGGCAGACACCAGCACACGAACTACACTCGGCACACAGGGTACAGAGACAATGCGCAACAGGAAAATGAGCATCAGCAGCAATGGACAGGAGGGGAAGGATGAACACCAGTAAATAATGACTGGCCTCCACCACCACCCCAAGCATCATTCTAGGGATGCCTGTAAGTGGGAAACTGCGTGATAGCCCCAGCAATATCAGTAGATCAATCCGGACCATATGTAGAGGGAAAGATATTAGGCAGGGTTGTTTCATTTCTAATTGACACAGGGGCTCAACGATCAATGCTGAAGGCACTAACAACGCCCAAGGCTCCACTTTCTAGGACTACGATAACCGCAGTAGGCATGACTGGCCAACCTATTACAGAATACCTTACTGAGCCACTACAGTTTGTAGTAGGCACAATAACAGTGTACCATCAGTTTATTCTTAGCAGACTTTGCCCCGTGAATTTACTGGGGAGAGATTTGTTATGCAAATTGCAATGCACCATACACTGCTCACCAACAGGGGTCTTCCTAGAGAGCAAGGCTAATGGCCTGATGTTGCAAGCTTTCATGACATGCACCGACCCCACCATACCAGCAGAGCTACGCCATTGTGTCCCGCCTGAAGTCTGGGCAACAAGTGCCAATGACGTAGGGCGGGTATTGAACTACCCACAGGTACAGATAAGACCAAAGCCAGGGGCAATTCTCCCAAGAGTGCCGCAATACAAAATATCTAAGGAGGGGGAGGAAGGCATCGCACCAGTGATCCAAGACCTCCTGAAGCAAGGGATCTTAAGAGAGATTCAATACAGCCAATGTAACACCCCGATTCTTCCGATAAAAAAAGCCTCCAAGGGCCCGAACGGGGCCCCTGTCTACCGATTCACCCAAGACCTTAGAGAATTGAACAAAATAGTGTTGCCATCTTTCCCAGTGGTCCCAAACCCAGCAACAATATTATCTAATATACCAGTGAAAGCCAACACTTTACAGTGATGGATCTTAGTTCCGCCTTCTTTACCATCCCCTTGCACTCTGACAGCCAACATTTCTTCTCCTTTAGTTTTAGACAGAAGAGGTTTTGTTGGACAAGGCTGGTGCAGGGCTATACAGAGTCACCATCCTTAAAAACAGATTTAGACTCCCTGGTACTGAAGGAGGGGTCTACACTTATCCAGTATATTGACGATTTGCTATTGGCCTCGCCTTCAAAGGAGGCTTGTGTAAAGGACACCATCGCTGTCCTATGCCACTTAGCACTAAAGGGATAAAGTCTCCCCAAAGAAGTTACAGTTTTGCCTCACCTCTGTGAAGTACTTAGGCCATGAGTTAACAGAAGGAACAAGAAAACTTTTGCCAGACAGAATCTCAACAATAACACATTTTCCAAGACCCCGCACTAAGAAGGAAGTTAGGGCGTTCCTGGGGGTTGCAGGATATTGTCGTCACTGGATAGCGAACTTCTCTTTCATTGCGAAACCCCTACAGGCACTAACACACAAAGACATACCTGATATTGTACCATGGTCACAAGAATGTGAGAAAGCCTTCAATGAGCTAAAAAGAGGATTAGAGGATGCACCAGCATTAGGAATACCAGATTATAGCAAAGACTTTCACTTGTTTTTTCACGAGAAGAGTGGATGTACAATGGGGGTCTTGGCTCAGAAACATGGGGCTTTCTACCGCCCCGTGGCATATTACTCTGCCACGCTAGACCCAGTGGCTTCAGGGCTCCCACCGTGTCTGAAAGCAGTGGCAGCTGCAGCCCTTGCCGTGGAACAGTCAGACAACTTAGTATTAGGACACACACTAGTACTACACGTTCCACACGCCGTGGACACCCTTCTGATGTCTACCAAGACACAGCACCTAACCAATGCACGCCTCACCAGGTATGAGTTGGTGCTCTTGACTCCACACATTATCATCAAGAGATGTACCGCTTTGAACCCTGCATGCTTGCTCCCAACTGAACATGAGCTGGAGGATTTTGATTCAGATGATTCCTTTCAATATTGTGCCTTGGCAATAGATAGGCATACTAAAATACGCCCAGACCTTAAAGATACACCGCTTCCAGATGCTCAAGGAGATTTGTTTGTAGATGGATCATGCTTAAGGGAAGACACAGGAGTACTACAAGCATCCTATGCGGTGGGCACAGCTACTATATTATTGGAAGGGGGGAGACTGACAGCAGCAAAAAGTGCGCAGGCAGCTGAACTCGTGGCACTTACCAGAGCATGTGCATGGGCTAAAGGAAAGGAAGTGAACATATACACGGACAGCCAATATGCCTTTGGGGTGGTCCACGACTTTGGCCAGTTATGGTCAATGAGGGGGTTCCTTACATCAGCAGGCCAGCAGATACAGCATGCACAATTGATTTGTGCCCTCCTCCAAGCGCTGCTACTACCTTTCAAAGTGGCTATAATAAAATGTGCTGCCCACACTTCATCAAAAGACCCCATTTCCAGAGGCAATGCTTTCATTGACCAAGAAGCAAAGAGAATAGCACTTACAGGCTGCCAACGAGTGATGGTACAATTAGTAGACAACAGGACAGACACAAAAGAGGATAGGGGTTCACTACATTTTGACCCAATACATATTCAGAGGAACACAGCTAACCAAGAAAAAGAGGAGTGGAAGCAACAAGGGTGTACACAAACAAAGGAGGGGTTGTGGTTGGGGCCTAATGGCAGGATATGTTTGCCTTCCACCATGCTCCCTTCAATGAGCAGGCTGTTTAGCAAATGGACAGAGGCCTACCCCACCAAACACTGTGATGCACAGAGTGTAGCCAAGTGCCTATTGAAGGAACTACTGCCAAGATTTGGGGTACCCTCCCTCCTGGCTTCCGACAATGGGCCTGCATTTATTTCCAATGTTATAAAGGGTTTATGCAAAGGACTTTCAATAAAACAAAAGTTACATTGTGCGTACCACCCACCGGCAGCAGGAGCCGTGGAAAGAAAAAATGGGGTTTTGAAACATAAGATAGCTAAGATTTGCGCGGCAACAGACCTCACATGGGTAGATGCGTTCCCCTTAGCATTACTAGCAATGAGATGTGCACCAGACAGAGTAGCAAAACTTAGCCCCCATGAAATAGTATTTGGCAGACCAATGAATATACCCGGGCATATGTCAACAGCCCCACTGTCTATAAACGATGACTTGTTATTGTGTTACTTTAAAAAGTTAACGGACGTTTTACGTTACCTCCATTGTCAGGTGCTGAAGTCCCTTCCAGAGACCGTTACACCACCAGCCCACGAACTGAAACCCGGTGACTGGATTTGGGTCAAAATCCACACACAAAGGAATTGCTTGCAGCCAAGATGGAGGGGGCCAATGCAGATCATTTTAACAACGGCTACAGCAGTGAAATGTGATGGTCTAACTTCGTGGATTCACACGTCCCACACAAAAAAAGTAACCACAGAGAACGAAGAACGGACCCCACCTACGCAGACACCAGCAGCAGAGCCTCGCCGAGAATACAACCTTCGGTCCAGCAAACAGCAAGCTGAAGAAGTTGATTAATAATTAATCAACTGCTGCCTTCATGCTAGTGCTCAGGACGAATGGACTTCGATCTGTGTCAATACAAGCTTGCGGACAACGGTACAGAATACAATTAACTATTTTGTGTCCAGGGAGAGACATAAGTGCAACTTTAACATTACTTATCCCAAAGCCCACATTGCTCAGTGAGCTGATACGATTCGTTTTTGATGAGATTGCCTTTCCCACGGGCCCAGAGCAAGTCCCTGAACAAGAATTAACAGACCTACGTTTTGACATCCTGAATGGTGCAATTTGTGCAATAGAAAGTACTGGCTCTGGCATTATCCAAAACTTTGAACATTCTCCATTGTGCCATTTTTGCAACAGGGGTCACTGATCCTAGACTCATTCGAGACATTAAATACAAGGGAAAAACAGTGGTTACATGCTTGACTCTAAGGGAAAGTTAGCATAGCGCCAAGAGGAAGAAGACCAAAATTAGGGCCTATTCACAAGCCCGAGTGGACCAAGAATAAACTTAGGGCCTATTCACAAGAAGACTACATAGCATAGGGAAGGGAAAGGTTTGTACAGAGTCATGCAGTCCACTGAAAGACACACATGTAACTGCAGAGCAGTAATTCTTGCAATATTGTTACCCATGCATGCAATAATAATAACAGCAATTATAATAATGTATTCTGCTGAGCTTGAAATACCACATCTTAACGGAAGAGTGGGAGATGGCAGTGATGGAACAGAGCCAACAAAATTCCCAAAAGACTATGAACAGAATATAACAATGAACATTACTGATATGGGGGTGGATGTGAATAAAGGGGACCAAGAAAGATTGTGGGATACATATGAAGGAAACCAGTATATAGAAATGCTGAAACTATATGTGACAATTTTGAATATATCAGATTGCTATGTTTGCACCCACCTGCCCACAGATGCCACACATAGTTTGAAGTACCATGTGCTGCCGGTTTCCAAATATGTAGGCTGTGTCCTATTGCGTGACATGTTACAAGGTCAACACGGCATGTCTGTGTCAGTATCGCTAGGTATGACCTCATCTGAAGCAGTGACTACTGATCCCAGCGGTAGTAATGGCTATAGCTATAGCAGGAGAACTACAGGCCCTCCTCTCAGACCTAAGAGGATCCCTTGTATGAATATGCAGCCAACTAAGGGAGACTTAGAGATGCTAAAAGGATTTGACAGGGCTTCAAGGAACGAGGAATGGAAAGACAAGGCAGGCTGGGATTACATTGAGGCAGGCCACCTGAAAATACCAAGGTTCAGGGTAGGGGAAGTTTCAGCCCCCTCCTGCATCCTCAAGGATGAAATGATAACACCAAAAAGAATACCAGTTTTTCAAAAAGGAGCTACCAGAACATGCACTTTTTCAGAACTGCTGTCCAGAGACAATTGGAAGGAATGCATTTCGTTTGGGTGCACCTTCGAAGAAGTCGCTAAAGGAGAGCAGGGATTATTTGACTGTGAGGACAGGATAAACAGGATAAAAGGCATACTACCCACCAAGGCAGTTCCCCAGATTTACATGGGAACGAGCAGCTGTAACCACACAACCAGACTAACTCGAGTTAGGAGTCGTGACGAGCCGTCACCAGGTCTGGTAGGTTACAGGGGCCTTTTCTTTGTCTGTGGTCCATGGGCATATTTCTACTTGCCCCCAGGATGGTATGGAAGTTGCTACCTAGCATCCATCATACCACAGATGACCCACTTCACACAACTAGTGCCCGCGGAAAAGGAACAGTTGACACTAGTTAGGTCCAAGAGAACAGCAGCATGGGTAGACCACGTGTTAACAGGTTTTGGGGCAATGCTCCCAGTATTAGGCAATATCTATACCTCAGAAAGGATACATCAGTTATCCAGGATGATTTAGGATCTAGCGGACTCTACCACTGATGCCTTAGGAAATATAACAGAAGAGCTTACCTCCATGAGGGCTGTCGTAATCCAAAACAGGATTGCTCTCGATATCATTCTAGCCAAGGAAGGAGGAGTCTGTTCCGTCCTTCACGAGGCATCTTCCCCAGCATCTTCCTTGGCCCAGAGCCAATGCTGTGTATTCATTCCGGATAACAGTGGGAATATAAATAAAGCAATAAAAAAGATCAAAGATATTAGAGATGAGGCCCACGGAATACACACAGGAGAATTATGGGAAAACATAATGAACTGGTTCACAAACTCGGGTACCTGGATAATAAAGGCGATTATAATACTGGTAGCAGCTTTGCTGACACTGTGCCTCCTGATAAAAATATGTCCAGCTTGTTGCACGGTAATTTCCAGCTCCTGTGCCCGCTGCATATCCAGGAAAGGTGGTTCACCACACCACACCCATAAGGATGAGGATGAGGGACAGGAGATGATGAGCACAGATGGTTTCTGATTAACCTATGATTTGGTATCAGATTTGGGGATGACGAAGCGGACATTTCTATGATACCAAATACATATGATTTCAGGCCTATAGTCTTCTTTGAGCTACGAAAGAGAGACACCAGCAGAAATCCACAAAATGGTTGCACGCTCCATTTTGTGTGTCAATCAGCTGCAACGTGCAAGCAACGCAAGGCTTTCCGAGAACAAACGTGCCAGCTTCCAGCTCTCTATTGCAACACGCCACATTTTCAGTAAATCATGTCGACATGACCTGCAGGCCAGACCGGTCACGTATGTGCCAAGTCCACGTATACCAGAGATACAGATTTCACCTTTAGGGGAAAACACAAATCTGCTCTTGTAGATGACACGTGGGCAGTAACACTAGGGTATAGACATGTTTCAAGCCTTAAAAGGGTATCACACCACATTTACACTTCACTGATTGGTCCAGCAGGACCTAGTCTGATCCAGATTACGTATGCGATGATGCCCATCCTGGGGGGGCTTATACCTATAAAATGCCTCTGCACTGTTATACCAATTGGGCACTCAGTAAGCTTTGCTGAGGTCTCCGTGCCGCACGTATCTTGTATTGTGATTGCATTCTGATTGCATTCTGATTGGGTTCCCAATAAATCTTGCAAACTAAAGTGCTGAGAGCGAATTGTTTATTTCAGTGTTGTCATTGACCTTTTTATTTCTACAGTTTCCCATTGAGCTTCTACAATAATGATGAAAAACTAAAAACTACACACTACAAATGTGACATGAGAGTTGCAAAGTGTTTACAAAATGTTTAAGGAACGGACAATAGCCGATCCACAGCTTAATATAGTCTGCTACACTTCTTGATAGACGATATGCTGTCGCAAAGAGGTTGCTAAGCCTTTGTATTTACAAAATTATAAAATTATAATGAAATACATTTTTATGCTTCAGGAACAATGTGTAAACATTATCGATATGATTATCAGTAGGGCATAATGAAATCATCTTGTAATGAAATGTTTCTGTGTATATATGCATTCAAGATTAACCAATTAGAAAATGGCGCCCATTTTAGCTAGGAAGCGCTGGTCCTTTCTTTAGTTTAATTGAAGTAACAATGTTGAAAAACATGGCGTTTCCGATGTGCCAGTAAAATCGAAAAAGGCACTTCTGCCGAAACGCGTCTGTTGTGGGTCACCAAATAAACCTTTGAATATTGAATATCACCCCCAGAGAGCGATATCTTCTTTTTGAAAAGCAAAGGAGTGGAGTGAAATATATATATGCAGCAAAAGTTGTGACTGTTTTCAGGAAGGGATTCAAAGTGGTTTAACCGCCTATCTGATCGTTCCAGTGGACGAACTTTTTTCAAGGCTGACGTAGTAAGTGAGCACTGGCAAAGACTGCATTTCGTTTTTCACATGACTACATGAGAATAAAAGACCTTATATCAAAATGAATGCATGCAGAAAGAAATACTTTTAAGACTACAAAAAGGAAATGAGGATCAATTGTGATTCCATGCATTATATCATCATTATCTGCACAATGCATTTTTAGACATGTATTTTAAAAGAGGTGTCATGTGACTCAATGTACAAAAAGCACGCACGACGCACTTTGCACTGTAACAATTCCCACCCGTGAGCAAGGCAATTAAGCCGAAACGCGTAAGGATATGGGAAAATCTGATGTGCTTCTACGCCTTGAATAAATGATTTTACCTCTGGAAATGGGCCTCTACTTGCTCTGTTGTTTGGAAAACTATTGATGGGCTGCTCGGTGCCCATGACCTGAGGCCGCCCTGAAGGGTCGGAGGCTCCCTGTGCTCGGAGATGGACTTTGATGATATATATATATATATATTCACTGAAAAAACCATAGGTTATAGACCATATATAGTTAGGAATTAGCATTTACAAAACCTTGAAAATTCACTGAAAAAACCATAGGTTATAGACCATATATAGTTAGGAATTAGCATTTAAAAAACCTTATTTTACTCACACAAAACCATTGAAATTCCATATATAGTTAGTTGCACTAACTATATATCGCGCACCCGCAATCCACTGCTGATGATGTCACATATTACATCATTCATGACATGGTCAGTGACATCACTGATGACATCACTGATGACATCACTGATGACATCATCCAGTGACTGTGTGTTTCTGTAAAGTTTAAATATGTTAGATATATTGAAGAATGAGTGGATGTATAAGTGTCTCGATGAAGGATTTAGTAGGTGCGTGACTGACTGTATGAGTGAGTGAATAAATGTGTCGTACTAAATGCATGGGTTAGTGACTAAACTGTCTGAATGTTTGCTTCAGTATGTCTGTTGTGATGTAAACTGCTGCATGTGTGGATCATTAGCTATACGAGAGGCTACATATGTTATTGATTGGTTGCCCAAGTATTGGTATGGGAGATTGAGTTTGTGTGGGGGTGGCTGGGAGGTGTGTGACTCTGTGCATAGATGTGTGAGCAGTTGATTCACTAGGTGTATGAGTTCAAGAGTGCATGTGGAAACAGCTACATGGGCGGTTGACTGTGTGCATGAGTGTATTGATGAGTGAATGGATATGTCAATGCTACATGTCATAGTAAGTACATATGTAAAACACAGTACATGTGAGAGTTGGCATATATAAATAACTGTGCATGAGAGCCACTGAATGTGTGAGTGGCTGTATGGATCATTGTGAACTTGTATCAGGGATTGTATAAGAGAGTAAATATGTGTTAGTATATGTTTGAATAAGTAAGGTGTGTATAACTGTATAGTTGAGGAAATAGAGGTGTGATTGATTCTTTGCATGACTGACTAGGTGTGTGAGTAACTCCATGGATGAGTAATAGTGTGTGAGTGTCTGTATACACTGAGTGTATCTAAGGTTTTATTAGAGTCTGAAGAGGTTTATCGTATTAGCACAAGAATGATGTCAAATGAGATGTCATCAGTGATGTCATCAGTGATGTCATTTGAGATGTCATCAGTGATGTCACTGACCATGTCATGAATGATGTAATATGTGACATCATCAGCAGTGGATTGCGGGTGCGCGATATATAGTTAGTGCAACTAACTATATATGGAATTTCAATGGTTTTGTGTGAGTAAAATAAGGTTTTTTAAATGCTAATTCCTAACTATATATGGTCTATAACCTATGGTTTTTTCAGTGAATTTTCAAGGTTTTGTAAATGCTAATTCCTAACTATATATGGTCTATAACCTATGGTTTTTTCAGTGAATTTCATTGGTTTTTTAAAAGCTAATATCTGTAGCTGTAAAATGTATTCTTCTTTAAATCCAAAAATATATTGTATATGTTTATTAATAATTTTTTTTTTAAATATTTTTTTTTCTTACCTTCCGCTTCGCGAATCGGGAAGCTTCCCGTTAGCTGACCTTGATGCCGCGAAATAGTCCGCAAACCGGTAAACGTTCCTTTAACGCAACTGCCGCGTTAGAAAACATCGTGACGCCTCGCGTCCGCATGACGTTTCACGTTGTCGCGTGATATGTCATATGACGTGCTACGTTAGCGAACTGGTACGCGAAGCGAGGCGCGAAGCGCAGGTTCCCAGAAGCAAACCGGGAGGCGGCGCAAAGCGCGTAACGTAAACACAGCAGGTCATGTGACTTGGTAATAACACTTTTCATTGGTTCATTTCACTTTTGGTTTCCTAATGATGTAACACTAGGTCATGTAATATAAAATTAACACTTTTCATTGGTTGAGAACTATTGTTTTTCCCAAATGATGAAAACCCCTCCTTCTTTCCTCACTCTGACTTTCATCTTTGTGAGAGAAAGACCCTTTGTTACCAGTGAGCAATGGCTTCTTTAGTAGCTTCAGCTGGTGCTTCCCCACCACCTCCACCACCTCCAAGGAAGAGAGGACCACCTGCTGAAGTTATCATTCAGCAAGAGGAGGAAGAAGAGGAAGAAGAGGAAGAGGAGGAAGAGCAGGAAGAGAGGCAGTTTTTGCCTGAGGAGCCCAGGAGGTCTCACCGGAAAGAAAACTTCATTTGGCAATTTTTTTAATTTCTCAAAGGCGAGAAAAAAGTAAATGCAAGATACGTAACTTGCCTTATATGTCAAGATAGACTGTCCAGAGGGACCGAGAAGAAATACAGTTACGGAAACTACACAATGCATCGCCATATGACTAGGTGGCATCCTAACAACTACAGTGCTGCACAGTTTCGTAACGAACTAGATAATCCCCCTATTATGGCCAGAAGATCTGTTGTACCCGAAGTGACGGGACCAGAGGGCAGGGAGATGGTGCCAAATATACAACTGAGATTTGGGGAAGTAAAACAAGTCTGCGTACTTTGCAATGGATTCATTTGCTACAGAGAAAGTAGCATCACTCTGATCAACAGAGCTATTGACTATCATCTTCCAATTTGTCCGAAACGCCGGAAACAATAAATTCTTTTTTTTTGTTGCTCCTGTTGAGCCCTTTACAAGGAATCGTTTTCGTTTCCCCCCCCAAAAAAACCAAAAAAAATATAAAACCGTTCAGAAAAATTCAAAAAAAGTAAAAAAATGTTCAGAAAAAAATAAAAAAAATATAAAACAACAAAAACAATAAAAAAAAGTTCTTTTCAGAACTACCTCCCCGTTATTAAAAAATTGGTAGAATATTTGGAACTCTGCCAACCTCTATTTCTCTTAGTTCGCTTCCCAGTTCGCTCGCCGGTACGCGAACCGGGAGCGAACCAAAACATTTTTTTTTTTAAAAAAGAACAGTAAGTATAAGGGAAGGAAACAGACAGTTATGTTAAAAGAAAGACAGCTATAGGGGAGTAAACTAGAGATACTATTACCCGTAATCCACTGCTGATGATGTCACATATTACATCATTCATGACATGGTCAGTGACATCATCAGCAGAGGATTGCGGGTAACAGTATCCCTAGTTTACTCCCTATAGCTGTCTTTCTTTTAACATAACTGTCTGTTTCCTTCCCTTATACTTACTGTTCTTTTTTAAAAAAAAATTTTAGATCAGTCAGAAACAGTGAAAGTAATAGAGACAGAGTGAGTGACCAAGAGTGAAGAAGTATGAGAAGAGAGGGACTAAGAAAAATAGTGAAGGAGTAGAGTAATTAAGTAATAGACAAAGGAATGAGCGAAGTAGCAAAGGTAGGAAAGTGATTCTTAAAGAAATAAAGCAGTGGAACTAATAGAAGTTAAATGTGATAGAAATATAACAAAAAGAGTACAAAACATTTACCTTATAATGGTCGTTAAGTTACTCATTTGTTCTTTTTATACTAAAAAATCTGTGAAAGAGAGAACAAACATTTGAAAAATATTAAAACATGTTTTTAATAAATTAGAAAAAACAAGGGAAAAGATTGAAGGACAAATAGTTTTTCAAGAACTTTGACACTTACAGAAGCCTCTGCTTCTCCATGCCCCTACACAGTCCTAAAAATATACATTTTAAACTAATAGTATCTTGATGCAGATGAAGTGAGTCCTATCTTGCAACATTGTGCATCTTTTGCATGACTGCTGCATCGGTTTCATGTGGCATTGTTTTTTTACAGCATGACACATCTGCCTAGATTCATCATTTTATAATTTTGTCGCCTCATACCAAATCTTTTCAACCGCGACTGCGTCACAAAAGTGACGCACAGTGGCGCAAAAGAGGGATACACCTATCATAAATCTGTCCCTAACATGTTAAATAATTGATTCAGGATGACAATAAGGTGTGGCCTATCCAGAGGTTTGTTTAAGGTGAGGCCTACTCAGGGTTGCAGATCAAATTTACACTTATTGAAGAATACAGAGAAGAAAATACATGTGCAGGCCTACCAACCAAGTGTGTCATGTCAACTGCACTCTTGGACAAATGTTAGACCTCCTCTGTCTCCAGGAACAGGCCTAAACCTCATCTACACAATGTGATGTGTAATGTTAAGAAACACAGGTAATATATTTGAAAAACGTGCAATTTTTTTTCCTCATTCCACAATCATATCACCTGTGTTTCCTTTGCTTAGGTATCTCATTGTGGAAATGTAGTCTATCATATGAAAGACTACGTAGAATATGAGCGCTGTATGCAACAACTTTGACACTTACAGAAGCCTCACCTTCTCCATGCCTCCTACACAATTCTACATGTACATCATAAATGCAAACAGAACAGAATTAATTATACATATTAAATGGTTTATTTTAGCTGTTCTCAGAATGTATCAAATTTCACTAAAAACAGTGACTTGAAGGTATTCATCATATAACAGCGGGGAAAAAAAAACACAATCAAAATGATTGTGTTTAAAAAACCCATACAACATAACAAATCAGAATTCAGAACTCCTTAAAGTTAACTTACTTTCCATGACGGCGAAGGATGTCCTATGAACAGCTTACACTCTGTTGTGCTGTTATTACTTTCAACCCGCCACTTTCTGAAAGAAAACCTCCATTGTTTTCAAAAACATGTTACATACAATAAATGACTTCTCGCTCTCTACCACACGTTTCCACAAGGCCAAATCGTGTCTGAGCCATTTATAACTCTTAGAATTCTTGTAAGCCAATCCCGTCATGTTGTATTTCCGCAACTTTCACAATTAAAATGTTCAAGATCATTTTCACAATCCTGGACTAGTAATATCTTCCCCTTCTTGCTCACTCATGTTCTACATTTCCTATGACACTGATACTGCTTACTATGAAGCAGACTTACACTACCTTTATGACTACTACAATTATTTAATTCTCTACATCACTTTTAATCACAAAGCAATGTAAAACAGTAGACAGCATTGCAGACTTACATTCCCTCTACTCCATGTTTTGATTGGCTGCTTCAATTAGCTTATAAAAAGAAACAGTTTTTCTGAACTCATTCAAAGTGCACGTATTTCTCCATGACGTCCAGTGTTATGGTAAGAAGTTATGTCTCTGTACTACACTTATCCTCAAGGCCAAATCGTGAAGGAGCCATTAGAACTTCTTGAAATTCCTCAGACCACATCCCGAGATTCTTTCCCTAAAATTTTGGTTTTAAAAACACCAGGTAAGAGTTTTTAAGGTCATACAGCAATTTTTTTTTGAAAATTAAAACAGAATCATTGCAGAATGACCAGCCATTTCTAGACTTTAAATAAGCTGTGTAATGTCCTGATGTTATTGAAGGACCGTCATGATATATAATTGCTACAGTTACAAAAGTCCTTCCTGATATTGACAACTGTGAAGCCACAAAATTTTTAATTCAAGTTGTCAATTTTGTTCCATCAGGCCTACATCGTTGGAACATTAAAAAGACATACTGGCCATATGTTCGTATAAATAATGTGGACATCATTTCAGGTTTACATTGGCTACACTCCATGTTGTGATCAGCTCCTTTTACTAGCTTATTAAAAGAGACTGATTTACTGTCTGACAAAGTTAAATATATAAATCTTTCTGAGTCTACACTAGTAGTACTTGATACCCTACAGTTCTCGCAGTCATGCTGCCATTGATAAGAAAGCCCAAACAGGTGATCTACATCTACACCTTCATCATGCAATATATCAAGCATATACATTAAAAACTCCTGACAATCTTGCTGACTATTTTGAGAGAATTGTGTTTGGCCTGAACATCTGTCTAACAGATTTCGAATTTCAGACACACTTTCTATGTTTGTTCTATCAGTGCTACATTTCTCTAACACAGAATTTAACAAACTGCAAAATCTTTGATCAGAATTGACCACAATCTCTTCTTTTACATTTTCTAGAGAAAACAAAACATTAACCACTACATTAGCATAGCAGTTGACACCAGAACTGTTTTCAAATTGAAAACCAACAACATCTTCAACAGAATCCTTTTTGTTTCTGCTTATAATTTCAGGTTCATCGACTTTTCATCTTTTTGCTACAACCTCCCCAATATTGGTCACATTTCTTCGTTTCCGGCCTACCACACGTTTCTCAAACAAAGGATACTGAGGCAAATGTGGCGCATACTCTCTTCTTAACCTATTGTATTCCTTAACACAATCTAGATCGGCACAAATGTTTGTGACATCACACTCAATCAAGTACAATCCCGATAAAGCTCTAACTCGTGACAATGCCACATATGCCATACCCTCCTTGAACACAGAACTGCCAATATTCACCAATGCACTGTCTACACTTAAACCTTGCGATTTATGGATTGTCACCGCATATGCCAAGCAAACAGGAAACTGCTTACGACGAACATATAAGTCTTTTACAAGCAAAAATCTAGCAGAACAACGACCAATTAGCTGTACTTCTTCAATGCCATCAAATTTAATTTTTAAAAATTCAATTCCATCTCTATTTCTGTATTTCACAAAATCAACAACATTACCCATTGATCCATTTACCAGACCTCTTTCAACATGTAAATTCCTTCTTAAAATTATACGGCAGTTCAAGCACACATTCAGAGTCTTTTCAAAACCTGCAGTTTTAGATATACTCTTCTCTAATGAATCCAATTTTGTTTTCAGATTCTCAGACAAAATAATTGTTGATCCCATATGCTCTACTCTGTCAATAGCTTCCAGTTTCACAATCTCTTGCTTTTCTAAATGCAACATTTTGTTGTTGAATTTGGCACATTCTGCAAGAGTTGGCATCAAACATATTCCAGATTTCTTCTCAGTAATTTTCTGAAAAATATTCTCAGGCACAACATCTTGGTCTGGATATAAATTTGTCAGTAATCGTGCATGTAAAGCTTCTTTCCCATGCTCGGTCACTTTTCCAATTCTAACATCTTGTAGAATAGTCTTGTAAACTTCATCCTTCGCCTGACGCATATTTTCATGCAGTTCAGCATAATTGAAGTTTAACCATATATTGACGTTGCCAATGCTCCCTAGGCACTTCCTGGTATCTTCATGCGTGAGCATTTTGAACACAGGTTGCCCTTTCACTGGTGTCAGCTGCAGAAGATCTCCGAAAACAATGATGTGTTTGCCACCAAATAACACATCATACTCTGTTTTGAGAACTTCTTGCATTCTCAAATGCACAAAGGCAAGCATGACATTGGAAACCATGCTTACTTCGTCAATGATAAGAAGTTTCATTTTCCTCAAGACTCTTGAAACTTCAAAACAAGCATCTCCCGATAGCTTGTGATATTGTAATTAGTTGTCATGCTCCACTGGCAGCATCAGTAAACGATGTAAAGTAATCCCTTTAATGTTATGTGCTGCCAGTCCAGTTGGAGCGGTGACAACACAAGACATCGATGACTCTGTCCTTTCCTGCAAATAACATGAAATTGCTTTAATAAGGAAACTTTTTCCAGTTCCCGCTTCTCCACTCACGTACAGTCGAACAAGCTTCAACGACGGACATGAGCACTCTTTCTTGTCATGACTTAAACCATGATCAATTTGCATGGTAACTTCGTCATATATTTTCCTCTGCTCAACGTTGAGTTGTCTTTCCAACTCTTCTAAGTTAACCGCATCCTCCTGAGCATGTGCCATTGCTCTTTTCACTTCATTCATAGCAGTGGCAGCTTCATTTTCGATAACAGGTCCTCCTAGTGGATCCTGACTCAATGAAGCAGAACTCTGACTGTCCTGAGAACTGTCTCTGGCAATCTCCGCTGCAATCGTTGCTTCCTGCTCAATTTCCACATTCAACATTTCTACATATTTGGGAAAAGCAGGACATTCTATGGTCTCCTTGGCAGCATTGAAAGAGTCTTCATAACAGAGGAAATCTCCAAGCAGTTCCTCTTCTGCACGCCAAGGCTTAAAAAGTTGCAAAAGTGCTAAATAGAAAAACTCCTTTTTTTCAGGAGATTCGCCACTCAATTTTCGATGGTTTATCAAGTGGCATTTTCTTTGCTTCACCAGACATCCCTCACTTCCTATTACAGCATACACTCCTTTCTCAGTATCTTCTTTGATGTTCCTCTTGAATATGTAATTTTGCAGAACCTCATACAGACAAACATTCTCGAGGTGACTGCTTCGATTTGGATAATATGTATCCAACATGTTGCTCTTCAAAATGTCGGTACTGTTTGGCTCCTTTTCCGCCAAATACTCAATTTCCCGCACAGGTTTGAGAACTCGATTACGCTTTGCAGCAAGACCAAGACTCGCCCAAACGATACTCCTGGACTTGGCATAGAGACTTGCTGAAGACAACCGGTCAGAACATTCGTAAGCTCCGATTTCTCGATGCGACAACATCTTCAGACTGAAACTGTACAACTTCTTGCTGAGGCTCTTTTCATGGGAAATGTCCTCCCACATATCCTTCAATTCTGTCTTCTCTTTTTTGGTGATGTAAGATGTCACATACCGAGCCACAGCCATACAGTTATCAGCCACAAACTGTATATCCATGTTAGCATTCCACATGGACAAAATCACCGGGTTGTAGTCGTTGATGTACTTAGACTCTTCGTTCCTCTTCAAATTGTATGTGTTTTTAGGTGATTTCTTCATCACATTATGTCGCAGCGAAGACATCAAACTGTTCACTCTTCCTTTAGAAATCACCGGTCGTGGAAAGCCGAAACGACATTTGGTGTAGAACTTGTCTTTGTTTCGGAATTTACGACAACAGTACTTTCCACATCGATGGCTTTGGAAACGTAGAACTTTTTCTCTTAGGCTTTTTTTCTCCTTTGCGTTTGGAACAGCACACGTAGAATACTGTTCTATGAAACTCATCACTGAGTCTTCTGGATCCGTTCCAAATTTAGGTGCATCCTTGATCCACAGCAACATATGTATATGAGGAGCACCTCTTGCTTGGTACTCCTTTCTCCAGAAGAAATCCAACACCTCTCCAAGAGGTGGATTCTTCTTATTCATGATGAAAGACATCATACCTTCAAATCTATGATTAAAGTACCTACATACATTGACTGGATCCAAAGAGCACAGTTCTCCGGGTGTCTTGAATTCGATGTTTTCTACGTTAGCATTTGCCTCTCGTAGAAATTCAAGTAAGCCTTCCCAGCCATACTCAGCACAGCTCAGAGTGAGGAACCATGTGGGAGTTCCTAAGTTCCTCAGCATACATTTTAAATCACCATGACGATGGTACCAGTACTCATTAGTACCACGCTGACACGCCATGAGATTAATCAGGTGAGAATCCAAAATACTATCTTGGACATTGACTTTATCCATAAAGTCACTTGCCGAGATGTTTTGCATGTGTATACCACTTTTCAAGATGTGGTTCACTGCATATGACAGTCCAGACAGATCGCTTTCAAACAGGAGAAGAAACAAATAAGGAATGCATTGTCGAAACCTAGCATCTCCTGCATACAATTGCAAAGTCCGGTATTCAGAAGCAGGAATTTGATGAGGTCGCTCATCATATCTTCCTCCCTGACCTGTTGGAAAAAGCTGTGGGAAACACCGAGCTTCCAAACTTTCCTCCCAAACACTAATGGGACTCCCTTTGGCTTGTTTCATTTGAAACAACTCAATAGCATTCCCCATGACTTCCTTGGAATGCAAAGGATGAACACTATAATGTTCATATATTTCTTCACTAGTACAGGGTTCTACTTTCTCAATTTGACCACCACACAAATCGCTATCCTCTTCCTCACTTACTTCCTCTTCTGCAACATATACATTTTTATAGTATTTTTTTTTTTTTTTCAAATACAATGTTGCCCTTTTGACTTTCCTAACATCTACTAAATCTTGCCATATTTTCTTATTCTTTGTCGGAACCCCATTAACTAAGATAACCAGAGGTTCCTCTTCCACTTTTTCTACTCCAATTGTGTTAATGTTTTTCTTGAAATCTAGAGGCAAATAAACAACTCTTCCCTTTAATCCTCTCCGTAAATCTGATGGAGGCAATTTCCCTGTCTTTGGCTCCATTCTTACAATAGCCTGAAAGGGATGGATACTTTGAATCAAAATAGATTCATAAGTATTTAAATCCTTCAATTCAGAAGGAATCTCAGCCAATTCCAGAATATTATGAACTGCTCTAGCAGGCATCTGGTTTTGATTTAATTTGTTACAACAATAAGTACACACACGTTGATCCAATCCCAAATCAAAACAATTTTCTACCATCAAGTATGTTGTAAAATCCTTCCATTCACTATTATTTTCCCTTTCACTTTTTGCATATAAATCCACTAACTTAATCTGATTCTTATAATAAGTGCGTCGACAACACACACAACTGAAATTTGGCCTCTCACTTGATTTCACCTCAAACGTCGCAATTTCCCTCTGGAAATGATCTGTACTGGAAACCTGTACACTATCTTCCACATTACTCTCTTCTTCTTGGTCAATTTCAACATTCTCCTCTTTACTTCCAAAGTAACAAAACTCAATTTCTTCACATATATTCTTCACATCTATTTCAGAACCATGCAAAAGAGCAGCGCATAATTGTTTAAGCATAATTGCTGGACTCTTAGCATAATACAACATTCTAACTAATTTCCTCACTTTATTATGATGCACTGCTAGCATCCTGAAATGATGAAAAACACTCTGGCATACTCTCCTGGAAAGACAAGCCAGTGAATGACCATGCAAACCTATCACTTCTCTCACTCTGCAAGGATCTAATTCTTGCAACAACTTCATTTTCTGCTTCAAACTTTTCTTATTAAATGACCGTATAAAATCACAAAGCAAATTGATGGAATCCTGTCGTACACTGCAAATACTACTACACTTCCAGGTGTACACAGGAACCTTAGGACGTCTCCCTAAAACCTCATTACCTAACACCTCTTCTATCTCTGTTGTCACAAGTTTTTCTTTTTCAACTGGACAACCATCTTTCACTTCATAAGCTCAACCACTGGTGTCAACTGCATGCACCAAATCATTATCCTGGAAATAACTCTCCTCATTAAAAAATGCCTCAGAGCTTGAACTATGCATCCATTCTCCAGAAAAAACTTCACAAAAATTACTACGATTAACTATTCTCTTCCATCTACTACTTCTTTTGAAATCATAAATTGCCTTGTTTAGCTTCCTAATTCTATTGATTGTCAAAATAAATAACTTACGTTTAATTTCAAATGCCTGATCAATAACTTTCTCAACTATTTTTTTTCTCTTATAAAAAACCACTTTCTGTTGACCTTTCTTAATATTTTTTAACAAATTGCCAATTATCCTGTTGCGGAACATTCGTTTACGAATGTCCCTAAACTGTTGTTTCCTTCTACTTTCATGCATAGAGTTATCTCTTACTCTAGCAGTAACATTTTTCATTGGCCTTTCCTTTCCGTTTGAATTGCTTCTCCTTTTCTGGACTGTAGTAATATTTTTTTTACCACAGATATTTCTTATGAATGTTTTTGTACTCTTACCCGGTGCTTTCTTGGTGACTTGACAAATCTTTTTGTTAGAGGACTGCTGCTTTTTTTCATTCAGCTGCTGTCTTTGACGTTTTGCAGCCTTTCTCACTCTTTCTTTGGTTGGCATGCTGAAATCTTGAAATGATCTGCAGTTGAATCTGTGGTAAAATATAATAAAAAATGTTATTAACCACTATTACCCAACAGTAAATCAATAACAGTCATCAAAAACTTAACACATTACTTAACATTTTTACATAGAAGATTTTTTTGTGCATGGCAAATTTAGAATACAGAAATAGCAGAAAAGAAATGGAATTTATATTCATTTTACCTGTGCTGTTTTATATGTGAATCTGATCTAATTTTATGAGCATATTTTAATATTTTATTGAAGACACTACACATAACCTGTTTTTGAAGGTGTCTTTATTTTTAAATTAAACGGTTTACATTTTTACTTTTTATTTATTATAAATTTATAAAATAAATGTTTATAGTTCCATAGGCTCAAGCACGTCAGCTTCCCATCCTATGTCATACAATTCTGACAAATCTGCATCCTCATCACGTTCTTCTTCATCCTCAGGATTTAAATCATCCAAAGGATCAACATCCACTGATGTTTCAATTACGAGTTCAATGATGAGGTTGAAATCAATTAATTGCTGATCGTCGCTCATGTTGATGTTGTCTTTATCTTTAAAGAAAGATAACAACAATGAGATGTTGCAGAGTAAGAGACAAATCTCAGAGATTATAATAGTAAAATTGTTTAACAAGAGTAACATTTTGCAGCTATTATTTAACCATGTCCAGCGATGCTGAGGAGGCAGCCGCGGGCTGTGGAGGAAGTTAAGGTGGGGCAGGGAGGCGGGAAGGGGGAGGGGCAGGGTGGAGGGACCTAAAAACTGGCATATGGATAATTGCAGATAAGTACACAATTTAATTATTCAAACGAATTTCGTAGCGCACACAGCATCGCAAAATGCGATGCTGTGCGCGCTACGAATTTCGTTTGAATAATTAAATTGTGTACTTACCTGCAATTATCCATATGCCAGTTTTTAGGTCCCTCCACCCTGCCCCTCCCCCTCCCCGCCTCCCTGCCCCACCGTAACTCCCTCCACGGCCCGCGGCTGTGAGGAGGTGAAGCCTATGTCCAATTTTTCAGTGAACAGGACTCATCTCTTCTTAACCTTGGATAAACCTCACTGACTCTGTGTCCCCTGCACATAATTAATAATAAAAGGGGCAGATTTATGTTAACTAGCACATCCCCAGGGATGCACCAGTTAACGTGCACCGCTGCTCTGCCACCCATGGTGTGCCGCATTTACAATCAGATAGGACAAAGCTGCGTCAAAACCCTGCGCCTGCTTGAAGCAGGCATAGATCTTGACGCAGGTAGACTGAAAGCTAAAGCAACAACTAAGTGTCGTATGCAGAAGTTGCAAAAAAGGAAAAATGGCGTTTAAACCGGTAATGAGCCCATGCTAACTTAACACAGTGTAAAGATATCCAGGATCTACATCAGTTTGGGGTTCACGAACCTGGCAGGTACAAGGCACTGAGGCTTTGCACCGTGCATGTCTCATCCCAAATCATATGTTGTTTGTGAATGAAACAATTTCCCAGACCAAATGCTTTGGATTGGCTACTTCTAAAAAATTAAACACCCCTACTATCCCGGAGTTAGAGGAATATGATGGTTGGAGTCATTTTACTCGGTTGTCCATTAGTGATTTACAGGCCCTACTCCGTAATTCTTCCTTTAACATTTCCAGTATAAATCCAAAAGGTTGGCTGCTTTGGCAACGTGCCTTATCCACGGTTTAATAACGCTGCCTTTTGCTTTATATAAGTTTTCAAATTGTATGAAATATATACCAATAGGTCGTTATGAACCTTTAGGTAGTGGTTTTCTTCATGAGATCTGGTCGCTTCCATACACATACAGATGTTTCAAAGATGATCAAGAAGTTTATCTGAATGGAGAGGAATGCACTGAGACGCCAGATCATTCACTAATGTGTACGCACATACAGTTACACGGTTCATGCAACAAAGACCGACCAAATATGGCTTGCGTGTTGCAAGGCACGCCAGTTCCTGCTATCATCCCCACGTTCAAGTTGTTGGAAAATGGTAGTTATTTGATGCTCAATAATGAAGATTGTTCTGGGTTAATTAAAAGTATTCCTTTTATCGTAACAGTAAGTGAACGGGTTATTTGCTGCAGAAATGTTCTATTTCCTCCCACACATGAACATAGGGAGTTTTCAATCTGGCCACAAATACCAACCTTGGGAGCAGATTTCAACGGCATGGCAAGAATAAGGGCTCTTTTGTCTCAGAGAGAGGTGGCCTTGAGTTCGGCCCGTGAAACTTTCGTGCTTCACATAGCGAACACCCGTACAGAGGTGCAGGCCCTTTTAAATACTGATTCGCCTTTGCATTTCAGCGAGATGGTTCGGACTATCTTTAACGCGTCCTCCACAAAGGCCCTGGCGCATTTTTTAAAGTTGTTAGCAGTGGTCTCGTGACTTCATTTGAGAAAATCTTTGGAGTCATCCCTGCTTTCTTTCATTCTATTTTTTCCACTTTGTTTGGTGGATTCCCAGTTTTACTTGCATTAGCACCGGACGCTCTTGTGCTTTTTTACATTTTTAAATATGGATGTCCCTCCTGTGCAAGGTCCCGCCCTGCAGCTGCTAACGCTGTTCCGCAATCGCATGCTTGAATATTATGGCACAATGCCGTTGGCGATATTAAGCACGGCATATGGATTATCTTTTCGATTCTCCTACTTCACCTGTGTCCAGCCTGTATTTCACTGCCTGACCTGTGATTTCGATTGGGCCATTAATTTGTGTCTCTGCGGACCGGTTTCTCCTGACGTCGACTTTAATCAGCTGTTGAGTCCTATCATTGCTCACGAGTTGGTTTGTCCTGGCGAAAGGATTATGGCTGTGGCATTGATGCATGGACTAATTGGTCCCTGGAATTTACTGGCGGCAACACAGTCTTTCTTGGAACAGAGCTTTCTTGAAAACCCACCGAGCTGTCCTCTGATGGTGATAGAGGATCCGGTGCTGGGAGAGCACGTATGTTCTTTTCCGCTTTTAAATTGGATGGCTGAACTCTTTTCGGATGAAGACGGTGACTTCCTATTGGAGGCTGTTGCAGCTTATTTTGCATACACAATTATGTCATAGACCTTTTTCATGTTTGATATGCTGAGTACTAGCATTTCATTGACAATTCATTGACTTATTTGTCAAGTTTTTATTATTTAGCTTGCCTATTGGCTTAAGCCTCGATAAACTAGTTGACTGTTTTATTTTTTCTTAGCATTAAATTTTGCTAGTTTTTAATGTTTTACCTTGCGGACCGTGCACATATAAAGTTGCAATCTGCTCTCATGAGATGGCACTTCTATTACCTTATTTTGTTCGTTTCCGGATCATGGAGGGGTGTCATGTAGATCCTGGATATCTTTACACCGTGTTAAGTTAACATGGGCTCATTACCGGTTTAAACGCCATTTTTCCTTTTTTGCAACTTCTGCACACGACACTTAGTTGTTGCTTTAGCTTTCAACCTAGTAGTTCATCATGGTTTACATGACAATAATATGTTATTGCTCTACTATCTGCTTTGCTTCTTAAACTATATCTGTACAGCGAGTGCTGAAGTTTCAAGAACAACACGATACAGAATTGTTATGAGGTCTGATCTCCACGACTTCATAGTCATAACATAAGTGCAGCTTCTGCCAATTCTGGGCATGAGGCGGGTTTTATATTGCTCTACCGAACACACACATACACAACACTTGATGGGGTTCACATGAAGAGAGAGCTGGTGTATGCTGATGTGATTCCTTCAAATCTAGGACACTAAAGTATAGGCACGCCCTAAACTAACCCAAAGAGACCTTCTTAGCAAATAATATAATATGTGTATTAGGCAGGGTGAGATATAAGTGTTGCTAACTCTTATTCATTTACAGCATGTTAACATACTGTCACCATTCGCTTTTTATGTACTAGTAACTATGCTGGTAATTTTGCTACTGATAATTGTGGTAGCGTTCTAGTGTTCCTGCACAGAAACAGGATTTGGGGAAACAGAAAGCCGAAGGCGGCCATATTGTTTGCTTGGCGCCGACCGTTGAGCAACAGCTTAGCCCCGGCGCTCCGGAATAAAGATAACTAAAAAACATTTAAAGACGTACGTTCTCACATTATTACAATGGCGACGAAGATGTGTACTTGTATTATCTAAGATACTACGCCTGAGAAGACGGCATTAGTAAATAAACATTTCAAATACACATGTGTTCTTCTTAACTCCATGTTCTGGTTTGTAATGAATATATAACGACCGAGTGTTCATGAGTTCCACGTATCCTGAGGTACTGTAAGTTCATATTCTGGATTGTCTAAACATTGAGAGTTTGTTATATCCAATGTGACACTGTAGCTAGCTTGCTAAGGGGTTTTTCGGTACTAAGGTGAGTTTTGGGGCACCCTAATTCGCCGAGGTTCCAATCCTCTGTGCACAGTTCTGTGTGAGAACAGAAACCCTGCGACAGGGGCACCCCTGAGCTTGCTGGAGCTTCATCACACTTGCGATACAACTCCAGCAATGCGCCACCTTTACGGCACAGATGCGTCACGCATCTATGCTGTTTTTACCCCATGATGCGCCGCATTGTAAATGCAGCACACCATGGGTGGCGGAACAGCTGCACAGGATGACTGCAGCCGCGGGCCGTGGAGGAAGTTACGGTGGGGCAGGGAGGCGGGAAGGGGGAGGGGCAGGGTGGAGGGACCTAAAAACTGGCATATGGATAATTGCAGGTAAGTACACAATTTAATTATTCAAACGAATTTCGTAGCGCGCACTGCATCGCAAAATGGGATGCTGTGCACGCTACGAATTTCGTTTGAATAATTAAATTGTGTACTTACCTGCAATTATCCATATGCCAGTTTTTAGGTCCCTCCACCCTGCCCCTCCCCCTCCCCGCCTCCCTGCCCCACCGTAACTCCCTCCACGGCCCGCGATTGGATGACTGGCACATCCCTGATGATACGCCAGTCATCATAAATCTATCCCTAAGCTTCTTATCTTGTTAGAGATGAACCGCCATATGTATCATCAAAGTTTTTTACATTTCCTAAATAGCGAACTTTAAGGAATAAATAGCGATTATTTACCATTCCTAGTTTGCGCTGAGCTATTTGCTAATTACAATTTACCCATTCATTTCCATGGAGCAGGAGGCCCATAGGAATGAACGTGCAATTTGCGATTAGCAATTAGCTCATCGCAAATTACGAATTTTTTCGAGGGTGCAGGGGTGTCTCAAGAACACCCTGCTGCACCCCTGAAAAAGAAATTTGGGGGCATATGGCGCACATAAATTTTGAAAACATTCCTTTACCTCAAAAACGATTTTCAACTCATAATTTGAAAACACTGCCCACGGGGAAATGACTTAAAATGTCCTCAAGACACATGAAAATGTTTTTTTAAAGCCTTTGCAACTTTTTTGGGTCACTTTTAACATGGCTAAGTAACTCAAACAGTCAAAATCTAAATTTACCATGCACAGGTGGGAGCATATTTACAAGGAATTTGCTCCACGGAGAAAGGTCTTTTAATTTAATATTGCAAAAATAACATCAGAGACACTGAAATGCCTTATAAAGAAGCATACACCATTATGTCCTTGTCATAAATTTTAAAAGCATTCATTTTCCCCAAAAACGATTTTCAAGTCATAATTTAAAAACACTCCACATGGGGAAATGACTTAAAATGTCCTTAAGACACATGAAAGCGTTTTTTGATTGCCTTTGCAGCATGTTTCGGTCACCTTTAACATGCCTATGTAACGCAAACATTCAAAATCTAAATTTGCCATGCACAGGTGGGAGCATATTTACAAGCAATTTGCTCCACAGGGAAACGTCTTACATTAAAATGGGAAAAATAACATCAGAGACACTCAATTGCCTTATAAAGAAGCATACACCATTATGTCCTTGTCATAAGTATTAAAACCATTCCTTTTCCTCAAAAAATATTTACAAATCATAATTTGAAAACACTCCACAGCTCCTATGCACATAAAAACCCTGTCAGTACTAATACTTCACATTTTCTCCAATTACAATTTCTCAAAGAAACAAAATCTATTTGTAAAACACTTGAGACAAAGCAACATTTGAAAAACACAACTTTCTTCATAATTTTCTCCTTAAAGCACACTATTTTCTATCTAAATTAAAGAAATCTTTTCTCACCTTAGCAAATACTTTGAGTTTCAAAACAGTCTCAGAAACACACCAATTTGTCTTCAGCAGAGCAAAAGGTATGCACTCCAGAGTCTGCAGCTATCAAAAGCACAGAAATGCTGTAATTCTTCACACATATCTCTCATGTCACCCAATCAAAACTCTTCCCTCACTTTTTTTCAAATCAAAACCCTTCCCCCCTCTGCCCTCTCTGCTTTTTTGCATAGCAACCACCTCTTGCAAGACCTCTGGTGTTTGCAAGTTCACACAACAATGTTGCAATTGAACTCTGAACTCTCAGTGCACCTGCATATCCAGTGCATTCTTCCATTTAATGATTTTTTCTTCGCCACTCAAAATACATCTTTCAACGAACTCATCCATGCACCCTAACTTTCTGTTTTCAGCAATCAAAATCCACCAATCACTGTTACTGCTTCATTAACACAGAAACTCCACAGTTTTTTTCATTTTAAACTCTTATTTTTTCAACTGCCATTTCATTGCCACACTTCATCTGACTGCAGCAGAACCTTCTCTCGCCATGTTTTCTGTCTGGATTGTTGGACATAGTTACATCTATTGGGCTCAGAGGTACGCTGAAAACAGGAATTTACCTAACCTCAATTTACAAGATGTGGAAATTAAGTGGTTTGGCCACAGAGGATTAAAATGTCACCAATTGATACCATTGGTGAAAACCTTTATGCATTTGCCAAAACCTGACCTGTTATTTGTGCACTGTGGAGGTAATGACTTGGGCACTTTGACTGGGGTAGGTCTGGAAATGCTTTTAAAGGACACCTTTGAGCAATTGATGGCACTTTTTCCTCAGACTGCCTTGGTATATTCAAATATATGCCAAAGACAGAAATGGAGGTGGTCGAACCAATTTTGTCCACAAATTGAGAAGTCGAGGAAGCATGTAAACAAATCTGTTTCAGCTTACATGAGAGACCATGGAATGGGCTCCTTGTACAACAATAACTTGCGTTACTACATGCAAGATATCTACAGAGGAGATGGAGTTCACTTCTCAGATGAGGGCAACAGAATTTTCATTCTGAATTTAAGACTGTGCATTGGTACCTACTTATAAGTACCTAAATGTACCATAAACCCAAAAGCTCTTCTCAGAGCTACCCTACATCTGATCACTCACAATTATTATTTTACTCTAACTTTTTTCACTAATTTTCAAGAAAGTACGCTCCCCAGAACGCTTCCCGGTTCGCGAACCGGGCGCTCCCCACGCAAAAGAACTAAAAAAACGATATTTTTTTTTTTGCCCTGCGAGGCCCTTCTAAAGCCTCCACATCAAACCTAGGGGGTCAGGGAGGATCTACTATGCCCCCTTATGGTCATTTGCCCCTTCGCTTTGGCCTCCTCTTGTCTCTCGATCCTACCGAGAGACAAGATGGCGGCCGCTACGGACTGTTTGGAATGTTTACAGACGCCGGAGAACCAATCAGCTTCGCTTCACAAAGCTCCGTAACGCGAAAAGTCCGCGAACCGCAGCGCTGTTACAGATATATATCTTTTTTTGAACGTTAATTTCTCAAAATCCACTGGAGCACATATATTGAGACCTAGCAAAGGCACATCGGGCTACCAGTACCTACAATTTCCCCAAGTTTCGTGCAAATCCATTCAGCCGTTCGATTATTATTATTTTTATTTTTTTTTGCCCCGCAGGGCCCTTTTAAAACCTCCACATCAAACCTAGGGGGTCAGGGAGGATCTACTATGCCCCCTTATGGTCATTTGCCCCTTCGCTTTGGCCTCCTCTTGTCTCTCGATCCTACCGAGAGACAAGATGGCGGCCGCTACGGACTGTTTGGAATGTTTACAGACGCCGGAGAACCAATCAGCTTCGCTTCACAAAGCTCCGTAACTCGAAAAGTCCGCGAACCGGAGCGCTGCCCGGTCCGCTGTTACAGATATATGTCTTTTTTTGAACGTTAATTTCTCAAAATCCACTGGAGCACATATATTGAGACCTACAAAAGGCACATCGGGCTACCAGTCCCTACAATTTTGCCAAGTTTCGTGCAAATCCATTCAGCCGTTCGGGCTAAAAGTGAGGCCAACCGCCCTATGGAAAACTCAATGTTAAAAACACGTTTTGGGACCCCCATTTTTTCTCGCCCCCCCCCTTGACGAAACCCCCCCATATTTTCAGGGGCTGCTCAGAAACAGAATGTTCCATTTTCCTGAAAATTTCAGCCAATTCCGTCCACAAACGCCAAAGTTATTAGACATAGAATTTTCAAAAATCCCATAGAGAAAAAATCCTAACTATATATACCTACTGGCGACCGCCAGTAGGTAATATATATATATATATATATATATATATATATATATATATATATATATATATATATATATATTCACTGAAAAAACCATAGGTTATAGACCATATATAGTTATGAATTAGCATTTAAAAAACCTTATTTTACTCACACAAAACCATTGAAATTCATATATAGTTAGTTGCACTAACTATATATCGCGCACCCGCAATCCACTGCTGATCATGTCACATATTACATCATTCATGACATGGTCAGTGACATCACTGATGACATCACTGATGACATCTCAAATGACATCACTGATGACATCACTGATGACAACATCCAGTGACTGTATGTTTCTGTAAAGTTAAAATATGTCTTACATATTGAAGAATGAGTGGATGTATAAGTGTCTGGATGAAGGATTTAGTAGGTGTGTGACTGACTGTATGAGTGAGTGATTAAATGTGTATCACTGAATGCATGGGTTAGTGACTAAACTGTCTTAATTTGTGCATCATTATGTCTGTTGTGATGTAAACTGCTGCATGTGTTGATCATTAGCTATACGAGAGGCTATATGTGTTATTAATTGGTTGCCCAAGTATTTCTATGGGAGATTGAGTTTGTGTGGGGGTGGCAGGAAGGTGTGTGACTCTGTGCATAGATGCGTGAGCAGTTTATTCACTAGGTGTATGAGTTCAAGAGTGCATGTGGAAACAGCTACATGGGCAGTTGACTGTGTGCATGAGTGTATTGATGAGTGAATGGATATCTCAATGCTACATGTCATAGTAAGTACATATGTAAAACACAGTACATGTGAGAGTTGGCATATATAAATAACTGTGCATGAGAGCCACTGAATGAGTGAGTGGTTGTATCGATCATTGTGAACTTGTATCAGGGATTGTATAAGAGAGTAAATATGTGTTAGTATATGTTTCAATAAGTAAGGTGTGTATAACTGTATAGTTGAAGAAATGGAGGTGAGATTGTTTCTTTGCATGACTGACTGGGTGTGTGAGTAACTCCATGGATGAGTGGCAGTGTGTGAGTGTCTGTATACACTGAGTGTATCTAAGGTTATATTAGAGTCTGAAGAGGTTTATCGTATTAGCACAAGAATGATGTCAAATGAGACGTCATCAGTGATGTCATCAGTGATGTCATTTGAGATGTCATCAGTGATGTCATCAGTGATGTCACTGACCATGTCATGAATGATGTAATATGTGACATGATCAGCAGTGGATTGCGGGTGCGCGATATATAGTTAGTGCAACTAACTATATATGGAATTTCAATGGTTTTGTGTGAGTAAAATAAGGTTTTTTAAATGCTAATTCCTAACTATATATGGTCTATAACCTATGGTTTTTTCAGTGAATTTTCAAGGTTTTGTAAATGCTAATTCCTAACTATATATGGTCTATAACCTATGGTTTTTTCAGTGAATTTCAATGGTTTTTTAATAGCAAATATCATAAGCTGTCGAATGTCAAGTACGTGGTAAGTAAAAACATTTTCGTGTTTATGCACACTGATCTGCTTTGAATGCTGCCCCCCACCCCTCATTTCTATTAGGAGTACTCTCTCTTTGCAGATAGTGAAGGGTAGTTAACGCAGGCCTTTGCCCCCGTTGTAATCCGTCGTGCCTGCTTCTCTCTCCATTTGATTGATTGTTCTCTTTGGTTCATTCTCTATTTACAAACAAGCACAGAGTCGCAATACTCTGTTTAGTCTTTGCAGATAGCGAAAAATCGTGTAAAAAAACAAAAGGAATCGAGCAAAATCAGTAGGCCACTAATGGGATCTCTTTTTGACCTCCCTAAAATAGAAACATTAGGAACAACCTGTTGATAATACCAATGTGTATGTACATAAGCGGCGTTCATTTGTGTTCACAGTACCCCTTGTTGATTGTTTGAATCGAGCATTGAATTGTTCGAAGTTGGTTCTCTTAAGAATCTTCTCTGCCTGCAAACGAGGAAGAATAGGAATATTCTCTCTCCCTTTGCAGATAGTGAAGGGTAGGTAACGCAAACCTTTAACACGTCGTGCCTATTTCGTTCCTCATTGATTGATTGTTTCCCCAAACATTGACTGTTTGGGAATTGGTTCTTTTTGGAGGTATTCCCTGTTTGCAAATATACGTAGGAAAATCTTTGCAAATAGTGAAAGGGTACGTAATGCGGACCTTTCTCCCCCGTTGTAATCTGTCATGCCTATCTACTCCCCACTGATTGATGCACCTGTTTCACCCGGACCATTTACTAGAGATACGTCATCTGGCCCGACCAGAGAGCACCCCTAGTGAAAAGGACATATGCAATAATAACGAAGTGATCACTGTATCCTGTTAACAGAAACTTTAGCATGAAACAACCTGGAAAGAAAAGAATAGGAAAACGAAAATCAGTAGGCCACTGATGAACATGAACTTTTATTAAACAACGAACAAAGAAACGATAACATAACGTAATGATAAAACCTATTAATGTCCTAGAAACAAGAAAACGTTAGAAATATGCCAGTGGTGAGAGACCAGAAAAACAGTAAGAGAAACCAAATCACCCCTCGCTGTCCCACCGCCTGCCACGCCAAAAAAATCGATAGACTAGGGAAAATGCAAGTCAGTAGAACATCCGCCCCCACTCTGGAAACTTCCAAGGTGGGGCAGGGTTGCGGCTACGCCCAGCCGGGAGCAGCCCATATAAGGCGGGTCCTGCTGCCACGCCTCGGCCAGGAGATCCTAACGTAGGGTGTAGCCGGAGGAGAGGCCGAGGCCAGCGGGACCCGGCCAGGGGATTGCCTTTACAACGCTGAAGAGTTGCAGGGGGGGAATGTCTCCTCGACCCTCCCCTCTCTCTCCCAGTCCGGCCGCGGTGGCCCTTGAGAGTTTCAGGTAGTCCCGCCACATGCTCTTCCGGTCCGGCCACCAACGGTCGGGGGGCCGAGGCCGACGGGATCCGGCTGCAGCCGATAAACCAAGGAACCCGTTCATGAGGCCAGAGCCAGGGGCGTCCGGCCGACATCCACCGGAAGCCCGGCCCAAAGACGGACGGGACATTTTTTCTTTTCTCCTTCGTAATAGCAGCGGCAACACGCCAGGCACCACTTCTTTCTTCAAAAATGGCTTTGACAACACTGGGGGGGATGTCTTGCACATGCCTCCGACCCCCCCCCCCCGTCCTCATCGCCACCGGCCATAACAAATGTCAAGCGGGGCGCCGTGGGGTGCACTGGGAGGGAGAGACGGTGCGAACAGGCCTCTCCCGCCTCCTCAGGTGAAGGCTTCCCAGCTGCACCCTCAGCGCTCCAGGCGCCCCGAAAAGGGTTCGTCCACTGTGGCGATGCTGCAACGTCTCGCCCGGCAGGGTGGAGCCCGTCCGCTCATGTGACCCCGCGATCGCCGGTAGCTGCCGAACTCTCAAAATGGCGATCGACCTGGCAAGAGCGGGCCCAGCATGAAGAAATGGCCCGGTCACTGGTTGACTCCACCACCGTAGTCCTCCACGACCTTGAAGATTCTAGAGGAGCCGCGGGAGTCTCCGACCCCCGATGGGGAATGACTGCCATGATCGCCCGTGGAGTGACGAAACTGTATCCGCGGGACGTCGGCGCTCCCATGCTGGCACCAGCCTCACTTTGAATTACTAGAATCCTGCAGACCTCAGTTCCGGTGAAAGCACAGTGTGACCCGGTAGGAAAAATTGTTGCACCCCCTCCCCTTTTTGAGTGATAGTTCAAAACACCGATCCTTTCCTTTGCCCTTTTAACGGAACTTTGGACTGCCTCCCCCTCTTTTACATTTTCTAGAGAAAACAAAACATTAACCACTACATTACCATAGCAGTTGACACCAGAACTGTTTTCAAATTGAAAACCAACAACATCTTCAACAGAATCCTTTTTGTTTCTGCTGTGACCCTGCTACAGCACAGGCATTGTCCCCAGCAGTAATTCTGCAATGCCGGTAAGAATAGCTGTGGTGCCTACTGGACTCACTCACCCCCGCGGCGCCCCACGCCGTTATTTGCTGGGCGGCAACTTACTAGACATCACTTTCGTGCCATCTAGATTTCAGCGCGTTCTGCTGCCTTGGAACTATTCGCACAACAGACTGCTACTGACGACCCACCCCCAGGCAACATCTTCTGAATTTTCATAATTTGAAAGAACTAGTAACATGTCCTCATCAGGAATTCAAAAGAAATTGCCACGGTCTCTTCGTTGTTTAAATGTTTTTACTGTTTTTGTTTTGTTGTATATATTTATATGTTATTAAAGTTTTATATTCCTACTACTTTGTTGGAGTGCTATATATTTTTAATGTGACACATAATTGTAAAAACTTTGATGTACAAAGAGTCATTCCTAGAATCTTCCGCTTCAGGCTCGGTCCCCTCCCCAATCACAATACAGGATGGTTTTCAGATAGTAGGAACACGTGTGGTGTGACGGATCTCATCGGGTGTGGGCCTTGATCTACTATAACTCCTTTAAAGAGGGGTGATTCTTTACAGCTGGAGCCATAAACTACATCTGCAGGGCTAGCTGATAGCCTGGACAATCGGACACAGAGGAAGAGGAGTGTCAGAGGGTGCGGTAGTGAATAGGGCGAAAGGGAGGTGTCGGGCGGGCACAGAGTGTGATTCTCAGGGAAGAGCAGCGCAGATGGGGGGAGGTTTATTGCCCATGCATAAGACAGAGAGCGGGGGTGACCAGTGCCTGGGGAAGATGCTTGCGAGGGTGGGGAGCCATGCTACGAATCGACAGCGTGCAGAGAGTGGGTCTGGTCAAGGCATCTAAAATGGCTGCCGTGCACGACAAAAGTGTGGCATTTCAAAAAAGGCAAGATGGCGCAAACAATGTTTTTCAACACTTCCTCATTTCCTTCGAATCGAACGTTAACAGACGTTGGTGCATATTACCAAAGTTAAGCGATATTTATCGCTAACGATGCTTACCAACGAATTTTTTACCGCTAAGCATCGTCAGAAATTATCGAAGATAAACCTTGCTATTATCAAGGTTTATCGCAAATGCGATAAAAAACGGCCGCAATGCATGAATATCGCTAAAAAGTCAGCGATATTCATGCATTACCGAGCTAATGCTCTTAGCCATGTTATCCACCTCCCATTGGATAACATGGCTAAGAACTGCTCAGGGCAGGTGTTACTTTTTGGAGATATTCGCGCTTACCGCGCATATCTCCAAAAGTTGGTAATAGGAGATATATATCTTGCATGTTGTAATGCAAATTATTGTGGTATATGGAACTCATACCATAATCTCTCAGGAAAGCAGAAACTGATCCTTTTGGGACCGCCTGAGAAGGCCTAGGGGGTGAGGGGTACTCTACTTTGCCCCCTTTTCACGTTCCGAACTATTTTATTTTACTCTCTTCTGTAATTACACAAAATAGCAGCGATAAGATGCATCAGAGACACACAGTGAGAGAAAGGAGGCCGGAGATGAAGAAGAGATGTCAAATACACATTGGAGATAATATAGTGGGAGAAGGGAAGTAAATATGAGTAAACTTACCATGTAACATAAAAATGTTGCACTCTATACTATAAGTCTCATTTTATACTACAATCACTTCGCTACAACCTCATAAATTAAAAATAAAAATGAATAATGTCTCAAACAATTTTTGATTTCTAAATATAAATTTATTCTTCAGAATTTTCTAAATTTGAAAGAACTAGTAACATGTCCTCATCAGCAATTTCCTCTTCAATCATCTCATCTGGAATCTCCTCATTAAAAGTCTGCAATGATGATTCTTGTAACTCTATGGTCTCCAAACATTCGATAAATTCGCCATCAACAGATTGATCAAAAAAATCATTCAAGTCATCTCCTCCTTGTGACAATATTTCATTATTGGTGCTGTCAATTTCAATCAATGTAGTGGAATCATTCAAGTCATCTCCTCCTTGTGACAATATTTCATTATTGGTGCTGTCAATTTCAATCAATGTAGTGGAATCATTCAAGTCATCTCCTCGTGACAATATTTCATTATTGGTGCTCTCAATTTCAATCAATGTAGTGGAATCATTCAAGTCATCTCCTCCTTGTGACAATATTTCATTATTGGTGCTGTCAATTTCAATCAATCTAATGAAATCATACAAGTCATCTCCTCCTTGTGACAATATTTCATTATTGGTGCTCTCAATTTCAATCACTGTAGTGGACAATGCAAAAGAAATTGCCACGGTCTCTTCATTGTGAGCCATTTTATTTTGAAATTGCTTGCTGTAAATTGCAGAAAAAAATAATCACTTTCATTTATCGTTTTTAGTAATACATAATATAAAACTAACTTTATCAAGTATTTAGTATAACAGAAGGACTGCAAATAAATAACAGAAAACATTTTTCAAATTATCTTCAAGTGTACAACATAGTTCCCCTTACAAATTAACAACTCACCTTTTTAAAAGTAGGAGAAGTGTTAGTACTGTGTAAATCAAACACCAGAAATTCACCACCAAAAATTCCTCACAAATGTACCTCAGACAGTAGTATCACAAAATGGCTGTGGTTTCCTCTCATTTGAGATATATACATAACCAATTAACTTTCATCACACACAAATACAAAACCAAAGTAACATTTTAATTGGTTCTAAATTTCAACACTTTCAAATGTGTTTTCCCCATGCAATTTTCCATAGGACATTTACATACGTCTACAGCCTGAATGGCTGAACGGAATTACGCCAAACTTGGCAAAATGGTACATCAAACCTAAGAGGTCAGGAAGGATCTACTATGCCCCCTTATGGTCATTTGCCCCTTCGCTTTGGCCTCCTCTTGTCTCTCGATCCTACCGAGAGACAAGATGGCGGCCGCTACGGACTGTTTGTAATGTTGACAGACGCCGGAGAACCAATCAGCTTCGCAAAGCTCCGTAACGCAAAAAGTACGCGAAGCGGAGCGCTGTTACAGATATATATCTTTTTTTGAACGTTAATTTCTCAAAATCCACTGGAGCACATATATTGAGACCTAGCAAAGGCACATCGGGCTACCAGTCCCTAATATTTTGCCAAGTTTCGTGCAAATTCATTCAGCCGTTCGATTATTGACATTTAGATACGTCTACAGCCTGAATGGCTGAACGGAATTACACCAAACTTGGCAAAATGGTACATCAAACCAAAGAGGTCAGGGAGGATCTACTATGCCCCCTTATGGTCATTTGCCCCTTCGCTTTGGCCTCCTCTTGTCTCTCGATCCTAACGAGAGACAAGATGGCGGCCGCTACGGACTGTTTGGAATGTTTACAGACGCCGGAGAACCAATCAGCTTCGCTTCACAAAGCTCCGTTGCGCGAAAAGTACGCGAACTGGAGCGCTGCCCGGTCCGCTGTTACAGATATATATCTTTTTTTAAACGTTAATTTCTCAAAATCCACTGGAGCACATATATTGAGACCTACAAAAGGCACATCGGGCTACCAGTCCCTACAATTTTGCCAAGTTTTGTGCAAATCCATTCAGCCGTTCGGGCTAAAAGTGAGGCCAACCGCCCTATGGAAAACTCAATGTTAAAAACACGTTTTGGGACCCCCCTTTTTTCTCGACCCCCCCTGGACGAACCCCCCCCAATTTTCAGGGGCTGCTCAGAAACAGAATGTGCCATTTTCCTGAAAATTTCAGCCAATTCCGTCCACAAACGCCAAAGTTATTAGACATAGAATTTTCAAAAATCCCATAGAGAAAAAATCCTAACTATATATACCTACTGGCGACCGCCAGTAGGTAATATATCTATATATATACATATATATATATAGATATAGATATATATATCTATATCTATATATATATAGATATAGATATATATATTCACTGAAAAAACCATAGGTTATAGACCATATATAGTTAGGAATTAGCATTTACAAAACCTTGAAAATTCACTGAAAAAACCATAGGTTATAGACCATATATAGTTAGGAATTAGCATTTAAAAAACCTTATTTTACTCACACAAAACCATTGAAATGCCATATATAGTTAGTTGCACTAACTATATATCGCGCACCCGCAATCCACTGCTGATCATGTCACATATTACATCATTCATGACATGGTCAGTGACATCACTGATGACATCACTGATGACATCTCAAATGACATCACTGATGACATCACTGATGACATCCCAAATGACATCACTGATGACATCACTGATGACATCTCAAATGACATCACTGATGACATCACTGATGACATCATCCAGTGACTGTGTGTTTCTGTAAAGTTTAAATATGTTTTAGATATTGAAGAATGAGTAGATGTATAACTGTCTGGACGAAGGATTTAGTAGGTGCATGACTGAATGTATGAGTGAGTGATTAAATGTGTCTCACTGAGTGCATGGGTTAGTGACTAAACTGTCTTAATTTGTGCATCATTATGTCTGTTGTTCTGTAACCTACTGCATGTGTTGATCAGTAGCTATATGATTAACTATATGGGTTATTGATTGATTGTCCAAGTATTTGTATGGGAGACTGAGTGTGTGTGTGGCTGGCTGGGAGGTGTGTGACTCTGTGCAGATCAATGTGTACTTGTATCAATGATTGTATAAGAAAGTAAGTATGTGTTACTATATGTTTGAAAATGTAAGGTGCTCTATGTTTAACTGTATAGACAAGAAAATGGAAGTGTGATTGATTCTTTACAGGACTGACTAGGTGTGTGAGTAACTCCATGGATGAGTGGCAGAGTGTGAGTGTCTGTATAGGTGTATGAGTGCATATGATAGTGTTGTAAAGATGAGTGATTGTATGTATGAATGATTGTATGGGTGAATGAGTGAATGTGTGTGTAGACGTAGGAATCAGTGAGTACGTATGTAGTAACTAGTATTGGTGTGTCAATGGTTTCAAAAATTATACTCTGTATTTAACACTGGGTGAAACAGAGGTTATATTAAAATGTGAGGAGATGCATTGTATTGTCACATGAATGATATCATCAGTGATGTGGTCATTGATGTCAAATGAGATGTCATCAGTGATGTCATCAGTGATGTCATTTGAGATGTCATCAGTGATGTCATCAGTGATGTCACTGACCATGTCATGAATGATGTAATATGTGACATGATCAGCAGTGGATTGCGGGTGCGCGATATATAGTTAGTGCAACTAACTATATATGGCATTTCAATGGTTTTGTGTGAGTAAAATAAGGTTTTTTAAATGCTAATTCCTAACTATATATGGTCTATAACCTATGGTTTTTTCAGTGAATTTTCAAGGTTTTGTAAATGCTAATTCCTAACTATATATGGTCTATAACCTATGGTTTTTTCAGTGAATTTCAATGGTTTTTTAATAGCAAATATCATAAGCTGTCGAATGTCAAGTACGTGGTAAGTGAAAACATTTTCGTGTTTATGCACACTGATCTGCTTTGAATGGTGCCCCCCCCCTCATTTCTATTAGGAGTACTCTCTCTTTGCAGATAGTGAAAGGTAGTTAACGCAGGCCTTTGCCCCCGTTGTAATCCGTCGTGCCTGCTTCTCTCTCCATTTGATTGATTGTTATCCAAGTATTTACTGTTTTAGAATTAGTTCTCTTTGGTTCATTCTCTATTTACAAACAAACACAGAGTCGCAATACTCTGTTTAGTCTTTGCAGATAACGAAAAATCATGTAAAAAAAAAGAAAAGGAATCGAGCAAAATCAGTAGGCCACTAATGGGATCTCTTTTTGACCTCGCTAAAATAGAAACATTAGGAACAACCCCTCATGACAAATACAAAACTAGTGAGATGAACTGAACTCCACACAATGATGGCTGCAAAACAGCTCGGCTCCGCCACCCACCCCGCCCAAAATAACGATAAAGAGCGGCTGCCATGATTGGTTGCGGAATGGCCACAACGGAGCTACGAAATGGTGCTGCTCTCATGCTAACCCCAGCTTCGGTCTGAAACATCCAGAAACACTGTAGACTACCAATTCGATCAGTTCCGGTAGCGCCCCAATGTAACCCGGTAGAGAAGAACTAGCCCTCCCCTCTTTGACTGATGGTTCTTGTTGCCTGTCCCTTCTGTTGTCATTTAACAGAACTATTTAGCCTGCTGAAAGGGGTTGTGTTTCGACCGCTGGTTGGTGGAGACATTTTGACTATATTCTGGACCTGCGTTGTCGCGTAATGCGTCATATGACGCGCCGCGTTAGCGCATCCGGAAGTCATCCGGGGCGCGCAGCGCGTAACGTAAGCATAACAAGTCATGTGACTTGTTAATAAAACTTTTCATTGGTTCATTTTACTTTTCTTATTCTAATGATGAAAGCCTTGGTCATATCACCTAAAAATTAAGCTTTTAATTACTTCCGAACATTATTTTCTCTTAAATATATGTTATAATGTTCCAGGCTAATGTACTTTCCCGGAAATTTTACAACTGTCCTGCAAGTAAAATATATTCTTTTTTCGAGAAAAAGAGCGTTTCTTCGTCCCATGACGGAGCCGTTGAGCAAAAGAGGGTCGACCTGCTGTCTTAGTCGCCGATACGCCTGAATATGAGATTCTTATCGATCACTTTATGTTGCAGGAATAGAAAACACAACAGCCCTTGACCATTTATCTTTACTGCGTTCCTTCGTATTATACCTTTTACCCTTCATGTAATTGGTCTGCTTTATTTCACTTGCCTTTTAATGATTCTAAAACAGTGACTATTATTAAAAACTTTACCAATGTATACACTACTACCATGTTTTCTTTTAAAAACCTTTATTGTGAAAATTTCATTATACAAATACGAGCCTATAACCACGTGGGCCTGCCACGGAGCAAACTGTAATCGTATATGATGAATAGACATTTACACTGTAGAGGAACGTAACGGGCGGGCCATTAGGTTGCAAAAACTAAGGTGTCTAACAGTTACGGAATCGGTGGACGTACATTTTATAATTAAAATACGACAGGGCCAGTTACAATAAAATTATCTAGATATACATTTGCGGGCAAGTACCATGGGTGACGTTAATTCGAATTTTCAACAGTACAGTAATCAATAACACATCAGAACTTAATATCAATAGGGATGTCGAAATATTCAATCAATTCTCGTCCCCGCCCGCCATGTGCTTCAAAACTGCATACGTATCTCGTGATTTCAAGGTTCTGCAACCAGTACACAACAAGGAGTTACGAGTCCCATTTATTCCGGCGCCATTTTGGGCGAGGACGGGCAGGTCCAGGATATAGTCAAAATGTCTCTACCAACCATCGACTATGATGATGTTCATATGCTGTATTTATTAGAGTAACACTCATCTGCCCACATGAAATTAATTTACCACAATCTAAACATGTCATTTTAATCTTTCCAAAGTTCTTCTAAATATTTGGGACCGTTTCCCTTGCCTCTGAAGCTCTCAGTGCCACTTCTTTGATGAATGTACTAGCAGGTCAGGGGTTCTCCTCCAAATCTCTCTTTTATGCAGCACTATAATTAATTGGTGCCACCTCTCCATATGACGATGCATGGTATAGTTACCACAACTATATTTTTTTTCGGTTCCTCTGGAGAGTTCATCGTGGCAGATGAAGCGTGTAACATACCGGGCATTTACCTTTTTTTGCATGTACAGGAAAGGAAAAAAAAATCGAGCGTCCGAGTTCTAAGGTGTCCCAGGGCCATTTTAGTGGACCAGGCCCAAATCCAAAGAACAGGCCGCCATTTTGAGAGTCCTCTTGCAGCCGCCTGTCGCTGTAGCATCAAGAGCGGCCGAAACTCAGCTGAATGGCAACTGAAACGGTAAAGGGGCGCCCCACTACATTTCAGCATTGTAGGATGACCACACCAGTACAGCAACTTGCTAGACATCACCTCGGTGCCATCCGGATCTCGGCGCCCCACTGCAGATGAAGTGCCTCTCAACTATGAAACCACCACGGTGACATCCGGATCTTGGCGCGTTGTGCTGCCTTCGGCCTATTCGCACATCGGTCCGCTACTGACGCCATCTCACAGGCTAATGGGGTGACCCACGCCGAGTTTCAGCATTGTAGGATGACCACACCAACTTGCTAGACATCACCTCGGTGCCATCCGAATCTTGGCATCTCAACGCCTAGTGGTATCTTCCATACAGAAAATATTGTTACGCTGCCTTTGGCCCCATTCGCACATCAGTCCGCAACTTAGACATCACCTCGATGCCATCCGGATCTTGGCATCTCAGCGCCTTGTGGTGTCAGTCAGAAAATATTGTTGCGCTGCCTTTGGCCCCATTCGCACATCAGTCCGCTACTGACACCATCTCACAGGCCAATAGGGCGCCCCACGCCGACTTTTACCATTGTACGATGGCCACACCAGTGGCACAACTTGCTAGACATCACCTCGGTGCCATCCGAATCTTGGCATCTCAACGCCTAGTGGTATCTTCCATACAGAAAATCTTGTTACGCTACCTTTGGCCCCATTCGCACATCGGTCCGCAACTTAGACATCACCTCGGTGCCATCCGGATCTTGGCATCTCAGCGCCTTGTGGTGTATTCTCTTCAGAAAATATTGTTGAGCTGCCTTTGGCCCCATTCGCACATCCGTCCGCAACTTACACATCACCTCGGTGCCATCCGGATCTTGGCATCTCAGCGCCTTGTGGTGTCTTCTACTCCGAAAATATAGTAGAAAATATTGTTGCGCTGCCTTTGGCCCCATTCACACATCAGTCCGCTACTGACACCATCTCACAGGCCAACAGGGCGCCCCACGCCGACTTTTACCATTGTACGATGGCCACACCAGTGCCACAACTTGCTAGACACCACCTCGGTGCCATCCGGATCTTGGCATCTCAGCGCCTTGTGGTGTCTTCAAATCAGAAAATATTGTTGCGCTGCCTTTGGCCCCATTCGCACATCGCTCCGCTACTGACGCCATCTCACAGGCCAACGGGGCGCCCCACGCCGACTTTCAGCATTGTAGGATGGCCACACCAGTGCGGCAACTTACTAGACACCACCTCGGTGCCATCCGGATCTTGGCGCGTTGTGCTGCCTTCGACCTATTCGCACATCGGTCCGCTACTGACGCAAACTCACAGGCCAACGGGGCGCCCCACGCCAACTTTCAGCATTGTAGGATGGCCACACCAGTGCGGCAACTTACTAGACACCACCTCGGTGCCATCCGGATCTTGGCGCGTTGTGCTGCCTTCGGCCTATTCGCACATCGGTCCGCTACTGACGCAAACTCACAGGCCAACGGGGCGCCCCACGCCGACTTTCAGCTTTGTTGGATGGCCACACCAGTGCGGCAACTTACTAGACACCACCTCGGTGCCATCCGGATCTTGGCGCGTTGTGCTGCCTTCGGCCTATTCGCACATCGGTCCGCTACTGACGCAAACTCACAGGCCAACGGGCGCCCCACGCCGACTTTCAGCATTGTTGGATAGCCACACCAGTGCGGCAACTTACTAGACACCACCTCGGTGCCATCCGGATCTTGGCGCGTTGTGCTGCCTTCGGCCTATTCGCACATCGGTCCGCTACTGACGCAAACTCACAGGCCAACGGGGCGCCCCACGCCGACTTTCAGCATTGTAGGATGGCCACACCAGTGCTGCAACTTGCTGGACACCACCTCGGTGCCATCCGGATCTTGGCGCGTTGTGTTGCCTTCGGCCTATTCGCACATCGGTCCGCTACTGACGCCGCCTCACGTGCCAACGTATTTTCTCCTAATTTTACACCCTATGCCGCATAACTGGTCATGTGACTTGTTTATAAAACTTTTCATTGGTTCATTTTACTTTTGGTTTCCTAATGATGGAAGGCTTGATCATGTGACCTAAAAACAACACTTTTCATAGGATGAAAACTTTTTTTTTTCCCCAAACGATGAAAGCCCCACCTTGTTTCTGGATGTTTCAGACTGAAGCTGGCGTCAGCATGAAAGCACCACCATCTCGTAGCTCAGCCGTGGTCATTCCGCGAGCAATCATGGCAGCCGCTCCCCACCAGAAGCCTGCAGGAGTCGGAGCCCCCAAAACTTTTGATGAATTCTCAAGGCGGAGGGGACGCTTTCGAGAATGAGGTCCAAGACCTAGCAGACAAGCGTCCGATTTCCAAGGTGTCCCAGGGCCATTTCAGTGGACCAGGCCCAAAAAGGAAACAGCCTGCCGCCATTTTGAGAGTCCTGTGACAGCCGCCTATCGCTGCACCGCAAGAGTGGGCGCAACTCAGCTGAATTGCGGCTTTTGACACAGTGGACCAAAAACGGACGGAATGGCAACTGAAACGGTAAAGGGGCGCCCCACTACAACAGACGAGACTCCACCTGGAGAGGCCCGTTCACGCCGCCTCCCCCGGGGCGCTCCACGCCGTTATTCGGAGCAGCATTGTAGGATACCAAAACCAGTGCGGCAACTTACTGGACATCACCTTGGTGCCATCGTTCTGCTGCCTTGGAACTATTCGCGCAACAGTTTGCTACTGATGACCCACCCCCCGCGACGCCCCATGCCGTTATTTGCTGGGTGGCAACTTACTAGACATCACTTTCGTGTCATCTAGATTTCGGCGCGTTCTGCTGCCTTGGAACTATTCGCACAACAGTTTGCTACTGATGACCCACCCCCCGCGACGCCCCACGCCGGAAATCTGGACGTTGTGCTGCGTTGGGACTATTCGCACAGCCGACCGCTACTTCGTTGTTTTTCCCTAAAAATGTTTATATGTTATTACTATTTTTGTTTTCTTGTATATATTTATAAATTATTAAAGTTTTATAATCTTACTACTTTGTCGGAGTGCTATATATTTTTAATGTGACAAATAATTGTAAAAACTTTGATGTACAAACAGTCATCCCTGGAATCTTCCGCTTCAGGCTCGGTCCCCTCCCCAATCACAATACAGGATGGTTTTCAGATAATAGCAACGCTTCTGCTGTGACGGATCTCATCGAGTGTGGGCCTTGATCTACTATAACTCCTTTGAAGAGGGGTGATTCTTTACAGCTGTGGCCATAAACTACATCTGCAGGGCTAGCTGATACCCTAGGACCAGCCTGGACAATCGGACACAGAGGAAAAGGAGTGTCAGAGGGTGCGGTAGTGAATAGGGCGAAAGGGAGGTGTCGGGCGGGCACAGGGTGTGATTCTCAGGGAACAGCAGCGCAGATGGGGGAGGTTTATTACCCATGCATAAGACAGAGAGCGGGGGTGACCACTGCCTGGGGGAGATGCTTGCGAGGGTGGGGAGCCATGCTAAGGATCGACAGCGTGCACAGAGTGGGTCTGGTCAAGGCATCTAAAATGGCTGCCGTGCACGACAAAAGTGTGGCATTTGAAAAAAGACAAGATGGCGCAGACAATGTTTTTCAACACTTCCTGATTTCCTTCGAATCGAACGTTAACAGACGTTGGGGCATATTACCAAAGTTAAGCGATATTTATCCCTAACGATGTTTAGCAACGATTTTTTTACCGTCAGAAATTATCGCAGATAAACCTTGCTATTATCAAGGTTTATCGGAAATACGATAAAAAACGACCGCAATGCATTAATATCGCTGAAAACTCAGCGATATTCATGCATTACCGAGCTAATGCTCTTAGCCATGTTATCCACCTCCCATTGGATAACATGGCTAAGAACTGCTCAGGGCAGGTGGTAGCTTTTAGAGATATTCGCCCTTATCTCGAATATTTCCAAAAGTTGATAATAGGAGATAGCGATGTTAGCGACTGTTTCCAGTCGCTAACATCTTGGCATGCCCACTTTGCATGTCATTAGTGATAAATATCACTCACATGCAAAGTGGGGCCCAAGATGGTCGCTATCTTCTACTAGCCGTCGCTAACTGGTGTTAGCAACAGCTAGGTAATACACATATAATTTTATCTCCGCGAAGCGGAGCGCTGTTACAGATATATATCTTGTTTCTGAACGTTAATTTCTCAAAATGCACTGAAGCACATATATTGAGACCTAGCAAAGGCACATCGGGCTACCAGTCCCTACAATTTTGCCAAGTTTCGTGCAAATCCATTCAGCTGTTCGATCCTACCGAGAGACAAGATGGCGGCCGCTACGGACTGTTTGGAATGTTTACAGACACCGGAGAGCCAATCAGCTTCGCTTCGCAAAGCTCCGTAACGCGAAAAGTACGCGAAGCGGTGCGCTGTTACAGATATATACCTTTTTTTGAACGTTAATTTCTCAAAATCCACTGGAGCACATATATTGAGATCTAGCAAAGGCACATCGGGCTACTAGTCCCTACAATTTTGCCAAGTTTCGTGCAAATCCATTCAGCTGTTCGATTATTATTATTTTTATTTTTTTTTGCCCCGCGGGGCCCTTTTAAAACCTCCACATCAAACCTAGGGGGTGAGCGACAATGTACTATGCCCCCTTATGGTCATTTGCCCCTTCGCTTTGGCCTCCTCTTGTCTCTCGATCCTACCGAGAGACAAGATGGCGGCCGCTACGGACTGTTTGGAATGTTGACAGACGCCGGAGAACCAATCAGCTTCGCTTCACAAAGCTCCGTTGCGCGAAAAGTCCGCGAACCAGAGCGCTGCCCGGTCCGCTGTTACAGATATATATCTTTTTTTAAACGTTAATTTCTCAAAATCCACTGGAGCACATATATTGAGACCTACAAAAGGCACATCGGGCTACCAGTCCCTACAATTTTGCCAAGTTTCGTGCAAATCCATTCAGCCGTTCGGGCTAAAAGTGAGGCCAACCGCCCTATGGAAATTAACATGGGAAAAACGCGTTTTGGGACCCCCCTTTTTTCTCGGCCCCCCCTTGACGAACCCCCCCCAAATTTTCAAGGGCTGCTCAGAAACAAAATGTGCCATTTTCCTGAAAATTTCAGCCAATTCCGTCCACAAACGCCAAAGTTATTAGACATAGAATTTTCAAAAAACCCATAGAGAAAAAATCCTAACTATATATACCTACTGGCGACCGCCAGTAGGTAATACATATATATATATATATATTACCTACTGGCGGTCGCCAGTAGGTATATATAGTTAGGATTTTTTCTCTATGGGATTTTTGAAAATTCTATGTCTAATAACTTTGGCGTTTGTGGACGGAATTGGCTGAAATTTTCAGGAAAATGGAACATTTTGTTTCTGAGCAGCCACCGAAAATTTGGGGGGGGTTTGTCAAGGGGGGGCTGAGAAAAAAGGGGGGTCCCAAAACGTGTTTTTAACATTGAGTTTTCCATAGGGCGGTTGGCCTCACTTTTAGCCCGAACGGCTGAATGGATTTGCACGAAACTTGGCAAAATTGTAGGGACTGGTAGCCTGATGTGCCTTTCCTAGGTCTCAATATATGTGCTGCAGTGGATTTTGAGAAATTAACGTTCAAAAAAAGATATATATCTGTAACAGCGGACCGGGCAACGCTCCAGTTCGCGTACTTTTCGCGTTACGGAGCTTTGTGAAGCGAAGCTGATTGGTTCTCCGGCGTCTGCAAACATTCTAAACAGTCCGTAGCGGCCGCCATCTTGTCTCTCGGTAGGATCGAGAGACAAGAGGAGGCCAAAGCGAAGGGGCAAATGACCATAAGGGGGCATAGTAGATCCTCCCTGACCCCCTAGGTTTGATGTGGAGGTTTTAAAAGGGCCCCGCGGGGCAAAAAAAAATAAAAATAATAATAATCGAACGGCTGAATGGATTTGCACGAAACTTGGCAAAATATTAGGGACTGGTAGCCCGATGTGCCTTTGCTATGTCTATATATATATGCTCCAGTGGATTTTGAGAAATTAACGTTCAAAAAAAGATATATTTCTGTAACAGCGCTCCGCTTCGCGTACTTTTCGCGTTACGGAGCTTTGCGAAGCTGATTGGTTCTCCGGCGTCTGTAAACATTCCAAACAGTCCGTAGCGGCCGCCATCTTGTCTCTCGGTAGGATCGAGAGACAAGAGGAGGCCAAAGCGAAGGGGCAAATGACCATAAAGGGGCATAGTAGATCCTCCCTGACCTCTTAGGTTTGATGTACCATTTTGCCAAGTTTGGTGTAATTCCGTTCAGCCATTCAGGCTGTAGACGTATCTAAATGTCCTATGGAAAATTGCATGGGGAAAACACATTTGAAAGTGTTGAAATTTAGAACCAATTAAAATGTTACTTTGGTTTTGTATTTGTGTGTGATGAAAGTTAATTGGTTATGTATATATCTAAAATTTACTGTCTGAGGTATATTTGTGAGGAATTTTTGGTGCTCAATTTCTGGTGTTTGATTTACACAGTACTAACACTTCTCCTACTTTTAAAAAGGTGAGGTGTTAATTTGTAAGGGGAACTATGTTGTACACTTTAAGATAATTTGAAAAATGTTTTCTGTTATTTATTTACAGTCCTTCTGTTATACTAAATACTTGATAACGTTAGTTTTATATTATGTATTACTAAAAACGATAAATGAAAGTGATTATTTTTTTCTGCAATTTACAGCAAGCAATTTCAAAATAAAATGGCTCACAATGAAGAGACCGTGGCAATTTCTTTTGAATTATCCACTACATTTATTGAAATTGACAGCACCAATAATGAAATATTCTCACAAGGAGGAGATGACTTGATTGATTTTTTTGATCAATCTCTTGATGGCGAATTTATCGAATGTTTGGAGACCATAGAGTTACAAGAATCATCATTGCAGACTTTTCATGAGGAGATTCCTGATGAGATGATTGAAGAGGAAATTCCTGATGAGGACATGTTACTAGTTCTTTCAAATTTTGAAAATTCAGAAGAATAAATTTATATTTAGAAATCAAAAATTGTTTGAGACATTATTCATTTTTATTTTTAATTTATGAGGTTGTAGCAAAGTGATTGTAGTATAAAATGAGACTTATAGTATAGAGTGCAACATTTTTATGTTACATGGTAAGTTTACTCATATTTACTTTCCTTCTCCCACTATATTATCTCCAATGTGTATTTGACATCTCTTCTTCATCTCCGGCCTCCTTTCTCTCACTGTCTGTGTCTGATGCATCTTATCGCTGCCATTTTGTGTAATTACAGAAGAGAGTAAAATAAAATAGTTTGGAACGTGAAAAGGGGGCAAAGTAGAGTACCCCTCACCCCCTAGGCCTTCTCAGGCGGTCCCAAAAGGATCAGTTTCTGTTTTCCTGAGAGATTATGGTATGAGTTCCATATACCACAATAACTTGCATTACAACATGCAAGATATCTATCTCCTATTACCAACTTTTGGAGATATTCGCGCTAAGCGCGAATATCTCCAAAAACTAACACCTGCCCTGAGCAGTTCTTAGCCATGTTATCCAATGGGAGGTGGATAACATGGCTAAGAGCATTAGCTCGGTAATGCATGAATATCGCTGACTTTTTAGCGATATTCATGCATTGCGGCCGTTTTTTATCGCATTTGCGATAAACCTTGATAATAGCAAGGTTTATCTGCGATAATTTCTGACGATGCTTAGCGGTAAAAAATTCGTTGCTAAGCATCGTTAGCGATAAATATCGCTTAACTTTGGTAATATGCACCAACGTCTGTTAACGTTCGATTCGAAGGAAATGAGGAAGTGTTGAAAAACATTGTCTGCGCCATCTTGCCTTTTTTGGAATGCCACACTTTTGTCGTGCACGGCAGCCATTTTAGATGCCTTGACCAGACCCACTCTCTGCACGCTGTTGATCCGTAGCATGGCTCCCCACCCTCGCAAGCATCTTCCCCAGGCACTGGTCACCCCCGCTCTCTGTCTTATGCATCGGCAATAAACCTCCCCCCATCTGCGCTGCTCTTCCCTGAGAATCACACTCTGTGCCCGCCCGACACCTCCCTTTCGCCCTATTCACTACCGCACCCTCTGACACTCCTCTTCCTCTGTGTCCGATTGTCCAGGCTATCAGCTAGCCCTGCAGATGTAGTTTATGGCCCCAGCTGTAAAGAATCACCCCTCTTCAAAGGAGTTATAGTAGATCAAGGCCCACACCCGATGAGATCCGTCAAACCACACGCGTTCCTACTATCTGAAAACCATCCTGTATTGTGATTGATGAGGGGACCGAGCCTGAAGCGGAAGATTCCAGGGATGACTCTTTGTACATCAAAGTTTTTAGAATTATGTGTCACATTAAAAATATATAGCACTCCAACAAAGTAGTAGGAATATAAAACTTTAATAACTTATAAATATATACAACAAAACAAAAACAGTAAAAACAATTAAACAATGAAGAGACCGTAGCAATTTCTTTTGAATTATCCACTACATTTAATGAAATTGACAGCACCAATAATGAAATATTCTCACAAGGAGGAGATGACTTGAATGATTTTTTTGATCAATCTCTTGATGGCGAATTTATCGAATGTTTGGAGACCATAGAGTTACAAGAATCATCATTGCAGACTTTTCATGAGGAGATTCCTGATGAGATGATTGAAGAGGAAATTCCTGATGAGGACATGTTACTAGTTCTTTCAAATTATGAAAATTCAGAAGATGTTGCCTGGGTGCCGCACTGATTTGGGTATCCGGCGTGGGGCGTCCCGGGGGGTGGGTTGTCAGTAGCGGTCTGTTGTGCGAATAGTTCCAAGGCAGCAGAACGCGCTGAAATCTGGATGGCACGAAGGTGATGTCTAGTAAGTTGCCGCCCAGCAAATAACGGCGTGGGGCGCCGCGGGGGGGGGGACGGGAGGCAGTCCAAAGTTCCGTTAAAAGGGCAAAGGAAAGGATCGGTGGTTTGAACCATCAGTCAAAAAGGGGAGGGGGTGCAACAATTTTTCCTACCGGGTCACACTGTGATTTCACCGGAACTGAGGTCTGCAGGTTTCTAGTCATTCAAACTGAGGCTGGCGCCAGCATGGGAGCGCCGACGTCCCACGGCTACAGTTTCGTCACTCCACGGGCGATCATGGCAGTCATTCCCCATCGGGGGTGTCTGCGGGGGTCGGGGACTCCCGCGGCTCCTCTAGAATCTTCAAGGTCGTGGAGGACTACGGTGGTGGAGTCAACCAGTGACCGGGTCATTTCTTCATGCTGGGCCCGCTCTTGCCAGGTCGACCGCCATTTTGATAGTTCGGTAGCTACTGGCGATCGCGGGGTCAAATGAGCGGACGGGCTCCACCCTGCCGGGCGAGATGTTGCAGCATCGCCACAGTGGAAGAACCCTTTTCCGGGCGCCTGGAGCGCTGAGGGTGCAGCTGGGAAGCCTCCACCTGGGGAGGTGGGAGAGGCCTGTTCGCACCGTCTCTCCCACCCAGTGCACCCCACGGCATCTCGCTTGACATTTGTTATGGCCGGACCAGGCGATGAGGACGAGGGGGGGGGTCGGAGGCATGTGCAAGACATCCCCCCCCAGTGTTGTCGCAGCCATTATAAAAGAAAGAAGAAATGTCCCGTCCGTCTTTGGGCCGGACCTCCGGTGGATGGCGGCCGGACGCCCTTTGCTCTGGCCCCATGAACGGGTTCCTTGGCTCATCCGGTGGGGCAGGCCTTGGCGTGTGGTGCCTCTCCTGGGCCTTTCGTGCAGTGGCCTCTCCACTCCCAGGCCCTCCATGGATGCTGGCCCAGACTGGGAGAGAGAGGGTCTAACCTGCAATTCTCCAGGGTTACCGCCACCGCGGCCGGATCCCGTCGGCCTCGGCCTCTGGTTGATGGTGGCCGGACTGGGAGAGAGAGGGGAGGGTCGAGGACACGGACATTCCCCCCCCTGCAACTCTCCAGGGTGGTCGTAGCAATCCCCCTGGCCGGGTCCCGCTGGCCTCGGCCTCTCCTCCGGCTACACCCTACGTGATGATCTCCTGGCCGACGGTTGGCAGCAGGACCCGCCTTATATGTGTTGCTTCCGGCTGGGCGTAGCCGGAAACCTGTTTCTCAAACAAAGGATATTGAGGCAAATGTGGCGCATACTCTCTTCTTAACCTATTGTATTCCTTAACACAATCTAGATCCGCACAAATGTTTGTGACATCACACTCAATCAAGTACAATCCCGATAAAGTTTCCAGAATGGGGCGGATGTCTGCTGACTTGTATCTTTCCCAGTTTGCCGTTATTTGGGCGTGGCAGGCGGTGGGACAGACACGTTTTGGGGCAGTGAGGGGCGATGAAGCCTCGTTGCCTTGTGGCCGTTGCAATGTCACACTTGGTTTCTCTTACTGTTTTCAGGTTTCTTATTACGGGCTTACTTCTAACGTTTCTTGTTTCTAGGACAATAATAGGTTTTATCATTACGTATTGTTATCGTTTCTTTGTTTGTTATTTAATAAAAAGTTCATCAGTGGCCTACTGATTTTCGTTTTCCTATTCCTTTCTTTCCAGGTTGTTTCATGCTAAAGTTTCTGTTAACAGGATACAGTGATCACTTCGTTATTATTGCATATGTCCTTTTCACTAGGGGTGCTCTCTGGTCGGGCCAGATGACCTATCTCTAGTAAATGGTCCGGGTGAAACAGGTGCATCAATCAGTGGGGAGTAGATAGGCATGACAGATTACAACGGGGGACAAAGGTCCGCATTACCTACCCTTTCACTACTTGCAAAGATTTTCCTACGTTTATTTGCAAACAGGGAATACCTCCAAAAAGAACCAATTCCCAAACAGTCAATGTTCGGGCAAACAATCAATCAATGAGGAACGAAATAGGCACGACGTGTTAAAGGTTTGCGTTACCTACCTTTCACTATCTGCAAAGGGAGAGAGAATATTCCTATTCTTCCTCGTTTGCAGGCAGAGAAGATCCTTAAGAGAACCAACTTCGAACAATTCAATGCTAGATTCAAACAATCAACAAGGAGTACTGTGAACACAAATGAATGCCGCTTATGTACATACACATTGCTATTTTCAACAGGTTGTTCCGAATGTTTCTATTTTAGCCAGGTCAAAAAGAGATCCCATTAGTGGCCTACTGATTTTGCTCGATTCCTTTTGTTTTTTACACGATTTTTCGCTATCTGCAAAGACTAAACAGAGTATTGCGACTCTGTGCTTGTTTGTAAATAGAGAATGAACCAAAGAGAACAATCAATGAAATGGAGAGAGAAGCAGACACGACGGATTACAACGGGGGCAAAGGCCTGCGTTAACTACCCTTCACTATCTGCAAAGAGAGAGTACTCCTAATAGAAATGAGGGGGGGGGGCAGCATTCAAAGCAGATCAGTGTGAATAAACACGAAAATGTTTTTACTTACCACGTACTTGACATTCGACAGCTTATGATATTTGCTATTAAAAAACCATTGAAATTCACTGAAAAAACCATAGGTTATAGACCATATATAGTTAGGAATTAGCATTTACAAAACCTTGAAAATTCACTGAAAAAACCATAGGTTATAGACCATATATAGTTAGGAATTAGCATTTAAAAAACCTTATTTTACTCACACAAAACCATTGAAATTTCATATATAGTTAGTTGTACTAACTATATATCGCGCACCCGCAATCCACTGCTGATCATGTCACATATTACATCATTCATGACATGGTCAGTGACATCACTGATGACATCACTGATGACATCTCAAATGACTACCCAGAGTTCTCTCCTTCTTTTATACACATATATATATATATAAAACGGCGGGGGCGGATGATAATGAAAAAACGCTACTGAGAAATTTAGAAAAGTACATGCGCCTGGAAACGACCAAATGGTGGGAGCACTGCTCATTATCTAAGTATGCAGAGGTAGGTCGGGTTCCGAGAGGTCTTCGTTTTCTTTTGGCTCCGACCTATGATAACCCCAACCCTGCAATGTTGAAAGAATGGGCACAAAACAACTTGGAGGCTTCCATGACTTCAGTCCGCATCTTAATTAAATATGCAGCAATCGACCGGGAGGAAATCTTGAAAAAAATCGAGAATATCGAAGAAGAACTCAAGAAGTCTGCCAAAGTCGACTATATCAAAACTGCCAGAATCGCTATTGAGGAAAGATTACGCAAACATGAGGAAAAAATCAAACATCGTAAAGCCCATAAGTTTGCCAGAGATGAATCAGACTACAACAACGGGCAAATCTTCACATTCGCCCGAAAATACAACAATGAAAACCGAAAAAAATTCGGGGAACGGAAGGGAAAGAGCAATGTGGAGACCAATGTACAGCAGCCTGCCGCAATGGAAGGAGCAGCGGTAGAAAGTTCCAGTTTTGATTCTATCTCCATATCAAGCGAATCCAGCATAGGGAGCGGAGAAAGGCCCACACCAGCAATTGTATTAGACATGGGAGAGGAATTGGATTTTTTAGCATCAGAGAGACTACGCACACTGAGACCGAGAAAGGACAGCAAACAGCAACAAGAAAAAACAGACGAAGAAAAGAAAGACGAAAAAAGCACGAACAAAAGAGGAAAAAACAAAAAGAAGAGCAACTGGACACAGAAAAAGTAAATGGAGATAGAACTATCATCAATCTGTCCAATGTGCCTCTGACTGAAACGGAAAAATCTTTGCTGTCATTAGGTCTCAATTTTTGTCCTAGTCAAACATTCAACTATAGCTCTACGAGAATAGATGTTTTCAGATTTGTTAGAAAACTCAAGCTGAAAAAATACTTTTCTTTGAAAAACACCAAAGATAAAGACGCAGAGCTACAGTGAGATCCCAACAATCATGTAGAGAGTTTGGGTATTGAAGCGGCGGATATTCCAACATACCTAGACCTACATGATTTAAATACCGGCGAGGTAGGAACAGATGAAACTGAGTATGATTCTTCTACTCAAACTAGGATGAGAAACATCAACCTGTTACAAAAGGGTGCTGGGATCAGCCCCTTCAAGAAGAAATCCAAATACATCCCCATGATGCCGAGGGATGCGTTAGATACGTTTCATGATTGCGTGGTTGAGGACATTAAAAAATTAAACAAACAGGTACAATCCAAAAAATTCAAACAAAAAAAGCAAACTGAACAAAGGAAGAAAGACTACGCCAAGTTGATGAAAAAACTAAGTGAGAACAATGAAATCATCATAAAAAAATCGGACAAAGGCGGCAACTTGGTAATTTGGCCCCGAGCAGATTACATCAAGGAGGCTAAGCGCCAATTGAATGACATGAACTGCTATGAGCCGTCTAACACCAAAAAGTATAATATGGCTACAAATTCTCTTAAGAAGTTGTTGATACAATCACGTAGTGATGGCCTGATTTCCAATGAAGAATTTAAATTTATGCACAATGAAAACCCTATTGTACCAGTACTTTATTTAATACCTAAAGTGCATAAATGTGTATCTCCCATTCCTGGCAGGCCTATCATTTCCGCTATAGGGGGTGCAGCGGAACAGGTGGGCCAATACGTAGACTTTTTTCTACAGAGTCATGTAAAAACCCTGCCTAGTTACATCAAGGATACAGGTGATTTCCTGGGAAAAATTAGGAATATCCAATGGTCAGATGGTATGTATTTAATCTCATTAGACATAGAGTCTTTATACACCAGTATAGACCACCAGGCAGGGTTATTGGCTGTAAAATTCTTTTTGGACCAAAGATCTTGCGAATTTTATCAGCACAATAAGGCTCTAATCAATTTGATAAGTTGGTGTCTCAACAACAATTTCTTTCTTTTCGGAAAGGAGTTGTTCAAACAACTAAGGGGCGTGGCCATGGGAGCCTGCTTCTCCCCCAGTTACGCATGCTTGCATGTCGGATGGTGGGAGGAGCAGGTCCTCAAGAGGGACTATTCTTCCATTTTTAAAGAAAACATCAAACACTACTACAGGTACATCGATGATATTTTCATTGTGTGGCAAGGTAGCAAAGAGAAAGCATTGGAATTCATTCAAAACATCAATCAAAACAATTTGAATCTCCACTTTACCCACCACATAAATAGTTCCAGTTTGGAATTTCTAGATGTTAAGCTATATGTAGCTAATGGAAGAGTAGAGAGTACCCTGTTTAGAAAATCCCCTGCGGGCAATGTCACGCTCCATGCCTCGAGTGCCCATCCTAGGCATCTAATTGCGAGCATCCCCTATGGGGAGCTATTACGCTTGAAAAGGATATGTAGCACGGAGGTTGAATTCAATACCTGTGCTGCAGAATCCATGCGACGCATGAAGGCAAGAGGATATTCTGATAAGATCTTGACATCAGCCCTGTCCAAAACCTCGCTAAGATCAAGAGCAAGTTTACTACCAGCCCCTACAGAGGAAGAACCTGTCCCGCATGATTTACCTGATTCACCAGCAATTTCCGGGTTATCTGGAATCGATCAATGTCCGAGACTAATTACAGCCTATAGTGAGAATGAACGTAAAATAAGATCTATCATCAATAAGAATTGGGCAATAGTTCTTACTGACCCCGTTCTTAGAATGAATTTGCCATCCAACCCCACTATCACCTTCAGTAGAGCAAGAAACATGGGAGCAGTGTTAGATTCTGCGAGTCCTGAAGTAAAAAGTAAACCCAATTCGTTGAAACCCAAAGATGGATTCTATAAATGCTCCACATGTCGCGCGTGCAAGTTTGGAATAAACACAACAGAATACCATACTCCATTCAGTCCTATACCACATAAGATATTGGGGAATTTCAACTGTAAAACTGAATTCGCAGTTTACGTTCTCACTTGTACCTGTGGGCTAAACTACATCGGTAGTACCAAGTTACAGGTTCATGAGAGAATCCTTCAACATCTACGTGCCATTTTGCATAGTGATCCCAATTATCCAGTGGCACGCCACATTAAACAAGTACATGGAAACAATTTATCTTGTCTAAAGTATTATGTGGTATCTTCCGTCCCTAAACCACGCAGAGGAGGGAATAGAGAGGCTTTGCTTAGAAGATTAGAAACCAAATTCATTCTTAACTTCGATAGCAAATGCCCAAATGAACTAAACAACACCGAAGACATGTACACGTGCCTGTAATATATGTAATATATGTATTCTGATTGTTTTCGCAAGCTGAGTGGGATATATGTTATATCCCAGAATTTGTTGCTGGTCTTGATGCAGATAACCCTATTTTTTCAATATGTACATATTGTTAATTCGAGGTATAGATGGGAATATTTGGTAGTTTCCGATATATGATGTATGAGGACTGCCAATTCCTGATTTCACTTATTCACACTTTGGCTGAGACATCTGGTCAGATGTAGGGCAACATTTGTATAAAAGAAGTAACCTCCTTAAATATGGTTGTAGATTTTAAGAACTAACTCCCAAAAACAAGTAGTTGCCATCTTGTTACACATCTTTCCGTTGTGTCATGTCCCAGCCTTAGTTTGGTTGCAAGATGCATTTTTGTCTTGCAATCATTTTATCTATGCACGTAACAACACACCTTTTGCACATGGTACATTGTACATCTGCTAGGAAAAATTATAGATATTGCTGTTATGCTCTGCAATTGTTCTGCACATTCTTTTTAATCAGAGTCACAAATCAACAAGTAATTACATGCATTTATGCAGGTATGTTAAATTGCACTATTGCACCTTATATGTATATATGGATTTATCCAGGAATTCTAATTTGCCAATTGGACTCTTTTTTTTGAAATTATATTGTGGTTTCAATCAAATGTTTTCATGACGCTAGTCTTATAACTAATTAATGTTCCGTTTTAAATAATTATATAGTCGGAAATATTATAGTAGGTCATGATAATTTGTCCTGATGGTATAATGAATGAAATACATAAGCAATTTTCCATCGACTGTTCTTTGATTCACGCAGTCTGTTTGCTATGTTTATCACTAACTTGCTAAACATGTGACCTGAGTGGGAAGGGCATATCATTTAAAATGGCTTCAATCGTTTACAGCCTTTATGTGATCAAGGGCGCCTGAGCCCGAAACGCGTCATCTGTTGACTGTTGCTGAAAGGTTGAAATAAAACATCTTGCCTGACAAAGAAGTGGTTCGCTTCTCCTTCTTCGCCGCCGAGGTTTTGGTGGAAGTGGATGGAGTTACATGCTTGTGATATATATATATATATATATATTCACTGAAAAAACCATAGGTTATAGACCATATATAGTTAGGAATTAGCATTTACAAAACCTTGAAAATTCACTGAAAAAACCATAGGTTATAGACCATATATAGTTAGGAATTAGCATTTAAAAAACCTTATTTTACTCACACAAAACCATTGAAATTCCATATATAGTTAGTTGCACTAACTATATATCGCGCACCTGCAATCCACTGCTGATGATGTCACATATTACATCATTCATGACATGGTCAGTGACATCACTGATGACATCACTGATGACATCATCTAGTGTGTGTGTTTTTGTAAAGTTTAAATACGTTTTACATATTGAAGAATGACTGGATGTATGGAAGACTGAGTGTGTGTGTGGCTGGCTGGGAGGTGTGTGACTCTGTGCATATCAATGTGTACTTGTATCAGTGATTGTATAAGAGAGTAAGTATGTGTTAGTATATGTGTGAAAAGTATGGTGTTCTGTGTTTAACTATAAATGAGGAAATCGAAGTGTGATTGATTCTTTACAGGACTGACTAGGTGTATGAGTGCATATGATAGTGTTCTAATAATAAGTGACTGTATGTATGAGTAATTGTATGGGTGAATGAATGAATGTGTGTGTAGACGTACGAATCAGTGAGTGCGTATGTAGTAACTGGTATTGGTGTGTCATGATGTCATCAGTGATGTCATTTGAGATGTCATCAGTGATGTCATTTCAGATGTCATTAGTGATGTCATCAGTGATGTCACTGAAGTATGGTGTTCTGTGTTTAACTGTATAGATGAAGAAATGGAAGTGTGATTGATTCTTTACAGGACTGACTTGGTGTGTGAGTAACTCCATGGATGAGTGGCAGTGTGTGACTGTCTGCATAGGTGTATGAGTGCATATGATAGTGTTGTAATAATAAGTGACTGTATGTATGAGTGATTGTATGGGTGAATGAGTGAATGTGTGTGTAGACGTAGGAATCAGTGAGTGCGTATGTAGTAACTGGTATTGGTGTGTCATCATGTCATCAGTGATGTCATTTGAGATGTCATCAGTGATGTCATCAGTGATGTCATTTGAGATGTCATCAGTGATGTCATCAGTGATGTCACTGACCATGTCATGAATGATGTAATATGTGACATCATCAGCAGTGGATTGCAGGTGCGCGATATATAGTTAGTGCAACTAACTATATATGGAATTTCAATGGTTTTGTGTGAGTAAAATAAGGTTTTTTAAATGCTAATTCCTAACTATATATGGTCTATAACCTATGGTTTTTTCAGTGAATTTTCAAGGTTTTGTAAATGCTAATTCCTAACTATATATGGTCTATAACCTATGGTTTTTTCAGTGAATTTCAATGGTTTTTTAATAGCAAATATCATAAGCTGTCGAATGTCAAGTACGTGGTAAGTGAAAACATTTTCGTGTTTATGCACACTGATCTGCTTTGAATGGTGCCCCCCCCCCTCATTTCTATTAGGAGTACTCTCTCTTTGCAGATAGTGAAAGGTAGTTAACGCAGGTCTTTGCCCCCATTGTAATCCGTCGTGCCTGCTTCTCTCTCCATTTGATTCATTGTTATCCAAGTATTTACTGTTTTAGAATTAGTTCTCTTTGGTTCATTCTCTATTTACAAACAAACACAGAGTCGCAATACTCTGTTTAGTCTTTGCAGATAACGAAAAATCGTGTAAAAAAAAAGAAAAGGAATCGAGCAAAATCAGTAGGCCACTAATGGGATCTCTTTTTGACCTCGCTAAAATAGAAACATTAGGAACAACCCTTCATGACAAATACAAAACTAGTGAGATGAACTGAACTCCACACAATGATGGCTGCAAAACAGCTCTGCTCCGCCACCCACCCCGCCCAAAATAACGATAAAGAACGGCTGCCATGATTGGTTGCGGAATGACCACGACGGAGCTACGAAATGGTGCTGCTCTCATGCTAACCCCAGCTTCAGTCTGAAACATCCAGAAACACTGTAGACTACCAATTCGATCAGTTCCGGTAGCGCCCCAATGTAACCCGGTAGAGAAGAACTAGCCCTCCCCTCTTTGACTGATGGTTCTTGTTGCCTGTCCCTTCTGTTGTCATTTAACAGAACTATTTAGCCTGCTGAAAGGGGTTGTGTTCCGACCGCTGGTTGGTGGAGACATTTTGACTATATTCTGTACCTGCGTTGTCGCGTAATGCGTCATATGACGCGCCGCGTTAGCGCATCCGGAAGTCATCCGGGGCGCGCAGCGCGTAACGTAAGCATAACAAGTCATGTGACTTGTTAATAAAACTTTTCATTGGTTCATTTTACTTTTCTTATTGTATTGATGAAAGGCTTGGTCATATGACCTAAAAATTACGCTTTTCATTACTTCCGAACATTATTTTTTCTTAAATATATGTTATAATGTTCCAGGCTAATGTACTTTCCCGGAAATTTTACAACTGTCCTGCAAGTAAAATATATTCTTTTTTCGAGAAAAAGAGCGTTTCTTCGTCCCATGACGGAGCCGTTGAGCAAAAGAGGGTCGACCTGCTGTCTTAGTCGCCGATACGCCTGAATATGAGATTCTTATCGATCACTTTATGTTGCAGGAATAGAAAACACAACAGCCCTTGACCATTTATCTTTACTGCGTTCCTTCGTATTATACCTTTTACCCTTCATGTAATTGGTCTGCTTTATTTCACTTGCCTTTTAATGATTCTAAAACAGTGACTATTATTAAAAACTTTACCAATGTATATACTACTACCATGTTTTCTTTTAAAAACCTTTATTGTGAAAATTTCATTATACAAATACGAGCCTATAACCACGTGGGCCGGCCACGGAGCAAACTGTAATCGTATATGATGAATAGACATTTACACTGTAGAGGAACGTAACGGGCGGGCCATTAGGTTGCAAGAACTAAGGTGTCTAACAGTTACGGAATCGGTGGACGTACATTTTATAATTAAAATACGACAGGGCCAGTTACAATAAAATTATCTAGATATACATTTGCGGGCAAGTACCATGGGTGACGTTAATTCGAACTTTCAACAGTACAGTAATCAATAACACATCAGAACTTAATATCAATAGGGATGTCGAAATATTCAATCAATTCTCGTCCCCGCCCGCCATGTGCTTCAAAACTGCATACGTATCTCGTGATTTCAAGGTTCTGCAACCAGTACACAACAAGGAGTTACGAGTCCCATTTATTCTGGCGCCATTTTGGGCGAGGACGGGCAGGTCCAGGATATAGTCAAAATGTCTCTACCAACCATCGACTATGATGATGTTCATATGCTGTATTTATTAGAGTAACACTCAGATGTCCACATGAAATAAATTTGCCACAATCTAAACATGTCATTTTAATCTTTCCAAAGTTCTTCTAAATATTTGGGACCGTTTCCCTTGCCTCTGAAGCTCTCAGTGCCACTTCTTTGATGAATGTACTAGCAGGTCAGGGGTTCTCCTCCAAATCTCTCTTTTATGCAGCACTATAATTAATTGGTGCCACCTCTCCATATGACGATGCATGGTATAGTTACCACAACTATATTTTTTTTCGGTTCCTCTAGAGAGTTCATCGTGGCAGATGAAGCGTGTAACGTACCGGGCATTTACCTTTTTTTGCATGTACAGGAAAGGAAAAAAAAATCGAGCGTCCGAGTTCTAAGGTGTCCCAGGGCCATTTTAGTGGACCAGGCCCAAATCCAAAGAACAGGCCGCCATTTTGAGAGTCCTGTTGCAGCCGCCTGTCGCTGTAGCATCAAGAGCAGCCGAAACTCAGCTGAATGGCAACTGAAACGGTAAAGGGGCGCCCCACTACAGCAGACGAGCCAGGCCCAAATCCAAAGAACTGCTATCTCACAGGCTAATGGGGCGACCCACGCCGAGTTTCAGCATTGTAGGATGACCACACAAGTACAGCAACTTGCTAGACATCACCTCGGTGCCATCCGGATCTCGGCGCCCCACTGCAGATGAAGTGCCTCTCAACTATGAAACCACCACGGTGACATCCGGATCTTGGCGCGTTGTGCTGCCTTCGGCCTATTCGCACATCGGTCCGCTACTGACGCCATCTCACAGGCTAATGGGGCGACCCACGCCGAGTTTCAGCATTGTAGGATGACCACACCAGTACAGCAACTTGCTAGACATCACCTCGGTGCCATCCGGATCTCGGCGCCCCACTGCAGATGAAGTGCCTCTCAACTATGAAACCACCACGGTGACATCCGGATCTTGGCGCGTTGTGCTGCCTTCGGCCTATTCGCACATCGGTCCGCTACTGACGCCATCTCACAGGCTAATGGGGCGACCCACGCCGAGTTTCAGCATTGTAGGATGACCACACCAGTACAGCAACTTGCTAGACATCACCTCGGTGCCATCCGGATCTCGGCGCCCCACTGCAGATGAAGTGCCTCTCAACTATGAAACCACCACGGTGACATCCGGATCTTGGCGCGTTGTGCTGCCTTCGGCCTATTCGCACATCGGTCCGCTACTGACGCCATCTCACAGGCTAATGGGGTGACCCACGCCGAGTTTCAGCATTGTAGGATGACCACACCAACTTGCTAGACATCACCTCAGTGCCATCCGAATCTTGGCATCTCAACGCCTAGTGGTATCTTCCATACAAAAAATATTGTTACGCTGCCTTTGGCCCCATTCGCACATCAGTCCGCAACTTAGACATCACCTCGGTGCCATCCGGATCTTGGCATCTCAGCGCCTTGTGGTGTCAGTCAGAAAATATTGTTGTGCTGCCTTCGGCCTATTCGCACATCGGTCCGCTACTGACGCCATCTCACAGGCCAACGGGGCGCCCCACGCCGACTTTCAGCATTGTAGGATGGCCACACCAGTGCGGCAACTTGCTACACACCACCTCGGTGCCATCCGGATCTTGGCATCTCAGCGCCTTGTGGTCTCTTCTACACCGGAAATATAGTAGAAAATATTGTTGCGCTGCCTTTGGCCCCATTCACACATCAGTCCGCTACTGACACCATCTCACAGGCCAACGGGGCGCCCCACGCCGACTTTCAACATTGTAGGATGGCCACAGAAGTGCGACAACTTACTAGACACCACCTCGGTGCCATCCGGATCTTGGCGCGTTGTGCTGCCTTCGGCCTATTCGCACATCGGTCCGCTACTGACGCAAACTCACAGGCCAACGGGGCGCCCCACGCCGACTTTCAGCATTGTAGGATGGCCACACCAGTGCGGCAACTTCCTACACACCACCTCGGTGCCATCCGGATCTTGGCGCGTAGTGAAGCTGCAGCAGCTGCAAATAAGCTTCAGACAGTGTTACAACCGCTGCTCAGAACTCTCAACTATGACACCACCTCGATGCCATCCGGATCTTGGCGCGTTGTATTGCCTTCGGCCTATTCGCACATCGGTCCGCTACTGACGCCGCCTCACGTGCCAACGTATTTTCTCCGCATTTTATACCCTATGCCGCATAACAGGTCATGTGACTTGTTTATAAAACTTTTCATTGGTTCATTTTACTTTTGGTTTCCTAATGATGGAAGGCTTGATCATATGACCTAAAAACAACACTTTTCATTGGATGAAAACTTTTTTTTTCCCAAACGATGAAAGCCCCACCTTGTTTCTGGATGTTTCAGACTGAAGCTGGCGTCAGCATGAGAGCACCACCATCTCGTAGCTCCGTCGTGGTCATTCCGCGAGCAATCATGGCAGCCGCTCCCCACCAGAAGCCTGCAGGAGTCGGGGCCCCCAAAACTTTTGATGAATTCTCAAGGCGGAGGGGACGCTTTCGAGAATGGGGTCCAAGACCTAGCAGACAAGCGTCCGATTTCCAAGGTGTCCCAGGGCCATTTCAGTGGACCAGGCCCAAAAAGGAAACAGCCTGCCGCCATTTTGAGAGTCCTGTGACAGCCGCCTATCGCTGCACCGCAAGAGTGGGCGCAACTCAGCTGAATGGCGGATTTTGACACAGTGGACCAAAAGCGGACGGAATGGCAACTGAAACGGTAAAGGGGCGCCCCACTACAACAGACGAGACTCCACCTGGAGAGGCCCGTTCACGCCGCCTCCCCCGGGGCGCTCCACGCCGTTATTCGGAGCAGCATTGTAGGATACCAAAACCAGTGCGGCAACTTACTGGACATCACCTTGGTGCCATCGTTCTGCTGCCTTGGAACTATTCGCACAACAGTTTGCTACTGATGACCCACCCCCCGCGACGCCCCACGCCGTTATTTGCTGGGTGGCAACTTACTAGACATCACTTTTGTGTCATCTAGATTTCGGCGCGTTCTGCTGCCTTGGAACTATTCGCACAACAGTTTGCTACTGATCACCCACCCCCCGCGACGCCCCACGCCGGAAATCTGGACGTTGTGCTGCGTTGGGACTATTCGCACAGCCGACCGCTACTTCGTTGTTTTTCTCTAAAAATGTTTATATGTTATTACTATTTTTGTTTTCTTGTATATATTTATAAATTATTAAAGTTTTATAATCTTACTACTTTGTCGGAGTGCTATATATTTTTAATGTGACACATAATTGTAAAAACTTTGATGTACAAAGAGTCATCCCTGGAATCTTCCGCTTCAGGCTCGGTCCCCTCCCCAATCACAATACAGAATGGTTTTCAGATAATAGCAACGCTTCTGCTGTGACGGATCTCATCGAGTGTGGGCCTTGATCTACTATAACTCCTTTGAAGACGGGTGATTCTTTACAGCTGTGGCCATAAACTACATCTGCAGGGCTAGCTGATAGCCTAGGACCGGCCTGGACAATCGGACACAGAGGAAAAGGAGTGTCAGAGGGTGCGGTAGTGAATAGGGCGAAAGGGAGGTGTCGGGCGGGCACAGGGTGTGATTCTCAGGGAAGAACAGCGCAGATGGGGGGAGGTTTATTACCCATGCATAAAACAGAGAGCGGGGGTGACCACTGCCTGGGGGAGATGCTTGCGAGGGTGGGGAGCCATGCTAAGGATCGACAGCGTTCACAGAGTGGATCTGGTCAAGGCATCTAAAATGGCTGCCGTGCACGACAAAAGTGTGGCATTTGAAAAAAGACAAGATGGCGCACACAATGTTTTTCAACAATTCCTGATTTCCTTCGAATCGAACGTTAACAGACGTTGGGGCATATTACCAAAGTTAAGCGATATTTATCCCTAACGATGCATTGCAAAGATTTTTTTACCGTCAGAAATTATCGCAGATAAACCTTGCTATTATCAAGGTTTATCGCAAATACGATAAAAAACGAGCGCAATGCATTAATGTCGCTGAAAACTCCGCGATATTCATGCATTACCGAGCTAATGCTCTTAGCCATGTTATCCACCTCCCATTGGATAACATGGCTAAGAACTGCTCAGGGCAGCTGTTACTTTTTGGAGATATTCGCGCTTATCTCGAATATTTCCAAAAGTTGATAATAGGAGATAGCGATGTTAGCGACTGTTTCCAGTCGCTAACATCTTGGCATGCCCACTTTGCATGTCATTAGTGATAAATATCACTCACATGCAAAGTGGGACCCAAGATGGTCGCTATCTCCTACTAGCCGTCGCTAACTGGTGTTAGCAACAGCTAGGTAATACACATATAATTTTATCTCCGCGAAGCGGAGCGCTGTTACAGATATATATCTTGTTTTTGAACGTTAATTTCTCAAAATGCACTGAAGCACATATATTGAGACATAGCAAAGGCACATCGGGCTACCAGTCCCTAATATTTTACCAAGTTTCGTGCAAATCCATTCAGCCGTTCGATTATTATTATTATTATTATTTTTTTTTGCCCCGCGGGGCCCTTTTAAAACCTCCACATCAAACCTAGGGGGTCAGCGAGGATCTACTATGCCCCCTTATGGTCATCAGCCGTTCGATTATTATTATTATTTTTTTTTTTGCCCCGCGGGGCCCTTTTAAAACCTCCACATCAAACCTAGGGGGTCAGCGAGGATCTACTATGCCCCCTTATGGTCATTTGCCCCTTCGCTTTGGCCTCCTCTTGTCTCTCGATCCTACCGAGAGACAAGATGGCGGCCGCTACGTACTGTTTGGAATGTTTACAGACACCGGAGAGCCAATCAGCTTCGCTTCGCAAAGCTCCGTAACGCGAAAAGTACGCGAAGCGGTGCGCTGTTACAGATATATATCTTTTTTTGAACGTTAATTTCTCAAAATCCACTGAAGCACATATATTGAGACCTAGCAAAGGCACATCGGGCTACCAGTCCCTACAATTTTGCCAAGTTTCGTGCAAATCCATTCAGCCGTTCGATTATTATTATTATTATTTTTTTTTGCCCCGCGGGGCCCTTTTAAAACCTCCACATCAAACCTAGGGGGTCAGCGAGGATCTACTATGCCCCTTATAGTTATTTCCCCCTTTGTTTTGACCTCCTCTTGTCTCTCGATCCTACCGAGAGACAAGATGGCGGCCGCTACGGACTGTTTGGAATGTTGACAGACGCCGGAGAACCAATCAGCTTCGCTTCACAAAGCTCCGTTGCGCGAAAAGTCCGCGAACCAGAGCGCTAACCGGTCCGCTGTTACAGATATATATCTTTTTTTAAACGTTAATTTCTCAAAATCCACTGGAGCACATATATTGAGACCTACAAAAGGCACATCGGGCTACCAGTCCCTACAATTTAGCCAAGTTTCGTGCAAATCCATTCAGCCGTTCGGGCTAAAAGTGAGGCCAACCGCCCTATGGAAAACTCAATGTTAAAAACACGTTTTGGGACCCCCCTTTTTTCTCGGCCCCCACTGGACGAACCCCCCCCAAATTTTCAAGGGCTGCTCAGAAACAAAATGTGCCATTTTCCTGAAAATTTCAGCCGATTCCGTCCACAAACGCCAAAGTTATTAGACATAGAATTTTCAAAAAACCCATAGAGAAAAAATCCTAACTATATATACCTACTGGCGACCGCCAGTAGGTAATATATATATATATATATATATATATATATATATATATATATATTACCTACTGGCGGTCGCCAGTAGGTATATATAGTTAGGATTTTTTCTCTATGGGATTTTTGAAAATTCTATGTCTAATAACTTTGGCGTTTGTGGACGGAATTGGCTGAAATTTTCAGGAAAATAGCACATTTTGTTTCTGATCAGCCCTTGAAAATTTGGGGGGGGGTTCGTCAAGGGGGGGCCGAGAAAAAAGGGGGTCCCAAAACGTGTTTTTAACATTGAGTTTTCCATAGGGCGGTTGGCCTCACTTTTAGCCCGAACGGCTGAATGGATTTGCACGAAACTTGGCAAAATTGTAGGGACTGTTAGCCCGATGTGCCTTTGCTAGGTCTCAATATATGTGCTCCAGTGGATTTTGAGAAATTAACGTTCAAAAAAAGATATATATCTGTAACAGCGGACCGGGCAGCGCTCCGGTTCGCGGACTTTTCGCGGTACGGAGCTTTGTGAAGCGAAGCTGATTGGTTCTCCGGCGTCTGTGAACATTCCAAACAGTCCGTAGGGGCCGCCATCTTGTCTCTCGGTAGGATCGAGAGACAAGAGGAGGCCAAAGCGAAGGGGCAAATGACCATAAGGGGGCATAGTAGATCCTCGCTGACCCCCTAGGTTTGATGTGGAGGCTTTAAAAGGGCCCCGCGGGGCAAAAAAAAATAATAATAATAATAATCGAACGGCTGAATGGATTTGCACGAAACTTGGTAAAATATTAGGGACTGGTAGCCCGATGTGCCTTTGCTAGGTCTCAATATATGTGTTCCAGTGGATTTTGAGAAATTAACGTTCAAAAAAAGATATATATCTGTAACAGCGCTCCGCTTCGCGTAACGGAGGTTTGCGAAGCTGATTGGTTCTCCGGCGTCTGTAAACATTGCAAACAGTCCGTAGCGGCCGCCATCTTGTCTCTCGGTAGGATCGAGAGAAGAGGAGGCCAAAGCGAAGGGGCAAATGACCATAAGGGGGCATAGTAGATCCTCCTTGACCTCTTAGGTTTGATGTGGAGGTTTTAAAAGGGCCCCGCGGGGCAAAAAAAATAATAATAATAATAATCGAACGGCTGAATGGATTTGCACGAAACTTGGCAAAATTGTAGGGACTGGTAGCTCGATGTGCCTTTGCTAGGTCTCAATATATGTGCTTCAGTGGATTTTGAGAAATTAACGTTCAAAAACAAGATATATATCTGTAACAGCGCTCCGCTTCGCGGAGATAAAATTATATCTGTATTACCTAGCTGTTGCTAACACCAGTTAGCGACGGCTAGTAGGAGATAGCGACCATCTTGGGCCCCACTTTGCATGTGAGTGATATTTATCACTAATGACATGCAAAGTGGGCATGCCAAGATGTTAGCGACTGGAAACAGTCGCTAACATCGCTATCTCCTATTATCAACTTTTGGAAATATTCGCGATAAGCGCGAATATCTCCAAAAGCTAGCACCTGCACTGAGCAGTTCTTAGCCATGTTATCCAATGGGAGGTGGATAACATGGCTAAGAGCATTAGCTCGGTAATGCATGAATATCGCTGAGTTTTCAGCGATATTAATGCATTGCGGTCGTTTTTTATCGTATTTGCGATAAACCTTGATAATAGCAAGGTTTATCTGCGATAATTTCTGACGATGCTTAGCGGTAAAAAAATCGTTGCTAAGCATCGTTAGGGATAAATATCGCTTAACTTTGGTAATATGCCCCAACGTCTGTTAACGTTCGATTCGAAGGAAATCAGGAAGTGTTGAAAAACATTGTCTGCGCCATCTTGCCTTTTTTCAAATGCCACACTTTTGTCGTGCACGGCAGTCATTTTAGATGCCTTGACCAGACCCACTCTGTGCACGCTGTCGATCCTTAGCATGGCTCCCCACCCTCGCAAGCATCTCCCCCAGGCAGTGGTCACCCCCGCTCTCTGTCTTATGCATGGGTAATAAACCACCCCTCATCTGCGCTGCTCTTCCCTGAGAATCACACCCTGTGCCCGCCCGACACCTCCCTTTCGCCCTATTCACTACCGCACCCTCTGACACTCCTTTTCCTCTGTGTCCGATTGTCCAGGCCGGTCCTAGGGTATCAGCTAGCCCTGCAGATGTAGTTTATGGCCCCAGCTGTAAAGAATCACCCCTCTTCAAAGGAGTTATAGTAGATCAAGGCCCACACTCGATGAGATCCGTCACAGCAGACGCGTTCCTATTATCTGAAAACCATCCTGTATTGTGATTGGGGAGGGGACCGAGCCTGAAGCGGAAGATTCCAGGGATGACTCTTTGTACATCAAAGTTTTTACAATTATGTGTCACATTAAAAATATATAGCACTCCAACAAAGTAGTAAGATTATAAAACTTTAATAACTTATAAATATATACAAGAAAACAAAAACAGTAATAACATATAAACATTTTTAGGGAAAAACAACGAAGTAGCGGTCGGCTGTGCGAATAGTCCCAACGCAGCACAACGTCCAGATTTCTGGCGTGGGGCGTCGCGGGGGGTGGATCATCAGTAGCAAACTGTTGTGCGAATAGTTCCAAGGCAGCAGAACGATGGCACCAAGGTGATGTCCAGTAAGTTGCCGCACTGGTTTTGGTATCCTACAATGCTGCTCCGAATAACGGCGTGGGGCGCCCCGGGGGAGGCGGCGTGAACGGGCCTCTCCAGGTGGAGTCTCGTCTGTTGTAGTGGGGCGCCCCTTTACCGTTTCAGTTGCCATTCCGTCCGCTTTTGGTCCACTGTGTCAAAAGCCGCAATTCAGCTGAGTTGCGCCCACTCTTGCGGTGCAGCGATAGGCGGCTGTCACAGGACTCTCAAAATGGCGGCAGGCTGTTTCCTTTTTGGGCCTGGTCCACTGAAATGGCCCTGGGACACCTTGGAAATCGGACGCTTGTCTGCTAGGTCTTGGACCCCATTCTCGAAAGCGTCCCCTCCGCCTTGAGGATTCATCAAAAGTTTTGGGGGCCCCCGACTCCTGTAGGCTTCTGGTGGGGAGCGGCTGCCATGATTGCTCGCGGAATGACCACGACGGAGCTACGAGATGGTGGTGCTCTCATGGTGATGCCAGCTTCAGTCTGAAACATCCAGAAACAAGGTGGGGCTTTCATTGTTTGGGGAAAAAAAAAAGTTTTCATCCAATGAAAAGTGTTGTTTTTAGGTCATATGATCAAGCCTTCCATCATTAGGAAACCAAAAGTAAAATGAACCAATGAAAAGTTTTATAAACAAGTCACATGACCTGTTATGCGGCATAGGGTATAAAATGCGGAGAAAATACGTTGGCACGTGAGGCGGCGTCAGTAGCGGACCGATGTGCGAATAGGCCGAAGGCAACACAACGCGCCAAGATCCGGATGGCACCGAGGTGGTGTCCAGCAAGTTGCAGCACTGGTGTGGCCATCCTACAATGCTGAAAGTCGGCGTGGGGCGCCACGTTGGACTGTGAGTTTGCGTCAGTAGCGGACCGATGTGCGAATAGGCCGAAGGCAGCACAACGTGCCAAGATCCGGATGGCACCGAGGTGGTGTCTAGTAAGTTGCCGCACTGGTGTGGCCATTCTACAATGTTGAAAGTCGTCGTGGGGCGCCCCGTTGGCCTGTGAGATGGCGTCAGTAGCGGACCGATGTGCGAATGGGGCCAAAGGCAGCGCAACAATATTTTCTGTATGGAAGATACCACTAGGCGTTGAGATGCCAAGATCCGGATGGCACCGAGGTGATGTCTAGCAAGTTGCTGTACTGGTGTGGTCATCCTACAATGCTGAAACTCGGCGTGGGGCGCCCCATTAGCCTGTGAGATGGCGTCAGTAGCGGACCGATGTGTGAATAGGCCGGAACCAGCACAAGGCACCAAGATCCGGATGTCACCGTGGTGGTTTCATAGTTGAGAGCACTTCATCTGCAGTGGGGCGCCGAGATCCGGATGGCACCGAGGTGATGTCTAGCAAGTTGCTGTACTGGTGTGGTCATCCTACAATGCTGAAACTCGGCATGGGGCGCCCCATTAGCCTGTGAGATGGCGTCAGTAGCGGACCGATGTGTGAATGGGGCAAAGGTAGCGCAAGAATATTTTCTGAATAGAAGACACCACAAGGCGCTGAGATGCCAAGATCCGGATGGCACCGAGGTGGTGTCTAGCAAGTTGTGGCACTGGTGTGGCCATCCTACAATGGTAAAAGTCGGCGTGGGGCGCCCTGTTGGCCTGTGAGATGGTGTCAGTAGCGGACCGATGTGCGAATGGGGCCAAAGGCAGCGCAACAATATTTTCTGACTAGAAGACACCACAAGGCGCTGAGATTCCAAGATCCGGATGGCACCGAGGTGGTGTCTAGTAAGGTGCACTGGTGTGGCCATCCTACAATGCTGAAAGTCGGCGTGGGGCGCCCCGTTGGCCTGTGAGATGGCGGCAGTAGCGGACCGATGTGCGAATGGGGCCAAAGGCAGCGCAACAATATTTTTGGAATAGAAGACACCACAAGGCGCTGAGATTCGGTTAGCACCGAGGTGGTGTCTAGCAAGCTATGCAGCTGAGTTGCGTGCGCACTTGCGGCGAATAGGTCGAAGGCAGCACAACAATGTTTTCTGAATAGAAGACACCACAAGGCGCTGAGATTCGGTTACCACCGAGGTGATGTCTAGCAAGTTGCCACACTGGTGTGGCCATCCTACAATACTGCTCTGAATAACGGCGTGGGGTGCCCGAAGGGGGGGGGGGAGGCGGCGTGAATGGGCCTTCCTAGGTGGAGGCTCGTCTGCTGTAGTGGGGCGCCCCTTTACCGTTTCAGTTGCCATTCAGCTGAGTTTCGGCTGCTCTTGATGCTACAGCGACAGGCGGCTGCAACAGGACTCTCAAAATGGCGGCCTGTTCTTTGGATTTGGGCCTGGTCCACTAAAATGGCCCTGGGACACCTTAGAACTCGGACGCTCGATTTTTTTTCCTTTCCTGTACATGCAAAAAAAGGTAAATGCCCGGTACGTTACACGCTTCATCTGCCACGATGAACTCTCCAGAGGAACCGAAAAAAAATATAGTTATGGTAACTATACCATGCATCGTCATATGGAGAGGTGGCACCAATTAATTATAGTGCTGCATAAAAGAGAGATTTGGAGGAGAACCCCTGACCTGCTAGTACATTCATCAAAGAAGTGGCACTGACAGCATTAGAGGCAAGGGAAACGGTCCCAAATATTTAGAAGAACTTTGGAAAGATTAAAATGACATGTTTAGATTGTGGCAAATTAATTTCATGTGGACAGATGAGTGTTACTCTAATAAATACAGCATATGAACATCATCATAGTCGATGGTTGGTAGAGACATTTTGACTATATCCTGGACCTGCCCGTCCTCGCCCAAAATGGCGCCGGAATAAATGGGACTCGTAACTCCTTGTTGTGTACTGGTTGCAGAACCTTGAAATCACGAGATACGTATGCAGTTTTGAAGCACATGGCGGGCGGGGACGAGAATTGATTGAATATTTCGACATCCCTATTGATATTAAGTTCTGATGTGTTATTGATTACTGTACTATTGAAAGTTCGAATTAACGTCACCCATGGTACTTGCTCGCAAATGTATATCTAGATAATTTTATTGTAACTGGCCCTGTCGTATTTTAATTGTAAAATGTACGTCCACCGATTCCGTAACTGTTAGACACCTTAGTTCTTGCAACCTAATGGCCCGCCCGTTACGTTCCTCTACAGTGTAAATGTCTACTCATCATATACGATTACAGTTTGCTCCGTGGCCGGCCCACGTGGTTATAGGCTCGTATTTGTATAATGAAATTTTCACAATAAAGGTTTTTAAAAGAAAACATGGTAGTAGTATATACATTGGTAAAGTTTTTAATAATAGTCACTGTTTTAGAATCATTAAAAGGCAAGTGAAATAAAGCAGACCAATTACATGAAGGGTAAAAGGTATAATACGAAGGAACGCAGTGAAGATAAATGGTCAAGGGCTGTTGTGTTTTCTACTCCTGCAACATAAAGTGATCAATAAGAATCTCATATTCAGGCGTATCGGCGACTAAGACAGCAGGTCGACCCTCTTTTGCTCAACGGCTCCGTCATGGGACGAAGAAACGCTCTTTTTCTCGAAAAAAGAATATATTTTACTTGCAGGACAGTTGTAAATTTTCCGGGAAAGTACATTAGCCTGGAACATTATAACATATATTTAAGAAAAAATAATGTTCGGAAGTAATAAAAAGCGTAATTTTTAGGTCATATGACCAAGCCTTTCATCATTAGAATAAGAAAAGTAAAATGAACCAATGAAAAGTTTTATTAACAAGTCACATGACTTGTTATGCTTACGTTACGCGCTGCGCGCCCCGGATGACTTCCGGATGCGCTAACGCGGCGCGTCATATGACGCATTACGCGACAACGCAGGTCCAGAATATAGTCAAAATGTCTCCACCAACCAGCGGTCGGAACACAACCCCTTTCAGCAGGCTAAATAGTTCTGTTAAATGACAACAGAAGGGACAGGCAACAAGAACCATCAGTCAAAGAGGGGAGGGCTAGGTCTTCTCTACCGGGTTACATTGGGGCGCTACCGGAACTGATCGAATTGGTAGTCTACAGTGTTTCTGGATGTTTCAGACTGAAGCTGGGGTTAGCATGAGAGCAGCACAATTTCGTAGCTCCGTCGTGGCCATTCCGCAACCAATCATGGCAGCCGCTCTTTATCGTTATTTTGGGCGGGGTGGGTGGCGGAGCCGAGCTGTTTTGCAGCCATCATTGTGTGGAGTTCAGTTCATCTCACTAGTTTTGTATTTGTCATGAGGGGTTGTTCCTAATGTTTCTATTTTAGCGAGGTCAAAAAGAGATCCCATTAGTGGCCTACTGATTTTGCTCGATTCCTTTTCTTTTTTTTTTACACGATTTTTCGTTATCTGCAAAGACTAAACAGAGTATTGCGACTCTGTGTTTGTTTGTAAATAGAGAATGAACCAAAGAGAACCAATTCTAAAACAGTAAATACTTGGATAACAATCAATCAAATGGAGAGAGAAGCAGGCACGACGTATTACAACGGGGGCAAAGGCCTGCGTTAACTACCCTTCACTATGTGCAAAGAGAGAGTACTCCTAATAGAAATGAGGGGGGGGGGACCATTCAAAGCAGATCAGTGTGCATAAACACGAAAATGTTTTCACTTACCACGTACTTGACATTCGACAGCTTATGATATTTGCTATTAAAAAACCATTGAAATTCACTGAAAAAACCATAGGTTATAGACCATATATAGTTAGGAATTAGCATTTACAAAACCTTGAAAATTCACTGAAAAAAACATAGGTTATAGACCATATATAGTTAGGAATTAGCATTTAAAAAACCTTATTTTACTCACACAAAACCATTGAAATTCCATATATAGTTAGTTGCACTAACTATATATCGCGCACCCGCAATCCACTGCTGATGATGTCACATATTACATCATTCATGACATGGTCAGTGACATCACTGATGACATCACTGATGACATCTCAAATGACATCACTGATGACATCACTGATGACATCTCATTTGACATCAATGACCACATCACTGATGATATCATTCATGTGACAATACAATGCATCTCCTCACACTTTAATATAACCTCTGTTACACCCAGTGTTAAATACAGAGTATAATTTTTGAAACCATTGACACACTAATACTAGTTACTACATACGCACTCAGTGATTCCTATGTTTACACACACATTCACTCATTTACCCATACAATCATTCATACATACAATCACTCATCTTTACAACACTATCATATGCACTCATACACCTATACAGACTCTCACACTCTGTCACTCATCCATGGAGTTACTCACACACCTAGTCAGTCCTGTAAATAATCAATCACACTTCCATTTTCTAATCTATACAGTTAAACATAGAGCACCTTACATTTTGAAACATATACTAACACATACTTACTCTCTTATACAATCATTGATACAAGTACACATTGATCTGCACAGAGTCACACACCTCCCAGCCAGCCACACACACACTCAGTCTCCCATACAAATACTTGGGCAATCAATCAATAACCCATATAGTTACTCATATAGCTACTGACCAACACATGCAGCAGTTTACAGAACAACAGACATAATGATGCACAAATTAAGACAGTTTAGTCACTAACCCATGCACTCAGTGAGACACATTTAATCACTCACTCATACAGTCAGTCACGCACCTACTAAATCCTTCATCCAGACACTTCTACATCTACTCATTCTTCAATATGTAAAACATATTTTAACTTTTCAGAAACACACAGTCACTGGATGATGTCATCAGTGATGTCATTTGAGATGTCATCAGTGATGTCATCAGTGATGTCACTGACCATGTCATGAATGATGTAATATGTGACATCATCAGCAGTGGATTGCGGGTGCGCGATATATAGTTAGTGCAACTAACTATATATGGAATTTCAATGGTTTTGTGTGAGTAAAATAAGGTTTTTTAAATGCTAATTCCTAACTATATATGGTCTATAACCTATTGTTTTTTCAGTGAATATATATATATATAAATGTGCTTGTATGAATATATATTTTAAATAGTTGCACATGTACATATATACAGTATTGTTAAAGACGACAGAGGTCAGAAACCTCAGTTCCTTCACTCTATGCCTCTAAATGAGTAAAAAAAAGGTTAGATCAATATTTGCACTAGGAAGAAAAGAAATAAGAATTTGAAACAGGATCTGCTATAATGGCAAAAAAAACATCACATGCATAGATAATCGGTTTCCCACTAATGAAGGCCATCAGAAGTGTTAAAGGTGTATTTCATGTGGAGAAGCGTGGCTCAGTGGTTAGAGGCGGCAGACCCGGAAGCTGAGATCAGACGTGGACCAGGGTTCGATTCCCCGCCTCAGCGGGTCTCGGGCTCAAAAATTCCAGGGACTAGACAATTCTCGCTCCGGTGCCTACTCGACTCACGGGGTCACACTCTGCGACTCTGGGCAATAGCTTGCTTAATCTCCACTACGGCCCCTCGTGGCGGGATGCCTGGCTTTCACCTTGTGAATACCCTGTTGGGGTATCTCACAGGGGAATACCAGGACGGGATCCCTAAGCAAGCGCCTTGAGACCCCTGGGTGATTCGTGCGCTATATAAATCAAAGTACATTTACATGTGAACAAATGATTCAAGGTATAAAATGTGAATATCAAAAGCAATATGTTTACAAACAACCATATACGTAAAATGTGGAGTATACAAAAATATACATGTCTCTGTAAACTACCTCTTGTTGGCAAAACAAATTAGAATGAAAATATGTATTTAATAATATAAGTCCAAAAGTCAAATGTAAAATTCTGACACCATCTTTGAGTAATCATTTCATTTAAAGTGGACTGTGTTGAAAATCATCAAACCTGCTGGCACAAGTGAATCTTTTGTTCGCAAAGAAGTGCAAATGATCTTTCAATAACATAATGTGGAAAAAGGACTGAATGAAATGACCGAACCTCATAATGAGGAGTAATTTTTACAAACCACAGTTGCAATATCCCACTGGTTAATTGAGAACAGAGTGCAATGCCCATTCCTCTCGCTAAAGTGTAAAAGGCTGTTTATAACTAATCCCCTGATTAAGATGTGGAAGGCTGCTCCTGGGCGAATATAACATAGATACAATTCATCAGGGTACTGATAGTGAGCAGTTTAATCCAAATGGTGCGGATGCTGAATGAGCATATCAGGTTTACTCTGAAAACCAGCACGGCACATGCCAACTTAAAATAAAACATCTTGTGTTATCATGAAACGAACGTACTCTGCGTCCTTGTGGCATTCACAAATGCGCTGTGAAAGAGGAATCGGTTTCCGTTAGCCGTTTTACAAACTCATATCCAAAGACACTGGGACACCTTCCCCTTCCATTACACATTCAGTACGTATTTTGAGATAACTGGCTTGCTACCTCTTTCAAAGTAGTAGGACATTCAAATACAATTCAGGTCTTAATCTCCGATTTGTAAGAAAGTAAATAAACTGTAAAACATAGAGAATGGAAACACATCAATCTATAAGTGCAATAAGAACTTTACTTGCTGGGCAGACTTGTTTCCTGTGGGCCGGGCTTTGCTCTGCTCATTTCCTTTTGGCCGGGCTTCGCTCCGCCGAGCCCCTTCTTCGTTTGGCTGCGCCTGCGGACCGGGCTTTGCTCCGCTCTCCCTCTTGGCCGGGCTTGGCTCCGCCGGGCCCCTTCCACTGGACTTCATCTCCCAGCAGCCCCGCTAGCGGCAAGGACGCCACATTTGTCATCGCGAGGCGCTAGGAGACGCATAAAGGGCACCCCAGGGCCGAGTCCCCCTTGAGGACTTTACTTGCTGGGCAGACTTGTTTCCTGCAGGCCGGGCTTTGCTCCGCTCATTTCCTTTTGGCCGGGGTTGGCTCCGCCGAGCCCCTTCTTCGTTTGGCTGCGCCTATGGGCCGGGCTTTGCTCCGCTCTCCCTCTTGGTCGGGCTTGGCTCCGCCGAGCCCCTTTCATCGTTATCGTTATCTGGGTTTTATATCGCGCCAAATCACCGCCAGGTCTCAAGGCGCTTCTGACACATACAACAACAAGAAGGTAAGTCACCAGGGAAAACAGATTGTCGGCCTAACTCACAAAGATCCAAAGGCATCTCTGAATAGGAGTGTCTTCAAAGATTTCCTAAAAAGGAGGAGATTAGTTTCTTTGCGAAGGGCCTCAGATAGCTTATTCCACATTTGAGGGGCTTGGATTGAAAAGGATCTTCCACCTTTATTTGCCATTTTAAAGCGCGGACATGATAGCAGTTGGGAATTAGAAGATCTTAAAGCTCACTTGGGATTATAAACTTCAAGCCTCTCTTTTATATAGGCAGGTGCCTGCCCATAAATTGCCTTATGGGCAATGCACAGGCTTTTAAATTCCACCCTTTGCTTCATGGGGAGCCAATGTAGTCTGTGCAATAATGGGGAAGCATGGGTCTGTCTGGGTGATCTAAAGATTAGCCGTGCTGCATCATTCAAAGTAACCTGCAGGTGATTGATTACATTTTTTGGCAGACCTAGGTATAATGCGTTCCCGTAGTCAATCCTGGAGACTATTGTTGCCGAAACAATGGTTCGGAGCATATTTATAGAAAGTAAGGGGACTAACTTTCGCAGCTGCCTAATCAAGTTAATGCAGGTTCCAACGACGGCGGACACTTGGCTGGTCATTGAGAGCTCCTGGTCGATCTTAATACCAAGGCTCTTTACACTGGGGCGTGGCTTTGGGGTCGGTCCCAGTTCTTGGGGTCAGAACAAGTCATTCCAAGGTGAGGTGGCAGTTGAAACTACCAGGACCTCCGTTTTATCGGGATTGATTTTTAGTAGATTCGTCGTCATCCAGCTCACCGTAAACCGTAGTATATTCTGGGCCATGGACTGAGCCGATGCTGTATTGTCGATACTCAGCAACAGCTGAGTATCATCGGCGTAATTAAAGACTTTACAGCCCATGTTCACCAGAGAATCTATCAGTGGCTGCAGATAAAGATTAAACAAGAGTGGCGAGAGTGCGGACCCTTGCGGGACTCCACACTCCAAAACACCCACCTCAGAGACACAGTCTGCTAGTTGGATCCTCTGAGTCCTCTCTAACAAGAAGGATTTTAACCGTTGGAGGGCCTGGTCTTTTATCCCAGCCACAACCAGTCTGTCCAGGAGAAAGGCATGGCTGACAGTATCAAACGCCGCTGAAAGATCTAAAAGTATCAGCGCGCTTGGTTTTTTACTGTCAGCCATGCATCTAAGCTCATCCAGCACCGAGAGCATTACTAACTCGGTGCTATGATGGGCACGAAACCCCGCTTGCCGCTCCTGGAGTAGATGACATGACTCCAGGAAGGGTGACAGAGATTTTAGTACATGCTGTTCTAGAATCTTGGACAGAAAAGGTAGTTGGGATATTGGCCTATAGTTTTTCAAGCAGGTCGGATCGGCCCCTGGTTTTTTTATCAAAGGTTTGACGCGTGCCTCTTTAAAACTAGCTGGTAATATGCCTGTGTCTAATGAGTTGTTTAGAAGGCCTAAGATCTGGTCCTCCAAAACGGGGAGCGCCAACCAAAAAATTCCAGGGCGGCAAGGGTCTGCGGGGGAGCCTGACTTGGTTGAGATGGCGAGCTGTCTAAGAGTCATAGGATCTATACTAGGGAATCTAGAAATAGTAGAGGTCGGAGGAATTTGGGGGGCCAGTGAAATAGTAGGGGTATTAGGGATATCTTTCTTAATATCTACCAGAATGGTTGCCACTTTCTCAAGAAAGTAGTCTTGGAAGGTATTACAATCTATCACTGTAACTACCCGTTCATCTTTCTTACTTAATTCTTTTAAGATTTTGAAGGTTTCTTTCTGGACATTTACTGCATTTTTTATGCGGGTTTCATAATAGTCCTTTTTAGTTGATACAATCAGTTTTTTGTACTCCTTCAGAGATGTTTTATAGAGTTGGAGGTCTATATCATCTTTAGACTTCCTCCAGCATCTCTCAAGGTGGCGAAGCTTTCTTTTTTGATCCCTCAAGCTCTGGGTAAACCAAGGGGCCCCTTTTTCCGCGCCCTTTATTTTCTGTGTCTTTTCCGGGGCTATCTGGTCGATAGACTGTCTAAGACTCGCCACTATGGTGTTGTAGTTTTGGTCTAAATCTAGATTATCCTGTTCACTGGACTTCATCTGCCAGCAGCCCCGCTAGCGGCAAGGACGCCGCATTCGTCATCGCGAGGCACCAGGAGGTGCATAAAGGGCACCCCGGAACCTCGTCCCACGGGACGCGCGCGAGAGCGCGCCGGGAGAATCCTGGGAAAAGGGCGGGACCGCCTGTGGCCGTCCGGGGCCAGTAGAGGCCGGGCTGGGCCATCCCTCTTGGACATTGCTTACAGGTTCCCACCATCTTTTAAGTTGTACGACACTAAATAGAAAATAGTGACTTTTAGCTTAAAAAGCAATCACTCTATTGGTTTAATTTGTGTTTTATTTCTTTAAAAGCTCGACCTAAGTGCTCCTTTTATATGTTTCTTAATGTGTTAATCTCCCTGGCGTATGGTGATATAGATATATTTTCTTGGAATGTATTTAATTATTACATTTTATACATTCAGTGCTAAATAATGGGGAAGAATATTCCTGTTGAACCTGCCCCAATAGCAAAACAAAGGGTAGTTTCTAATCCACCTCCTCCTAGTCTGACAGCTCAGCTATCAACCTAATGCTGCAGAAGATTATTGGGGTGGTTGCCTCTGCTATTGACAGCACAGAAAGGCGCTTTTCACTTCCCGCTGGTACCCTTCCTCCCCTACCTGTTACTAACATTTCAATGTTCACAACTAACTCCCAGGATTCGATGTTAGCCCCATCTTTTGTTGCTTTACCCGGGGTACATCCCATTTTGCCTACTAATGAGATAGCTCTTCCGATGGCCCCTGTATCTTCTGAACCCTTGCCCTCTTTAACAAGGTTATCTGTGACCCCCACAATATTCACAAGTGATGTAATCCTTGATCCTCTTCCTTTGAATGAGGATTCTCCACAAAAGGTGGGGTGTGGCACACATTTTAGTCCAATCTCTGTCTCTATTTTAACCGATAACAGCGACAGCCCGTGTGTCAGGACCAGCAGAGGGCAGAAGGCAAGATGTAAATTAAAACACACCACTAAGGAAAGCCAAGCTGTAAAAAATGGTAAAGGGAATACTAGCAACAAACAAAGAAAGGTTGTTGAAAAGCCTACTGGGAAAAGAGGAAATAAGGTGAATAGCCAGCCAGAGATTGTATTTCCATCAACTAGTGTAAGGGCCCCAATAGTAGAGGAATCTTTCTGGGAAAGAATGGAGACCCTTTTTACAACGCTTTTAGAACCCATTTGCTTAAAGGTTAGGAATATCGAAATTAGACTGACCAACATGGAGGGGAAGCTTGATATGAATCAGCAGCCATCCCAGGATAAATTAATTTCTATATTACCTCAACCTACCTCTATTTGTTCAAGTGGAAATCCCTATATTATTTTACCGGTTCCAGTAACCCAAACTCAAAATTAAACTAAAAACTCCAAGGCCAACGGTCGATTGGAGTCTAAAAAATCAAGGGGGGACACTGGAACTAATACTCCTGGATTGCCTGTCTCAACCCCAGCAGTTTCCAATGTACCATCTAATCAAACTAGAAGAGCTGAGGACAAAACTGAGTCAAATGCAATTTTAAGTTTACCTATTCTAAATTTGCCCCCAGAAGCGACACCATATACTGTGGTGTTAGCCAATGTTCCTCCATTACCCCCTAATACCTTTGAACATTGGTCGACATTAAGGAATAAACCTCTTCACTTCTTATCTACCAAGTTTGGGTTTAAAAACTATTTGTTTTCGGAATTTAAGATGGCCAGAAGAGTGAGCTGGTTGGGCACTCTAGATAAAACACTGAGGGGTGACTGTGTAATTCTATCATTCCGGTCACCACAATTGGTACGTATTTAAATCGAGAGCGGTTGTACTGGGACACTCGACCCAGACTTTGTTAACATTCTTCCCCTTGGTTTCTTTTACTGTCCACCTCGACCAATTAGGTGTTTAGCTCCCCCTTGTCCACCTTTAAATCTTGATGGACCATTGGGTAGAAGATACGGTGTCCCAACATTTAATCCATTTGACACTCTCAGTGGCTTAGAAAACAATCACTGACTACAGGTAGATACTACTACACCTAATCCTTTAGACGTAGAAGCTGACCTTATCCCCTACTCTGGCAATGGGGAAACTATAGTGGCAGATGGGGGGGAAAGTTCCTAATATAGACCCGACTATCTCAGGGTTTCTGAGACACATAGGGGGTTCTGGGACTACGGATGGGGGATCTCTTCTTTATCAACTGGTTCCGCCTCTGCTGCCTCAGCCACCCCCTTGTTGGTCCCATTGGTATGTAAAATTTCCTCGTGGAATATTGCTGATATTAGATCTAAAATTGCTAACCCAATCTGGTGGAATTTCATTCAGACACAAGATATGCTCTGTTTTCAAGAAACGTGGAGTCTAGATCCAGGCCATTTAAATGGTTTTAGGACCTTTCATACTCCAGCTGTTGACGTTTTACATGGAAGAGCAAAGGGTGGTCTGAGTATTTACTTGTCTAATAAATTGGACCTTGTAAGAGTAATTGAGCCTATTTAGACATCTATTTTCAACTTTTAATACTTGTCCTGGCTTTTGATACTCCGATTGCTCTTGTTAACTTATATATCAATATTCCTCCTGGTGATGTACCTACTGTTTTAAGTAATCTGACCAAAGCACTGTTTTTACAGGAAAAAAATCATAGGCATAAATTGATGATACTTTTATTTGGGGATTTTAATTGTACTCTGTGTAGTATGATGAAGGATAATAGGTGTGGAAGGACACAGGAAGATGGCTTGGGCCATTCACATTTTAATCACTCCATTCAAGGGGAACAATTTAATAGCTTGTTAGATAAATTTGATTTAGAATTTGCTAATGAAGTTTGTATTTTAGCTTGTTCCCTATCCTCAACATTTAATGGAAGGAGTTGTGCTACAACTATCGATTATGCTATTGTTTCTAATAAATATGGTGGTAGAATCTATTCCTTTAACGTCTCTGACATTGCATTAAGTGACCACTTCCCACTCTGTGTGGCCATCCTCCTGCCAACAACGCCCACCCTGATAAATCATAAAGAAAGGGACAGCGTGGACGTGAATCTAGCTATTGGTAGCGTTAATGGATACACGTTAAAATGGGCCATGGTGAATCAGGCAGAAATAATTAATTTAGCTGTTGGTAAATGCTTACATGAAATAATGACTTGTTTAAGGGAAGATTCTCCCCTGATATGCTCCTTGCTTCCTTCTCGAATATTTCGAATGAAATCAGGACCTCCCTTGTGAGACAATTTAAAAACCATAAGCAGAAGGGAGGTTGGTTTGATTCTAAGTGTACTAGGGCTTACGCTCTCCTAAAGAAGGAATTGCATAAAAAACCTAGATGTGTCGGGGCGGTGGGCAGACTTAAGAAGGAATATAAAATAGCAATAAAAGATAGGAAGAATATGCTGAGAGCTGAAGCCTGGGAAGCTTTGCATCTTGCTGCTACCAGGAATGATAGTGCGGATTTCTGGAAACTCATTAGAACTCCCTTTTTTAGGGAAGAGGTTGGTCCGAAGTTGGAAATAGCAATTCCTGAATCTGATTGGATTACACACTTTTCTAGAGTGTATGAGGGCGAGGGACAAGTGGTTTCTATGAAATCTCCCTCTGAATACTCCACCTCAAGAAAATTGTGTTTTACCCTGGAGGAAGTTGAAAAAGCCCTATGTGTAAGCCAGGGTGGTAAGGCCCCCGGCCCGGATGGTGTCCCCATAGATATCTTCAAGACAACCCCTTCTTTGTGGGGCCCTGCTTAATGCTAGCTGTGTTTCAGATTTTCTGCCCACCTGGGTGGAATCTGTAATAGTCCCTCTCTATAAAAAGGGGGATAGACAAGATCCGGGTTGCTACAGGCCCATCGCCCCCTCTTATATTCCTTTACCAAAATAGCGGGTCGAATAATCCTGGACCGGCTTCTGGTGCAGAAGAAAACTCTATTTTATCTTATCTCCAGTATGGCTTCCGCTCTGGTTTAGGGACAGTGGAACAAGGTTTAAATTTACTAATGCTGGTCGGGAAGTACACAAGGGCCAAGAAGGGTAACCTGTGCTTGTCCTTCGTTGACCTCTCGGCCGCATTTGATTGCGTGATCCATTCCATATTACTGGGACATTTTGGGGTTGGAGAAAATATTATTTATTATCTTAAACATTTTTATAGCGACGCTTCAGCCCGCGTTCGTTTTGGCTTAAAGGGGGAACGCACCGATAAAATTCCAATTGGGAGTGGGGTCAGACAGGGCTGTGTTCTGGCCCCTTTCCTTTTTAACTTGTTTATAAACGGACTGGAAAAAGATCTGTGCAACATTAGCTTGGATCCCCCATACGTAGCCGGCCGCCCAATCCCGGCGCTTTTGTACGCTGACGACGCTGTTCTTATGTCACGTACTCAAGTGGGATTACAGCGTATGGTAGATAGCTTTTTCCTCTTTATGAACGAGCTGGGTTTAAAAGTTAATACAACTAAAACTTTTACTATGCATTGCGGCAGGCATTGTAAACCGAAGAGGGCCATATTTATAGCAGGACAGAAGCTTGAATCCACCAAGCAATTTTCCTATCTTGGGATACTTTTCACACAGAGTGAGTCTTGGTCGCAGGCCGTGTCAGCTAAAAAACTTGCGATGATTCAACCAACGGCCGCTCTCAAGACCTTCTCAAAGAAATTAGGCACTAGACCACCTGTGGAGCTAATTAAGATCTATAAAGCTAAATGTGTGTCTGGTGCTACTTATGGCAGTGGGGTATGGGGTTTTGTCGACCCCACGCCTATTCAGGTGGTGGAAAACTCCTTCTTGAAGTTCATCCTTGCGGTTCCCAAGAGCACCCCTAATTATAACTGTCATGCAGTATTAGGTCTTGCCTTTATATCAGATCTAATTAAGCTGGAGCCTGTACTATTATGGCACAGGCTGTGGACACAAGAAGCAACAAAGCTTAACAGAGATATTTTGACAGATATTCTAAAATTAGAGGGAGCCATGAGGATACCGGGGCTGAGCTATGTTTGTAACTTCTTAAAGGATATTGCAAAATTGGACTATTTTTTAAACCCTACTAATATCTCAGCTATTTCACGTAAATACCTAAAGAAGGAGGGTTTAGCTTTCCTGGATTCCCTAAGAGTCACAACTGAGGTCTTAAAACCCTCTGTTCTGCAACATCAAATGATATTAACCACTTTTAATATTCAGCCCTATTTAATCTATGTGCTAGATAATTATGAAAGAATCTTATTGTCTCACTTTAGATTTGGAACTTTCCATAGATTAGTCAGTTTCCCTACAGTAAATAATTGGATGCATGATTTACCTCCCTGTCCCTGTGATGACATCTCACCTCAGAGTACTATACATGTTTTTCTTTTCTGTACATTTTATGATGTGATCAGACATAATGTTTTATTACCATTTCTGAGAGAGATGGGCCACCGTTAATGCCGTGTGGCCATGCTTAGCATTCAATGTCTTGATAATCACCTGTGTGTTGCAACAACTACACTATATTTGAAAAATGTGATGCACAGTAGGAAATGTATGATTGCATAAATGCACTTTAAAATGTATGATATTATGGACTTTGAATCCCCTGCAATTGATGAATTTTTTGTACGCCACGGAGAAATTGTAAATGTATTTCTTTTTAAGATTTTAATGAATTGTCTTTTCTATGTATACTTTTATGATTGCTTTTCAACAATCGAATAAAGTTATATTTGAATTGAATTGAATTGCAATAAAAAAAACAATGTATGATGAAGAACATCACACTCATTCACTATTACTCATTGTGAGACCTGTAAGCCTTAGAGTGGTCGGGCCCCAAACTTTTCTCCATCCTCCACCATTTGTGTTGATCTTGTTTTTGTTGGCCTTAGGACTCTGTGTATTTTACCACTGCTACCCAGTGCTAAACTGTGTGTGCTCACTTCTTAAAACATGTAACATTAGCTAATCCCCAACTGGCATATCTAATTTACTTATAAGTCTCTAGTAAAGTTGTACTACATGTACCCAGGACCTGTAAATTAAATGCTACTAGATGGCCTGCAGTACTTATTGTGCCACCCACTTAATTAGCCCTTTAAAAATGTCTCAGGCCCGCCCTTGCATCCTGTGTGTGCAGTTTTAAAACTGTCATTTCGACCTGGCAAAATACACTTTTTGCCAGGCCCACACCTTCCTATTCAATACAAAGACGTCACCCCTAGGGTAGGTCCTAAACAGCCTATAAGACAGTGTGCAATGTATCTAAAAAGTAGAACTTGCAATTTTGAGTTTTACATGTCCTGTTAGTGAAAAAGTTATTTTTCAACACTGCAAGACCTGCTTCTCCCATAGGATAAAATTGGAGTTACCTTATTATATTTAATAAGATGTTTGGGTTTGTTATGAAAAATTCTCTTTTAAGCTAAAGTTAGATTTCAAATTACAATTTTGAAAATGTCACGTTTAAAAAGTTGCCATATTCCTGCTTTAGCCAATAAGGGCCAAATTTACCAACATTAGAAAAAGCGATTTCCAAACTGCGATTATTTCCGAATCGCAATTAGGAAATTGGTATTCCTAATGTATGAACTGTTTTATTTCCAATAGCGATACCTAGTAGGTCGCAAATTGGTCTACTTCATGAATAATAACAAAGTAGGTCACAATTTGCAACACATTAAGCTATCACAGGAAAAGTGGCTTTCAGGATTTTTACACTATTTGAGGCTTGGAGATCAATTCTTTAAAAACTAAATTTATGATCTCCAATCCGCCGCGAACTACCAGGGCAAACCCCAGTCTAGGGCCAACACTCTTGGAAAGGGTTACTACCATTGATTATCTCGGGGTCACACTAAATGAAAACTTTACTTGGGGCCCCCAGCAGATAAAATCTCAGGTAAAATTAGCCCAACTTTCGGGTGGCATCCTTAAACTATCTAATAAATCTACAATTAAACCTCTGAGACCGTCAATTGAGATCTATAAGGCAAAAGCTAGGGGTGCCCTCATGTATGGGGGTGAACTGTGGGGTTACTCACCCAGGTCTGAAATTATTACGACCGAAAATAAATTCTTAAGAGGGCTATTAGCATTACCAACTAGTACACCACTCTTTCCCCTAAGGCTCGACCTGGGTATTAGACCAATCTATGAAGAACTAGTACTTAAACACTTGAGATTTTGGCGCAGACTCTGGGTTACCCCGGAGCTGCTACAATACAGAGACGAACTCAAGGAGATCCTGTCTTTTTCAGGCTCGGGGAAATTTCCCTGACTTGCTCACATAGAGAAAGAATTTATAAGGTTAGAATTTCCAGAGCTTTGGTTTGATCCAGAACGGGGGTGTAAAAAACTTTTACGTATTCAGCTCACAAATGTTTTTCGTGCTGCTCAACGCAATCCACAAACCGGTTCCATAAAAGCCTCTTTCCTCTTGGTTAAAGATTCTTATTTTTTTGAGGAATTTTTAGATGACATCTATCCTCTCTTGGCAAAAAAATTATATGTTCAGTGGAGGCACGGTGTTTTACCACTCCGAGCTTTCACCTGCAAGTGGTCACCCTCTGCCCCGACCATTTGCCCAGCCTGTAAACATGCTACTGAAAATGAGTTGCATGTGCTGTTTTTTTGCCCAGGTTATTTTAAGGCCAGGAACCATTGGCTTGTTCCCCTGTGTAAAAACGTAGGCCTCCGACAATGCATGCAGGCATTAAGAATATTAAAAACCGACACAACTGGACCGATTGTATTTGCCGTTTCAAAATTTGTGGCTGCTATGTGGTTTAAGCGCAGGCTATTAATTGATTGTACTTAAGCCTGTACTTCTAGCCCGTGACACACTGTCTTTTTTACATGTTCTTAAATTGTCAGATGACATTATTTATTGTTTTAATAATCTTAATTGCGGCGAATACCCATGAAATTTGTATAACTATTTCTGTGGTTAAATTCTGCTGAAATTGTTATTCATATAATGAACTTATATTGTCATCTATTTTGCACTTTTTTAGTAATCACTGTTTTCTTTTATGGCACACTGCCGAAATAAAGATCTTTTTGACTTGATTTAGTAACTTCTTATTGAGTCGCAATTTGGGATTTCTACATACCAAAAGACCTTTTTGCGTTTGCAAATGGCCTGATTCTGTGAATCAGATTGTTTGTGAATGGATATAGGCTTGATACATCTGGGCTTCAGTGCCTGCAGCCTGTCTCTGGGTCACATGACCCATGGGTGTAGCTGACACTTAGGCTTTGGGTATTCCTCCTAGACAGCCGCACGCAACAGAAAGCTTAGTTGTACCATCAATGGCAGGATGGTCGGGTGTAGTTGGGCATAGCCCTACTTTACACTTAAATAGGCTGTGTCCTGCCTCCAAACAAAGTGCTTCATATCCCCTATAGTTAGTCTGGAGTCAGGGAAGGAGAGGCAGGAAACGTATGCACTTCAAGTGGCACCTCAGACACCAACTCTTCAGTGCCATTCTGGTCCTGTGGAGACTGTCAAGAAGAAGATCTGCTGTGCTTCTGAAAGGACTGACACTCTGCTGTACTGTCACCTTGCTGGGCTGCTGCCATGCTGCCCTCCTGACTGAGTCAGAGGGGTTGGGATCTGCATCTTAAGCCAGAACTCCCACAGTGACTCTAAGAGCTAGTCTGTTTGTTTCCTGTTCAGAGTCACAGGGACATAATGATCAGGAGCTCCCTGTCCTGTCTGGTATGTAGGCACCCTCTGGGGTCTCTGCTTGCTCACGTTTCCATCCTCTACGTTGTTTTGTTTTTTCCTTTTCTTGACACTACCAATGTTTGTTTCTTTTTATTGTATTTGTTGGTGTCAGTGCTTGTTTTGCTAATGCTTGTTGTTTTTGGGTGCCAGCAACAGTGTCACATTATTGAACATGTGCTGTTGCTAAGCCCCTGGCATGCTTTTGGGGGTGGCTAAGGCACCTGGCATGCTTATGGGCGTGGCTAGCCATGTGTGGTTAACTGCCACTGAATTGGATGTAAAAGCCCAAGCCTCGCAACAGTTGGTGCTTGGCTTAATCTCCTGGCTCTCGCTGCAGCTGTAGACTTCTTCTGTCACTGTTCAGGATTTCCTCCTTCACCACTGGATAGACGCCTGGGCCAGTCTGTAACTGCAGCAAGCATCCGACAGCTAAGTGCAGCATGCTTTAAGGCAGTATGAGAAGTGAAAGGCTGTGTGACTATCAGAAGGATTGTCTTTGCATATTTGTCATGTGAATTGGCCATCTGGTATTTGGCACAATTGACTTTTGATTCAAGACTATGGCATTTACATAGTTGTTTCATGCTTAGCACTTAGGGTCATTTTATGTTTGAATTAATTTCATATTTGTTTTACACTTCGCGCTTGGAGTCACTTTATGTTTGAACTCATTTCATATTTGTATTCAGCTTAGTGCTTGGGGTCATTTTATGTTTGAACTCATTACTGAATTCTGAGCGTTTTGTTTCTACACTATTTTCATAGAGCTTTGATATTAAGACGAATATTGTGAACTTGATACCCCGTTTGCGCATGGAAACATTATGTTACCCCTCTGATCATAATATTGTATGGACACTGGCTTAAGTAGCTCTTTGGGACCGTACTTAATATTTGTTTATGCATGTTTCGTGCAAATGAAACGACATATCTAGGTGCCATTTGTTTACCTGGCTGTAGATTACACATAATCAAATCCAGTTACTCCTTTTTGGCAGCATTGTTCTTAGAGAAATATGATTTGGATTGTATTCTCCTGCAACCTACAAACAAAGGCTAAGGCTTGAGAACAAGGTGATTAACATAACTCACCTAATATGAATGTTCTGTGTTGAGTGTGCCTGGGTGGCCCAGCAGTGTATCTAAGCTTATCTGTTGCATTTCTTATTTTATAGAAATACAAGTCCTCAAAAAAGGGACCCTACTCTGCAAACAGATCCGCTTATGGGTGTCGGGCTGGACCAGGCTGTGTGGAGTAGCAGCGTTCTCTCTCTTTTCTCATACCACTTCCCTTTCCTCTTGGAACTCCTATCGGGACTCCTGTAGCGAATTAAGTTGTGCCGAGAGGTGTTCTAGGAGGAGAGAGGACTTGTTCATTGCCAGTCAGTCAGTCAGTCAAGAATCTTTATTCGATAAATCAATATCAAAAAAGGCACGGTACATGAAGAAATACACACATTATACAATATTAAAAATATACATCTTTAAATTTAAAAAACACATATCATAGTTTATTAAAAGACAAAGCAAAAGAATAAAAATTTTTAAGATCATCACTAAATTAATAAAAAGATATGTCATAAAATATTTAAAAATCATCATCATACCGCCATCAACCTAGTTCCTGATATATGGTAGTATTTAACTAATAAAGTGCTAGGTGCAAAACTTCACAACAATATTGCCAATCTCTCATTCTCCATGAGTCTTTTCTTGGTGCGCACCGCACACACCAAATAGTTGGCTACGTGAAAGACAATGCTGGGATGATTTACCAGCTGCAAATAAAGAAGTGCTGGTCTTACTTGCAGAAACCCTGCCTTTTTTAAGATTGGCACAAGATACTTCCTCCTTTCCACTTTAAAGTGACCACAGATCATGGTGAAATGTATAGTATCTTGGATAGAGAAGCTATCACAAGAACAAGGTGGAAATTCATCAGGTTTACACCAAGTTGTATACTGACCTAATATCAGGTGAATCATAGTGAAGCGGAAGCGAGTTAATAAAAACCTATGAAAGGGGTGGTTAACCAGGGTGAGATAAAATTCAGGGCCTGGAGGGGTTGCAACCAAAATATGTGCTCTAACCAAAGGTTTTATCAGCTCCTTTTCCTCTCTTAATAAGGACAGCCTCTTGAGCATATCACTTTTGGTTCTAACGATATCAGTCCGGGATATAGACTCCGGTGAGGAAAAGAGGTTAGGTCGACCCAGAGCGCTAAAGCCATTTTTAACGTAGGTTAACCACTTAATTTTGTGGACTTTGTCAAGTAAAAGACAGTCTTTCAAAATGGCCTGATTTAAAGATAGTTCACTATTAAGCCAAATTTTAAGCCACATGATTAAAGGGGCCACTCGAATTTTGTCTGCTATAAAATCGGCCCCCAGTTCAGAATGAACCGAATAAGATGGTGTAGACTGAGGTACAGACAAGACTGATCTAAAAAATTTATTTTCAGAAGCCTGAAGACAGTCTATCGATCCATATCCCCATAGTGAACAGCCATAGGTTGCAACAGACACGCACTTGGCGTTGTAGATGGTCATAAGGGCTGGGACTGGCCTAGCCCCCAGCCTTCTGCTGAAACTCAAAATGGCAGAAGATGTTCTTACTAGGGCACTATTTCTGTTTCTTATTTGGGGGCACCAACTCCCCTTATCTTCAAACGTGACTCCTAAATACGGGAATGTCGATACTCTTTGCATTTCTGCTTTACTACAATAGAAGGTTTTAACTTTCTTGCAGCGTGAACCTTTACCCACCATCATAATTTGTGATTTTTTGGCATTTATTTTGAGATCTAATGAGGTCATAAAAAGCCCAAATGCGTCTAGTAACCGCTAAAGTCCCAGTCCTGTGCGGGACAAAAGCACCGCGTCATCCGCGTACAGGAGGACAGGAACGCGGGTCTCTCCTATACGCGGTATGTCCGGTGTTGCTGTCTTTAACTCGGATTCAAGGGCATTGACATAAACTGTGAAGAGCAGGGGTGCCAAAATGCACCCCTGTCTCACCCCTCTTTTGGACTTGAAATGACTAGTACGTCGCCCCCCCGGATCAACCCTGACAGAAGCCTGGAGGTCTGAGTGGAGATCGGCTAGAAGGTTTTCAAGTGCTCGATCAAGACCCAGATCGGCAAGGATGTGCCACAGTTTAGTACGGTTCACAAGATCAAAGGCCGAAGATAAGTCCATGAACCCTAAATATAACGACCCATCTTTTGCCCTGGTGTATTTATCCACTAACATCTGCAGATTAAGGCACTGGTCCATGGTGCCCCGTTTAGTTCTAAAACCGTACTGCAGGTTGGATAAGACCCCTCTATCGTCAAGCCATGTCTGGAGTCTAAGTAGGATGACCCTGCCCAAAATGTTTACTGATGAATCGATAAGAGATATCGGGCGATAACATGCTGGATCTACCCTACTTCCCTTCTTAAATACGGGAATAATTACAGACTCCTTCCAGGATGCCGGAATACTGTATCTAGTTATGGCATTAAAAACACCACACAACACCCTCGACCAAAGCTTTGGGTCCATTTTAAAGAAGTCGGCAGGGACTCCATCCGGCCCGGGGGCTTTGTTTTTTAAGGTCTGATCGATGGCCTTCTCCACCTCAGAGGCCTCAAAAACAACGCCCTGCACCTCCTGAGAAAAAGAAAGACCGTCTGACAGATCTTCAACTAGGTTGCTCGAATATATTGCCTCAAAGTGATCGATCCAATCACAATCCGGGATATTTAATTCAAGGGAAGCTTGATCCTTATCTGAAAAGAAGGGCTGATTGACTACCCTCCAGAAGTCAGCACTATTTTTAGCAATCTCAGGATCAGACAGTTGTGACCAGGCTGTTTCCCTAATCTCCTTCTTCCTGTTTTCTAAGGCTTTTTTATATAAAGATCTTAATGTAGTTATTAGTGGGCGGTTTTTAGGGACAGCTTTAAGGGCCTTAAGCAGAACAGTGTGAGCTCTTGAACAAGCATGATCAAACCATTTTTTCTCCCTAGGCTTACACTTTTTTTCTTATTTGTCAGGCTGATGTCAATGGTTTTACAGATATTACCAAAGGCAGACATTACTTGAGGATTTGATGCCCTTGTATCTAAACATGTTAGCACATCATTTTCAGTGCTATCAAGGACAGTGTGAAAAACATCCTCAGGGACAACAGAAGACCACTTCAATCTGCGACCCTGATCCTTTAACACCACATCTTGACTTCTATTCCCCCCTAACCCGTACTGGTTCGAAAAGACACTTGACAACATCTCCGCTACTACAGGATTATGGTCGCTAAATACTGAGACCATAGTACCATAGTGAACCACCCTCTCTAAAATCTGACAAGACATAAATATATAGTCAATTACAGTACCGTTGCCATTACCTTTAAAGGTAGGAGTTCTACTATCAAATTCCCCACAACTAGATTGATACAGATTCCAAGCATTCAAATAAGATTCTAGGGTCTCCCCCCTAGTAGAATGCTCAAAGTGTGTTAATAATGAGTGCGGAGGCCCCTCTTCTGAGGGATCTGTGCATGACTGATTGCAGGGATGAATGTTAAAATCACCAAAAAGAATACCTTCGAACTCTTTTACCTTGGTTCTATAGACTGACAAAAAAGATTCAATGATATCCAAATTCTGCCTAGTGCCATCGTTAGGACTAGAATTATAGAAATTAATAAACAAAATGTTTGAAAAAGAGGGAGGATTATGTTCGACAATCAAACAGTTTTGGGAGCCGGAATTGTGTTGTGTTAACACCCCTTTTAAAGACGATTTAAACAAAATTAACAAGCCCCCCCTTGGTCTGCCTGCCCCTCCTCTAGTAGCAGGTACAGAAAAATGTGTATAACCATCCAAAGAGAAACTGTTCGTTAAGTCCCAGGTTTCCTGGAATGCAAGAATATCAAAGGTCTTCAGTAGTTTAGTCCATTCATCAATCCCTACCTTGGCCCTAATACCGGCAATATTCCTGGTTATTATCCGACAGTATTCATTTGAGGAACCCTCATTGGTGGATAGTCAATCATTTTCACTTAACGATGATAGAGGGGCAAAACGGTTAAACAAGGGCAAAATTGGAAGTGATTGTGAGTTAGGCCTACACAGATTATAACAATATGAGTCCATATTCACAGGCGGTTGGTGTTCTTGGGGCATCCCAGGGAAAAAGGCCTGCCTGTTTGAGGGGTAAGTAGGGGTCTGGTGACCAACATAAGAATTAGGAGTAGGAGTCATGTTCAGATGGTTATAAAAATACCCCAACGGGCGCACACTTATATTATCCTCGGTGACCGGTAAGGAAGCCGCCCTTAAAAATACAGTTGCGACGTGCTGCGGGTGTCTTAAATTTACAATAACACAGTCGCCTCTGCATGATTTTCTTGAGGTGCCAATCCAGTCAACCCTGCGCACTGACAGTATGTCATTACAAAAAGCGGTGGGAAACCCACAGTATTTATTTAGCCAAGCAATGACTTTATTGCCTAGAGAGCTGGTCAACTCATCCCGTGCTTCAAAAGAGTTTGGGTCTACTGTCGGGACATTTGTTAAAATCACTGTGTATGGTGCACAATCAGGGGGTAAATTAACTACAGGTCTTTTCCTCCCCATTATCCCCCCCAAATTATTATCGCCTGTCTTATTAGCGGCTATTTTCTTCTGTAAGGTAGGAGCTATGGTATCATGCTTTGACAGAGGTTGAGAAGAACTTACACAAGTAACAGGTTGACCCATGGATATACCTTTGACCCCCTTGCCGCTATTTGAGCCAGAGACCGCTGCCGTGGCAGGTATTTCTGGTCCAATAATCTGGGGCAGTTTAGTCCGTGACAAATGTGTGGACAAAAGGCACCCAAGTCTAGAAACCTCCTTAGAGACTTGATCTAATTTGTAATCAACTCCCTTCCTGTTTGCTACAGCACTCTCAGAAGTATCACTCTGATTAGCATTTGTACTATTTTCAGTGATTGGTTGAGCTGATAGGAGTGTGCTTAATCTGGCTACCTCTTTTGTCACCATATCTACTTTTGCTATTAGGGGTTTAATCATTAACTCCATTTTAGTGGTCAGCATGTCTGCGAATAGCTGAAGATGGTCATTATTCACAGCTTCATAACCCCCCTCAGTACTATCATCATTCATTACCTCCGCCCGAGCAGGCTGAGAGGTTGCAGCCTTCTTCGTTTTACGTTGCCCCCCACGCTTATTAATCAGTCTTCTACAAGCCCTAACTGGGCGGCGGGTCAAGGATGGAACAGCAGTGGGAGAAGATGACAGTACATCATTGCTATCAGGAATATCCGCCGAAGTAGAAGCAGTGTCAAAATCTGATACTACAAGGGGAGAAACAGATGGGGCTCCCTCATTCACATTATCAATGTCAATGTTGTCTACAACAAGAAGGTCGACTGTGGGCGAGGCAGGGGGGCTAATCCGGCTGAGCGACATACGACGATCAGAGTTGATCTTTGTGACCATCTTGACCATGTAATTGTCCAAAGTCCCGACTAGGGCAGGAGTTTTGGCAGAGCGCAATTTTGCCATTTACTCAATAGACAGGATCAATATAAAAGAATGAATACACGAGATGTTAGGCACTCACTACAAAATGATTGAGTCCGAAGGCCAAATTGCCAGGGATCGTGGCCCTGCCCTGCCTCCTCCTGCCCCGGACGGCCACAGACGGCCCCGCCCTTGACCCGGGCTTCACCCGGGCGCTCCTGCGCGCGACTCGCGGGGCGAGAGGAGTGCGAGGCTCTTGAAGCGCCTCCGGGCGCGCTGCTGGCGTGTCAGGTGCGCCGGCCCCCAGGTGGTGCTGGCAGGTGTAGTCCGTTCCCGGCTCGCCTGTTCTCGCCTGTTCTCCTGCCGTTCCCCTCACGGCGTATGGCAGTCCCGCTGGCCGTCTGCCCGTGTGGCACCAGGGTCCGTGCAAATTCTACTGAACTCCCCATACATGCTAATAATAGAAGAACTTCTAGGAGGAGAGAGGACTTGTTCATTGCTCCAACTGACAACCTGAACTTTAATTGGGTGGTTGTGCAACAGTCTTAAAATAACAGCCCCCCAACAACCTGAACCAACACCCTGATCCACATGTAGTAGGTCCCTGATCTCCAAGTGGTGCTCCTCAGGTCCTGGACCATTTGTGTGTTCTCAGTGGAGCTGGATTGAAGTTTGTGGGCTCTTCGCAACTGCGAACGGCCCCATTGGTGCCAAAAACTTGTCTGTCACTCGCACTGCCCGCCAACACGAAGTTCCGTCAACTCGACCATTTGCAATACAGTGTCAACCAATCATGTGGAGAGCCACCGAAAAGCTCTGACATGACAGTTAGCAATGACAACAGGATCTTCCTGCTACTTTGCGGCTTAACTGCTCTTCGTACTCATTTAACAACTGTCTGCGACTTTTCCCTGTGCATCACAGCTTCATCCAAAACAAAAGGGACTCTTTGCGCTGGACTGAGAGGGTAATTCTTCAGAGTGACTAACCTGGTCCCTCGATCTGACCCGCAATTCATCGTGTTTGGCCTGAACTTGAGACCAGGTAGCCACGAGTGGCGCTTTGGGCTTTTGGGCACTTTTTCACTTACATTATTTAAATTGCACATCTCCAGTTCTACTGATTGGATTTTTGTTGTTTTAGTCTTCATCTATTTGTTAAATTTCACTCTATTTTGCTAAATTGGTATGGTTTTTTTAATGTGCTGTGTTTTCACCTTATCACTGTTCGAAGTTGCATAAATACTTTACATATTACCTCTAAGTTAAGCTTTACTGCCCTTGCAAAGCTACTAGAGGTTTGAGCACTAGTTAATTTGTCAGTCTGACTATGCCTCACCTGATAAGGATTGTGGTTGGTGCTTGAGTAAGGTTTCACCCCCTCAACCAGTAACCCAATTTCTTGCACTCATGATCAATATAACATTCTTTTAATGATTTTTGCTCTTCTCTTGATAGACCTAACAGACTATACCATGAAAATGTATGTGCGTGAGGAAGTCTCGACACCTGCCGGTACCTTAACAGCATTTAAAAGCATATATAATTGTTTTGAAATAATGCAGGTAAAAAAACAAGTTATAGGCATAGCTCATTACTAATACTAATAATCAGTATTTTATAAAGGCTTGTCCATCTTGGAGCACTAAATGTCGTAATGAAGATCTCCAAACGTCGCCTTATGAGATTGAAATGTCTAGTTTCAAAAGTTATATGAATGTTAATTCAAGAGCACAGTTGTGACTAGGAAGTGACCAGTAAACACCTTCAAAAGGGTCCCCATTTAATTTACTGCCTCACATTTTGTTGCACAGTGTGAAGAGAATGAGGTTCCTAACCGGTTTTGCTTTCTTCTCTGCTCTCGTTTTCCGCTCAGATCTTGTTTGCTCATAATTGTACATGTTGTGAAGTGCTCTGATACCCTCGGGTCCAGCAAGCGCTATACAAAACTTCAATAAATAAAAAATATATATATATTTCCTGCTCTTTTCTTTGGAGGGAGATACATACCGAACATATTTGCGCTTGCCAGTAGCGCAATTGAGGATCCCCTGCCACGCAAGTTGGGTACAGACTACTATTGGCACGCCCCTTGGCTATTTTCTTTGGTCCAGTTATGGACAGAATCTGTTTCCCGCTTTGGAGTCAGGAGGAAGGAAGCAGTATGAGGTATTTACCTCTCCTGGGCTAAATGCTGCCTGCATTCCGCCCCTGCTAAATCGGAAGCCTGACTCTGAGGTTAGTGGCAGTATGGGGACGCAAGGGGAGACCTGATGTGCGGACAACCGGCACTTTGTGTCATCAAACCTGCTGACATCGGGGACCGTAATTACCAAGCATTTCCCTACCCCCGCTATTTTCCACCTACCTGCAGTGCTGCAACACGGCATTATGGGTGCTGTAGTCCAAGGATTACGACGGACCTCAACAGGTGCATGCATTCGCCAGCGGGGGAGGAGCGGTCCAGCCTGTACTACTCTTAAGGCAGCGAGAAAGGACTATGCTGGCAAAGGACCGAAATGCATTCGCCGCCACCGGAACAGTTGTTTGCCAAATAAAGTCTCTCCAAGCCGTCCCTTGGGTTCCTGCTCTTTTCTTTGGAGGGAGATACATACCGAATATATATATATATATGTGCAACTTTTTAAAATAAATAGTTTATTGGGTACAGGCAAGATATTTAAACACGTTAAGCAACTTGGCTGTAACTTTCTTGGGGACATTGTCGTATTTCAAAAACCAGGTTGATATTGCATGAAGCTATAGAAGACCATGAATCAATATCTCATATTGAGGCTTGATTATGTACAACTATAAAAAAAATTTTTTTTTTTAAAACAGTTACTGGTGTTAGAAATAAGTGTCTTATTATAGGAATGTATGGCCAATTGAGAACTCTTTTTAGTTTTTTTTTTATCTATGTTCAGTGTATTGTCCTCCAAGATACATGAAAAACAATGCCCAATACACCCAAAATGTAAAAATATATAGCGTAACAGATGCCAATTTTGACTCCTATACCATAAAGGTACAAGAGTGAACTTGTATGCCATAAGAGCAGGTGATATTACCCTCCTTGTAGTAGATGAATTAAAAGAAGCAGACAACTTGTTTAGGGATGGGTCTGCCAATTTGTCTTTTCACCAAAAGAAACCATAGATAATCGTATGATGTTATTGCATTTTATTGTCTACACTTCAAGAAAGATCTCAATTTATGGGAATTTGTTTCCACAATTGGTCTGCTATTGTGTTTTTGATATATTAGTAAGAAGACCAAGACTCTCATTCTCAAGCTACTGCCCCCACACACAATTATTCCGTCTCCCCTTCCTGCTCACCTTTTGCCAACTGTGGCAAAGCTAGGTTAGGGTTTGAGCCAGACCACAAGGAGCAACTTTTGGACTCTGAGTCCTAGAAGACACCATAAAGAACTCAACCTACTGCCCCAATCCCTGATTTCGGCTAGAGATGGGACATCTTGGTGAACAGCTCGTTTTGCAGGTTGGTGTAAACCGTGCTTCACCGCGACAACTCCGGACTGAAAATCCTGCTGCATTGATCAATAATTCCTTCTCCACCACTTAGTCATATTTTGTCATTGGTAATCAAGCTAGGTTAGCGGTCGAATCAGTTCATAAGAACCTACTGTTGGGACAACAAGTTTTAGTAAACACCACTGAGGACTTTTATCCCTGCTCTCTCATTTGATTCGAGCTAGTGACAGGGCATATGACTGAAAAGGAAGCCAGGCCAATAAGGTTGATGGAAGCTGCACTGTCACCCCCTTGGACCTTGCCATCAGGCTAAAGAAACTATGGCCCGATGTAGGTAAATTAGATTTACAGATTCATAAATACCGAGTTTTACTGATTCGCTATTCATGAATCGGTAAATCTAATGTAGGTAATTATTCTGTATCAAATACCGAATCGGTAGGATTCGGTATTTACCGATTCTGTATTTACAGAATCGGTATTTGTCATTGATTCCTATGGGCCTTGAAGGCCATAGGAATCAATGGCAAATACAGATTCGGTAATTACCGAATCGGTAAAATTACCGATTTGACAAGGGGGACAGGGTGTCACTTTGACACCCTGTTGCACCCCTGTTTCTGGCTTGTGTGCACAGATGTGCATGTACACTAGAATTCGTTATTCACCATGCAATAGTATTACATGGTAAATAACGAATCGGTAATGGCCTGTGGCACTGTTTTCAGCGCCACCTACATCTGTATTTACTGATTCGGTAAATTTACCGATTCGGTATTTTACAGAATCGGTAAATTTACCGAATCGGTAATTATACCGATTCTGTATGTTTTGAGGCCCCTACGTCTCCATTGGCAAATACCAGTCGGTAACGGTCGAAATCGGCCGTTACCGACCGGTATTTGCCGACCTACATCTGGCCCCTAGCTTCACATTCCTTCGTACGCACCCGCTCATCTTTTGCTATCTCTGGTGAAGGGTGTTTAAGGAGAGAGTCAGACTTTGGGACCTGCTGTTAGAATCCATATCCCAGAGACTATCATTGAGAACTCCACCCTCTGCTCTCATTGTTGATTCCAGCTAGTGGTCAGACAGAGCGTAGAGCTGAAAAGGGACTCAATAGCGCACATCTTGCCACAAGCACAAATAGGCTGAGCTGTGACATGAGGCTTGGCCTGTTTTTTTCAGACTAATGAACTGCATGTTTTCACAGTTGCTTTACAACCAATTGCACGGGATCCAAGTCAAGGGATAGGAATTTGAGTTCTAAAGGGTAGAAATAACTGGGAAGCCCTGTCAGGAGAACTTAGTCTCAGAATCCCAACAAACCCAGTGAGTAGCCACCATTTGTCTCGCCCGCCTCTTGTCTCTTTCTTCACTCCAATTATTGGTGTATTTTCTTGTGTTTTAATTGTGCATCAACTGTGAGATCGATTGATGCCCGTCTGGCAGTTTATACCATTATGGGCAAATGGAAGATTGATGCAGAAATCTTATGAGTAATAAGCATAAGAAAGCACATCTAGTATCAGCTGTTTTCCTCTCTCTAAATTGTCGTAAATCATAGATGAAGTAGAATTCTCGGTAGATTGTTTGTCACAAGAGAATACACAACTAATTATATATTTTTTGGAGTAGAATTGGAGATGGGGAGTGACCAGGGTCAGTGCATATTATCCTTTAATCCGTGCTTGAAGTGTACAGTCACCTTGGAATAATAATGTCTATACTTCCAAAATGACAAACGTTTTTTTCTATACTTCAAAGATGGCAGCTACATTTCAATTATATATAACAGGGGACTATCTCGGAATTATAGAAAATACCATTGCAAAATGGGTGGCTTCTGCTATTGGCTTTGCTAATGCCAAAGCAATTTTACAAATATCAGTAAAGTCAATGACAAAACGCACTGCCAAATCAAGACTATTGGCTTTGTCAGTGTTTCCTCATGGGTTGGAACTAACTCACCTCCCAGCCTAGTAATATTTGGTCCTGCACCACGTCAAAATTATGTTCAGCAATAAACCAAATAAATTCTGAAATGCCAATATTCTAATTGTAAAATTAATTTGGGGTACTTTCCCATTTTTTGTGAATATAGAGCTAGATTTACTTCAATCAGAGACAATAACTAATAAGGAGATCGGTGATAAATCACTTATGTCATACTTCAGAGGGGAAAACTAGGTTGATACATCCCAGTGATGAATATAAAGAGGAGCAAAATGAGAACATTATTATTATTTTCTTCTATATGTATCTATTGCCTGTGTTAGGTTCACTTATTGCATGCATTACCTTATTCCAATAAGATCGATTATCCACCCAAATAATTATAGCTAAGACCAATTTTGCCTTTTCTCTCACACAATAGCTTTATATCTCTTCCTATTAACGTTAATGATAGCTAGATCCCTTTTAATCATTTATTTCTGGTCACAACTTGATTTTCACTGAAATGAACCTGATCATCTTTACTACTTTTTTTCCTGAGTATTTGTACTAATGAAACATGATCACTATTTAAATGTTGGCTTAGAAATATTTCCATCAGAATATACCAAGTTTTAATATCAAGCATGAAATAATCAATGCAACTTTTGAAATCTCTAAATCGGGGGGAATTCTATTTCAGGCTCATATTGTAGTGTGTTTTATCTAGGTACCTGAATCAATATCCTATTCTTTGCCCTTGTCAGGTTAAAAATTCAATAATATCCCTGCAACGGCACAGAAACCCTTTTTCATAATTCGGTCATAGCGCATGCTGTCACATTAAGCAAGCCTATTCCTCCAGCCCCCTAGAAAGCACACCAAGTTCTTAAACAAATCCAAGCCTTCAGCAAACCTGGGAAATCCCCGCCTGCTATTGTTTTGATTTCGTCCGAGAACTCCTGTAAAACACTGTAAGAACGACCAGTTCTTAGTGACATCTTTATTGACGTCTTATGTCCATCCTTACGTCAACCCCGGCACCTTTCAGGTATAAATATACCAACATTGCCTTAAGCAAAGACACAGTGGTGGTGAATCTGGAGCAGCGACTACTTGCCCGAGAGCCCAGCTGATGCGAGAGCCCACGGACGCTGCCCCTCCCTTTTGATGCGCTGAGAAAGACGCTGTCTTTTCTCTTGCCTAGTCCTGAGAGAGAGATACCAGCCCTCCTGCCTTCTAATACCCAGGTACTGAACTGACTAAACCCTTATAGAGAATTCTTGAGTCAGATTCTTGGCAAACCAAACTTAACTTAAACTGCTACTTACTTACTCCCTCCCATGTATTAGGGTTGGGTCAGGTACACCGGGGTAGGCGTAGTTAGAAGCACCAGTTGAGTACGATTAGTCAATGTATATATGTATGTATCTATTTTATCTATTTTAAAGTATCATATGGCTAAGAAACCATATCAATGCTTTTACAGTATTATTTCATAATCCTGCTTTTACTGTATGCACTTTACTTAACTATAAGTATTGCAATTGTAGCAATTCATTTCTCTTGTAAGAGGAAAGAGACTGCTCAATAAATAACACATTTTATTGAAAACGCCCGTCTCTCTTTTTCTCTGCAATCTGGTGAAACTAAGTACGCACATATTGACTGAGTAAAATAGTTGTCTTTTGTTTTCACACGACTCTAGAGATACACTCTTAATCAGGGAGAGCAAAGTTGTCATGTTTTATGGTTGTCAGAAACTAAATCCCTTCTTATCTATCCAGGGAGGTTAAACTCCTCCTCGCTTATTCGAGAAAGTTTCTAGTGAACTCTGAGCTAGCTGGCAAAAACTAGAGTCTAATATCATCAGTAGAGACCTAGTTAACCTCAGAAGATATTATTCCAATGCGCAGAGCCTATTGTGAATATAGGAACTACACTACATGGCGCCCAACGGTTTGGTAAGGCGATAAATCTAACGCAAGACATTAGAGTATCTCAGTCGTGCTTTTTCACACAGACCCTTTCTCCCGTAAAATACTCCAAAGACGTCTGGAGTGGGTGAAAGGTTAAAATCCGCCGGAACTCAGTAGAAAGAGATTTCTATGTATAGTTTTTGGTTTATTCAACGTTGAAGGATACAGTGTTCCAAAATATTGTGCACCTAATCTTTGTTTCCTTGAAAACTTAATCTGCAACAAAAACCTTCTTGTCAGTAAAATGTCAGACAATGAAGAAGAAAGAGAGGCAGCTAGAGTAGCAGCTCAACTCCTAGCGGATGACACAACACTGTTACAGAATGACCCGGATGCAATACTCATCCCGGTCAGCATAAGAAAAACTATAACTCTTAAACTAATAGAAAATGGACTAACATCGAGAGGTGGTACAGTCATATTCGTAATTAAGGCACATGAATATCGGCAAACAGAGGTATTCTATTCATTGATACATTTTCCAGCAGCAAACGCTGTCACACATGAATTCTACTATTACAAAGTAGAGGAACCACCGGATATCTACACTCCTTTCGAGGAGGTGGAAATCCCATTAAAATACCAAGCGCACCTGCTCTGGTTTAAAGGCGCCCTAAAACATAATAATCACATCACCAGGCTCGATCCACTAGGTAGACCAGGAGCAACATGGCCGGTTCTAGCCAGCTAAACACCACATCCAGACATTGAAGAAATGTCAATACCAGAACTTTTAGCACAGCTAAAACAACTGATTAAAATACATAGACAATTAGTCCAATATGTAATGCGGACTTCAACAGTCCAACCAGCTATTAACATTCCACAACTGACCCCTCATCAGGGGAACATAAACAAAATTACACCACAGAACATACAGTCGTGTCTGGGTAAAGTACCCGCAAAACGGGAACAAATTCCATTCTGGTTAGCACAAAAAATCACTCAAATAGAGGCAGTATTTCCGGATACCACCCCTACTGAGAAACACAGAATTCTGACTATCTGTCTTCCAATGGGGATCGCACCACATGTGGAGGACTGTGACACTTGGGGCACAGTCTTTGCTTCCATTTACACAAAAACACATGGTGTTCCGTCCATGGCGGTAATACCAGATGTGCTAAGACAGATTCAAAATGAATACGGTCCAGAACCTGCTTTAACTCTGGGTATGAAATTACTGAAAGATTTCAAGCAGGTCTCAGCTTTATTATTATCTAACATAAAAGGAGAAGCAGCATCCGTGGCGATCCGCCAGAAATTGAAAGAAACAGATATAGCAGAACAACCATTTGAACTTGCCAGAATCATAGAAAAATCCTAGGAAGAACTAGGAAGAGATAGTTTGGGTGGGAAACCAGTAAAACCCCAACTAACTGAAAATCCTGAAAAGATATTTATTAAAAATAATTTAAACACTCCAAAAAAGAGCTGGGATGGAAATAAACAATCCACTCCCAAAGAAAAAAGATTCCAGTCCAGAGGAAGGTCTCCTCGGCGGAGGGAAAAATCTCCGGACCAAGGACACAAGTCTCCCCAGAGGGTAGGCACACGTTTTTGACTACCTAATAACCTCAAGACTGGACTATGTAAATGCCCTCTTTCTTAGACTTCCCTAATACCTGATTAACAAACGTCAGGCATCTTAGAAAGTGGCAGCTCACATTCTTCTGAACCTACCTTCAAGACTCATGTGTTCCCACACTTAAGAACCCTCTAATGGCTCCCAATATGGAAAACAATCATGTGTTAGTGTTGGTTCAGAAGGCACTTTACCACAAAGGTGTGGGTTACCCCAAAACACGACTCCGCTTCTGCTTTTCTTTAAGAAATATGTGGTCTGACATGTGCCTTCAAGCGAGGATCCCCAGAACTTGCCGCTTTAGAGCTGGGGGATATTCAGTCTCCTTTTTAGGTCCAGCAGCATGGAACTACCGCCCCAGAGAGCTACACACAATGGACTATAGCTCATTTTTCCAAAAACTATTACAAGTCTGGATTTTCATGCAGGACTAGACGACACAGCCACCCTATGCGACCTTGAGCAAAGCCCTGGGACTCCTCCCTGGAGGTGCTGCGCCTGGTAAAAGTTGCATTTCATTTTATTATTTCAGTGTTTTAAAGTGATACAAACACACATTATGCAGTGGGGCCCCATCCTGAAGGATTTGTCGGGCAAAAATAGTCAAATGGATGAAATAAACAATAAACTATCCTCCACCCCTCTCCCTACTTTTCCTTTGTAAATAAAATATACTTGCCATACAATGATTTTTCGGTCTTGTTGTTGTGTACCAGCGAGATGCGATTACTAGCCCACACCACCACCTCTAAATAGGAACCAGACTGCTCTGCTCTTCTACCATGAGAACCATGAGAAGGTAAAGTGCTGCAATAGGGTATTTAGTCCACAGTACAGAAATATGCAGCCTTATTATCTGTGAAGGACTCATGTAATTTGCAACTAATAACCCAATTTCCTACATAGTGTAATAAAAAATAGGCAGAAAATAAGGATGGAGGAGGTGCACTGACCTTGCACTTATGAAGCCAAAAACTGCAAAGGCAGCACCAAGTCATGTGGCAATCCAGTGATCACAACTGTAACCCTGGGCGACTCTTAAATCACACTCATGTGAAAAACGTTTTTAAGTGAAAGACGAAGGGCCTGCTTACAAGTGTCATAATTTTCCGACCCCTGCATAAACCTCTGTTTGCGCAGGGATCAATATTGGGAGTTAAGTGTTATTTAATGCATCCCATAATTATCAGATGCGTTGAACACCTCAACCATCATTACAATTTGGGATGTCAAACCTGTCCAAATTCAACAGGGCAGAAGCATACAGTATTTACCGTATCATGTGGATTTTGCAATGTCAACCAGCAAAAACCGCATATTATTACTCAGAAACTTGTAATAGGTGCTATTTATAGCGCCCGATTATTAACAAACCCTGTGGTATTGTAGTCTTAACCTCTTGAACGCTTATGACGAGCTCAGCTCATCATGAGCCACGGTGCTCGTGTGCTCATGATGAACTGAGCTCGTCATGACCGTTGGAACGCTCGTATGCTAGGCTAATTCCCCTGCTCTGCGAACGTTCTACACAAACGGGTGTGGTCATGATGAGCTCAGCTCATCATGAGCACACGACCACCGTAGCTCATTCCCCCGCCCCGCATGCAAGGGGTTAATCCACGTGGTAGACCAGTCTATTGTACTTTCTCTTACTTAAATATAGGTCTGTGGGTGAAAATTGATATATCCAAATTTAATCCAGTGTGCTTAATGCCAGGTCTCCTAAAGCATGAAAACATCTGCTTCTGAATAGAGGTTTTGAAAATCCTCATCAGTCGTTGTTGATGTAAACAGCCCAAGAGTGTACAATTGTAATTGCTACACCATTGTTACACTATTTAGTCTAACATATTCTATCTGCTATGACCCACTTGAGCTGATTATAATTAATACTCACTTGTATGCATATTTTATCTGTTTAAACCTCAGTTGGAGGAACAGTGGTGCATATTCTCTTGCTGCTTTATGTAGTGCCCTAGGCCTAAAATATAACAGCTGTTCTAATGGTACGCCATCGACTCTGCAACAACTGACCCCACTGTAATGTATTTCATCTTCACATGTTGTAATACAATTTTTAATTGCTGGACTTCTACGTCTACATTATTTAATCTGTCTTAGGGTTTGAACGAATTGAAAGCTGTCCTTGGACCGCTTTGTTTATTGTGAATAATGCCATCAGAGCTAAGTGTATATTGCAATACACTACTACTATCAGAACCCCCAACCGGTGCTTCTACGCCATGCTCCACAATTGGTGCAACTCTCCCATAATCATCGTTTGAATGTTCCTCTCAGCGGTGTAGCAAGTGGGTGGCGAGGGAGGCACTTTTTTGGAGAGCAGCAGAGGTGAGCAAGTCGTGTCTGTCGTAAGCATGGGCGGATCTAGCGGATCTCGCGTACGCGAATTTGCGTATTTACGGATTCGCAATCCGCAAATATATGCAAACTCTCGCGGATTTGCGGATTTTTACGTTTTTTGTGTTGGCGCGCGTTCGCGAGGATTTGTGGACCATTTCGCAATTGCGAACTTACTTTTCGGCTCGCAACGGCCGCGACTATGTTGTTTCTACGTCTGGTTTATCATCACAGGTTCACAGCACCCTCTGTTTCACCACTGCCACCCTCTGGTACACCCATGCCACCCTCTGGTACATCCTCACTGCCACCCATTAGGTTTGTTTATCACTGTATATTATGGGGGTGAAAAAAAGCAACCACACCTGCCCTGCTTCAACTGCCATGAATTAATTTGGTGTTGATTAATGTGTCAGTAATTTTGAAACTTCCAGTCTGGCTGGCACCTGCTTCCTTCCTTATCTGTAATTTGCTTTCTGTTGCAGTGAAAGCAAGCACACCTGCCCTTCTTCAACTGCCATGAATTCATTTGGGGGTGATTAATGTGTCAGTAATTTTGAAACTTTCAGTCTGGCTGGCACCTGCGTCCTTCCTTATCTGTAATTTGCTTTCTGTTGCAGTGCTATTTTTTTTCACAGGACCTTTATGGTCTACTTGTAGCTATTCTATGAGCCTGCTGTTTGGGTCATAGCAGGGTCATAGAATAGTTGCAAATAGGCAACTGAACTCTGGAGGGGCCCCTCAGGAAGCACTAGAGTGAATGGTTACTAATGTTAGGTTTGAACTTTTGCACCTGGTGATTGCTTTCAGTTTAGCAAAAATCGTTTTTCTGCAATTTCGCGCTATTCGCGGGGCGCGAATCCGTGCGAGATCGATTTCGGAAGCCGCGAATGCGTGCGAATACATGAATTTTTTGTTTGCGGCGTGTATGTTCGCGTGATTTTTTGCATGTTCGCAAGGCGCTTGTAGTGATACGTTTGCGAACTTACCCACGCGGTCGTACACGGGCGCGGCCATCTTGTTTGCGTGACGTAATTCCGTTTCCGGCCGCTATGTGTAATCTCGCAAAGTGTGCTGCTCGCTAGTACAATTTTGCACGTGATCGCGAGGAAAATCTCGCGCGAACTTACCCACGCGGTCGTGAATGGGCGCGGCCATCTTGTTTCTCATTCATTGCTATGGTTCTGGGCATGCTTTCTGTATCCTCTCTGAATCTCTGCCATCCTTTGCTTGTTTGAAGTTTATTTGATCTATTTTACTTATTATCTATCCCTCGATTTTTCTAGCTCTATATTTTTGTGTTTTCTGCTACTTTTAGTTAATTTTAAACTACTTTTTTAAACTCTTTTCTTTTCTTCTTCACTATTCTATTTCTTCTTTATCATTTAACTTTATTTCTGCCCAGACCATGGTAAAGGGAGCCGGGAAGCACCCTGAGAAGGGGAAGGGTCCCGCACCCCGAGCCCGGCTCCCGTGCGGGCGTTTGAGGGGGGAGCAAGTGGTGCCACGGGAGATCTTTAGCGCGGAGGAGGTGGCCGCACTAATCTTCTATGTCCAGCGCCGCCTCCCCAAGACCATCCTGGGAGGCGGCAAGATCGCAACCGGCTATGGCATCCGGGAGCGCCGGAAGCGGTGGGAGAAGGTGTGCCGGGCCATGTTTAAGCTCTCTGGGGTCCGGCGCACCTATAACCAGGCCACCCACCGCTGGACGGATGTCATGGACCGGGAACGGGACTTGCTGGACGCGCTCGGCGTAGAGGTCCCCGGGCTTGGTGAGTAGTAGTAGCTATTCATCACTACTCTGTTTTATCCGGCTCTGTTATTTGCAAATCTTTGTTCTTTACCAAGAGCAATAATGCTGCCGATTACATTGTAGGTAAATTATATTTCAAAATCTTCTATGCATTTCAGGTGCACTGCTCTCCTTCTCAGTAGCCTTGCTTGCTACTATGCTTATTTGTTTTGTATTTTGTGTTCATTTCATTGGCCTGAGAAATTATGTATGAGTGTAGTGTAAAGATAAGAACTGCGTAATGCTAGACACTAAGGGTCATATTTTCAATTACCGGCGCATCCCTGCAAAGTAGCAGGGATGCAGCAGTAATTGTGCGCCATGCCACCACCACCCATTGGCCCAAAACGTCACAGAAGCCTTACGCATCTGTGCCGTAAAGGTGGCGCATTGCTGGAGTTGCGTGCCAACGATGGCGCAGCTCCAGCAATGCTCTGGGGTGCCCTATCTCCCCAATGCTGCATCAAGCCGTACGTCGGCTTCAAGCAGGCGCAGGGTTTGAGTCACGCATCATTGTCCTAAAAGTGACTGATTGACATCTTGTAGATTTCCCTCACCCACTTTTAGGATTCGTTCCTGCTCAGGAACGCCCTCCCTTGCGCCGGAACGCCCCCTGATGGCGCAGGGCTTTACAACGTGATGCATCTCCCATATGCGTTTTTTTTTTTATATATACGTCGCACCATGGCGACTCTTTTGTTCTGCCGCTGCGTCACAAAAGTCACGCAACAATGGAGGAAAATGAGCCGCAAGGGACTTCTAAATCAGCCCCAACAGACTGAAGTCCAGTCCTTCCTTTAGACACATGGCTATAAGAAGAAATAGTGGTGGTGGTCGGTGGATTGATAGTTTGAGTATTCACTGATCTGCAAGCAGGATGGACTTTGTCTGTCACTTTGCGTGCTGCGGACTGCTGCCTGCCAGGCCTAGGCAAACCTTTTTAGTAGTCTGTTTATTGAGTTACATAGGAACTTTGAAAGTCAACGGTCCGCAAATCAGGCAATACGAATAACGTAGTATACCACATGAGATAGGTCAATATATCCCGTGGAATAGTTGTCTATCTATTTGCTATTTCTCAAAAATATTTTGTTATAGTTCTTTTGAAATGTTTGATTTGGTTGACAAATCTCATCCATGTTTTCTGGTCTTTCTTTCTTTCATGTTGTACATCAGCTCCCCCCAAGGGCAAGAGGACACAGGAGGAGGGTGCTGTTCAGGAGGATGCAGGCCAGGATCGGGCAGGCGAGGGCTCCTTTGCTGGCCCCAGTAAGTTTTAATTTTAATAAAGAGTACCTATTTTTTCCTAGCGTTCCTCATTCGATTTTTTCTAAATCGTCTTTGATCTTCTTGTAGACTGGATCTAAATTCTTATCCTGCCTCGACTATGACTCCCTGTGGTATTACTAGATTATTCTTATTAGTCTGTGTGTGTAGCTAACTAAGATTGCACATTTGGCAATTCCATTGGACTCCCATTCTAGTCAGCAATAGCTCTATGCACTGAGTGCAGTCCTCTGGGATTGTCCATAATGTCTTTTCAAGTCTTCTAAATGTTTATGCTTTGACAATTGCCAACAATAAAAAGGTGAATGACCACCAAGAAAGAATAAGATACTACTTCACTTTTGGTTTGGATAGGAGGACAATCCATTCTACTACTGTTGCAGGGACAAATCTTCACAAACCGAACTATGAACACTAAATAGTGCATTGTTTATCAATTATAATAGGCGCAGGTAGACTTTCTTTCCACATACCTCAGTGATATCAGACTTTGAAGAACCCCCAATCTCCTTACTGACTAGATAGTGTGGCAGAGTCATTTAGCTCCCTAAGTCACCGATGATTGATCCCCAATGATCATTAGATTATCCTACGCAGGGCAAGAGTACGGAGTCACAGTCAAGAAGTGTCAGAGGCACTCATGCTTGCAAAAATTCCAAAACCTTTAGCTCATACACTCTAGTCTGGAGGACCAAAAACCACAGAGTCTATTTAAGTTTAAAAGCTTTATTAAAACTAAACACATTTATTAAAATCAACTTTGTCATAAAAGTAACCGTTTAACTGAAAATGGAAAAGTGCTTAGTGCTAACGATTAATTGGACACATTTCTTGTGGTCGAGCTGAGCTCTCACCTGGTTTGAACTTGAGCTTGACCCTTATCGTGTTCTTAGAAGTCAAGCTTCTGTTAGGAGAAAAAGTGTTGTGTGTTAAAAATAAAAAGCAAGCATTCATCAGTTGTGCCAAAAAGTGCAGCAAGACAACAGCCTTCCCTGGAAAAAGGGACATTTTTACTGTAGAGTATACAGTTACAAATTATTACATTGTATTTTGTTTTTTTTTACTTTCTTTATTCCTCCTAGACCAAATATTATATAGTAGTGAGTGGTGTATTCTAACATTCTTAAATGAACTTTGTAGGTGGAACATCTGGTGGCGGGGCCAGCGCGGAGGTGGTGGATGAGGAGGACTACACTTCTGGGGAGGAGGCGGTGCGAGTGCCGGACGACACCAATGTGCCTGTGAGGGTTGACACGGTGGTGGCGGGCACAGGTAAGCTATATATTCGAAAAGCGAAAGAAGGGTGTAAGTAAGTGTGGAAGGACGAGAAATTTTATGATGGCTGGCAAAGAAGAATGATATGTGTTTGCTTGGCCCCCGAGGTGGCTGGGAAGGAAAGAATATGGTATGGTGCATGGCTGGGTCAATGATGAAGCAAGGATGGGTGGAAGGACAACAGCCTGGGTGGGTGAAACATAAACTGTATGTGTGCATATACTTTGAATGGATGGATGCCTGGAGCATGGTATTATCTGACTCTTAGATAGCACATGTGTATCTAGAAAGAGTAGATGGTCACTGGATGAACTAAGTGTTACCTTGAAGAGCATGTAACACCGCACCCGCACGTCCGTTCCAGTGTAGGGAAGGCAAGGAAAAGAAATTGTAAATTTGTCCAATACTACCATGAATAGTAGCAATAGTTTGTATTGCAACTGCAAGCACAGCATATATCTGGTTATTACGGTGGACACTCCGTACCTCTCTTAATAACTTTAGTTTAGTAGTAGTACGTCATTCATGTGTGGGTGTATCACTGTTCACTCAATAATAAGCAAAGCACCTAAAGTCATCCCATATGTCATCAAATACATCCCATGTGAAGTGATAGATAATCTAATTATTTAGCTTCTTCATTTTCCTTTTCTAGTACTCATTTGCACTGTAGGGTGAAAGGTAAATTAATTAAGCAGTAGCCCTTGTAACAGAGTATTCTCAGTGCCACCCGTAATAGAAAAGTAATAGCTTCACCACCTGCATGTACTGGACCGGTACAGTAACGCAAGTCTGTCTCGCTCATCATGGTGTGCGTCTGTTTTTCTCGGGTGCAAGTTCACTGCGCTGCCATACTGCCGGCTTGCATAAGATAACGTACCAATTTTCCTAAACAAGAGAGAAGAAGAAGAATAAGACTGGTGTACTGTCATAGTCGACTGTAATGGAAGTCCATAGTGGTCGTAGAATTTGTTCATTAAACTACCACTAATGTTAGAGCAAGGATGCAGAAGTGGGAGGTTAGATAGATACTGTCCTCAATAGTTATGTACTGTGCTTTCAATTTGCTACTTGTACTGTGACACAACTTTCGGCTCAATCACTTTGTGTTATTAATGTGAAGGAGCATTGGTTACAGACTATGTCTTTCTTTCTTCATATAGTTGCTCCTTCCAAATCGACATCACGGAGGGAGCAGGCTCGAATGGCCCGGCAACGGAGGCTGGATGCCACTGTCGCCGAATATCGGCGGCTGGTGGCCCTGGAGGAGGAGGAGGACACGCAGTCGACCGGTGCAACCACAACATCCTCGACTGGGACAGCTGCATCCTCCTCCGTGACCCCACGGGCTGCCAGCCAGCGCAGTGCTCCAGCGGTACGGAGCCGGGCTAACAAAGCCAACTGCCACCGCCAAGCAGCAAAAAGACCAGCTGCCCCCCACAGGAGCTGCAAGGCACGCCAGCGCCGCCTAGGAGTCCGAATGTCCTACCTGGAGCAGGAGGTCCTTAGGTACAAGAACTTGGTGGAGGGCCTCCGCTTCGAACTTGCCACCCTCCGCAAGGAGTATGATGCCCTGGCCGCAAAATTCACCAGCACCCTCCAGTAGTGGAGTGTCCCTTGCCCTTTTTTTAGAGACTTTTGGGGGGTGGGATTTGGGAGTTGGGTTCTTTTTGGGACTTTTCAAAGACAATCTTTGGGGTTAGGGAGGGTCTTGAGGGAGATTATTTTGTTAGGGCTACATAAATATACTTTTTTGAACTTTATCTGACCATACCTGTTTTTTACTGCTTTTCAGTCTGGTGGGTGGGGGTGTAACAGTAAGTTTGTTTTCCTGAAGAGTCCTAGGACTTTAGTAGTACTACCGTCAATCTCTCATCTAGTCCTAATACTCCATTATACTACCTCCCTCCAAACGCTTATCTTACCTGTAATTTGTGTTAGAAATTAGGGCTAGGCCCAGGGCTGGCACCACGTGAAATGGGGATTAAGGTTGGCAATCCTGGGCGGATGAAATTTCCTCATTGCGGTGGTACTAGTGGTGTGACACAGTGGCAGTTGCATGCCTATGGGAAAAAAGAAAGCGAAACCTGGTTTGTCCTTACTGTAGCATTACAACGGTTACGGTACGATCGAGAATATAGCAGGTGACAGTAAACTAGAACAGTGCCACAATGTAGCCTAACAAATGGTAAAGTATTGCAAGTATAACTAGTACTTGCGTTGAATTTAGTTGACATTGGCTCCTACTACTACAAGAAATAGTACTGAAGCTGAGTAAGTCTAGAAGATATCCTCGTATTCCTTCACCAGCCTGTTACTATGACCTTATCCTCCCCAGCAAGTGTGTGAAATTATTGATGTCATTTAGTCAGACATCAAGCAAAACCACACAGCCCGGGGTAAGAGGGTTAGGGTTTGGAAAATGGATGGGAATGGGGGTTTCTTTTTGGGTAGGTTTTGTTGAGAGAAGAAAAAAAAAGCACAGCACGGACAAACAATAATTGAAGATAAAGAAATCTTTGGGTACAAAGCTAACCACATGCAGTCACACTCATAGAAGAAAACAATGGATACTGTATCTGTATTCTGTATGTTGTTGGAGTTGTCCTGTTGAATTTGGTAAGTAAGTTGCATGCAGCAAACAATTCCTCTTATTAGCGGCACTCCTCCATTCCAGCTGACTCTTCGTCCATCAATGTTGGTGACCTGACAGAAGACACCCTGTCCACTGCCTGCCTGGCGGATGCCGACTGAAACCCGGCCTGTAATTATTGAACGGAAAACAGGAAGTGCTATTACGATACCACTGATAAATAAATACAAGGTATGTAAGCTGTGTGGTGCAAAAAGTCACACTATGATTTCCCTAATAGACAGTACAATATTTTTGAAATTGCGTACTCTGTCTGAGTCACCTTTTTAAAGATAAATAAGTATGGCCAAAATATTATAGCGGATCTTTCCCCTCAAGGTAGGTGTACTGTAAACTGTGTTTTAGAACAAAATTTGACCTCCCCAGCAAAGCTCCCACCAAGACCCTTACTAAAGCCAGTCGCAAATGTAGAAGACCCCCAATCAGATCTCTAAAAACGAGGCCTAGCAGAAAAATGGTGACAAAACGTACTTTAAATGTAAAAGTAGGCCCAAATACACCCTTACCCACCGTGGATTGTATTCAAACCAATTGCAAGCAAGCAAAAGTATCCATAGCCAGCATCGCTCCAAGAGTGCTCTAAAACCCCAGAACTGAGTTGCAAATAGAACACCCCGAAACACATGCAATCCTGCTGCTAGGGCTAACCCTAACGAACCCTAAGTTACAAAAAGTGGCAAAAGGTTTTGCCTTATGGATTTTGTCCAAAACACTTCTATCCGGTATTAGACCTTCCCAGGAATGCCCCAAGACCCGCCAACCCACCCGCAAAAAAACACGCGACCACACCCCCAAACAGCAAAAAAGCAAAATCTCATACTTACAATATCTCTCGGCCTTCAGTCCAAACGCGCTGTGCAGCTAGGTCTCATCATCATAACTCCTGTTTTACAGCACGGATTTCCTGAAAAGCAAATGCAATCAAGATTAGACTATCGCAGCAGTGCTTCGACAGAGACCCCGCAACCCACCCACAAACACCAGGAAGCCCCCCAAAACGCTACATTGAGCAAGATGTCAGAAGAAATAGCAAAAAAAAGGCTTTTCCTTATGGATTTTGTCCAGAACACTTCTATCCGGTATTAGACCTTCCCAGGAATGCCCCAAGACCCGCCAACCCACCCGCAAAAAAGCACGCGACCACACCCCCAAACAGCAAAAAAGCAAAATCTCATACTTACAATATCTCTCGGCCTTCGGTCCAAACGCGCTGTGCAGCTAGGTCATCATCATAACTCCTGTTTTCCACCATGGATTTCCTGAAAAGCAAATGCAATCAACATTAGACTGTTGCAGCAGTGCTCCCAGACCCCAAAACTCACCCACAAACACCCGGAACCCCGCCAAAGAGCACCTCAAAGGCAAGCAAGTCAGCAAAAACGGCAAGAAATTTCTGCCTCATATTTGGTCCAAAACACTTTTATCCGTTATTAGAGCTTCACAGCAATGGGCCCAGAGCCGTCAACTCACCCGCAAAGAAGTAGAACACCCCCACAAGTGCTGAGTCTTTCTTCATTGGGCGTAATTCAGCCCTCTGCTTTGAGGGAAATCGGAGTCTGGAGGAGGAGGATAGAGGAGCATGTTCTTCAGAACTTGTGAACCTGAGGAATGTAGACTGCGGCACCTTCAAATCAATAAGCAAACAAGTGAAGACAGTTCTGCTGATGGGCTTGTTTTTGGGATTAGGTGATTAAAGTTTGAATTAAATTAACTGTGCAAAACAAAGAAAGACAGACACACAGGAATAAAAGTGAATAAGGACGAAAAAGAAAGTTATTGATTCATTGTCTCATTTTCAGGGCTCGGTGTCAGGGAATAAGAAGAAGATTTCGTCATCATACTCTGCGAATTCAGGCAGGATGAGGTCAGTGTCACCGAACAGAGAACAAATCCCCTCATCTACGTTGCCGTCCTCCTCGTCTTCATGCGGCGTGCTTTCTCGTACTTTGTAATCTGGTGGTATGAGGTGCTGATTCCTCTTGATCATTGTCAGCCGCTCCACATTTTTGGGCGAGAGGCGGCTCCGTTTGGGAGTTACAATGCCACCAGCAGCACTGAAAACACGTTCAGAAGACACACTTGCGAGTGGGCAAGACAAATAGTTTATAGCCAGGTTGGAGAGCTGTGGCCACAATTGTTTTTTCCCATGCCAATACTGCAATGGCTCATCATTAAGAAAGACCTCTGTTGAGTCATTCAGATAGTCCTGCACCATCGACTCAAGGTCCCCAACGGTTCCTCCACTTTGCTTACTTTTTGCTGTGCCTGTGACATTTTTTCCAGAACCATACCCAAGCAAAGTTAGCCAATCCTCTACAGCAGCCACTGTTACTGTTGTGTGTGGTGCAGATGATCCGGTTGCCGGTGTCTTTAACGGCTGAGAGGTCACTTGTGCCACAGCCACAGGTGCAGAAGTGGATTCTTTTGACTGGGGATGGCCTGCTGATGCTGATGCTGATGTACTGCCTTCTCCTTCAATATCCTGCCGTTCTTTTTCAAACCTCTTGGCTGACCAGGCTATCCAACGTTTGTACTTTTTAACATCTTCATCAGCAAAAGGAAAGAATGCTTGGCCTGCCAGCGCCTTTTTGTAGCGTGGATCCAGAATAGTAGCACAAATGTAATGATGTTCTGAGTTGATCTTTTTAAGACGTTCATCACCACGTAGGCGCTCTAATAATTTCTCCGACAAAAGAAAAGGGTCTTTGTTTTTTTCATCTTTTTCTAACTCAGAAGACACTGCCTTCAGTTGGTGCTCCAGCATGCACAACAATGGGATAGCTTGTCCCAAATTACAGTCCTCCTGGCTGACTGCACGCGTGAAGAACTCAAAAGGACGAAGCATGTCTGTCAGGCTTTTATCTATGTCCCATTGCGCCGCACCCATCCGCAGGTCCTTCTGAGCTGTACCCTCTGTTAAGAAATAGTGATCGAGTACCGTATACTGCTCATACAGACGCTCAAGCATGTAGAAGGTTGAGTTCCAACGTGTTGCCACCTCCTGTTTGAGTGCTTTCACTGGCATTCGACGTTCAAGTAGCAGCCTCCTCAGATGCTTCCGGGCCTTAAAAGAATGGCTGAAATGGTTGCACATTTTGCGGCAGGTGGCCATTACCTCGAACGCTGTACTGTCTCTATCACTCAAGAATTTTTTAACTACCAGGTTGATACAGTGCGCCAAACACGGCACTCTGAAATATGCACCCATCGCCATGGCCTTAACTACATTGGCGCCATTATCCGTGGAAACATAACCAATCTGGCGTTTTTTTGGGGACAGCCAGTGAAAGACCTTTTTGTTAAACTCGTCCAAAATGTTTTCTGCTGTGTGACTTTTCTCCAAGCCAAACATGGCTAGTGTTGCATGTTTCCGAGCAGCTTTAAAAACTTGGTCCGGGTCAACACCTGCGTTTAGCTTTGCTTTAATACCTGAAAAAGAGACCCAGTGTGCAGTGATGCACATGTAATCAGCGCCTGCGCCACTGGTCCACATGTCTGTTGTCAGATGTATAGTGTGAACAGCACTCTTCTGCAAAGCTGCCCCAATCGCCTCCAGCACATCGTCATGTAGTGCTGGAACCGCAACTCTGGCAAAATAGAACCGGCTAGGAACCTTCCATTTAGGGCAGAGCGTTGCCACTAATTCTAGAAAACCTACCACTTCTACAAAAGAAAAAGGGAGAAGGTCCACAGCTAGCATTTTAGCCAGCTTAGTGTTATACAGACGCGTCAGTGGGTGGTTGCGTTCATATGGCGCGTCTGAAGAAAACATGGTTCTAATGTTGCCCTGGACCAAGCATTTACGGGATGATAATGACTTCGTTGACGCAATTATGCTCGCTGGTGAACTTTTGCGCGTTGGTGTCTCACTCGCTCCAACACTCTTAGTGTGCCTCTCATGGGGTGTGCTGCTGACAGGGGTACTGGGTGTAAGTGAAGTGTTTGACACGTCTTCTTCCTCCTCGTCATCATCAGATGAAACATCAACGTTTTCTTGACTTCCAATTCGGGCTTCCTTGATCGCCTTTAGGTGCGCAAACCATTGGACAGTGTGCTGTCTCTTAAGATGACCTCTCTGGCCTCCAGTACCATAGTTGGTACCTGACTTACCACGACTAACTGCAACCTTACAAAGGGTACAAATGGCGAACTTTTCCCTTTTTGGGCAAACAGTAAAGAAGTCCCAAACTGGTGACTTGAAGTGTCTGTGGGGCCTGGAGGAGGCGGCGATACTGGTGGTGGTGGTCATGCTGCTAATGCCAGATGAAGTGGAGGATCTGGATTGCCCAACTTTTGTACGTTGTGCACTTTCACCGCCACTAATTAAGGTCGAGGTGGATGGAGGTCCCTTCTTGCCAGAAAGAAATATGGAAGCGGTACGAGTTGGTGTACTACTTAACTCCAATGATTGTGGTGGTGTTTCCACTGCCTCCTCGTCGACAACATCATCATCATCACGCTCAGCAGCTTTTCGGGCTAGGGTCAAAATGTCTGTTTGCTGCATGCCCGCTGGGGCTGCAGTTACCTTTATGATGACTGAGTCGTCGTTGTCAGAGTCTTCATCAGCAGCAGTATCCGCCACTTCTTGCTGAGCCTCATCATCACACTCCATAACTCTGAGACTTAGGACGAGCTTCCTTTTACGCTTAACTACCTTTGTCAGATCATGGTGTGCCTCACTCTCAGACGGCAGTGGTGCTGGTTCCCAATTTTGATCCGTATCATCAGAAGGAGGTGTGCTTGAAGAAGATGTAGACACCACCCTTGATCTCTTCCTTGCTAGGGGTGTGGAAGACAATGAATGAGCATCAGGAGGAGTGTCTTCCTCAAATGATACCTCGCCTTGATTGTCGATTTCCTGATGTGCCCCTACTTCGGGAGGAACAACTATTGTGGGCACTTGTGACCCTCCATGCACCTCTGCTTGCGCATCTCCTTGCGCTGCCTCTCCTTCCACATGTACTTGGGCTTGTACTTGCACATGTGATAGTTGTTGCGGCTGTGGTTGTTCAACACTCGTCAGATGAGCTACAACAACCTGTGTTGATTGAGGGACATTGCTGCTGCTTTCTTGCGATGAGCCAACATCACTGGTCGATGGTGATTGAACAACTATACTGGCTGCCTCTGCAGCACTCAAGGGCTTGGACTTAAGTTGGCGTGGTGGTGGTGGTGGCACTGAGCCCAATGGAGCGGGGGTGCTGCTCCCAGCTTGGTCCCCAGCAGATCCCGCTGCTGCTGCAGGCATACTTTTTTTTTTACTCCCAAAAAAAGGGGCAGCCGGCACACCAGTCTCCTTGGTAACTTGCTTCTTCTGCTCCTTACTGGCACCTTTCTTGCTAGAGGAGCTACGGGTAACTTTTTTTGGGGCCATCTTCTTCAGAGCAGGTCAGAACAGCAGGCAGCAGTTGCACGAGTTGCAGAGTTGTCTGTGTCCAGACGTGACGTCGCGTGACGTTATGCTGCACACACACACCGCTGCAGGACTTCTTCCTGGCACTGGTGGTTCTCTTGAGTCTTGTGCACCTAAAAGCAATGGAAGACAGAGGAACATCAGTTCAGTTATACACCCCAAAAAATCGACAAAACACAGAAAAATCAGCACAATCCCATGCCATCCATGATGTTTACATTGAAGACACCCCACAGAAAGACTAGGGCCATGCAAGTATGCAACACTCACTACCCCTGGGCATAATGGACGCAAAATAAGTGCAGGCCTCAGACACTGCCTCTCTTCAAAATGGCCCCTTACACCCCAAGCCAGTCCACATCAACAGTACACCCCAAAAAAACAGAAAAACAGCCAAAAATCACCACAATCCAATGCCATCCAGGATGTTTACATTAAAGAGAGTGAGACCCCACAGGCACACTCAGTCCATGCATCACTACCCCTTGGCAAAAGGCCACACCAGCAGCCCCAAAAAAACGACAAAAAACAGCACAATCCCAGCCCATCCATGGCCTCGATGGTGTTTAACTTCAAGAGGACACCCCACAGAAAGACTAGGCCCATGCAACACTCACCACCCCTGGGCAAAGGGCCCCACCAGCAGCCCCAAAAAACGACAAAAACGACAAAATTCAGCACAATCCCAGCCCATCCATGGCCTCAATGGTGTTTAAATTCAACAAAACAGTTGTATCATGCACCCATAACCAACCCTGGTCCTACTGGATACTGTGGCTACCCACAATATAATTTATTTAAAGTTCTGAAAAAGTTCAAAAATTGTAGTTGCAGCAACTGTAATGCCCCAAACAAACTTACTTGTGAAAGTTGATTTCTAATCCAAAAGTGATCCAAAGAAAGTCAAAAAGGCCTCAAATCCAAATATCCAGCAGCACCCACAAAAAGTAATCCTTCCAGCTCCAGATCCAAATGAAAGTGACCAGGAGATGGACAAAGCACTGGGAGGAGCCTGCTGGACAGGAACAGGAAGTTGGAGACTGTGGGGCACTTCCTTCCCTCCCCCCCCCAAAAAATGGACTCCTTGCAAAAAAAAAGGCCATGCAAATGTCAACCTGAGGAGTGATTCTGATAAAAATCATCATTTTCTGAAGGTTTATCCTGTTTGCTGGTGGATTTCTTGTGCAGAATTGCAAAATCTCTATTTCGCGAGGGCGAGATTGTTCCTTTCCGCCGCAACTACGTGTTCGCAATCGCGAACTCTCGCGAGGTGTGCTGTGCAAGGTGGCAAGCCACGATTACGTATTCGCGGGCGCCAAACTCCCGCGGGATCACGCAGCAAGATCCAAAATGGCGCGGCACTCGCAAAATATGATCGAGAAAAACAACTCGGCAAACGCTTAATGACGGAAAGTGAACGCCGTGCACCACGCCGCGCGCCGCAACCAAGCAAAAAATCCGCCGCGAGCGGATTCACGGATTTTCGACAAATTCGCGAGAGTTCGCGGATTGCGAATTTGCCGAAAATCCGAAAAATCCGCGAGCGGAGAGGATTTTACGCCCATGCTTAGTCTGTCGACGAACACCATTACTTCGCCCCCTCCAACAATTCGGACATCGGCTGTGACCCCCTGCTCTTAACCAGTGGTAGCTCGTACAGGTAACGCGATGGGGTGATGTTAGGGGGGCGGGGCTGGGTGGGGGCTTTGTGGAGCATGAAATATGACAGGAAAGTGTAGAGTAAGAAAATAAATAAATAAAAGCACTTACTTTGTGCTCACAGCATTGCCGAGTCATCAATTTATGCAAAATGTATTCCTGATCCGCCCATATGTACAGCGCTGATAAAATGGAATCCGTTAAGTCTCACCTGAACTGAACTGTATGCTTAGGCTACTTGTGTGAGAGTGAACAGTGCCACCAACCCAACATGAATACTGTTACACGAGGACAATATACCCAAAGTTCATGGATCACTGGATCCCTATCTTCTGGTGTAATGCCCCAATCTCATTAGCTGTATGTCATAGGCATCTCCACAGATGGTAGGCATGCATATGCATGACTACTCCTCTTCTGACACATTTTCTCTCCATCCATGCATTGGCGCAGCTACAAGCTTGCATTGCAGGGCCGGAGATGTTTTCCACTTCCCACATAAGCTACAACCCACCCACATATTTCCAGTTTATCAGTCTGAACCAGACCAGTAGGTCAGATATTTGCATTTATATTTCTATGTATTCAATGCGAGAAGTATATTTAGAAGAAATACCATACCAACAATTAGTTGGTGCACCAGAACACAAGCAATGTTTTTGTATATGCACTTAATGAACAAGTTGGATGCATATTGCCTAGTGTCAGGAAATTAGAAATCGGACACATATGACTCTGAGCGGGTACACTTATTTATTTATTTATTTATTTAAAGAGTTTTATATAGCACTGGCTAGACCCGAAGTTATCAGAGCGCTTTACATGAGAATCAACAATGTAACAAAAAAAGATCAACAATTACACAATACATAAAAACAAAATAGGCAATACAATAAGGAGAGGAGAGAAACTAGAGAGAAAAGTAGCGGAGGGGGAAGGGGAGGTGCGAAAGAGAGGATAAGGGAAGAGACAACAAGGAGACGAAAGGAAGTATGTCTAAAGATCGACTGGGTAGGTGACGACAAAGGAGGGAATCCATGGCCCATGTAATGTAAATGTAAATGTAAATGTATAGGCATTTATATAGCGCACTACTTACCCGTAGGGTCCCAAGGCGCTTCGACCGCTGCGAAACCCTTCCTGGCTTCCCTGAGAGATGGTCCCTTAATGGGTATCTCCAGGGTGAGACCAGGCATCCCCGGCAGTCTGGTGGGGCCGTTAGTGAAGATGAGGCAAGCTAATGCCCAGAGTTGCCGAGTGTGATCGCTGATCAGAGTGGGAACCGAGGCGAGAGAATTATCGAGTCCGCTGACCCTGGTCCAGAAACCTGCCGCGCCGGGTATCGAACCCTGGTCCCGGGCCGTCCTCTGCTCTCGGGTCTGCCGCCTCTAACCAGTGAGCCACACCACACCATCTCCCCTAAAGCTAAACCAGGTAGCTCCATCGGGCATCAGACAAAATAGTTCAGTCTCAATACATTGAGAGAGGAGAGAAAGAGAGACCTAAATAGAGGGAGGATGCGGGAAGAGACGGCAGGAGAGATGAAAGGAAGTCTGTCTAAAGACCGACTGGGTAAGTGACGACCAAGGAGGGAATCCACTGCCCATCTCCCCTATAGCTAAACCAGGTAGCTCTATTGGGCATCAGACAAAATAGTTGAGTCTCAATACATTGAGGGAGGAGAGAAGGAGAGACATAAATAGAGGGAGGATGTGGGAAGAGACGACAGGAGAGACGAAAGGAAGTCTGTCTGGGTAGGTGACGTCCAAGGAGGGAATCCCCGGCCTGTCTCCTCTATAGCTCAATCAGGTAGCTCCATCCGGCAACAGACAAAATAGCTAGGTGTCAATTGACGAGGGAACATTCACAGATAAACAGGGTGGGGACTAAGGGCCAGGTCAGGTGAGGGCAAAGGTCAGTAGCAGGAAAGTGGAGAAATGTAGAGCAGAGAGAAAAGTTTTTTATAGCGCTGGCAGACTAGAAGGTATCAGAGTGCTATACAAAACGAGGTACAGTTGCTTCAAGAACAAAGTTACATAATTACAACAGTGTCAGGAACAAAAATAAAGGAGAAATAGGAGTTATTTAAAGAAATTACGGGAAATTAGGAGTGAGGGAGGAAAGAGGAGAGGGAGTGGTTGGGAAAGGCAAGGGTGACTAGAGAAGAAACAGTCTCAAAAGAATGGTATAAGTAGGCTCAACAGGGAGAAGTCAACGGAGCTGGCAAAAACCCGGAGGAGTCGGTGTGCAAGCAAGGGTAATGGTAAGAGACAAATATTAACGCAGAGAGTAAAGGAAAGAAGTAGTGCAGTACAATATGAACCATAGTATTAGAATATTAAGACATGCAAATAATCGCGGGGGGACATAACATGTGAGAATGGGAGGAACAGAGGTATCAATAACAATTTTAAAACAATGTGAGTATCCATGTGGAGGAGAGAAGGACACCAATTATAGTTCATGAGGGGGTCAGTGGGACTGGCAGTAGCGACCAAGTTGCAAGATGGCGGAGCTCGCCGGAGTGACCATTGTAGGTGGACCCAAAATGGTGGGGGGCAATGTCGCTCAAATGTCCAGAGGAATAGCTTCTTCATACCTCCAGATAAAATCTCCATGTTGATCCACGCGTTAGAGGAAGGCAAACCAAGAGGGATGGCAGAGGGAAACGCATCAGTGGCTAACTCCGTAGGCAGGAGAGAGGGCTGTGGGGGTAATGCAGTGGAGGAAGTCATGCGGCAGCGAAGAATGTGGAGCAGATCCCAAGGGGAGGGAGAGAAGGACGGTTGAGCAGAGTGGAGAAATGTCCCAAGCCCTGGGTCACCGGCATCCGACCGACTGGATGGAAAGAAACAGGACCTCTCATGTAAAAACCGGAGCTGGAATGGCCTCAATCTGCATACACGGTGTGCCGACGGGCGCCATCTTGGGGTCAGGCAGGCTCCAGGCAGAATGTCCCGAGGGAGAGCAGCCACCAGGTGAAGCTGATTATAAAGCCCCAGGGTCAGGAAGGGGCAGCAGGAGTATCTGCAGGGCGAAAACGCTCGTACAGCGAGCCTGTCTCCCGGAGCCGCTCTCAGCCGACATAGCCCTCGGCAAAGTACTGACCGCCATTTTGAAGATCATCGCATCTCATCACCGCCGGAAAAAAAAGCCCCAGCCAAGGGTCAAAGAGGCGAGCAAAGTCTCTCCACCGGTGCTCCCAACACTTCAAGTAGGGAACATGTGTGACCAGATACAGGTAGCGCATTCAATGAGTGCATATGAATGAGCCCTTAGACAGCTGCCTCCGGAGATTGAAGCGCTGGACCATGGCGACACCCTGCTCCACAGACACTCTTCACCAGGCCCTGAGATCACCTCACTGGTGCTCTCTGCACCTGAAAAGCACATCCCGCGGGGTGCCGATTCGAGTGGGACCCTCCATGGACCCGGGGCCAGAGTCGGGGGCCGTCGCCTGCGACTCAGCCGTCCCAGGGAGCGGCATGCCAGGCAATGTAAGGCGCCCCCTGACAGCGGGCCGTTTTGTTCGATGGCAGCTAATTGTACATGTACTAAAAGAGAAGACAGTTTTATTGCATTTGTTAAAATCCTTATGAGAGGCGGCTCGCATAGGTAACACTGTGGGGCGGTGAAGCGTGGCGAGGCTGGGTGGGGGTAGTGAGGTTAGGCATACGACGGGAAAGTGGAGATCAACAAAATAAATAAATAAAAGTGCTTACCTTGCGCTCTCAGCATAGTCGAGTCGGCGATGCTGCGAGGGCAAGGTAATTGCTTATTTATTTATTTATCTATCCTTTCCAACATTGCAAACGCATTACAATGGTAACATTTTATGATGATGCTACAGTGGAGGCAGTTTTATATTCAGTGTGTTTTTGTATCTGTTTTGCAAGGCATTTTTAATTTGATCGTGCCAAGAAATGCATGAAAAAGAAAGGAACCACAGAGTTGAATTGAATAAGAAGGAACATAAAAATGGGTAAATCAAAAGCCAATTGAAGTAATGTTCATGGAAGTGTACTTACAGAGTGTTTTAACAGAGGAATGGATGGAGATGTTCATATTACTGCAAATGGAGGTTAGGAATAAAGAAGGTTTAAAAGAGAGGGAGTGTTAGCTGGCACACAAGCCATCTGAGACACAGAAACAAAGGAGGAAGGCCATATGTCCCAACCCTCCTGCACAGACTTTTGGGTCATTTTAAGATGGTGACTTCACGTGGTGTAGGCAATGACCTCCCCTGAGTTCCTCAGCTCTGTCTTCAGATATCACAGTTCCCTGTTTTTTTACACTAAAACGTCAAGTAACTAGAAGGCTGTGAGACCTGGAAAGTGTTAGGGAGGGTGTTCTGCTTGCTGGGTGTGAAGGGGCAGCAGAAGACCCCCCAACCCAATCAGGAGAGACAATCGTGAGCCAAGGCAGATGACAGATCTGACAAGGGAGCCTTAAAAACAAAGTTCCACATGAAAGGTTGACTTAAAGGACAAGGGCCTGAGGAAAGTTCTCCTGGTGGCTAGAGTTCACCATCAGTAGCCAAATGAGCCCAAAACATTCACGTCAGCCTTCTGAAGGCCAGAGAAATCACAGTAGTAAACCTGGTCCCCTAGGGGGACTTGGCAGAGAACAATGAGCTTGGTGCTTCGGTGTATTTTTCAATCTCCCCTGGGGATGTCCAGTCTCCCAAATGTCACTGTTTTCTCTTCAATTCACTCTTAATGGGGTATGGGCACATGTGTGTACCCTCCTCAAGCTTCCTTGGCACATGGGGCCCATCCATCAGGGCCTAACCCAATTGCCACTTTCCCGGGGGACCCCATCTCTCTGGGATAAAAAGAAGAAACCACCATGTTTTTTAGGTGCCACTTGGGGTCTGCAGGGAGTGCAGCAGCTCCCAGGACATGCCCCACAAATGTAGAAGACATTCTCCAATGGTCACATGTATGCCCCTGGGAGGTTTTTTTTCTATTTTCAAGCACTCCTCAAACTTATACTTTTGTATGAGGCTCTAGAGTGCAGGTGCCCCTGTTTTTTGGACCTAGGACTATGGTTGTATCAAGTTAAAAATAGAAATAAGACTACAGGACATATTGTTTCACGAAATTGATTGTTGACAATGCAAGGTTTTTAGGTATAGTTAACGGTATTGAATGTTGGTACTATCACCATTGACTTCAATGGTGTGTTATGACAAGTATTGTATATAGGTTGAATTCAATGGTGTTAAAATGGTGCAGTATAACGTGTTCCTGCTTTAACAACTGTGGTGACCCCTAACAAAACCAATAGGCCTGCCTTATTGATACTGATTCCCCATTATATTGTGATATTGCATCTAGTACTATTGGGGAAAATTGTGGTTATAGGGTTGACGACTAGGGGTGTATGTAGCATGTTATGAGGATGTCACTCAAGTTTTTCCCATCTACCTCATAGTAGAAATGTGTAAATAAATGCATAGTATTTAGTAATATGTGTGTGTGGGTGTGTGTGTGTGCTAAAAGTACTTTTTCTTTTCATGGTTCACATTTGTCTGATCATGTTAGATCTGTCAGCAATCTTTGACACGGTTCTCCACTCCACACTTTTAGCGGATCTCCAATTCAATCCATCGGTACTGTGGGTGAAGCCTTGGATAGGCTTGCCTACTTTCTGGAAGGTAGAGGTCAGGAGGTTTGGATTCCTTCTTTCTCCTCTAAGTCTCGTGAGCTGACACTATTTAATGTATATTTCATTACACTTGCCCAGAAAGCAGGTACCCTAGGGGCTAAAGTTATATCCAATGCTTATGATACTCAGCTGTTGTTGTCATGTGGCAAGGGAGAAGAGATGTCAGGTAAATCTATTAAAGCCTGCCTGACAGTGGTATTTCACTGGTTAGCCTTCCATCAACAAAGGGCAATGAAGACAAAACTGAAATTCTATTCTCCAGTAAGACTCCCCCAGAAACATGGCAGAGATGTTGGCCTGAAGATGCCCTCTCTCAGGCCCACAGGGGAGTGCAGTTAAGAACTTGGGGGTCAAATTTGACAACTGTCTGTCCTTCCAACCACAAATCAAATCATTGGTAGGCACACGTTTTTGACTATTGCGCTCACTTAAAAAGTTCCTGCAGTTTCTCTCCTTTACAGCAAGAAAAATGGTCACCCAGGCACTAATAACCTCAAGCCTGGACTATGGAAATGCCCTCTATCTTAGACTTCCATAATACCTGATTAACAAACGTCAGGCAGCCTAGAAAGTGGCAGCTCACATTCTTCTGAACCTACCTTCAAGACTCATGTGTTCCCACACCTAAGAACCCTCCAATGGCTCCCAATATGGAAAACAATCATGTTCAAAGCATTAGTGTTGGTTCAGAAGGCACTTTACCACAAAGGTGTGGGTTACCCCAAAACAAGACTCCGCTTCTGCTTTTCTTTAAGAAATATGTCGTCAGACATGTGCCTTCAAGCCAGGATCCCCAGAACTTGCCGCTTTAGAGCTGGGGGATATTCAGTCTCCTTTTTAGGTCCAGCAGCATGGAACAACCACCCCAGAGAGCTACGCACAATGGACTATAGCTCATTTTTCCAAAAACTATTACAAGTCTGGATTTTCATGCAGGACTAGACGACACAACCACCCTATGCGACCTTGAGCAACGCCCTGGGACACTCCCTGGAGTTGCTGCGCATGGTAAAAGTTGCATTTCATTTTATTATTTCAGTGTTTTAAAGTAATACAAACACAAATTATGCAGTGGGGCCCCATCCTGAAGGATTTGTCGGGCAAAAATAGTCAAATGGATGAAATAAACAATAAACTATCCGCCACCCCTCTCCCTACTTTTCCTTTGTAAATAAAATATACTTGCCATACAATGATTTTACGGTCTTGTTGTGTACCAGCGAGATGCGATTACTAGCCCACACCACCACCTCTAAATAAGAACCAGACTGCTCTGCTCTTCTACCATGAGAACCATGAGAAGGTAAAGTGCTGCAATAGGGTATTTAGTCCACAGTACAGAAATATGCAGCCTTATTATATGTGAAGGACTCATGTAATTTGCAACTAATAACCCAATTTCCTACATAGTGTAATAAAAAATAGGCCGAAAATAAGGATGGAGGAGGTGCACTGACCTTGCACTTATGAAGCCAAAAACTGCAAAGGCAGCACCAAGTCATGTGGCAATCCAGTGATCACAACTGTAACCCTGGGCGACTCTTAAATCACACTCATGTGAAAACCGTTTTTAAGTGAAAGACTAAGGGCCTGCTTACAAGTGTCATAATTTTCCGACCCCTGCGTAAACCTCTGTTTCTGCAGGGATCAATATTGGGAATTAAGTGTTATTTAATGCATCCCATAATTATCAGATGCGTTGAACACCTCAACCATCATTACAATTTGGGAGGTCAAACCTGTCCAAATTCAACAGGATAGAAGCATACAGTATTTACCGTATCATGTGGATTTTGCGATGTCAAACAGCAAAAACCGCATATTATTACTCAGAAACTTGTAATAGGTGCTATTTATAGCGCACGATTATTAACAAACCCAGTGGTATTGTAGTCTTTACCTCTTGAACGCTTATGACGAGCTCAGCTCGTCATGAGCCACGGTGCTCGTCTGCTCATGATGAACTGAGCTCGTCATGACCGTTGGAACGCTCGTATGCTGGGCTAATTCCCCTGCTCTGCGAACGTTCTACATAAACGGGTGTGGTCATGATGAGCTCAGCTCATCATGAGCACACGACCACCGTAGCTCATTCCCCCGCCCCGCATGCAAGGGGTTAATCCACGTGGTTGACCAGTCTATTGTACTTTCTCCTACTTAAATATAGGTCTGTGGGTGAAAATTCATATATCCAAATTTAAGCCAGGGTGCTTAATGCCAGGTCTCCTAAAGCATGAAAACATCTGTTTCTGAATAGAGGTTTTGAAAATCCTCATCAGTCGTTGTTTATTAAACAGCCCAAGAGTGTACAATTGTAATTGCTACACCATTGTTACACTATTTAGTCTAACATATTCTATCTGCTATGACCCAGTTGAGCTGATTATAATTGATACTCACTTGTATGCATATTTTATCTGTTTAAACCTTAGTTGGAGGAACAGTGGTGCATAGTCTCTTGCTGCTTTATGTAGTGCCATAGGCCTAAAATATAACAGCTGTTCTACTGGTACGCCATCGACTCTGCAACAACTGACCCCACTGTAATGTATTTTATCTTCACATGTTGGAATACAATTTCTAATTGCTATACTTCTACGTCTACATTATTTAATCTGTCTTAGGGTTTGAACAAATTGAAAGCTGTCCTTGGACCGCTTTGTTTATTGTGAATAATGCCATCAGAGCTAAGTGTATATTGCAATACACTACTACTATCAGAACCCCCAACCGGTGCTACTACGCCATGCTCCACAATTGGTGCAACTCTCCCATAATCATCGTTTGAATGTTCCTCTCAGCGGTGTAGCAAGTGGATGGCGAGGGAGGCACTTTTTTGGAGAGCAGCAGAGGTGAGCAAGTCGTGTCTGTCGACGAACACCATTACTTCGCCCCCCTCCAACAATTCGGACATCGGCTACGACCCCCTGCTCTTAACCAGTGGTAGCTCGTACAGGTAACATGATGGGGTGGTGTTAGGGGGGCGGGGCTGGTTGGGGGCTTTGTGGAGCGTGAAATATGACAGGAAAGTGTAGAGTAAGAAAATAAATAAATAAAAGCACTTACTTTGTGCTCACAGCATTGCCGAGTCATCAATTTATGCAAAATGTATTCCTGATCCACCCATATGTTCAGCGCTGATAAAATGGAATCCGTTAAGTCTCACCTGAACTGAAATGTATGCTTAGGCTACTTGTGTGAGAGTGAACAGTGCCACCAACCCAACATGAATACTGTTACACGAGGACAATATACCAAAAGTTCATGGATCACTGGATCCCTATCTTCTGGTGTAATGCCCCAATCTCATTAGCTGTATGTCATAGGCATCTCCACAGATGGTAGGCATGCATATGCATGACTACTCCTCTTCTGACACATTTTCTCTCCATCCATGCATTGGCGCAGCTACAAGCTTGCATGGCAGGGCCGGAGATGTTTTCCACTTCCCACATAAGCTACAACCCACCCACATATTTCCAGGTTATCAGCCTGAACGAGACAGTAGGTCAGATATTTGCATTTATATTTCTATTTATTCAATGCGAGAAGTATATTTAGAAGAAATACCATACCAACAATTAGTTGGTGCACCAGAACACAAGCAATGTTTTTGTATATGCACTTAATGAACAAGTTGGATGCATATTGCCTGGTGTCAGGAAATTAGAAATCGGACACATATGACTCTGAGCGGGTACACTTATTTATTTATTTAAAGAGTTTTATATAGCGCTGGCTAGACCCGAAGTTATCAGAGCGCTTTACATGAGAATCAACAATGTAACAAAAAAAGATCAACAATTACACAATACATAAAAACAAAATAGGCAATACAATAAGGAGAGGAGAGAAAGGAGAGAGAAAAGTAGCGGAGGGGGAAGGGGAGGTGCGAAAGGGAGGATAAGGGAAGAGACAACAAGGAGACAAAAGGAAGTCTGTCTAAAGATCGACTGGGTAGGTGACGACCAACGAGGGAATCCATGGACCATCTCCCCTAAAGCTAAACCAGGTAGCTCCAACGGGCATCAGACATAGTTCAGTCTCAATACATTGAGAGAGGAGAGAAAGAGAGACATAAATAGAGGGAGGATGCGGGAAGAGAAGGCAGAAGAGATGAAAGGAAGTCTGTCTAAAGACCGACTGGGTAAGTGACGACCAAGGAGGGAATCCACTGCCCATCTCCCCTATAGCTAAACCAGGTAGCTCCATTGGGCATCAGACAAAATAGTTACGTCTCAATACATTGAGGGAGGAGAGAAGGAGAGACATAAATAGAGGGAGGATGTGGGAAGAGACGTTAGGAGAGACGAAAGGAAGTCTGTCTGGGTAGGTGACGTCCAAGGAGGGAATCCCCGGCCTGTCTCCTCTATAGCTCAATCTGGTAGCTCCATCCGGCATCAGACAAAATAGCTAGGTCTCAATTGACGAGGGAAAATTCACAGATAAACAGGGTGGGGACTAAGAGCCAGGACAGGTGAGGGCAAAGGTCAGTAGCAGGAAAGTGGAGAAATGTAGAGCAGCGAGAAAAGTTTTTTATAGCGCTGGCAGACCAGAAGGTATCAGAGTGCTATACATAACGATGTACAGTTGCTTCAAGAACAAAGTTACATAATTACAACAGTGTCAGGAACAAAAATAAAGGAGAATTAGGAGTGAGGGAGGAAAGAGGAGAGGGAGTGTTTGGGAAACGCAAGGGTGACTAGAGAAGAAACAGAGTCAAAAGAATGGTATAAACAGGCTCAACAGGGAGAAGTCAACAGAGCTGGCAAAAACCCGGAGGAGTCGGTGTGCAAGCAAGGGTAATGGTAAGAGACAAAAATTAACGGAGAGAGTAAAGGAAAGAAGTAGTGCAGTACAATATGAACCATAGTATTAGAACATTAAGACATGCAAATAATCGCGGGGGACATAACATGAGATAATGGGAGGAACAGAGGTATCAATAACAATTTTAAAACAATGTGAGTATCCATGTGGAGGAGAGAAGGACACCAATTATAGTTCGTGAGGGGGTCAGTGGGACTGGCAGTAGGGACCAAGTTGCAAGATGGCGGAGCTCGGCGGAGTGACCATTGAAGGTGGACCCAAAATGGTGGGGGGCAATGTCGCTCAAAAGTCCAGAGGAATAGCTTCTTCATACCTCCAGATAAAATCTCCATGTTGATCCACGCGTTAGAGGGAGGCAAACCAAGAGGGATGGCAGTGGGAAACGCATCAGTGGCGAACTCCGGAGGCAGGAGAGAGGGCTGGGGGGGTAATGCAGCGCCGCTGAGGAAGTCATGCGGCAGCGATGAATGTGGAGCAGATCCCAAGGGGAGGGAGAGAAGGACGGTTGAGCAGAGTGGAGATACGTCCTAAGCCCTGGGTCACCGGCATCCACCCGACTGCATGGAAAGAAACAGGACCTCTTAGTAAAAACCGGAGCTGGAATGGCCTCAATCTGCATACGCGGTGTGCCGACGGGCGCCATCTTGGGGTCAGGCAGGCTCCAGGCAGAATGTCCCGAGGGAGAGCAGCCACCAGGTGAAGCTGATTATAAAGCCCCAGGGTCAGGAAGGGGCAGCAGGAGTATCTGCAGGGCGAAAACGCTCGTACAGCGAACCTATCTCTCGGAGCCGCTCTCAGCCAACATAGTCCTCGGCAAAGTGCTGGCAGCCATTTTAAAGATCATAGCATCTCATCACTGCCTGGAAAAAAAAGCCCCATCCAAGGGTCAAAGAGGCGAGCAAAGTCTCTCCACTGGTGCTCCCAACACTCCGCTTCAAGTAGGGAACATGGGTGACCAGATACAGGTAGCACATTCAATGAGTGCATATGAATGAGCCCTTAGACAGCTGCCTCCGGAGATTGAAGCGCTGGACCATGGTGACCCCCACACACACTCTTCCCCAGGCCCTGAGCTCACCTCACTGGTGCTCTCCGCACCTGAGAAGCACATCCCGCGGGGTGCCGATTCGGGCTGGACCCTCCATGGACCCGGGGCCGGAGTCGGGGGCCGTCCCCTGCGACTCAGCCGTCCCAGGGAGCCGCATGCCAGGCAATGTAAGGCGCCCCCTGACAGCGGGCCGTAGATCTATTGGGCAGCTCCTGCCGCCAGAGCCAAGCCCGGCACCGCGGATGGGTCAAGAGAGGGTCAGAAGCTCGGTCACTCACAGCGCATCCTCTCTACTTCCAACTCTCCTCTGTGCTCCTGGGCAAGGCCATTGCTGGAATGGGTCTCTGCTCCTATCAACATGCCTGCAGCTGTTTTCACCGCCATCACTATGCACTTTCAAGTGTTATGTGAGCTCTCCCAGTGCTAAAGCACACTTTTGACCTCAGTGTTAAAAACATATAGAATTTGTGTATTTTTTTGCATGACGGCTAATTGTACATGTACTAAAAGAGAAGACAGTTTTATTGCATTTGTTAAAATCCTTATCAGAGGCGGCTCGCATAGGTAACACTGTGGGGCGGTGAAGCGTGGCGGGGCTGGGTGGAGGGTAGTGAGGTTAGGCATACGACGGGAAAGTGGAGATCAACAAAATAAATAAATAAAACCGCTTACCTTGCGCTCTCAGCATAGTCGAGTCGGCGATGCTGCGAGGGCAAGGTAAGTGCTTATTTATTTATTTATTTATCTATCCTTTGCAACATTGCAAACGCATTACAATGGTAAGATTTTATGATAATGCTACAGTGGAGGCAGTTTTATGTTCAGTGTGTGTTTTTGTATCTGTTTTGCAAGGCCTTTTTCATTTGATTGTGCCAAGAAACGCATGAAAAAGAAAGGAACCACAGAGTTGAATTGAATAAGAAGGAACATAAAAATGGGTAAATCAAAAGCCAATTGAAGTAATGTTCATGGAAGTGTACTTACAGAGTGTTTTAACAGAAGAATGGATGGAGATTTTCATATTACTGCAAATGGAGGTTAGGAATAAAGAAGGTTTAAAAGAGAGGGAGTGTTAGCTGGCACACAAGCCATCTGAGCCTTTGATAAAAAGGGAATTGCATAATACGAGGTAGCAGAGAGGTGTATGTGCCTGGTTTTATAATGTTTTGTTTGGTAAAGTTGGGTTTGAGAGTCAGGAAATCACTGTTTAAATGTATGTATGCTCTTGTCAGAGGGCCAGTTCTAGTCTGAGAGACCTGTAGGTCAGACATTTGCATGAATTACGGTGCGAGAAGTATATTTAGAAAAAATGGTATACAAAGCAAACAGTTAGATGCTCCACCAGAACACTAGCATTTGTTGTATAAAAACTTAATGGAGAAATTAGATGCATAGTGGCTGATATGTGAAATATAATCAATAGCAATACACATATAGAATATATCATAAATTATTATAACAATTGCATGAAGTGAGGACTGAAATGAGAAAGAGTGAGGTGAGGATGGGGCTGATGGATAGGCTACAAGGGGGAAGGATCCCTGATGAATCTAAAGCTGAACAATAACTAGTTTAATGACATTCCTGAATAATACGAAGGAAGTGGTTGCTTACAGACCAGCTTGGAGTGTTTGTCACTGGCCGGTATCAGAACGTTTTTTGTGTTCTTAACTTTAGTTTTCCTTTTGAATACATACAAAGATTCCAGTAGCCCCTAAAATAATTTCAACATTCACCAGCAGCAGTAAGCAGTAGATTACATTAACAATACAGTCTGCACATCGCCTTTAGCCTCAAGCATAGAGGCATATACAACAATATACATTGAAACACATTTACATGAAGCAAATGGGTGGATATGCTATCTTGATCTGCACATCACCATATGTACAAAAGGTCATGGGCGTTGCAATACATCACTCTTCAACCATTTAGTATTGGGTGCTAAAACGGTGCCAAATACTCATCCACCTAGAATATTACACTTTTGGAACTACCAAGCATTCCAAATCCAAATCCACCTCGTAAGCAATGTAGCACACCAGAGCAAAGTCACTATAAAAGTTATTGAGACAATTAAGTCGTTATCCATACAAAAATGTTCAATGTTGTTTTGTCCATTTAACAAGTGAGTTAAATAACACAGAGAACTCCACAAAGTGATCCAAATCCACGTCGAGATTTCAGTAATCAATCTTTATTCCAAATTCACACAGCAGCCGTGTGAATTTGGAATAAAGATTGATTACTGAAATCTCGAACACAAGAAGCTTGTCTGTGGGGTTCCCCCAGAGATACTTCATCAGCCCAACTCTGCTGAACATATGCATGGCACCCCTCGCCTGCATCATGAGAGCCCATGGCATCAACATTTTCTTCTACATTGATGATACTCAGCTCATCGTCTCCCTCACCAACAGGAACAGCACCACACCGAACAATTTTGTCTCCTGCATGTCCAACATGGCTAATCTGATGCAAGAGAACTGCCTCAAACTCAACACAGACAAAATATAGATCCTGATTTTCAGAAGCAAGCGCTCCTGCTTGGGACGCCTCCGGGTTGCCACCCTAATTAGGTCCCACGACCACCCCAGAGACCATGCCAGAAACCTCAGCATAGTCCCTGATAACAAACTCAATATGAACAAACAGGGCAATGCTATGAGCGCATCCTGATGCCTCATCCTCAGAATGCTTCCCAAGATCTTCAAATGACTCCATGCACACAAAACGCACAATCACCCAGGCTGTCATAATCAGTAGACTCAACTACAGCACCACATCTACATATGCCTCTCCAAGCAGCTCATGCAAAGACTCTAGACCATATAAAACACTGCCACCTGACTCATCCCAGGTGTTGCCAGAAGCACTCACATCACTCCCTACCTCATTAAACTACACTGGCTACTCATGTGGCCAATCAAGCTGCTCATCCGTGCCTACAAAGGGTCCACAAAAAAGGAGCAGCATACCTCAACCACAAACGTCAACTCTACCAACCTTTCAGACAGCTACGCTCCACCTCCCTCACCCTTGCACGGACCCTCTGCATCCACAGAAGCAAGTTAGTAGGACGTGCCTTCTCTTTGTTTTCCACCAAGAACTGGAATGAACTTCCTCAACACATCAAGATTGCTACTTCACTTCTCAATTTCTGCAAAGAACTGAAGACCTGGCTGGTCAACTGGGAGCTCCACCTGACCTACGTTCCTGCTCCAGTGCCTGGATAACCTCATGAGTATTTAGATGCATTATACAAATTGACATAACATGACATATGACATAACATAATGCTGCAAAACATATGCGAATATCGAACATTGTTAGTTTGCTGAACACTGTTTTAATTGTTCAGATAAGATATATGGGTTTGAACTATCTTTGAAATTTGATTTAAGCCTCTATTTGCTGCTAAAGCTTAACTTAGTTAGCCAGGAGAAATGCGGGTGAATTGGAGATTTAATTATAAAGAAGACTTTATTATAGCACAACTATGTTACAATTTTAAATTACTAGTCACACTTTTGATAAACATTGCTGCCATTATTTTGTTGATTTTCAAAATAGTTACGTTTCAATCTGTAGGCACTATGATAGGATTTTATTTTAAAATAAATCTTAAAGCTATTTCCTTGTTTTTCTAGTGTTTTTGAGTGTGTCTTTCAATAATGAATGATGGTTGGGTTCCTCTAACTATCCTTGTGTGGGTTAAGAGTTGGTTACATTCTAACATGCTTTCTGGATCAGGTTGGCACAGTCTTTGGTACCAGGAGGTCTACAAAGCCTATTACTAGGACGTGTTCTGTAAAGAAAATCCAGAAACCATATCATTGTGGGGTCTCAAAGAGGAATTGAGCGCTTCCTTTGTATTTAAAGTGTAAGGAAAAAGATGCGTAGTTCAGAGAGATCTGTTATCAAAGAAGACTGCGAAATAGCAGAATAAGTCCAAAGAACAGTTTGATAAGAGCCAAATGGTAAAGACAGTAATACAGAGGGAATGATATATTGATGCTCTTGAAAAAAGCTACATATGTGAAAAAAGCAACACAGCTAATCAATGGCCTTTCAAAATTAGAAGGGCTAGAAGAAATATAGTTAAAGTGTCATCTGGGGAAACCTGAAGTATGTTGAGATTGGTTTTAATGAGTGACTGCATTGGTGACAGGAGAGTTTTTATTGGCATGAGAAACGGAATCACTCATGATGGGTATGTGACCATATGGAGTCCAAATGTTGTAAGAAGGACCGTGTGTGAATGAAAGATTTTGTAAAAGTTAGCAGTTAGTCTTCTGACTTAAAGTTATCATTAGGTTAGGGAAGTTCACATTGTTGTCTTTTAGACATTATCTCCCAGTGTGTTTTCATTTTTATTCTGTCACCATATATGTATGTATGCATATTTTGCATTTTGGTATTGCAGATTGTCCTTTACTTTGTAATACGTTGAAATACTAAGGTGTTAAAAGGTCTCTAGAATATTTCTAGGTCATGTAGAATGTGGAGAGGCTAATTGAGAGCGTGGAGATGTTATTTGGAGGTGACTGCCCAGTCCTTGGTAGTTTCTGTTTTTTAAAGTAACGAAACACTTTTGGAACCTCATATGTGGTGTCTGTTATTCTTTGGAGAAGTGAAGGGAGGACACAACACCATCTCATCTCACCCTTATACCACATTTAGGCATGTTTCTCTTCACCTTTTCATACCTACCTCTGTTCCATCATGTTCCGCTGTTTTCCTTCCAATAGATATCTAGAACTGCCCTTTGCCCACCACTCCACATCATGAGATGGCACAACTGTATGCCACCTAATAATACTAACTTCATTATGACATACCATTCATGCTCATTCCACAGCCCTTGAAGACATAACACTGTAATTAAGGAAAATGTTATTCGATTTTTCAAGAAAATCACAAAAGTATACATAATGAAATACACAAAAGAGAAACTAGAAGTCATATTCAATACAAAATACAAATAGGTTGGGGGTGGTGGAAATCAACAGACAATGGGTTTAGTAATAATAAATAAATAAAACCACTTGCCTTGTGCTCGCTGCATCGCTGACTCGAATAAACAAAAAAATAAAACCACTTACCTTGTGCTCACCGCATTGCCGACTCGGCAAAGTGGTAAGTGCAAGGTAAGTGGTTTTATTTATTTATTTAATATTACTTATCCCCCCACCCCACCCCATCCTCACACTTGGCAATGCGACAAGCGCAAGGTAAGTGGTTTTATTTATTTAATATTACTTAACACATTGTTGACTTGCTACCACCACCCACCCTGCCCCGCCCCCTCTCTTCCGCTCTTACCTGTGCGAGCCGCTACTGCAAGCAGAGATACACTGTTGAAAATAAACCTTGTCCACAACACATCATGCTAAAGAAGTGATTGCAGATTATATTAATTAGTGTAACTGTGTCACACTGCACCAGCTCACTCAACACAATCACACATCACAGGTAACACAATATTGTACAACATCACACACTAATGCCACAACACACCATACAAATCATAACACCTCCCCTCGTACTATGGGTCTCCACAAAACACCCAGTTACCCACCACATCTTTGCCCTCACCATGATGTACACAGAATTTCAGGTCTCACCATAAACCCACCCAAGCACACACAAAGACACAACAATCTTACAGCTCATCGAATGATTTATCTAAATTATGTCCACTTACAAGAACACAAACACACACACACACTCTTCTCAAAATTCCAAACTCAACATCTAGCAAACATTTATGCCAGGATTTAGGAAGGGTGGGAGTCCCTTGGTACTACACAATTGTTTTGCTGTGCGTTCATGGCTTTTTCATGTTGAAGAAATCAACACAATGCTTTGTCTCATTTTGCTCCATTAAAGTGCTTATGCAAAGCACATTTAACTAAGCCCTAGTTTTCAGACTCTTCACATGCTCCACGTAGATCATTTGGTCAATCTACCGATTAAGTAAATTCAACCTTCTGTTATACATAAGGCTCCTGGGTTTCTGTTTTTTTCTGATAATTACAGACAGAAAACAAAGGGGCATATTCTCAAGGATGTATCGCCAAGTTATCTGCACTTTATCGCAGCCAAAGTGGTGATAAATGTTTCGTGCCATTCACAAGCTGGTGCTAACAGCCGATATCACCAGTTTACCTGCAATAGCAGCCGCAAAAAATATTGCCACAGATGACCCTGGCAACTAACGCTAATGAGATGCAGAGTAGTCGTTCCTGTGCAAAATCCACAAAAACACCATACCGCAACATTCTCAACGACCAGCAAGATCAGCGATAAGATCACACAACAGGCGATAATGCGCATTAGCAGCAGGAAATTAACACCTGCTCCGACCTGGTCTACAGTTGGACGGCAACCTGCAACATAAAAGGGAGCACAGCCCAGAGCCACACCTGAAGATCAACAGATGCCATGGAGCTACTGATCATGCAGTTCAGAGCCCCAACAGGGCCACAACACCGATCGCCAACCCCCCCCCAAGCCCTCCCCCCCGGACCTCCCCACCCATCCCCGGACCACCACAGAGGCAACGCAGACAAAGACAGCAGACCTTTAGGAAACCCACCAGCCTCACAGACTTAACACCGGAGAATGTCATTGCACACTACAGGCTCAAAAGGACAACTACCCTCCGCATCCTGACCATCAATGCCCACAGGCTGACTATACCAACACAGTGGACAACCAACATCCCTCCGCAGCCAAAGATGCTGGCTGAGCTGCATCTGTTGGCCTCCAGTACCTTCCAACCAACAAATGCCGGAGTCGGAGGAGTCTCACAGCCAGCACTATCAAAGTTCCTCACACCTGTACTGGATGCCATCATCAGCTTGGTACCCAAGTACCTATACTTCCCCCACACTCCGCAGGAACAGGTGGAGACCAAGCAAGGCTTTTACTCCATAGCTGGCTTCCCGCATGTGTTGTGGGCAATTAACTGCACACATATCCTACATGTGCCCCCTGCCAAACCTGCACACAATTACCGCAACAGAAAGCACACACATTCCATCAATGTTCAGGCAATAGTGGGCTACCAGGGACTCTTCACCAATGTCGTCACCAACTACCCAGGCAGTGTGCATGATGCCTACATCTTCAGACAGTCCATGATCAACCAGCTCTTCCAGGCTGCCACCTACGGAAATGCACTGCTCATTGGTAAGTACCAAATGAGCTCACCACACACCTCAAACCCACAATCATTCAGCTTACAACTCTGGGAATTCACACATCACAAACTCACATACAACATGCCAAACAACATGCCCACCTACCAGACACAACAGCACAACTTACTGTGATAACCAGGGCTAGCCATGTACACAAGCCATGAATGGAATGGCACCTCAGAGAGAAACATGGAAATGGGTGTTCCCTAGATATCAGAAGAACAAAGTTCTAATCGCGCATTCAGCTAACCCACACAACCACAGAGAAAATGAATTTATTCAAAGAAAACTTTTTTATTTTTGGATTTTTATATATACATTGTTTTCATAGAAAATTAGTTTCATTTAGACAGTAAAATAATATCTGTAAACCTTTTTGATCATATACAGAAATACAAAATAAAAACTATGACACGCAAAGATAATTAAAAAAAGGCACAAAGTCCATTCACTCATACACTCAAACACACCTTTTGTACAATCAGATTCATACACAAGCATTCACATACGTATCATCACACACAAAAGCGCCGACGCGCGTTTCGGACAAGTGCCATTAAAGGCTTCCTTCATCAGGGCGCACTTGGAATGAAAAGCAAAGCAGACCCAGCAGAGGACGTCTGCCACAAGGTTCTGAAGAGCGGTCCTAGTAGCAGCAAGGGCTGAAGGTGGGTATTCTAGGGGCCCTCAAGAGCGGGACCACTGGGAGTGTTCAGAGGATAAACAGGTAATTGGCTACAACAATTATAAAAGGAATCCAGTGGGTGCATATGCTCACTAGACGATCAAAATTCGGTGCATCACACTTTAAGGGGCCTGTAGAGAATCCAAGCACGTTTCATGGAGGGAGCTGAGATACCACTGCGGTTCAGGAGGGCAAAAAAGACCATCCAAGTGTCTTTTAGAGGGTTCCAACAGGAGCCTGATAACGTCTCTCCATATAGGTGAAGATACTATCAGATGGACCAGGAATCAATATTCAGATGACCTCAGTTATATGGTCGGTTCATGTCCTTTGCAGACGCAGAGCCAGCATCGATGCGCACAAGCTTAAAGCAACGTTTTAAGACGAGGAGGCAGAGAGCCTTAAACGACCCGTAGGTCTGAACTAGATGGAGACCACGATGGAGGCAGCGGCAAAAACTCCTTCTCCCTGCGACGGTAAAATACGCCGGCACCTCAGCCACACATCAGCAGAATGTGGGGAGAGGTGGGAACAAGGCATGTGCGAAGGAGGCAAGTAACCGAAGAATGAGAATGTACACAATGCCAAGTGTGGCATGGATGTGCTGGACAGACTATAGTATGCAGACCACACACATATCCATGACGACATACACTGCTGGTGGTGGTAGTGTAGTGGACAGTGGATGCACCCATGTCACACCAGCCAGTGGGGAAGATCACAGAAATGAAGCTTGTTACCTCCCCCCAGTAAGCGTGTGCGGAGTGGGCTGTCACGGCCTCCTCCAGGCTATTGTTGTCAGAACTCGCTCTAAGGGCAGTAGTTTCAGCTCGGGAAGCAGACAACTCCTGCTGCACCAAAACAAGAGCCTGAAGGACGTCCTCCATTGAGGCCATACCTTAAACGAGCGGAGCGCAATTCGTGGGCGCGTTATTCTGTCAGAACTCGCTCCGCAGGATCCGATTGTTGCATATAAGGTTCCACCTCCTGATGTCACCAACACACTGAACATAAAATATACAGGGTGTTCGGGCGATCAGGTGAGGGATAAAGGGAAGGGAAAGGGACAGCTGGGAAAAGGGATCTGAAATGACATAAAGAAACAGCAATAAATATAACACTGTTCTTCACCACTACTACACTCATGAATTCTCGCTACACATGCATACCTGAATTCAACAAGGAAGTAACCTTTTCCTTCATTAAACAAAACAAGCTATGGATAGAGTTTTCCCTTCCCTGTAAGAGAAAAAACATATTATGAACACCTACTCTGAATGTACATGGTGTAGGTTTATATAATGGCCCTCGTAATATCTTACCAGAGAACACAAATGCAAGCACCAAAGAGAAATGTTGAATTACGCTATCCCCTGCTGTGAGAACAAAGCACACAGCATGTCCACAGTCAGCATGAGCAATATGAATGAACAGCGGCGGCAAGTTGAAAGTTAGACCTTAAGGACACTTAACCCACGCTGGTACTAAAACAAGAATTAGGGGTACGGCAACACGAGGCTGCGACCACCTCCGTGTTCCGCACTAGTGTTAATTATAAGTCTTTGCTGGTGGTACGAAGTTGCGACCACCCCAGTACTCCAACAACTGTGGCTGAATACAGAAATCCGCAAGAAACAGAAAAGTTTAATTGTAAAGGAAAAGAACCGGTAGCGTGTGGTTGCGGCCACCACCAACGCTCCGGGTCATAAGTCCAGACCACACACGACGACCAACACCCACTGCACTCTAGCTTTAGTGCAGCACAAAAAAACGGTAACACGAGGCTGGAAACTACCTCCATGTTCCGCTTTCTATCGGTAATCCCAGAGTGGCTCAAAACATAAACAAAGAACACGAGGTTGCTTTACCTCCGTGTTAATCCGAGAAACAATCTGTTAGACCTGGCATCTTTGGCGTGGTTTTCCCCTATCTTTTTGCCTCTACCTCCTGTATTTTTGATGCTGTGCTGTATTTCGTTTTTGCTGGTTTAGATGCTTTGGACACTCTGCCACTGCTGATCAGTGCCAGAGTGTAAGTGCTCCCTATGTAAAGTGTTATTCTGATTGGATATACCTGTTTGGCATATTTGTATCACCATGAAGTCCCTAGTAAAGTGCACTGGGTGTGCCAGGGCTGGTGATGACAAATGCTACTAGTGGGCCTGCAGCACTGATTGTGCCAGCCACAGGAGAAGCCCTACAATGATGTCTCAGGCTTGACACTGCACTGCCTGTGTGCAGTTTAGAAACTGCCATGTCCTCCTGGTCAGTGTCCCCACTGACCAGGCCTAACCCTTCCCTTTTTGTGCGCATCAGTCACCCCTATGGAAGGCCCAAGGTACCCCCCTGGGCAGGGTGCAGTGTATGTAAAAGGTAGAGCATGTACTAGTGCAGGTGACATGCTCTGATAGTGAATGGCAGCCATTTTCGTGTTCACTATTGTAAAGCTATTTTGCTCCATAGATTAACATGGGGGATGCTGGCTACAGTGGTTAACAGCATTTCTTCCCATAGGAACAAGATAGGACATAAGTATCTAGTATCCCTGAACTCAGAATTTAATAACACATTTTTTAGGAAAGGTTGTTTTTAAATCCTGTGTTTAAGAACAGCACTTTTAGAAACTTGCTGTTCTCTTGCCTGACCTTTCTGTGTGCCTTGGCCTGTTTGTGGATTGACTGTCTGGTTTGAGAGTGACAAGAGCTGGGGATGCCCCAGGAGGCTGGCTGAGTCAGCCCTAGGCTGAAAGACTGCATTTGCAACTGGACTGGTGGGAGGAGTTAGCACCTGGGCCTGAATAGGGCTGTGCCTGCCTTCCACAATGCTGGCTCCACCACCTGCTAGGCGGCTGACGACCCTGCCCCTCACTCTGAAAGGAAAGAAGAAGCCAGCAAAACAAAGTACTCAGGAGACACCCAGAACTGGTTCAGACCGGGCTCAGGGCCCACATGCACAAAGAAAACAAAGACTTTTAGGGGTATAATTACAGGACACCTGACAACAGAAAAGTAGATCATCCTGGAATCAAGAAGGAACCTCTGCCAAGGAGAAAGCTGACTCTGAAGAAGGTAGACTGTCCTGCTGTTGCTCTGCTGGACTGACCTGCTGTTGCTTTGCTGCCAAGGAGAGGGGAAGGACTTTGCTAGTGTGCTGTGTCCCCTGTCTTGAAGGAATCTCCAAGGGCCTGAGAAGAGCTGGCTCCCTGTTCTGAAGTCCCAGGAACAAAAGGACTTCACCCCCAGCTTCCCTGAACTCTGCTGAGAGAGTTCTGTCCTTCCTAGAGTGCTTGATCCAGTTGTGGGGCCTCTGGAAGTTGTACCTGTGCTGGGAAGCTTGAAACTAAGCTTGAGAGACTTTTGCAATTGAAAAGTGTCACATCGCTTGCTTGCGGAGCGCATCCCCGACAGTGCGAGAAGATTCCCGCCGCTACGAAGTTCGAGATCGTCGCAGCGTCTGTTTCCGCTGCCAGAGCCGTCGCATCCTTCGTTTGCGGGACGCACCAGACCGGTGCGAGAAAGTCGAACATCGCTGCGAGTGTCGTCGCAGAGCCTGTCGTCCCTGGGTGAGATCGCCGCACTGCTTGCTTGCGGACTGCATCACGTCGCTGCGAGCATCGTCGCAGAACCATCGCATTGAGGAGCTGTGAGAGAGAGGATCACCGCTGGATCGCGCATCGTCGCCCCGAGGATCGTCTCAGCCCCTACGAGATCGTCGCATCGTGCCTTGCGAGAACAAACTTCCTACGGAACCTATGCACGGGAATTCATACAAGTGGCCTTCCTCCCCATACAGACCGGATTTGCCGCAACACGCCCGCTGCTGCAGCGGGGCTGTCGCAAACGCCTCCCCAGGGTCTCAGGAGCAACGCATCGCTTGTTTTCCACCGCACCAGCTTCTGCTTTTGGACCTTTGTTGCAACTAAAAGGTACTGTGAGTAAACGTGACGCAACTGTGAACTTTTCACGCATCTGTGGATTATTCTATCGCAACCTAAAGAATTTTAACGCAAACCTTAAGAACTCTTTTGAAACCATGTTCTTGAACTGTGTATGTTGGATTTTTGTCGTTTTGGTCTTGTGTAGTTTAGATTAAATACCTTTATTTTTCTAAAACTGTTGTGGAGTCAGTTTGTGGTGTTTTCACTGTGTTACTGTGAGTGTTGGTGCAAATACTTTACACATTGCCTCTGGTTAGCCTAGACTGCTCGTGCCTAGCTACCTAGAGGGTGAGCAGGGGTTATCTCAGAGGGTTTCCTCCTTACCCTGACTAGAAGCAAGGGTCCCTATTTGGACCGTGGTACCTATCCCTGCCAACTAGAGACCCCCAGTTCTAACACATTCCATAAAAGATACTGCAACATGAGGCGGGTTACCTCAGTGTTCAGCTCCAGGCGCAGAACAGACTGGATAAGCGGTCTTACCTGCCGTGTCTTTTCTTGCTCTTTCCTGCAAGGACAGAAACTCTCTGCCAGCGACCAGCATCACCAAACTCAGCTTCCCCACAGAATAACTCGCGCAGGCTCATGCGCGTGATGTCATCAAATACTGTCCGGGCCATAGAGGATCATGGGACTTGTAGTTCCCATAGCGCCCGCCTTCCACGGAGCAAGTAATGACTCTCAACTAAATGTCAGGTAGGTGCCGCTATGGCTCCTGACAATTGTAGGGGTGTGAATAAAAAGCACATAGCCCTGGGCATGGTTCTCTTCTGGAATGGCCAACATCTCTGCCAGGGCGGCACGCCGTGAGCGGTGGTGCGTGCGATCCTGTGCGCCTACCGCAGCCCGGCCTGCTGGTCACCGAACCAATCTTGCCCGCCCCTGCGCATCCAGGCATCACTGCTTACATGCTGACACTGGCATGTGTTATGGAGGGCCCACCACATGCCAGTGCAAGCTCCAAGACCTTGGCAGCCTCCTCAGACCATCACGCCTTCGCGAGCAAGGCCCGCAGTACTCCTTTCTCATTGCATACTCCACTAGCTGACACAGCGAACAAGTAGGTCACACATTTGAAAGGAGTCTTGATTACACAATGGCAGAGCACACATTTTATATCACTATACTCCCTTCGATGTGGTGCCACCAACTATGTGCATAGCATTTCAACCACATGTGTCGGTGGGCCCTTGCTGACTTCGGCCTTTGGCCTACACTGCGGTCCAGCAGGCCTCACACCAATCCAATGCAGTCCGTAGCAGGCAGGACATGGCATTGTCGCAGGCTGCACACCCGCTCAGATCTGGTGCCACTACCTCCGTCAGCCACAAATCTTCTCCACATGCCATTCCAATGTTGTGTGTTAGATATCCAGGAGAAGCTGGCTGGACAGCGGTTGACCTACGCTGACCGCTGCCTCTGGGCTACACTGCGGTCAACTAGGTCACACATTTGGAAATGAGTCTTGATTTCTTCATGGCAGTTCATGTCACAGTACGCAAGGACAGGAGTAATAGGAAGATGTGGTTCAGTCCGGAGGAGAAAAGGATCAATGTTACGGAGGTGATGGAACACTACCAACAACTGCACTGGTGCCACTAACTCTGTGCATCGCAAGCCAATGACAGGTGGCTGTGGGCCACTGCTGACTACTGCCTCCAGCCTACACTGCAGTCGAGTAGGTCACACGTTTGGAACTGAGCCTTGATGTATTTATGGCAGAGTTTATATCACTGTACAGGCTCATCGCAGAGTGCATACCCTTTCAGCTCCGGTGCCACTAACTCTGTGCCAAAGAAGTCATGGACACTCTCTGGTTGAACTTTGTTGGTGTCTGAGTCAATGGCCTGGGTGTTGTCTTCATCATCATGTAGCTGATACTGACATGGTGGTAAAAAGGAGTCTGTAGCATTCAACTCCTCCATTTGCCTGTTTCTGCTTGCTGCTGCCCTCTGCATCATGCCCTGGAAGGACACCTTCCACTGTCCCCCGTCACACTCCGCGACATTCTCCTTGGACATTAACGAGAACCCGCTCAGCCTTCGTGGCCCTACCTCAGTGCACTGCAAGTCACCATCCCGTGGGTGTGTGCCTGTGCCGGCCACTGTGCATCTGGGGCCATTAACTCTGTGCAGCTCAAGTCATGGACCCTTTCTGTTTGAACTTTGAACTTCTAATTGTGGGATCACTGTTGCAGTTGTGGCCTGCACCAACCAACCCCTGGGGGGTGGCTTACACTACCCAACACCCACCCAGCACAGGCGTCACTGGACATGGGACCCTGGCAATAAAAGGGGCTGGGCGCACGTGCCTGAAGCTAGTTCCACAAACTATCTCAGTGTGTGCGTGTGGTCATTATGTATGCATGAGGGCCCCTGGCCATACCACATTATATTGTGATGTGTACAGCGGGTGCAATCAGGTCACCTCAGGCAGTGGGGTAGACCTGGCACATATAGCTGTGTGGTACCCCCCTGTAAGCATAAGTGGTGTGGACTGGCGTACAGCAGTACAGGGTAGGGGTGTGGTTCTTTAACACGTGGCTCTGGGCATGGTCAGGTTTGGGCCTTGCCAAGGAAGTAACTGATGCATGTGTCTCTGTTTTGGTGTCTGCGCCACCCATCCTGCAATAGACAATGTTGCTATGTAGCATGCCCCCGGAGTACTGGCATGGCCGAAGTGGTACATGAGGGAGCGCATGCCCGTTCGGGGTCGGGGATCACATATACCAACTGTTGTGTGTGTTGCTATTAGCGCAGCATGCGGCAAAGGTCTTCCCTAAAATGCATGGCGAGTTCAACCAGGCATGTGCTCTACATCTGTGTCAGCCCTATCCTTACCATAGGCCTACATACACGTGGCCGGCCACCTTCAGCGCACATCATCACTGTGTCATAGTCAGACTTGTGAACATGCTCAGACAGGCATGACAAGGGTGTGCCGTAGGGATGCAAGTGATGCAACCACTCTGCACACACTGGTGAATATGCTCAGGGGAGTGAGGAGCAACAGTGAGGCTGCGTAATACACATTGATGCCGCTCATTAGCAACAAGCAGTACATGTCATACAGGAATCACTAAGTCACACATATCACACACCAATGACTCAGTGAGCCTGCCAACACATCATGCAGTACAAAGTATTGACTCATGTCTCTCTGCACTGTCACAGGTGATCAAGGATATGCACTCTGCGCTTGGATGATGAAACCCTTCCAAGCCCAGAACATACAGGCCCAAAAGCAGTACAATTTGGCCCACAAATGCACCAGGGGCATCGTGGTCGCACATTTGACGTGTTGAAGTCACGTTTCAGGTGCCTGGAAATCACAGGTGGAGGCTTCTGCACAGCCCAGACATCGTGTGTAAGATGTTCGTTGCATGTTGTGTGTTGCACAACATATTTGTATGCAGCAATGCCCCATGGATACAAGTGCCAGATGCACCGGACGATGACGATGATGATGAGGCCGGTGAACACGCCCCACTGCAGCTGCAGCAGGAATAGCCCGTAGGAACACCATTATTGACAATTTCTTCTCATGTTAATGTCACATTGTGACAGTCCTTAGCAATCATGGGACAGTACGATGAACGACCATAGGTACAGCATGTGCAAATAAATGTTTTCCAAGACACAATCCCTGCGTGTATGTCACTAATCTGTACAGGCACATGACTCAGACAAGTTTGAGTGCAACATGACGTGCTAGCAATTACATTTGTAAATAGATAGTGGGTGTGTCACCTCTATGCGGAGAGGCTGTTTAGGGTGTCACGTATTGGAACTGCCAGTCTGTGTGTCATAGTTAGTACAGTATCCCACTCTTCGGCATTACACATGTGTCCCAAATCATTCCATTTTGGATGTCATTTCTGGCCCACAAGTGACAACAGGGCTTCTTCTGGGCTCAGATATGTGCCGCCATGATGCAGAGATGCACCCTGTGACTCAAGTCCCACGACATGCGCAACATGTATGTAAGATGGAGTCACTGCCCCTACATTTGTCCATGCTTTCATAATTGTTTGATCATGGACATGGCACGTCTGTGTGCAGGAGGTGTTGATTGTCCCTCTGCAATGTGAAACGGAGATGCAGTTTTACAGTGTGTTCCATGTATGTTTCCGCATTGGCGCTGTTTACATACAGGATGCATGTCAATGTACATTGTGACTGTTTGTGAGGAGATGCCTCTCTGATGCAGGACAATGGTCATTTGGTCTACGTCACGGCTGTGTTGTTGTGCTCGTACGTTGTCATCTCACCTTTTTTTGCTCTGCTTATATGGAGCATTTTCCTTCATGATGCGTGGGAATCACAGGCTTGTTACTGATTATCGGTGATGTTTGTATTGTGATTGGCCTCATTGCTACTATTATCACGTTAGTGTTCCGCGTTTTATCTGCATCACGTTGGTTTTAACGCTGACATTTGACGCGTTATTGGAAGCCTATCGCATGGTACCTCCATGTTGAGAATGCTACGTTAACACTACATTATTTTCCCGCGATAGACTGTGATATGCAAAGTTGCTGTAAGCTAATTTTGTGATGTTTATCACACGTTCTTGTGAACATCCCCCAAAGTGTTTCCTATCTGTATTAATTTTTCAAAGCGGAAAAATGCAAAAAAGTGTGCTTCTTGTGGGTGACTCTCAATGCTTTTTTTTCGAGATTTCTAGGACAACAGCTGAGCAAATAGGCAGCATGAGAAGTTAAAAATATTTTGAGATTTTCCTAAATGCAGGTGTATGGTGACATATATTTGTATTCTACTGCTCATACTTACCTGAAGGTGTAGTGTTTGCTGTATTTGGCTTCTTAATTTGCTGAAACGTGAAAGGCAGCCAATTATGAGTGAATATTTATCAGTTAAAAAAATGTGGAAATATACCATTTTATGACTCCATAAATTCCCAAAACACGAAATAAATACCAATAAGATGGGCCAAAATTAAATATGGATAAATATAGACGGAAATGTAAACAAAATAAATACCATAAAACCCGGATCCCAAATTATAAACCTTTTTTGCATGATATTGTTGGCAAAATGCATTATTGTTAGTTTCCATTTCTCGTTATTTGAGCATCTCTCAATAGAACTAGAACTATATTTCTCTACAAGTTCAATAACCATATCACAATGACCGGAATACAAGTGTTAATGTCTCCAGATAGCTGACTGACAGCTGCTGAGACCTAGCAAAATACTCCGCTGGAGGTAACGGAAGGAACTAAGGGGCAGATTTATGAGGCACTTGCGCCACGTTTACGCCGCTGTTGCGTCACGCAAGGCGGCGTAAACGTGGCGCATCCCTACGAACGATTTACAACGTGACGCATCCAGGCAGATGCGTCACGTTGTAAAGCCCTGTGCCGCTTGTGGGCGTTCCGGCGCAGGGTGGGCGTTCCGGGGCAGGTGCGCCTCGCAAAAGTGGCTGAGTGAAATCTATAAGATTTCACTCAGTCACTTTCAGGCCAATGCTGCGTCAAAAGCCTGCGCCTGCTTGAAGCAGGCGTAGGTCTTGACGCAGCATTGTTAAGATGGGGCACCCCCGAGCCTTGCTGGAGATGCGTCGCGCTTGCGACGCAACTCCAGTAATGCGTCACCTTTACGGCACAGATGCGTCACGCATCTGTGCCGTTTTTGCCCCATGGTGCGCTGCATTATAAATGCGGCGCACCATGGGTGGCGGAGCTGTGGCGCACTGTGGCGCACATTAACTGGCGCATCCCTGGGGATGCGCCAGTTAACATAAATCTGCCCCTCTGTTGTTAGCGCACGCCTACCGTTCGAAATGTGTCAGCTGAAGTTGAATCGAGCCGCATGATACAGGAGGCATCATGATCCGTCCGCCATCTTGTAAGACTACTTTCTCGTTTCGAGCCGTGCCAATCAAGCTGCAGACGATCACAAAGTGTTTCTGAGTTTACACATAATGAAATGCTCTTTCTTGTGTTTGGATGCCGCATTCTATTGAATATTTGACAATGAGTGTGCCTAAAGGCCAGGGCCGGCGCTAGGCATGGGCAGCGTGGGCGGCTGCACAGGGCCTCGCGCTCAGCCCACCAGCATGGGGCCACGCACTGATGATGTGTCCTGTTTGTTTCCCTGGAGATATATTTTAAAAAAAAGGTGTTGCCTTGCAATTAAGGTCCATTGGAGGGGGCCCCCTCCCTGGGCCTCTCAGGGATGGTGTCTGTCTGGAGGCAGAGTGGAGGGAGACGCTCCCTCAATTGCAAGGAGACCATTCACAGACACTGTGGGGGGCCCATTGTCCAGCATTTTGGCGCCCCCACAGTTTTAACTTTTAGACCACAATCAATTCTCACACCTATCGGGCTGAAGGTGTGAGAAATGCTTGTGGAGTAAAAGTTAAAACTGTGGGGGCGCAAAAATGCTGGACAATAAGCCCCCCACAGTGTCTCTGAATGGTCTCCTTGCAGGGGGCCACTTATCTAAATTAGAGGGGGCCTCGCACGTTGCCTTTTAGCCCAGGGCCACGCAAATCCTAGGACCGGCCCTGCTAAAGGCAGTCAACCGAGCTGTGTTTGCAAGTAGTTCCGCCGCAGGATGATGAAGAGCCGAGGCTTCACATAACACTGGCGTGTTGCCATCTCCGCACTTGTGTGGCTCATTGCTCACGGGTTTCAATGGGAAGCTGAACTATTTGAAGTAGACAAATGCACTTGCGACAAGTACAAAAAGCTTACTGAGCAGTAGCAGTGCCTTCGTACATTTTTCAGTGTAATTACAATGCTTTTGCCATTGCTTTCTTAGGTCTGCCGAGCCTGTCACATGACTGCATTCATATTGACTGCAAGAACATTTGAACAAAGTTAAGACAATAATAAATGTGTCTGGAACAAAATTATCACACTGAGTTTTTTTTTAACCCATCCAAAGCAATATACCTATAAAATTGCCTGTGTTCTTTAGTGAAGTTAGCTGGTAGGACATCGATCTGCAGGCCGCCTGTGTATGGTTTGCAATTAATAAATAATTAATTGCAAGCAAAATCATTTTTTTCCAGATCTCTGGTGCAATTGAGACAACATTGCCCTTTTAACATTGCTAAGCTGTGTTTTTAGTCTGAAAAATAATTTTAAAAAGCCGTTCTGCCGATTTTGAAACTAACCAGAATTCAAAATTTGCGAACATACGTGACAAGAATTTTCAATTCTATTAAGGACACGGAGGCGAGGATTATGCTTCTCATTTCTTTAGTAAGAAAAACTCAGCTTCCAATCAGATTACAGTAAAAGAAATAAACAATACAATACCCATGAGCACACTGGGTATCACCTGACAACCATAGAGAATCCCCTATAAAAGGTCCACAAGAGAATACTATATCCTCTTTTTTTGGTAAGCATAACAGTTAAAGTGAAGAAACACAGTCCAACATTTGTGAAGAACTTGTAAAACAAATCAGCACAATCACGGGAACGGCAGATCAATGGGCTGGAAACAGAAGACTTGATGCTTGCACTGTGAGAAAAACCGGAACCAGCAGGTATCCATAAGACAGTCCATGGGGACAGAGCAACGCACCTCACTTAGGATCTGAACCTGAAAGGAAATATAGAGTCGTAATACACCATTCCCTCATGGCAGAAAAAATATACAGTAAAAAGGGGAAGGAAAAAAGAAGTAATATATCCATAATTCAAATATGCATATGCAGTAAAAGCAGATAACATAAACAACCATATGAAATACAGAAATGGGTGGGCTAATCCTCACCTCCTTGTCCTTAATAGAATTGAAAATTCTTGTCACGTATGTTCGCGATTATGCTTGTTCAAAGCCGCGCCACCACTACAGATGCAATATCCACAATCGGTTTATAATAAAAAGTCTTAAACATAGAATCAGTTGACCAATCAGCTGCCTTCATAATGTCCTTTAAACTAACTCCCACAGAAAAAGCCTTAGAAGCCATAGCTCCACAAGCTGAAAGCGCCCCAAATTATGTAACATCAATTCCTGCCACACCCATGAGCCATCTCACCCATCTTGCTAATGTAGCCAGGGTCACCGGAAGAAAAGGTTTTTGCAGAGCAATCAACCGCTGACCATGCAAAATTCAGCAGTACTTACCTCATATTCCTTAATGCATTGTACCACACAAAGATGTGGATTATTAGGAAAACTCGGGTAAGTAATAGAGGCAATATTACACTTAGTGCATCTGGAGATAGCAAGAGTGACACCTTCTGGTGAAAATCTACTACCTGCAAGATCTAGCACACGAATATCAGAGACGCGCTTACAAGAAACCAAACATAGTAACATAGGCAATTTTGCCAAAAGCTGTTTCCAGGATAGATATTTATTGGAGGGCCAAGCCTCCAAGAATCGTAAAACAGTAGACACATCCCATAAGTCGATATAATTAGGGCAAGGAGGTTTTACCAACCAGATACCCTTGAGTAACTTGCAAACTAAGGGGTGTTCACCAGCAGGTTTGTCATTGATTGGCATATGACGTGCAGAAATAGCAGAACGAAAATTATTATGTGTTCTACAAGCAAGACCGGAAGAAGCAATCGATGAAAGAAAATTCACAATCAAAGAGATATCTGCTGAAGTGGGATCCACCTCCCGTTAATCGCACCAACTGCACCATTGTTTCTAAGCTGTGGAATAACGTGTGTGTGTGTGTCGGGAGACCAAGCCTCGCTGATAAACCCGGTAGCGTCTTGCGAAAGGGCTGGCTCCCCATCCCCACCGACTGGCGTCGGACTCTATCACCAATTCCGGAGACACACCGAACAGGGCTCGACCATTCCAAGACTCCATGTGTTCTAACCACCACAACATCTCTCACCTCGCCTCCTACGAAAGAGGAATCTGATCTGAATATTTGAGGTCTTTCTTGAGATGGCGGATTTTGAGTTGCTGAAGTGCTTGGTAATGGAGAGGACCCGGAAATATAGCTTGGATCGATGAAGCTAGGAGACTGACCATCCGAGTTCCCAAGCTAAATGATACAATCTGTTTGTGTAAAATCAATCTCAACTCCCTATTGATAGATCTGATCTGATCTACTGATTGGGCAAGTGGAGTTGGCAACTGTGGGAATTGACTAGAAAACCCAGGAATTCCATCGATTGAGACAGGATGAAAACTGACTGTAAAAGATCTATTGACCACTCCAAATGAGTCATTAACAGGCGAGGGCAATGCGCCATGATGAGGATGTCGTCCGAATAAATTATTCACCCTAATCGAATACCCTCCACTGTAGAGACTAATTAGCAGTTTGCGCCTTGGTAAGCTAAGTTGCACCACGTAAAATTAACTTTGACTATAACTTTTGACACACAACTGACTCATTTTTAACATTTAACCAACAGGCTATAGACTCCCACCCGCTCTCCTGAAGAAAACCCACTCAGACGCATTACAAACTGCGCAAACCTCTGGGTCGAAACGTCGATGCATACAAAATGTCAGCACAATACCCATCAGTACAGTGCAACCATTAAATGAACTCTGGGCCATATGTGCATAAATTATAAAGACAAACAAGAATTTTCTCCCCCTGTTCACTGCATTTTTAATGTTTGTATTGTACATAGTGTGTTTTTCTTTTCACCACAAGTCACCAAAGTCACTTGATTTTCTTTCTGCGCAATCAAATATGTATATTGCTATAGCCCGTAATATTTGATCTAAAACTTCAAATATATGATCCACAACCTAATCCTGGTGTGTGTTATAATATCCTTTTTCCGTAACTTGTTGAATGTGATTATAAGTAAATTGTGTCTTGAATCCAAAAAATAAATTTTACTCACAATGGAAGAAGGACAACACGATGCAGTACGCACATAGTCCTTTAGACCCGCACTCTCTCTCAACCAAAACTAGCATTGGTGCAAGCGCCCAAAGCGGGGAGGTGACACACGCTCCTTGCAACGAACACCACCAGCGGCGAGTCAGAAACCTGCAAAAATGAAACTGCAATGCGAGGTTAGCGCCGCACGGTGAACAAAGCGGAAGTCACAGACAAAGCAAGTATCACAGCAACGCGATGCAGATACAATCAATAGGACAAAAGAAACCAAATGCCTAGTACAGCAATAATGTATATCAAAACGCGCTGTAAGTCAAAGCAACCATGAAAATGTAAATAGAAAAGGCAAAGCGGAGCAGCAAAGAAAGAGGATATAGTATTCTCTTGTGGACCTTTATAGGGCATTCTCTATGGTTGTCAGATGATACCCATTGTGCTCATGGGTATTGTAGTGTTTATTTATTTTACAGTAATCTGTCTGGCTGCTGAGTTTTTATTATTAAAGAAATGAGAAGCATAATCGGACCCTCCGGTCCTGACATAGAATTTAGTCTTCGGGAGTCAATCAGTTAACCAAAGAGACTTTAAAGAAAAAACAGTGAAGGAAAAGGGTAGAACATTTGGAGGGCATTTAATTACACTTTGTGCGGGGCTTGAGGCACAAAAAAGATGCAAACCCTGCGTAAAGTTGTGCATTAGGATTTAATTTCAGACAAATGTATGCCTCAGCAAAGCAGGCATAAAGTTTGAGAAAACATTTCTTTTTCTCAAACTATTTTAAACATTGCATGGCATATTTAGGAGCCTCATTGTGTCGCTCTTGCACCACACAACATGGTGCAAGAGTGACACAACTGAAAAATGAGATTGAAGAAGCCACGCAAGGCCACCTTGCATGGACTTGAGTGGCTACATAGATCTTGAGTTAATCAACTGAGCACAAACCAATGCATTGCCTTACTTTGCGCTGGAGATGCATTTCATGGGCATTGCATGGGTGTTCCCACGCAGCCCTTCTGGTTTTTGATGTACTCCCTGATTTACTAGTACTGGTAAACCTCAAAATGCCCCACAAACATACATACGCCTCTCCCGGTGAAACGCAACAAGGACAGATATTTTTTTCTCCTTGTTACTTCATCTTTCAATGTGTGCTGCATCCTGCAGCCCATATAGACTTAGGAATTTGCCTGGCAAATTTGTTTTTGTGCAGGAAGGTGCACCATCCTGCACAAAAACAATCCTGCATGCAATACAGGCAACACAGGCCTGCATTGGTGCTAAACAGCCAAATTGGTGCCAGCACAGGAACAAGAACAGGAAGCATCGCATTCTTTTAAATACGATGCATTCCTGCTCTTTCCCTGTGAGGTGACTTGCTATGCTTTAGCACATTCTCATAAATATGCCCCTACATGTTCACGGCACTGCTGGGCAAACATACAAAGTGGGAAAAGGTGTAAACCTTGTCAAATCACAGTATTTTGTACTGCAAGGGCACACTACCAGTGCAAAACCTACACTTACATCACATGCACATTCCAGTAGTGTGATGCAAAGGTGTGTTGTCGTGGGGCTGTGCCTTGCATTCACACAGTGTTAAGTTGACATGAGCTTATTAGAAGTTTAAACGCCATCCTTCCATTCTGCTGCCTTTTGCACACGGCACACACTTTATTAATTGTTTAGAGTTTAGCTGAGTGTATTGCTTCACACGAGAATAACATGTTTTTCTACATTAGTACTCTTGCTTGGTAAGCTTAGTCTGAACAGTGAGTGCCGAGACCTTCAAGGTTATTTCAATACTGTGGTTATTGTTCGGACTGACCAGCGCACGTTCTAGACATAACACATATGCAGCTGCGGCCACCTCTGATTTTGGCGTGTTTTATAATGCACTGCGTAGGCATGATCACACACACTTGGAGAACATTCGTATGCCGAGAGTTTGTGCAGAATTTGATGTGATCCACTTCTGCTAATACCAGAGGTATATGGCCGCCTATGTAATCCCAAGAGACCTTCTGCAGTTATAAAATAACCTACTAGCCAGGGAGGGTGAAATATAGATATATTTTAAACCTGTTTTCATTTAGCATTATAACATGCTTTCTCCCTTTGTATTGTATGGAATAGTAACTATGCTGACAATCTTGTTTCAGATAATATGTCTGCTTGTATTAGCTAAGATGGTGCCCATGAGAACACGCCATTAGAAATAAATATTTCAAACTTGCACGTGTCTCTTTTTACTCCCTGTTTTGGACTGGTATAAGAGTATAACAAAAGAGTGTTCATGTTTTCCACATTGCCTGAGGTAACCTAAGTCGCATGTTCTGGGTTGTCTAATCATTGGTGTTTTGTAAGAGCCAATGTGACACTGATACTAGTCTGGTAGGGGATTTTGGGTACTAAGGCGAGTTTTGGCACACCCTAATTCACTGAGGTCCTAAGTCTCTGTGCACAGTCCTGTGTAGGAGCAGAATCCCTGCAACAGTGTGCATTAGCGCAGAGCAGTCTAAAGTGAGACAGTGCAGTGGGAGAGAGAAATAGCACCATATCTTAGTAGATGTGGCTGCGTTCTGTACTCTCTCTTTCACACAACACATCAACTTTGGTTGCTGCGCTACGTTGCATGAAAGCTTAGCAAATTTGGCCCTTGGTTTGATCATTTAAAATAAGTCAGGGATAGCAGCTGGTATAGTAGACTACTAAGAAAGTTAATGCAAATCAAATCAAAAAGTGAAAGCATGAAAAAATGATTGACAGTCGAATTACATCTAACCTGCAATTACGGATACAAACTGTACATCAGATAATAAGTTACACTCCCAATTGACCATTTCAAAGTTGAGCAATTTTTTACAATTTCCCTTACAATGTGTGTCAGATTTAATGTGGTAAAAATCAGGAAGAGAAACATCTGTGCCAGGTGCAATTGATTTTTCTTCCTCTTTCAGAAGCAAACAGGAGCGTATGCTCAAAACAGGAATATCTGCACACTTGCAATGAGGTTCTAAGGGTTCATAAACTGAACCAAAAAGTGTCTGACTCGTAAACACAGAAGGCACAATGTTATTGTGGGATAGAAGTGATATGCAAAGTTATTTAGCATCGTAGAGCAGTGTTCCGAACCTTGAGGCCGATTACGATGGCAGACGGAAACAGGTCCGACCCGCCATGGTCGCGGCAAATATACTCCCGACTGCCCCGCGGATAAGCCGCCGGTGCGATTAGGATATTTCCGCCATCACACACCGACTACGGCGGACGGATCACACCAAAGACCGCCGCACGTGGATGGTTCCACAGAAACACCTTCCGCCGCGGATGCAACGCCCGCGGAAACAGGCCCAACCTCCGCCAGACCTGCAGAGGGACCGCCCGCACGATTAAGGGATAGCAGCTGGTATAGTAGACTACTAAGAAAGTTAATGCAAATCAAATCAAAAAGTGAAAGCATGAAAAAATGATTGACAGTCGAATTACATCTAACCTGCAATTACGGATACAAACTGTACATCAGATAATAAGTTACACTCCCAATTGACCATTTCAAAGTTTGAGCAATTTTTTACAATTTCCCTTACAATGTGTGTCAGATTTAATGTGGTAAAAATCAGGAAGAGAAACATCTGTGCCAGGTGCAATTGATTTTTCTTCCTCTTTCAGAAGCAAACAGGAGCGTATGCTCAAAACAGGAATATCTGCACACTTGCAATGAGGTTCTAAGGGTTCATAAACTGAACCAAAAAGTGTCTGACTCGTAAACACAGAAGGCACAATGTTATTGTGGGATAGAAGTGATATGCAAAGTTATTTAGCATCGTAGAGCAGTGTTCTGAACCTTGAGGCCGATTACGATGGCAGACGGAAACAGGTCCGACCCGCCATGGTCGCGGCAAATATACTCCCGACTGCCCCGCGGATAAGCCGCCGGTGCGATTAGGATATTTCCGCCATCACACACCGACTACGGCGGACGGATCACACCAAAGACCGCCGCACGTGGATGGTTCCACAGAAACACCTTCCGCCGCGGATGCAACGCCCGCGGAAACAGGCCCAACCTCCGCCAGACCTGCAGAGGGACCGCCCGCACGATTAAGATTACCCCGCCATCCCAAAGAAACTCACCGCCGTCCACGACCGCCGTGGACAAAAACAACGACAAACTGAGCTTGGCTGCGGAAGGACCAAACAAACATCCCCCCTACTGTCAAACTGAAACAAAAATGGCAGACGGAAGTAAATAGTAAAAACAAAAAAACAGGACACACACCCACCTGGAACAGCCACCCCTAACAACTACACACCCCAATGCCACACCCCCAGCACAAACAAGAGCATCCAAGTCTCCACACCCACAGAACACGTGACTGCAAAAAACCATTGGGACACAACCACCACACAGAGTATAAAAGAAATCCCTCCCATTACCACAATTCTTTGCATCACAGCACAGCTGCAAGAAAGAGGCACACATCACACACACAACAGACACACACAAACACACATACAACCTGCACACCAACACACCCACCACACCAACCCCCACAACACCATCCCTACATACCACACACCTGCACACACAACACCCCCAACAACTTGCACATCACACACCATAGCTCCCAAGAAAAACCCCAAGTTCACAGAGAGTGAGTTGAAGGTCATGGTGGATGAAATCATCCGTGTCAAAACACATCTGTTCGGTACCCTAGTGCAGCAGACCACCTTGGCAACTAAAACCACTATGTGGGACAGGATAGTGACCAGAGTGAATGCTTCAGGGACCGTGCCACGCATCAAACACGATATCCAGAGGCGGTGGCACGCCCTCAAGGCAAGGGTGAAAGGCATCAGGTCCAAGAACCACCTGCAGGCACACGACACTGGCGGTGGCGCTCCCATGGATCAAATACCATACACCGAATGGGAGGAGAAGGTGCTAGGCACACTGCACCCTGAGAGCCTGGAAGGAATAGACGAGGGAGTGGAGGCTGGTAAGTACAAACCAATGACCACTATCACACTGTTATGTCCTGCCTTGCACAACTGCTAAGACACATCTCTCAGGCTACAATCCATGCATGTGGACCACACAGTCACCCAAATGTGAAGCGCAGGGCTCAAATGCACCCACCATGATCAACCACAAATGTACCCTCCTACGTTCTCAGGCTTGCATGTGGTCAGGCAGCTAACACCAGAACTCCCATCAGGCCCCCATGTCTACAGGGAGGGTGGGAGTGGATGAGAGGCTAGCACTACAACTCCCAACAGGCCCCCATGTCTACAGGGAGGGTGGGGGTGGGTGAGAGGCCAGCATTACCACTCCCAACAGGCCCCCTTGTCCCATCCCAGAGCTAGATGGAGTCCCCCCAACATGTGCTGACCAGTGCATCTCCCTCTACAAACTTACAGGTAGGTAGCCATCTTCACAGGAAGGGGTGGGTGTGAGGGGGAAGTCTGTACTCCAAATTCCAATGTGCACCTTCCACCCTCATTATTGCAGCGAGGAGCAACACAACACATGGCTCCGTAGTAACTCCATGGTCAAAAAGTGAAATTAAACATGGGACAGGTAAGTATGCAGTGCCTGCATACTGCATTCGTTGAACAACAAACAAGTACCATATGTCCACAGAAGGACCCACAAATAACAGACCCTTTCACACATGTAGCCTCACATCTGCACGCATCAAATAACCAGCAAGGGGAAACTTGGACATGGTGGCAGTCCACACAATCCATGTAGTAGGCAGTCTGTGCATGATGTGAGACTTGACATACCCACAACAGCAAGTACAATGTGTATCCTGACACAAGCCATATGGATGCAATGTCCAAACCCTGCCCCTAACACAAGGTAGACCATCCACATGAAATACCAACATATGCCTCTTTTGACAATGATTAGACCAGATTCAGTAGCAAGGTAGGTTGTCCACAACCCTTGTGAACATGGCCTAGTCCACATTGCGGAGCCACTGCAACAATGTCAAAATGACTACCAAACTACACAGAGTCCAGAGGTACCACCCAACAGCAGAACAGCACGACACATATCCAAGTATTGTCTCCCCACCTCCACACCACCATAAGGCCCAGTACTGTGTACCACACCAATGTGATGACATCAACAACCATGTCCTGAATCCCTAGAAAATTAAAATGTAACAACAACAAACCTGTCATGTCCACCGCATTGATTCTTAAATTCTTGTCCCTCAGGTGACCGAGAACTGGCAGGAGAAAGCAGCAACCACCAGCACCATTCGCCTCCCTCACAGCATGGACTCTCTGGTGATGATTCCCTGGACACCTCGGGTGCAGAGGGCGATGCCGGTCCTTCTATACTCCCAGGTCCATCAGGCTCCCAGGACATCCCTGCCCCCACCACCTTGGCCAGTGGAACCACAGCAACTACTGCCATTGTGACCTGTGCAGCTACCACCACCACCACCACCACCACTCCTGCCTGTGCCACCCTCCCTGACCCATTGGACGATGGTGGACCATCAACATCACAGGCTAGCAGGGAGAGTGGACGGGTGAGGACACAGGTGAGGCCACAGCTTTCGAACAGGAGGGCAGGTGCAAGGCAAGGTGGGGGTTAAGACCCACCCAATCCTGGGACCGAGACCCTGGATGCCATTGCAAGAGTGCATGCATCGTACGAGCGGTCGCAGGCACAGGCGGATCTGGCGTGCCAAGACTCACTTGAGACCCGCCAGCTGTTGAGGTCCATGGACAACCGTTTGGGACAAATGGTGGACCTGATGGGGCATCAAACATCTGTTTGGAGGGAGTGGTTATCCCGCAACACACCACCTCCCCCTCCCCCAAGTGGCTAGTGGGACAGGACACCACCACCACCACCATCACCTGAGGCCACTGACAGGGAGGTGTCCCCCGAACAACCTGCCCCACAGCTGGGTCCACTCTGGCTCAGAGATGGAGGGGGTGTCCGAGGCTGGATCCAGGACAGAGCAGTGGCAATGCACCACCACCCGCCAGAAGAGGGGCCGGCACTGACTTCACCCTTCCTTGATCCTGGCATTCACTTTGTGAACTATCTTGCCCCACATTGCCAAGCATTGGAACACGTCTGTTGGACTAGGTGTACACCACACAATGTGGTGTCTACACGGTGGTATCATCTGACATGACCTTCAACTCACTCTTCCCCTCCACCACCATTTTGTAAATATGTACTAACACAAATCCACACCCTTAAATAAAAGCCACGGAAACACTCAAGGCTGTGTGACCTCCATGTTTAAACACAGGTTTGTCTTAGTTGTTGTCATTACCAGGTGCAGGGATCAATGTTGTTCGGATTCATAGCTCTTTGTGAGTGACCTACCTAGGGATAATGAGAGAACAACAACCACAGGTCAGGAAACTGAATCACACCCATCACACCACACCGTACTGCAACATCCCACAAACCACAATCATCACAAAGTAAGCGGATCACAGGACACACATCAGGGAGCATTCCATGTACACCATGTTCCACACCCATGTTCAAACAGATCATACCAGAACGGGCAGCATTCACACACCACATCCACCCATCACCAGCAAACATACATGACGCATTGAACAGCATCACAAGACGTAGTTACTCACATTCAAGGAAAGTAGCGGTCAATGAGCTGACGCCTCTGGTCCACACCTTCTTTCTCCCCACTATCCTCATCACTGGACATGGGTGGGATGGGAGGCGGAGCAACGTGTTGGTCTGCAGGGTCCATGATCAGTTCAATATCCTTGCGCAAGGCCAGGTTGTGGAGCATGCAGCAGGCAACCACGATTTTGCATACTTTGCCGGGTGAGTATGGCAGGGCCCCTCCGGTTTTATCCAGGCAGCAAAAGCTAGACTTCAGCAGTCCAAATGTACGTTCCACCTCCCAAGGTGTCTTCCCATGGGCCTCATTATAGCGCATTTCACCTGGGGTAGTAGGATTCCGTAGGGGGCTCAGCAGCCACGGGCGGTTTGGGTACGTAGAATCACCTAGGTGGGGGGATGACAGACACATACATCAACACCAGGTCTGGTGGGAACAGCATGGCACACATACAACACAGTAGCCATCGCAGCACACTCACCTACAAGCCACGCACGTTCTTTACGCAGATTAGCCATCAGTTGGGGGACAGTGCTGCTCCGCAGGATGTGGGAGTCATGTACCGATCCCGGAAATCTGGTACACACATGGGAGATGATGTTGTCAGCCAGGCACACCACTTGCACATTGATTGAATGGTAGTGCTTCCGATTGCGATAGATGGGTTCACGTGCCTGGGGTGGAACTAGACCAATATGTGTGCCATCAATGGCACCCACTACGTGTGGAATCTGGGCCAGGGCATAGAAGTCCCCTTTGACTGCTGCCAACTCTGCCGGACGTGGGAAATGGATGTAATCATCCTTGTAACGCATCATGGCTACCAGCACATCCCGCAGTACCATGCTGAACATGGATTGGGACATCCCCCCGGCATGACCAACTATGTACTGGAATGTGCCCGTCACGAAGAAGTGAAGTGCCGCCATCGCCTTTGCTATGGGTGTAATTGCTCCAGGATATGGCTAATTGTGCTACAAGGTCCTGCAATGTCGGTCATTCAAGCCGGAATTTGCGGATCAGCTCCTCTTCAACCATGTCCTCCAGCACAGTCTATGGTTGATGCACATTTAGAGCCCTCCTATGTGTGAGTAGATGGGAGCAGATGTCAATTGTACAACACGGCACAGCTGAACCACACTATCACATCTTGTCCACCACACCACAAATAATCCATGTTGCAGACACTGATTGTATGCGTGACGTGAGAGAAATATAAGGCACTACAGCTAACTACACACACAACGTTCAACCACAAACAACAACCTGTGTGCAAACATGTACAATGGTACGTGCACACATGTTGAAAAGAACAGCCAACATCACATTACGGAGGGCCCATGTGAGGACAAGCATCCCCACAGGCACACATAGATGTGCACTCACAACACGAACCTGGAACACACCCTCCTTGTCTTCATGCACCCATGACACCACCAACAATGCTGTGCATGCTCACATGACAGGCATTGACAACAACAGACGACACACAAGCGCATACACAGAATGCATGTATCCCCCCATCATTGCTACTTGCACACACAAAACACACACTCTCGACTGTATCAAACTGTGGGTACACAGCCTTATTGGACTGCGTAGATGTGTACACTTTGAAACGTGTGACCTCAAAAACAGGATGTCACCACATCGCCATGCACATCTGACGCAACTTGAGCTCACATCACTGTCCTTTGCCAACCACTGGCAATGTCAATAGTATGATCAAACATGCAACAAATGGACATTGATGAAACACGTGGACACGGGCCATTGACTGAACATGATGTGTTTTGAGGCAATCCGGACATGCCCTGACACACATGTACACCTGTCATCATTACATGTGTGCGGAGAAATGCAGTGTGTCTACACACCGCGTCAGGGCACGCCGTCCGCCATCACAGAAAATGATCCTTGCTACTGAAATTGTGCGTACCATTGGCTGCATGGTCAAGGTCCATCACGGTCACACACCGCCAACCGCATGTGTGCGCTACCGCGATGGTGCATCATTTTAAAATCATCACTTGCTGTCCTGGCAATGGCGGAGCACGCATTCCGCGGGGGCGGGGCAGGCTAATAGATACATTTGAATGTGCAAGTGGAAATGGCAGTTGATATCCCTCCTTTCAGTCACATAGCGGAACCCACCTCTAGGTGCGGGCGGTTACCCACCGCTGGGTGTGGGCGGTGGGTGCCGCTATGTGTTTTGATGTTACCGTGGCATGGACGGCCATGGCCGGGTACCCACCACCCGGTGCGGGCGGTTACCCACCACCGGGTTCGGGCAGTGGGTGCTGCTATGTGTTCTGATGTTACCATGGCATGGATGGCCATGGTCAGTCACCCAACGCCCGCACCCGGCGCTGGGTGACCGGCCATGGCCATCGATGCCACGGTAACATCAAAACACATAACGGCACCCACCGCCCATACCCGGCGGTGGGTAACCATCCACACCCGGTGGTGGGTGCCGCTATGTGATTGAAAGGAGGGATACCAACAGCCATTTCCACTTGCACATTCAAATGTATCTGTTAGCCTGCCCGCCCCCGTGGAATGCGTGCTCTGCCATTGCCAGGCCAGCGAGTGATGATTTTCAAATGATGCACCATCGCGGAAGCGCGCACATGCGGTTGGTGGTGTGTGACCGTGATGGTCCTTGCACGTGCAGCCAATGGAAACAGGTACCGTGGGACGAGTAAGCGATTTCCAAAAATGCAGAAGCCGTGCACCGCCACAGCGGGGCCAGTCATTGGCTCATTTTGAATGAGGCAGCCCAGTAACACCAATTGCTGCAGACGTGTGCCACTGATATCAGCTCAGGGCCTATAAATGTGTGAATTTCAGCACCACACATCCACTGCTTCCAGCCACTGCTGCCTGCACCCATCACCTCTACCTGCTGCTGCTGCCCACTCCACCAACTGCTGCTGTTGTGCCAGTGTCCTGGACCTTGCCATGGCGAGAGTTGGAGAGATCCGGTCCCGTCCCTTCAGTGCAGAGGAGCTTGAGGTCCTTGTGGACGGTGTGCTCCGCCACTATGATTGGCTCCACGGTGCCCCAGGACAGGTGGTAAGTGCAGTGGGGGACATGTTGGTGTGCATGAGGTAGTCCCTGACTCCTGGCCTCTGCAATCTGGGTGGTGTTCTGTGGGAGGCATTGTGGGTATGCCCCAGCAGGCCAGGCACGCTGTGATGTGTTCCTAGTTCTGTCACTGACTGATTGACCTCTATGCTGTGAAGTGTTATCCCCGAGGGGTCACAAACATGACATGTGTAATCTTGTGGCTGTGCTGGGTCACGACCGATCACATCTATCTTGTGGCTGTGTACCTCACCTGCTTTCCATGATGGATTAATGCCATATTGACCTGTCAGTCACATATGTTGTACTGTGCAAGGCTGCTAACAGATACCTGTACCTTCTATCTGTGTGAACGGCCAATGGTTCACTGACTTGCCCCCTCTTGTCTCCCATTATGGTAGATCAAGCTGCACTATCGCAAGGCCGTGTGGAGGGCCATAGCACGTGATGTACGGGCAGTGAGGGTGTCCAACAGGCGACACATACACTGCCACAAGCGGTGGGACGACATGTCCAGGCTCAGCAAGAATGTGGCGGAGATGACACTGGGGCTGATTTCCAGATCAGGCCAGCTTGCACTACGTACCATGACCGCTTTAATGCTACGTATCATAGCTGTGACAAATCCTGACCTGTCCTCACGGTTGAGAGGGGAGCAGCAGCAAACCTGCGGTAAGCACACTGAATGTGTTTGTGACTTGGGAGTGCATGCATGTATTGCTGGTCAGCCACAATAGAGACATCCGTGGTGTATATGTTGTGCTGCTATTGCATGTTGGTGGCATTAGCGGAGTGAGAGTTAGCATCCATGCCAGCCAGCTGGACATACCATTTGCATTGTAGTGTAGGGGCCCAGGACATGGCATTGAGGGCTGTGGTCCCATGGCATCACATGTGTGGTGGTCTGCATGCACTTGCCCTGTTTTTTTCATGTACATGTGTCACAGGGCCCACTGATTCTTTGACAGGAGGATGTCTGGTAGGGGTGGGTTATGTGCAGGATGGGTGCAACATGTTGTTCAGCAGTCAAGGAAATTTGGATTTAGTATTTTGCAAGACGTGAGTGTGGCACTTATGTATACCTCTTATCTCTCACTTTAAGCTTTCGACGAGGGCACTGACAGACAAAAATGACGGAGCTAAGTGGTGGCAATGCATCCGTATCAGAGATCACACAAACGCAAACTGAGACTGAAGAGAGCAGCCCCGGAGAGGGGGACAGAACTATCCCTGAGGACTCACATGTGGAGACACCATTGTCATCTTAAGACAGCGGTGGTGAGTCATCAGTGTTGGTAGACACAGGGAGTGGACAATCTACACCTTCAATCGGTACACAACACACTGGGCCCACACTGCTACCAACTGCAACAAGTACTGCTCGTGCTCGCCAGAGTTGGGGGAGCAGAGTGGCCTTTGGTGCAGGCATCGCTGCCCCTGCCCCTGTGACACAAACTGCCCTTAGTGCTGAGGCGGTTGATCTGCTGCAACAGCTGTGTGTAGGGCAGACAAACATGATAAATGCATTCCTGGACCACAATAGGAAGTTGGGGCAGGTGGTAGCATTCATGGAGGGGATGCATGGTGATGTTGCTGGTCTCCACAGGACAGTACAGTCCTTATCCAGCACAGTGTCTGCAGCCATTCAACAGTCACATGTACATGGTTCTACTTCAGTTCCCCCATCCACACCACTTACTGTCTCAGGGGAGAGTGACATTTCTGAACCTATCTCATTTTCTGGGTTTTGCACTAGAAGCAGTCACAGGCAGCATGGCAGGCAAAGGAGGCCACAGACACCATCCCCTAAGAAAGGGAAATCTCTCACAGAACACGACATAACCTACCCTGGAGATGACACACAGGAGCCTCAAGGGGTGGTGGGGGACACGGATTCACAGGGCACACAGCCATCCCCCTCAAAAGGTACTCCCAAGGGCAAGGAACATCTCATGGACAAGGCACAGACCAAGGACAGGGCATCCGCAAAGGACAGGACAGCACCCACGGACACGGCTCCTCACAAGGAGCAGCCACCTCCCAAGGACAGGGCCACTACAAAGGACAGGGCACCTCCCATGGACCGGGCCCCTACAAAGGACAGGGACACTCCCAAGGAGAGGGCCACTACAAAGGACAGGGCACCTCCCAAGGACAGGGCCACTACAGAGGACGTAAAACACATGTATCAGAGGTGGAGTCCCCCATACCTCTACTCCCATCCACACCCCGGTGAAGCAGAGGAAGGAGTACACTGTTGTTGCATCCCCATTACACATGATGCAGAGGGCAAAAGGCAGGGCAAGAGCAAGCGTCAAGCAGGGTCCAGCATGTCCCTAGAGAGCAGACCCCCACCAGCACATTATCCGCCTTTGATGGGTGATGTTTCTGATGAGCCCGCACCACTTACCAGTCCAGACATGTCCAGGGTGGCCTTGCAAATCCCAAAGAAACGGAAACACACACCGGTGACACCTGACCGCCCCAATGTCGCTCCAGTACAGCTGTCCCCAGCTCCCAGAGCCACCCTGCCTCCTGGCCCATACAGTCCTGTGGCTCATCATTTCGGTGGTCCTAGTGCGTCAGCTGCAGTTCACTCATGTGTCAGATAGTGGCACTGTGTCTGTTGTTCGCTGTCATGCCTCATGTAGTAGCACTGTGTCAGTTGTGCCCTCTCCTGTTTCAGCTAATGCCACTGTGTGTGTCCTCCAATCTCATGTCTCAATTGCTGGCATGGTATTTGTTGGTCACTGTCCAGGGACAGGTCCTGCCAGTGTATCTGGGTCTATTGCTCATGTGTCAGTCACTAGAGCTGTGGCTGTTTCTCACACTCCTGTCTCAGGTCCTGCCAGTGTGTCTGGGTCTATCGCTCATGTGTCAGTCACTAGAGCTGTGGCTGTTTCTCACACTCCTGTCTCAGGTCCTGCCAGTGTGTCTGGGTCTATCGCTCATGTGTCAGTCACTAGAGCTGTGGCTGTTTCTCACACTCCTGTCTCAGGTCCTGCCAGTGTGTCTGGGTCTATCGCTCATTTGTCAGTCATTAGAGCGGTGGCTGTTTCTCAAACTCCTGTATCAGGTACTGCCACTGTGTCCGAAGCTACAGTGTCCCACAGTCCACCTGATTCTGTGCTGTAAGGTGCATTTCCCATCACTCAAATGTCATTGTACTTGATGTCTGGACTGTCCATTTCAAGCACCCTTGCAATATTATTGTCCATGGGACTGTCCGTATGACAAACATACTTATGCTGCCTCAGATGTACCTGCTCTGTTGTGCACACTGCCCTGTTGCTGTTATGTTGCTGCATTGTGCCCTCTCATGTGCTGCGTCAGATGTACCTTCTTTGTACCATGGATTGGTGATGCTCTTTGCCCCTCTCACGTGCTGCCTCAGACTTGCTCTGTACCATGGACTGGTGATGCTCTTTGCCCCTCTCGTGTACTACCTCAGATGTACCTGCTCTGTACCATGGACTGGTGATGCTCTTTGCCCCTCTCATGTGCTGCCTCAGATGTACCTGCTCTGTACCATGGACTGGTGATGCTCTTTGCCCCTCTCATGTGCTGCCTCAGATGTACCTGCTCTGTACCATGGACTGTTGATGCTCTTTGCCCCTCTCATGTGCTGCCTCAGATATACCTGCTCTGTTGTGCACACGGCCCTGTTGCTGTTATGGGGATGCTCTTTGCCCCTCTCATGTGCTGCCTCAGATGTACCTGCTCTGTTGTGCACACTGCCCTGTTGCTGTTATGTTGCTGCAGTGTGCCCTCTCATGTGCTGCCTCATATGTACCTGCTCTGTACCATGGACTGTTGATGCACTTTGCCCCTCTCATGTTCTGCCTCAGATGTACCTGCTCTGTTGTGCACACTGCCCTGTTGCTGTTATGTTGATGTATTTTGCCCTCTCATGTACTGCCTCAGATGTACCTGCTCTGTACCATGGACTGTTGATGCACTTGCCCCTCTCATGTGCTGCCTCAGATGTACCTGCTCTGTTCTGCACACTGCCCTGTTGTTGTTATGTTTATGATCTTTGCCCCTCTCATGTGCTGCATCAGGTGTACCTGCTCTGTACCATGGACTGGTGATGCTCTTTGCCCCTCTCATGTGCTGCCTCAGATGTACCTGCTCTGTACCATGGACTGGTGATGCACTTTGCCCCTCTCATGTGCTGCCTCAGATGTACCTGCTCTGTTCTATCCAGTGGGCATGCTCCTGGCTACTCACAATGTCAACCTCTATGATGTGTAATAAAGCAAGTTACTCCTGTGTTGTGGTTTATCTGTGTCATTCCTGGTTGTTTCCTTGCATTGATGATATATTGCTGCTGTCGTACATGCTGTGTCTGCCACTTTCACATTACCATTGCCCAGCACTGTTTCCTTTCGTTTAGCAGGGGTGACAGTCATTACAATGTGGCTGTGGACTGTGTAAGGGTGGGTGAGGCACTCTGAGGCTTATTTTGGGACAACAGTGGCTTCCCATGCACTGCAGGTTATGTGGATGTTTTTCACATGGTGTATGCGTCACACTCATGATTTGTGGGTACCCAGTAGCTTGTTCAGTCTCGACTGTGTCTGTGAACATGTCAGGGCTCTTCGTGTGCGTGTTAGTTGTTGATGTGTGTGCAGCAGGGTTTCTTTTTTGTGGTGTGTGGTGTATGGGCCCCGGTCTGTTAGTGGGGTAGGTGTGGGGTTGGCCTGAGGGTGGGCCAGCATTTCTCCTTATGTGTGGTATGCCTTGTGCGTTGTTGTGTGTATGTGGGCCTGTGAGCTGTGTGGCCTAGCCATTCCTGCCTGCCTGCCTGCCTAGTTGATTGTGGGCAAGGTTTCAGTCGTCTCCTCCGCTACGTTGCGTTGTCCGTGGTGTGGCTGTTTGTTCGCGTTGCGTGTGTGTTCTGGGTGAGTGGGGTCAGTTGTGCCCAGGTGGTTTTGCTGGTGGTGCATGTATGTGTGTTCATGTCCAGACCTGGGATTCTGTTGTGAGCAGGGGCTTCGATACGTGCGTGGCGTGTGTTTTGCAGCCGCGGTCGGTAGGGGAATACCTGCCGGGGTGGTGACGTGGGGAGGGGGAGAGGCAGGGTAGGGTTTAGTAATGTATAGATAATGGATGTTTGCAGGTAAGTAAACATATATATGAATCAAACAAATGTCCTTGCGTGCACTGCATACCCATATGGGAAGCAGTGCAAGCTACGAAAGTCGTTTGATTTATTTACATGTTTACTTACCGGCAAACATCCATTATCCATACATTACTAACCCCCACCCTGCCCCTCCCCCTCCCCACGTCACCGCCCCGGCAGGTACTCCCCTACCGACCGCGGCTGGTGTGTTTGCATACCTGCGTCGTCGTCGGTCCATGACTTGCTGGTTGTGGAGCACAAAGAGTAGCGGGAACGCGTGTAGAGCTGGGTCCATGAATGTGGTCTGACTGTGGTGGGTCTCTCTGCAATGTTTTGCCTCTCAGCTGTGGTGGTTCCGCCATGTTCGGGCTGGTGGTTTTTTCACTGCGATTTGCTGTGTGGTTTCCGCCATCGTGATTTTTTGGACGGTCGAGACGTCATTCTGTACGGCAGTGTCTCTGGATTGGTTACGTCTACCACGGGGTCGGGTGTATTTACGCGGCGGTTCACGTTCTTCCGCGGCGTACATAAATTTTACAGTGCTTCCCATCCTAATATGGCGGACGGACTATCCGCGGCTTGCGGACTGTAAAAGGCATTTTCCGCCTACTCCAGGCCGGCGGTCGTCCTTCCGTCCGCCATCGTAATCGACCCCCTTGTTGGCTGTGGATCCTTAGGATCCTCAATGCCAACCCATAGAGTTTATAACTATTTTTTTTAAAAAGGTATATAAACACAAAAAGAAAAATTGAGAATTTTAAAATACTCATTTAGTAGGAATGAAATGAAAGGCTTAAAATAAAGGTTGGTATCCTTGTCATGATTTTTGGGAGCATCACAAGTACAGCAAATAAAATCCAGTATGGATGATTGGTACCCGCTGTCAAAAAGTGATCACTTACGTTGTGTTGGAAACAGAAATATCTTGTGGACAGAATATCCTGACAAAAATATTAAGGACCAAAATATCAAGACAGTAAGTTTCAAGAGGTATATATAACGTCAAGGTACATATGTGAGGACTTATATATAGTAAAGCTTTCCTTACCTATGGAAACGTACCTTCATGATATTGGTGTCCTCAATATTCTTGATACGTTATTTTTGTTCACAGTATTTCTGTTTGCGATATTCTGTGTAATACCAAAAAAAAAGGCAGCATGCATTAGGATAAAAATGAAATAAAAAAGGTATGCTAGAGTCTAGCATACAGCATCTTCTTTTAGAAATAAAATTAGATTTTGAAATTCTCCAGTCTTTGCATTTTAATTAAATTTTCCATATTTCTGGTTAAGAAATAAAATAGATTATTACATAATTTGTTTATTTTTGTAATTCTTTCTGTACTGTTAATGTATTTTTTTGATGTTCAAATCTAAAAAATTGTTTAGGCAAGAGTCCCCAGCTTCCCAATGTAAGCAGTGGGGGTCTACAGAAGTCTGGAAGTTAAGAATTGCTGACCTAGACCTGTATATATATTTAAGCATGCAGACATTCCATTTTTCATTGTGTTTGAAACTCCAAATTTACAAAACTGAAGAAGGATAGTCTGTCACGTTTCTTGATGGGCACTGCAAAGAAAAGACATAACATCAAAAATTCCAAAATTAAATGAAGAAAAGTGTTACAGTTTTGGGAAAGTAAAAAGTTGGCACATGGCAACAGTATTTCATTTGAATAAAATTGAAAAAAGAATGTAATAATTGACAAGCAAAGTGCCATAATCATAAAATAGTGAATGAGAAAAGCGAAAGTTCAAGGATAAAATTTAATTGGCGAAGAAAGGCGTAACGAGAAAAAATGGCAAGATTTAAGGAGATGAAACAGCAAATGAGTAATTGGTGTGTGTCTTTATGATAGATGCTCCGAGGGTTCAGCTTGTGAACATGATTACATCTTCACTTCAGTAAATATTCTCTTAGTAAATATTTTATTAAGACTAGACACAGACTGAGGAACGAGATTTCAGGTCATTCCATAAATTTAGAGTACTATACTTCACTGTGATGCATTCCCAAATCCTGTGAGGACCTGGAGTCAGTGAATGCCAGGTGGCAGAAGGAAGGAGTTGAATACCCTCAAACTATGGCCACTAGGAGAAGGTATCTTCTCCAGGACAGGAAGGGTGAAGATGGGCTCCTAGTGGGGATATGTCCTCCTAACTCAAGTACAATTCCAACGCAAGTATCCCACTTAGATCAGAGGCAGTTGGGCAATAATCAAAACCTCCCAGGGTACCAACGACTCAAGCGCAAGAAAGGAAGCAATTCCTTTTTGTTAAATAATCCTCACACTAGTGTCATGCTTCATCATCGGGTTCACCCTGACGCCTAAAGGTCAGGGTGGGCTTGACCATGTTTCAGGGAGCACTTATGAGAAAACCGCCGGGGGGTTTAAAGATTAAAAATCCTCTTATGGCTCCAGGCATCCCTTTATTCGAGGAACCGTAGGGGATAGTAACATTTTTAAAAAGTGGGGTCGCAAGGAAATAATTGTCCAATGACCCTAGTGTCGACATGTTTCAGTCTTCAAACAATTGCCCATATGTGTCCTGGACTTTCTTCAGGGCAATAATGTTTCCCTCTCTGGTGTTGTTTATCTAGGAATCTCCTATTTTTTAGTAGTAGAGGGCAGATAGCTGAACTCATACAAAAAGGTCAGTAGATCACGTATCTCTCATACTGTTCCGTAATGTTTCATATCCATCTGTAAAAGAAACATATATGGGAATTGTTAAGCACATACTTGTCCTTTCCAGGATACACCTATGTCATCCATACTTGCCATTAGAGATGGGTGCTATAGTGTGAATAGAATCTGTGGTTATCACAATCGTGACCGAGCCTTAAGGGTATCAAATTCACATAAGGCGTTAAGTCGTATGGGGTGGTCAATCAATCAATCAATCAGTACATTTGTAGAGCACACTACTCACCCATGAGGGTCTAAAGGCGCTGGGGGGGAGGGATGCTGCCAATTACATCCAACCACCCAACCCATGAAATGAGTGTAATTTGTAAAAAAAATGGTTGTGCTCACCCTGACCTTTAGGAGTCAGTGTGAACCCGATGATGAAGCATGACATTTCTAGAGTGTGTGAGGGTTATTTAACAAAAAAGAATTGCTTCCTTTCCTGTTCTTGAGCGGTTGGTACCCTGGGAGGTTTTGATTAATGCCCAACTGCCTCTGATCTAAGTGGGATACTTGTGTTGGAATTATAGGGCATGAATACCGCCATTTTCAAGTTGATTCACTCCGTGTCTGATAATTTCCTCTTGTGTTGCCTGTACCTTACTACTTGTCACCCATGTCTCATAACCTGCAGTAATCAAGAAGGACTCTGCAATTGCTGCCGCCACAATAAAGATGTGGTGGGGTGGGTGGCGGTAGAGTGGGAGGGGGAGGGGAGTGAGCTTGGGGAGTGGGGTGGTTATAATAAAAAATGTATCTAAAATAAAAACTTACCTGGAGCTGCCTCCCGCGGTGCGCTCGATCTCGTCCTTCCTGGTCCCAGCAAGCACTGGGACAACGTCATGAACAGCCATCCTGTCCCCAACCTGCAGAGCAGTGCGTGGATTGGTTTGAGCAGGCAGGAAATATGCAATGCTCAGACTAGAGTGTCTGAGGGGGTTTCTCCAGTCTGACTGCTCAATGCAGCTGGGCTGGGGGAAATCCTAAGTGTGCAGGGGTGTTTTGGTCGTCCTGAGACAGCCGGCAAAAACACTTATGCACACTTAGGGACTGGAGTGAACATGGCCACCCTTCTCCCAATACCCCACACCTCACTTCGCAAGCTGATTCAGAGGCAGAAAATGAAAAATAAAATGATGACATCATTTTATTTTTCATTTACTGTCTGTGAGCCAGTGAATGGGCGCCACCACTGGGTCTGTGGTGGGATAGCAGTGACTCTGCAGAGCTGAGAGGCCATCGGGCACTGTTGTCTGCAGTGTTAGAAGGGAAGGTGCCCACCCCAGAAGGATCACTGGTCAAACCTGTGGCCATGGTGTAGACACCCTGATCAGGGTTTCATGTAGAGGTGAAGGGCAGGGACAAGATGGTGGGAACTGATACTCCATCTTTCTCCCTTTTGTGAAGTGCAATGGCCACCTGCCCACAGAAATACAGCAATATGCAGATTCGGTAAACAGATCCATCAATAGTTTGCCTGGTGTTAAGGTGACACTGCATGGGAGTGACTTGACTTGGGCTTCTACCAAATAAGTGCTAACCAGAAAGTGCAATCTACAGAACGTAATTGACTTTATTATGTGATAATGCAGAAATAACAGCTACCTAGTAGAGAAGCAATGGTTAAAACAGGGCAAAGAATTAAAATCTTTCTGACAAATACTTCCAGTCTTAGCCCAAAGTTAACGAGGTGAACAGCATGGCTTTCTTGTTAGAAGACTTTAATAACATCTACCGAGAGGATGCATAAAATTATTTTTGAAGTAGAGGCCAAATTTCAGCAATGTAGGCAAGGTAGCAAACCCTGTTGGTAACACTCTGCTAATAAGTCTATGCTGCAGCACATGGATGCAATGTCTGCTGCAGAGAATGCCTCTGTGACCAAGTGGTGCAAAGCTAGAGTCAGGGCCATGCAATTCCGGGGCTGCACTATGACATAAGTATTCCAAATGGAAGATAGGCTCAGAAGATTGAAAATTGTTAAGTGGGGCTCACATTTGCGATTGCTTAGCTGGCAGACTGGTTGCTAAGCAAACAGTTTTCAGAATTAAGGCAAAGGGAGTCACATATGGAAATGTAAAGCTTGTTACTCTGCTAGCTGTGCTGCAATGATGACTCTCTGAAAGACAAGTTCCAAATCACAACAAGCATTAGTTAAGGCATATGGTTTCGCCTATGTGATTAATAATAAGCTGTTGTTAGTTGTTGCTTGCTGAGTAGTTCAATTTAAGCTACAGAAAGTCTGTTAAAGTGTTATGACTTGTTTATGTACAAAAAGGCAATATTTTTTGCTGTTACTAGTGGTATAGTGTGGGTAAGTAATAGCAAAGTTTTGAAAAATGAAATGAAAGAGTGAAAAATAGAATTAATTGATGTAATATTAATATTATGTATTTAGAGGAGTTCTGACAACTTCTGGGCATGGCAGCATTGCACCTGCTGGCTGTAACTTTCAAATCATGCCGCTAGTGCCTACAAGGTAACTGCATTTAACTGCCTGTTTAGTAGTAAAATATAACAATATTTGGTGTTTAGAGGAGTTATGACAACTATTGGCCCCGGTGACACCGAACCAGCTGCGCCATTCAAATCATGTCCCTATTGCCTGTAAGGTAACTGCACTTGTGATTGCCTGTTTAGTAGTAAAATATTGCAATATTTGGTATTTTGAGGGGTTCCTAGAGCTTTGGGCCATAGTGTCACTGCACCAGCTGTAACACTGAAATATGCCCTCAGTACCTTCAAGATAACTGCCTTTGACTGCTTATTTAGTAGTTAATAAAGCAATATTTAGTGTTTAGTGGAGTTCTGACAAATTCTGGCCTGGTGCCATTACACCTGCAGCACCATTGAAATCATGGCTCTAGTGCCTGCTAGATAAATGCACTTGTGACTGCCTGCTTAGCAGTACAATTTAGCAATATTCTGAGTTTAGTGGGGTTCCTAGAGCCCCTTTTAGCTGCAAGATAAATGCAACTGTGCCAGCCTGTATAGTAGTAAAATATTGCAACATTAGGGGCCAGATGTAGGTAGGCCAATACCGGTCGGTAACGGCTGAAAATCGGTATTTTCTGCCGTTACCGACCGGTATTGAGCAATTGGGATGTAGGAAAGCGAAAATCGTCAGATTCGGTAAATCGACCGAATCGGTAAAATTACTGAATCGGTAAAATACCGAATCGGAATAATTACCGTTTCGGTAAATTTACCGAATCGCAACGGTTTGCGATTCGGTAAATTTACCGATTCGGTAAATTTACAGAATCTGTAAAGTTACCGATTCGGTAAAATACCGAATCGGTAAATAAGAATTGTGAAAAAGGAAGATTGAGATGTAGGGAAGCTCTTAAATACCGAATTTGCCTGAAATTCGGTATTTAAGAGTCGGTATTTACCATGGATTGAAATCAGGTGGTAACCAGGTGCAACCTATAAAAATGGACCCATAATGCTACTCTACTTGCACAATGGTGGCATTTTATGTCATTGCAAGATGGCTACGGCTACAGGAGGTAGGAGAGAGGGAATGGCAGAGAGAGGAGCAGGTCTACAGACAGAGGATCACCCTGTTCATGCTCACAGAGGCAGAGATACTCCAGAGGTACAGGTTGGCCCCAGACACCATCACGGAACTCATCAGGGACCTCCACCCACTGTTGGAGCATACTGCCCCAAGGGCACACGCTATTCCACCCCACGTGCAGGTGCTGTGCAGCCTACACCTGCTAGCGTCTGGGAGCTGCCAGAGTGTGGTAGCTGCGGTAGGTGGGGTGACCCAGGGCAGCCTGTCAAGGTTTTTCCACAAATTCCTTGACGCCATGTTACAAAGGATGGAGCATTATATATCATTTCCTGCAACCCATGCTGAACTGGTCCAAACAAAATCTGACTTTTACCAGATGGCACAATTCCCCAATATAATTGGCTGCATTGATGGCACGCGCATTCCCATTTGTCCCCCTGCTGCCACAGAATACATCTACAGGAATAGGAAGTCAACGCACACCATCAATGTGCAGGTGTTTTGCAATGCAAAGTGCGCCATCACTGACCTTGTTGCAAAATTCCCTGGGAGTACCCACGACTCCTAAATATTTCAAAACAGTGGCATCTATGCACAGCTGACTGCAGGGGAATTTGGAGAAGGATACCTCTTAGGTGAGACACAGTGTGCGACCCCCATAACACCTATTGCAGTAATAAGTACAAGTATGCATGTGAGTAATGTATTTCCATTTCATTTTAGGCGACAGTGCATATGCCCTCCACTCCTTCATACTCACCCCTTACCTCAACCCCTCAACACCCAGCCAAAGGAGATACAACCAGGCCCACAAGAGCACAAGTAATGTCATGGAGCGGACCTTTGGTATCTGGAAAAGCAGGTTCAGATTCTTGCACAAGAGCGGAGGTGCAAGGCAGTATACCCCCATCACCTGCTGTAAGATCATCGCTGCCTGTGCTATGTTGCACAACCTTGCTGTGAAGAAGGGTACTGAGGTGGAGTTGTCAGACTATGAGGATCATAACGATGACATTGCTGTGCCAGAAACTCAACCTGCTGGAGTCTCAACACCAAGTGATGGCAGATACAGACGTGAGGAGATTACACGCAACTATTTCTGAGTAAGTAATGAGACACAGACAGGTTGTGAATGAGAAGAACGTAATTTAATGTTGCCACAACGTTCATGCACTGAAGTGCAACAAAATAAACATAATGAACGTGGGGACTGTATGTCCCGGGTTACTTCATCCACACCGGCAATGTCATTTGCGCCCGCGCTTCCCTGAGCCACTGGGATGTTGGTCACTGCTTTCCGCATGGCCTGCAGCCTCAGCTGGGCGCCTGCTACTCCTACGTGGCTCAACTACAGCGCTTGCCAAGCTGCTGCGGCTACTGCTGTCGTCTGCCTCTGCCACATCCAGGGCAGGATGCAGTGCAGTGTGTGATATGATCATAGCCTCTAGGGCACTAGTGATCCTGGCCATGCCCCTGGTGACCTCTGCCGTGTTCTGTGTGAGGCTCTCCTGCATATTAATGCCTCTACGGCATAGCTGGGATGTGGCAGTGGCCAGACGATTCATGGCCCTATTGTGAACACGGGCATCCCTGCGCCTTGTGTGTTCCAGGCTGTCCAGTTTTGAGCAGAGCTGGGTGATGGAGTTGCTCATTTGCTGCATTCCTGCTGCAATGTCTGCATTTGTTTTTGCTACCTCCCTATTAGTTTCTACAATGTCTCTGATGTCCTTCCCCATGTCTCCTAATTGTTCATTTAGGACTCAAAATTGGCGGTGGCAGGCCTGTATGGATTTTCCCTGCATCCATTGTATGCGCACCATACTCCCCTCCAGCCCACAGAACATAACTGCACTTGTAACTGCCTGTTTAGTAGTAACACATAGCAATATTTGGTGTTTAGTGGAGTTTTGAAAACTTTTTGCCTGGGCACCACTGCACCGGCTGCTCCATTGAAATCAAGGACCTTTTAACTGCAAGGTAACAGCAGTTGTGACTGCCTGAATAGTAGTAAAATAAAGTAATATTTGGTGTTTCGAGGAGTTCTAACTACTTTTGGGCAAGTGTAACTGCACCTGCAACATCATTCAAATCATGACCCTGACGTCTGTAAAGAAACTGCTTTTGTGACTGCCTGTTTAGTAATAAAATATAGCAATATTAGGTGTTTCGAGGAGTTCTGACTACTTTTGGGCCGGTGTCGCTGCACCTACAGCATCATTCAAATCATGACCGTATTGTCTGTAAGGTAACTGCACTTGTGACTGCCTGTTTAGTAGTAAAATCTACCAATGTTAGCTTTTTAGTGGGGTATCTAGAGTTTTTGATCCTGGCGAGACTGCACCTGCTGCACCATTGAAATCATTACTTTGTTATCTGCAAGTAAACTGCATTTGTGGCTACCTGTTTAGTTTTAAATTTTAGCAGTAATCTGGCTTTAGAAGGGTCCCTAGAGCTTTTGGCCTCAGTGACACTGCCCCTGCTACAACATTCAAATCAAGTTCCTTTTATCTGCAAGGTAACTACAACTGTGACTGCCTGTTTAGTAGTTAAATACAGCAATATTATGTGTACAGAGGAAATCTGACATATTTTAGGCTTAGTTCTTCTGCACCTGCTGCCCCATTCAAGTCATGACCCTGTTGTCTGCATGGTTACTGCACTTGTGGCTGCCTGTTTTGTAGTAAAATATAGCTGGGCTCTTGTATATTAACTTTATTTAACGCGCAATGTTTATTACAACATCTGAAATTTGATCATAATGACCAAATAGATTAAGTTGAAAAAATCAATCCGATAATTCCTACAAAGTACAAAGGTACTGAGGCATGAATAGGAAATGCTGCAAACGTTCTAAGGCTAAAACATCTGCTTTACACACCTAAATATTAAAAAGCAGGCATTCCAGCATACTGTTAGAAGCTGTCTGCCTTATCTGCGGGAAGAGACCTTATTTTGACAGTGAATGGGGTTTAAACAGTTTGCACAGCTTTAGTAAAAGTATCATAAATGCATGCAGCCAGGGGAAGAGAACAAAAAGTTCCACACAAAAGAAAATGAACACAGTAATTGAGCAATGGGAAATTATAAGAGCCCCATTATAAGATATAATAAATACAAGATATTTTACAAGCAGAGTACAAGCACTGTGTAGATGAAATCTACAAAACAGCTTCACACAGCTGCTGCCTGTGCACGTAAGAGCGGTGGGGCTGGATTGGGGGGTGGGATTCGACAGACGACCACTAAAGAAAATTAAATAAATAATACATTTTCCCTCATTGACTGTCGAAATCCCCCCCACCCCCCACCTGGCCAAACCGCCCTACTGGTCTTACCTCTACAGGTCACGACTGGCTTCACATTATTAAGTTAGATGTTCTTGGAGTTTGTGGTGGCTTGAGCCTGGCCATGACAGAGAGAAGTAGGGAAATATGCAGAACAGTCCTCTGAAGGCTACCTTGATATGCTTATTCATTTGGGCCCAGTTTGTGGCAGGGCCCAAACCCTGGCATGGTTTCAGTCCATTTCGTACAAAAGGCAGTACTGAGTGAGGAGGGTGGACCTACTTATTTGATCAAAGTTGTTTGTTAAGGAGTGTCACAATGATCCTTTTTGTCACAGTTTTAAACTAAATTAAGGCGCAGTGAGTCATTTTACCAGTGGTGGCCGGCATGACTCGTAAGTGGTGAGGCAGGCGTGTGAGCTATGGTGGAAGGGGCGCGGGGGAGCAAGGTTGCACAATTAATAAAAAATATGTATACATATATATATATATATATATATATATATATATACACTTACTTTGCCATCGGGTCCCATGTCTCTGCTCTTGCTGTCCTCGAGGCTGTTGAACTCGAGGAACAGGAAGACAGAAAGAAAAGCCAGGCTCCCCTGACCAATCACAACTCTGCAAATGCAGCATTCTGATTGGTAAGCACCCATGATTCCCTGACCAATCACAATGCTTCAATGCAGCGTTGTATCAAAATGAAGCTATTCAAACTCTAGAAATTGCCCAAACATGAAAGGATAAACCAACAAGACTAACCCTCAAATCAGTCCTAAAGACCCAAGTATTATTAGATTATGCTAGTTGATGCTCTAGTAATGCCATATATATGTTATAATTCACTGCGCCATTTTCTTTTTCAGTCTCCATTTTGTGTGAGGTTCAAAGTGTATCCTACTTGTTCTGAGAAATACCCTTTCCTTCAGTTTTGTTTCTTTAACAAAGAACTGCTTATGCCAGTGCATAGTTTTCCCTAGATAAAGAACCTCTCCCACCCAGTTTGATCGCAGCACAGGATGGAACAGCCTTGAGAGTGTCCTGAACTGTGCAAGAAATGAAAGTAGAAACCTTTTTAATTTGTCTTTCGTTGTCCGGCCACATCTATTTGGAAAACTCCACTGTGGGTGTGTTCTTAGCTAACAATGCAATGTACATAAGGTATCTTTATGCTTACTGTTCCTCAGTTCCCTCTGTAGTACTACTACGAGACTGTGCCGACGGAGCCAAGCTCTGAGCATATACTAATAAACGGTTATTGGTGTATATTCTCTACTGTTTCTCTGACACTTCATTAGGTATGGAATGCTTAGTGGGGGTCTGTGGTGACCCAGGTGGCCCTAAGCGGGCCACTTCCTTCATTTGGCGCCCAAACAGGACCTCCATCGGGGGATGACCCATCCATTTTCCACAAAAGCAGAGCAGGACGAGAACACCATCAGGTCAGACTGACGGCTTTGGGAACCCTGAACGAAAATATATGTTTCTCGCAGCTGCTGCTTCTGTCCCACCAGAGGGTGCTTAATCCAGCGGTCATCCCGACTGGACTCGTGAACGGCAAACCCATGACCTTACTGTTTGGTCCAAAGAGTCTGCAGTGGAGAACTGGTCTACCTGTGCACCTGATACCAGGTGAGTCTGTTTTAGTCTATATGGACGATGTACCACTGTAAATTGCTTTTGTTTCAGTCTTAGAGCTGTTTTGCTGAAAAGTGTTTGCAAATACTTTGCAAGGTAAAATAATGACTTTGTTTTTCTTTTCTTTGCAATGACTGGTTTCAGTAAAATTCAGAGTTTGTGTTGTGTTTGTTGTTCTATGGATGCACCGTTGGCAGAATCCCAGCCTGCACCTCCAGAGGGCAGTCCGAATTTTGATACGTATATAAAACATGGCCTTGGCCCTATTATGTTTAGTACATTAAGGCACAAATATACGAGGGACAATGCAGCGTTACAGTGGCCTTTGACAGGCTCTTTTGATGAACAAAAGATGGGATTTCTTCAATAACAGTTGTTTAAAAGACGCAGTAGACAGTCCATGTTTGACTCCCTCCGTACTTGGCAGAAGGAGGCCAAACAGAGGCAATTAAAAATGGAAAAGGATGCTAGAAAGCGAGGTATGCAGACCCTTATACAGAAGGCTCTAGCTTATGATAAGGAGAAGCAGGAAATAGGGATAGAATGTGCGGACAGGAGATTTCAGTTGCAAATTGATAGGTCTTATGTGGCTCACAAGGACGGGGATACTTTTATGGAGACTCTATTAGATGCCCAACCCCGCCATCAAATGTCCCAGAACGGATATACCCTGTTGTTCCCGATCAGCAATAACAACCTGCAGAAGGTGCACCAGTCTCAACAGCTATCACACCTACCATCCCTGTTAACGTACCCCCTAATTCTTATCTTTCATTACAATCTCTGACTGCTTCAAAACCTGTTACTCCCATTCCAGTCATTCATCCTCCATTGTCACTAATTACTGACACACCAATGAGCGGTCCAGAAGATAGAGATTTGACCGGATTCAGAGAATGGTTAGGTCTGTTAATGCGAACTTGAGTAGGAGAGGAAGAGAAGAAAGTAATATCGGACAAGGAAATACTGGAGGCTTGCAACCTAATTTACAGTCCTGAGTATATCTGGAAGGTAATGCTAAACTTTGACCCTTTTCTGCAGCAACATGCCCTTAAAACACTAGTCCTGCACCCTAACTGACCTCAGGCGCACACACATCGAAATGGAAGCACCTCAAATACTATTTGATATTAATGAAGGCGCTTCCATAAATAATTTGGAGCCGTATAGTCTCTGTATAGTAATGTTTCAACACTACTGACTTATAGAGATAGACAGCATGATAAGAGTCCCACTAAAATAACTCAATTCCCAATGAAGAGCGGTTCACCCTGTTTATCACCCAGAAATTCCTGAAGTGGTGGATCAACATGGAGTGGTTACCAGACCAGCTGTGGCTGCCTGTTTTCAGGAACAATGGGTTTATACTCCATTGAAAAGGAGTGAAGTTCTGGCCCTTAAGGCTAAGTTGCCTGATCCTAGGAAAAATCCTTTTGCTTACCATAAAAAATTGTGATGACCCTTCCTGAAATTGAAATGTTTTTTGGCCTACTAGTTCCAATTGATATTTTACAACAGGTGCATGCCCAAGACCATGTCGCCGAGTTAGGCTGAACGTGGGATGTGATTAAGGGTTGGGACGAATATAGGAAGCCAGGAGGCAAACCATGTGCTGAGTTACTTGCCTTGCTCTGTCTCATAATAACATGTATGCATACACTCATTCCTCCCAAAAAAATTAGTTGGGACAGATTGACTGCCTGTCGGCAGAAGAAAGGCAAAAGTGTTTCTGATTATTTTCACTAGGTTTGAAGACACGTTTCTGGATTACAGTGGGTAGGATATGTCTACGGAGGGAGGAGTCTATCTATTTGTTGATAGTTGTGTTACTAATCTCCTTCCCGAAATAATGTCTACATTTCAAGCAGTTGAGTGTGCTTGGTCTATGTCTTCCCCTCCATGATTTTAAATATGGCCCAAAATTATGAGCATAGGGACAATAAAGAGAACAACAAAAGTGACAAGAAACATAAGGATCTGAAGACAAAGGAATTACTGCATCAAGCATATCGAGGTAACACGAGGAGACGGGGACCCCAACAGCAACTCTTCCATGCTAGACAGCCACCCACGACACCTTTGAGGCAGAATCAGTGTGCTTATTGCAAGGAAGAAGGTCACTGACATAGACAGTGCCCTGTCCTTTTGCGCAATGCTTCATCCACTAGAGGAAGAGGTTCTGGAAACAGGGGCTGTGGGAACAATAGGCATCAACTCACTACTGCTCCTGTAGACCGTTCTGACAATTATTTTGACAATACTAGGAATAGGCAATACTACAATGACGACTATGATGATGACGTGACAGGGATGTCCTTTAGCTAGGACAGCCAGGGACGTTGTACGGGACCAGTTCACATACCTGTAGACCAGCGTCGTCCTTATGTCAAAATAGATCTGCAAGGATCTCCTAAAGAGTTCTTGGTTGCTACAGGTGCCACATAACGCTCTATTTCCCGACACCAAGTCCCTTGGGTGCCCCTGTCTGGCCATAATAATGTTTCTGTGGGTTTTTCAGGAATACCGGTTGTAAGCCACATCTCACGCCCCCTTGCCCTTACTGTTGGCCCTTTTACCGTGGATTCCCCATTTTTTTGACTTCTAATTGTGGTGAGAATTTGAAGGGCTTGCACCTACTAAAGAGGTTGCATGTTACCATATTTTGTTCACCTGATGGCGTCTATATTACCATGGGCCCGGACTTGGGTACCAGACTAGGTCTTTCTAACGATGCTCCCCTTCCACCTGAATTTGATCAAGTACCACCCACGTTATGAGCCACTGGTGATACCAATGTAGGCTTGTTGCATATACCCCCAGTTATTACACAGGTTAAGGACAATGCCAAATTGCCCCACATTCCTCAGTATAAAATACCACAGCCAGGAGAACAAGCTCTTCATTATATTGTTCAGGACTTAATATGCAAGGGAATTATCAAAGAGACTACAGTTAAAATATGCAATAGTCCTATTCTTCCGGTTTTAAAAAGGGCACCTCTAGATTCTCCTAATAGTGCTAATAATGTATATCGTTTTCTGATTGATTTGCACGAGGTCAATAAAATAGTGGTCCCGCAATTCCCAGTGGTTCCTGATATCACCACACTTTTAACATTGATTCCATATACCGCTTAGTTTTTCTCTGTAATTGATTAAAAAAATGCATTCTTTAGCATTCCTATGTACCCAGAGAGTAGGTACTTGTTCAGATTTTCTCTACCTAGTAAAGGGTTCCGATTCTATCGCGCTCCTCAAGGCTATACTGAAAGTCCTAGAATTTATAGTCAAGCATTGAAAGGTCAGTTGGATTCACACTTTTTCCAGGTAATGCATTGGTGCAGTATGTCAATGATTTGTAGATTGCTTCTGATACGGAACATGGTTGTAAGGATAGTACAGTGAGGTTGTTGTTGCACCTGGCACATCATGGTCATAAAGTTTCCCTTTAAACTTCAATACTGTTGACAGGAGGGCAGCTATTTAGGACACCATCTGTCAAAGGAGGGTAGAAGTTAATGCCTGAACTTATCAGTACCATTAATAAAATGCCCTGTCCACAAATTCAAAAGGATGTGTGTGCTTTTATAGGCATCACTTCCTACTGCCAGCAGTGGATCCCTAACTCCTCCTTACTAATCAAACTTCTGCTTGCATGAGACTTTGCCTTGGACACCAGATTGTCAGCAATCTTTTGAACAATTAAAAGCTGCGCTTTGCTCTGCCCCAGTGCTAGGCATACCTGAATATAGGAAACCTTTTCTGCTGTATATCCACAAGATGGCTAGTTGGGCTCTTTCTGGATTGACCCAAAAATTTGGCAATAGACAGAGACCTTGCGCTTATTTCTCTGCTGTGCTCGATCCTGTGGCTAGGGCCTTCCCGAGCTGTCTGTGAGCGGTCACGGCTGTGACCGCTTCAATTAGAGAATCGGCAGGACTCATACTTGATACTGACCTCACAGTTATGGTACCCCATGCTGGGGATACACTTTTGAATTAAACAAGGACACAGCACCGTACCAGTGCTGTCTATGAATTGACAATGTGTGCTAAGCATATCACAAATAAAAGATGTACCACTCTGAATCCAGTCACATTACTAACCCTCCCTTCTGAGAAAAATGCAGCTGACAAACAGGACTGTATTTTCCGAAAAGAGGAAGAGACGAAAGGACGAGTAGATTTGACAAATGTTCCCTTATCTGATCCTCAAGGAGAACTATATGTTGATGGCTCTTATTTTAAGTTACCAGGTGGCACCACCACTGCAGCTTATGCTATCACTACATTGCGCACATTGATAGAGACATCACGAGTCCCCTATCAATCTGTACAGGCAGCAGAACTCATTGCCCTTATATGAGCTTGTGAATTGAGCAAGGGGTTATTTGTCAATATTTACACAGACAGTCAGTATGCATTCGGGGTTGAGCACAATTGTGGGCGCCTGTGGACAGAGAGAGGGGTCCTTACCTCCCAAGGTACTAAGAATCAACATGGACAGCTGATATTACGATTGTTATCTGCATTAACACTTGCTAAGAAAATGGCTATTGTAAAGTGTTGGGCCGCACGAAAGTTCCAGATGACGTAGGTACAGGGAATGCATTTGCAGATCAGACAGCTAAGGAAACGGCTCAAAGTAAGATGAAGAAAATGTTTGTTGCAGCCCCAGCTAGATGGGCTCATAAGAATGACATGTTTGAAAACACGGTTAAGAGTGTGAAAGAGATACAAAGTGAGGCCACGATAGAAGAATTCGCAGTGTGGGTAAAGAGTACGGCATGTTTAGATGACGAAGGGTGTTGGATTGATTTGTCTGAGGAACAGAAATGGATGTTACCCGATGCATACGTACTTCCTGTGGTTACTATGGCTCATGTTCCAGCTCATATCAGTGCGAAAAGTATTTATAAATTATTGGCCCCAGTTTGGTGTAATGATAATATTCCCAACACCGCTACACATTTAGTGAAAAGGTGCATGATTTGCATGAGGCACAATTCAGAAAAAGGTACCCCTACACCATCTGGCAACTTTCCACCTCCTAAATTTCCCTTCGAAGTCCTCCTGATGGAGAGGAAGAATGCTGTAACAATCTCAGGTATGCCCTAGTGGTTATATGCACATCCAGTAAATGGGTTGAGGCTTACACCACTAAAGACAATATAGCCACCACAGCTGAAGAGGTGCTTCCCACGATTCGGAATGCCTTGAATTATCTGAAGTGATAAAAGATCTTGTTTTAATGGGAAAGTGATTAGGCTAATATGTGAAGGTTTACATATTAAGCAGACGTTCCATGTCGCCAATCACCCCCTGTCAGCGGGCCTTGTCATGAAGTACAATGGAACAAAAATTCAACTGACGACAGGGTTGCGATGGCCAGATGCTCTTCCGTTGGCACTTTTGTCAACAAGGACTACAACACATTCTAGAACTGGCTTATCACCCTACTGAGTAGTTGTTGGATGCCCAGCAAATGTCTGGTGTGTCTCAAGGCCCAAAAAAATATTCTGACATTGAATATCCTGTATTGCTTAATTATCTTGAACAATTGACAGAAAGTTTGCGTTCTATTCACCAACAGGTGCAAGACTCTTTATCTCCTAAACCAGAGGGACCTGGCCACAGCATCCAATGTGAGGACTTTGTCCTGATAAAGAATTTTCAGAGGAAGAAGAATTTGGAACCCAGGTGGAAAGGTCCCGAGCAAGTCCTTCTGGATACACAGACCACTTTAAAGGTTGCTGGTAGAAAGAACTGGGTCCATGCGACCCACTGCTACAGAGTACCTTTACCATTGCCTAATGACCAGTGGGTCAAGGAGGGCATAGGAGAAGTTGAATGTGAACAGGTGCCAAGATTTGTGCCCTTTAGCTACGCAAAGCTGGTTTGGATGCAAACTGACAAAGAGAACGACGATGTTTTGAATGAGGCTGTCCTACCAGAACTACGAGCTATCCAGGAGCCTCTGTTCAGTGATCCCACAGTGCCTGGAGCTGCCAGGTAAAGTTAACATCCTTGGACGAGGACCACCAAGTCTGGGAAAAAGAAAGACTAGGGATGGTCTGTATAAAGTAGGAAAGTACTGAGTAGCAGTACCGACGAAGGAGTGGAATCAACTAAAGTTGCATCTGTTTTGCTCTTGTTTGAACATTAGTCAGGAAAGTATACTTTGAAAGTATACCACCTTTATCAGCAAGGGATATATTAGGAAAGAGCTTAAGACAGAGCAAGCTCCACCCCTGGTCCTCAAGAGCACCAACTGATTGATGGATGATAGCAGCCTGTACCAGTGAGGCCCTGATGGACACTGGGAACTCTCACATGTCTTAATTCATTTTTCCTCCCCCCCTTGTTTATTAAGCATCCTTTGGGTAGACAAGTTACTGAGGAGGATCAGTGAATTGCTCCCATATAACTCATTTTGTTCTATTTCCGTGGATATCAAGAAGTGTTTAACTGTGGAATTCAAGAAGAGACAGCACAAGAAGCAGGGGGGCATTTGACTCTGCATGCACTAAAGCCCATATAAACTTTTAATAAAGTGCTACATAAGCCGGATCAAAACCAGCTGGAAATAAGTGTAGCTAGAAGTGCCTAAAGGAGCGCACTGAAAGAACGTAAGGAGGCACTAAGAGCTGATACGTTGCGGGCCCTGCATGAAGCATCCTTATGTAGAGATAATATCAGTTTTTGGAAGGCGGTCAATTAGCCTTTCTTAGCTCAAAGTGATTTACCAGCAATTGAAATAGCGATTAGTGAGGACACATGGGTAGAATATTTCACTACTTTATATAATGATGTGACCCAGGCTTTGCACCCAGTAGAATACGGCCCGGACCCCCCAGCATGCTCCCCCACCCTGCCCGCAGAGTCAAATGATACATCCCACAATCAACTACTATACTTCAGAGAGTGGGTGTAAAAACGGCCATGTTTAATTTTTCCAACATTCATAAACATGACAAAACAGTACATATTTAAAATTGATAAAAACATTAACACATTTTTTATATTGACATTCCAAATTTCTCAATTAGATTGATTACTTTTCCTCCAGCACTAAGGGGCCCTCTGGCTCGCATCTCCAAATCTGAGTACCCACACAAGGTGCAACCCACCTGCATCCTTGAGTAGTGGGCCCCTGCCCTCTGGTCCTTGTCCGCCATATTCGGGGCCCACTCCTCGACCACCAAACTGCCCAGGATCCCAGGAGGCTTGTAGGGAATACCAAGGGGCCACTGCCCCCTGCCCTAATTCGTGACCCGGCACCCTAGCCTCCCCAGCCGATGGCCTCATTCTCGCTGCGGAGAGCTTACCGTCTCTCCCCTCAGTGCTGGCCTAGGGAGTACACAAGGAGGACTCCCGTTAACCCTGTAAATCCATGTCAATGTTCTGTGGTCTCTTTTCCGCCACAAGGGTGATCAGGGCCCATAGGTCCTTCACCCTCCCCACCATAGAATACGTTCTGCACAAAGGACCAAATTCCTCTCATCCAAATGTCAGTGCCAGTGTTTGATAAATGCACGCCATCCTGATGAAACGTCGCCTTTTCCGTGATCATCTTGTGTGGGATATGACACAAGCGGCCCTTCACTGAGCAAAACTTGGCCAACTCCCCATTGAGCCGCCTGACAGAAACATTCAAGGCCCGCGATTGTACTCCAGAACCCCATGACCGCCGTGGAATCATGTAAGACCAAGCGAAAAGAAAGACCCGTCCAAGCCAATGTGAACTCTGTCAGGAGGGCTTCCTTGACCGCAAGGCGTCCCCGATCAACCATGTCATTGCCGCCCAAGTGAAGAATGATTAAATCTGGGGACTTCTATCCCTCGAGTGTCCTAATCTCCTCCACGAGCGGCAGCAGGTGTCGAATCCGCAGGCCCCCGATGCCCCGCCACAGAAACTCCGTCCCCTTCAAGCCCAGTGGTTTATTCACTAGCTGCTGCTGTAGCCGCACCGTGACGCGCCATACAAACGAGTGCCCCAACATCCACACCACCTTTGCAGGCATACTAATGAACAGGAGAGAAATGGAAAAGTCAGGCATAGTCATGTCCAAATTGTGAGCATCACTTCATAGTAACTCAGGCCTTACGTATCGCCTGAAACATTCTGATGACCAATGCCCCACCTTCTTCACAGTCTCAGCCGGTAAGCCCACCCCCACTGCTAATGTTGCAGCCCCTATTCTAAAAGAGTGCGAGGAATAGCCCGCCGACTCAAATCCTAGTTGAGCTAACACCAACCTAAAGACTGCTTTGAATTGATACTGTGACACACAATCCCCCTGCTAATGTATGAACAGGGCCTGCCCAATCCCTGCTGGGCGAATAGCCAAATAAGACTGCATCTGAGCTACCGGGAAAAAAGTTAAACCAGGTGCATTACACAGGTGGATGGTCGTCCCCTTTCCCATCTGGTCAGTTTTAGATCTTCTAAGGGTCACTACTAGCCCCCCTGCGTTAACTTGGTGTCACAGAATTGAAGACCCCCGTCTGGTCGGCCCTAGAGGTCCCAACCAACTCCCCCAATCGAAATGCCCCATAAAAAGCCAAGGAAAACACCGCCCCAAATAATGTGCTCTCAAATGATGAGCAGCAAACCGTGGGAAGTGACCCCAGGATGTGACCCAGCGTTCTAGTATCTAAGGGCCTCCTACCATCCCTTTTGGGTCCATCTAACCTGGCCCATCTCGCCAGAGCTTTCCTGACCACAAAAGATGTGTCCGGGTCGCGCTTGCCTGCCAGCTTAGCGAAGAAACCTACTGCTGTCACAAATGCCCTAGCATAAGAAACAGGCCTACCCTGGGTCCTCAACATTTGCAGGAACCTGTATATTGCATTAGCTGAAAACAGGCCCGTTACCCCGGCCTTTTGCACAAATGTCCTGCAAGACATGAATTGCTGTTGGTATGATCTTCTAGTGCGATCACTCAGTGAGGCACCTACCAGCCCCGCTATAGCGGGGCTCCAATCCTGCGCAGTGATGTTGGGAACACTGTCATCCACTCCTCCGCCTGTGGGTGGTACCTCCGGAAATCCTGTAACTTGGAACGAGACTAAGCATCAGCAGCCTGAGTGTCTACCCCTGGTATATGTGCTGCTATGAACAGCAAGTTCAGCCTCAAGCAGACCAACACCAAGTGTTTCAATATTCTCAGAACATGCTTACATGTAGCTCCCTGCCTGTTGATTGCCTCTACTACTGCCATGTTGTCCTACCAGAAAATCACTGACCTGTTCTTAAAGCAATTAGCTCACACGGTCACTGCCACTATGATCGGGAATAACTCCAAAAAGGCTATGTTTCTAGTCAAACCACTCTCATGCCACTCCGCCTGTCAATCGCCCCTGCACCATTGGGATCCTAGAATACCTCCAAAACCAATGCTACCTGCTGAATCTGTGAGCAAGCCAAGCTCAGCACTGGACACCAGCGGCGCTGACCATACCACCTTACCATTGAAATCGCTCAAGAAACTGTGCCACACTCTCAAATCCGCCTTCACCTCCGCCTGTAGGCGCACATGGTGATGCTTTTGGGTTAAACCACACATCGCTCCAGCTATGGACCTTGAGAAGGGGCGCCCAATCTGGATGATACGTAGGGCGAAGTTCAGCTGGCCCCACCAACACCTGTAACTGATGCAAGGTAACCTTAGCCCCAGCCAAGGCTGTGTCAATCGCTTGGGAAAAAGCCTGCACCTTGTCTAAAGGCAACCTGCATTCCCCCGCTACTGTGTCAATCTCAATACTCAAAAAAGGCATGTATGTGTCAGGGCTTACAGTCTTGCCCGGCGCCAATGGTACTTTGAACTCTTTCAACATCGCCACCAATTGATCTAATGCTTGTGCGCACGTATCTGATGCTGCTGGCCCCATGACCATAAAGTCATCCAAGTAATGCACTACCTCCCTGCAGCCCGTCCTGAGTGTAAACAGCCATTGTAGCGTAGAGGTAAACGTCTTAAAGTATTTGCAAGAAACCGCACACCCCATTGGTATGCACATGTCATAATAGAACTGATGGTTCCACTGGAAGCCCAACCAATGATAATCCTCAGGGTGCACTGGTAGGAGACGAAAAGCTGATTCGATATCTGATTTTGCCATAATGGTGTTAGGCCCAAGGTCACGCAATTTCTGCAAAGCCATGTCAAAGGAGGAGTAAGTCCTGAACACAAGGACGGGTCAATGGCGTCATTCACAGATGCCCCCTTTGGTGCTGACAAATTGTGGATCATCCTGAAATGACCTGGCTCCTTCTTAGGAACCACTCCCAGTGGTGAACACACATAACCTGACAACGGGGAAGCAGGGAAAGGGCCAGCAACCCTGCCGAGCACCCACTCCTTCTCAACCTTCTGTGACACTACTGTGGAATGCATGCACGCTGAAAGCTGGTTACTGCAACGATCAATAGGGGGGACACATAGCGCCAGGATGCGGAAACCACGAGAAAAGCCCTGATACAAAACCCTGGCTGCTGTCCTATCTGGGTACTGATTCAGCCAAACCATCAGTCTACAACATCCACTGGCGTGGGCAGCTTTTGGCTGTGGGGGTTTGACATCCCTGGGCCTTTCTTTTGATTTTTTATTGCACTTAAACTCAGGGTGGGAAGAATGCCCACAGAATGAACAGGCATGCTTGAATTTACATTGACCTGTAGGCCAGGTGCACACCTTTTTGTTAAATGCTCAGCAAATTCCCCTCTTCTCCCCTGGTCCCCCTTGGGAGGTCTGAAAGGGCTGCTTCGTGTGGTGTGTTTTGTTATGAACATTATCCAGCCACACATTGACCTCCACCTGATCCCACCCAATACCTGGGTCTTCTACCTTCTCCCACCGGAAGTCCCTGTCACAATCCAACCATTCATGTGTTGTGTGGGCCTTCAAAACCTTATTCATGTAATACACCAAAGGTACAGCCTGCTCTGGCTTTTTCTCCAACATTACAGTTGTAAAAACCTGGAAACCAAACAACCAATTAGTTATAGACTCCTCCACCCTTGGCTTTCTATCTCTGAAGGAACCTTCCTTCCCTTCTTTCTCCCTATATTCAACCTCCCTCCTCTTTGGTCTGATCAGAGAGAAAATATCTACATATTCCCCTTTCCAAATCTTTTCCTTCATGTCCAGAGAGACATGTGTAGCCAGTTTCTCTGGTTAAGATAACAGGGTATCATGACCTCCCACCGTTTTAGGCCCACCATCTGAGTCTTTGTTCACGGGCCCCACCGCCTTACCTGCTACGGTCCCTGATGCCTCTGAAGGGGCGGAGCCATTTGACCCGCTGCCTGACTGGCAGTGCCTGATTTTGAGTCCTGAATCTTTCCCAGCAGCGCTACCTGTTTACCAATTTCACTCAGCGCGTTCTCTGCCATGGATTTCAGGGCCCAGGGTGCCACTATGCCGCTAATAGGCTAAGTCCCCCCAGCCGGCGCCGCCAGTTGCACCAAAAGAGTAGCCACTGAAGCTAGGATACTAGCCATGGGATCCTGGGACCCTCACGCTAGTGCCTCTGCTTGTGGAGGAGTGGGAGGGGCCACAGCTGCTGGTATAGAAAACACGGCCGCCAGAGCAGTCGTAGGTCTACCTAGGTTTTGTTCTGTCACCAACACCCTGCGCTCTCTTCATTGGTTGCCGATTAAGCAGAGGATCCAATTTAAAATGCTGTGTATGTCCCACAAGATCCTTAAGGGCCTCTCTGCTGAGATTCTTTTGAATTTTCTGTCTCCCTACGTTCCAAGCCGCTCACTACGCTCATCGGACCTTGAATTGGCAGTAGTTCCACGGTTCAAGCGTAGTCGGGCCGGTGGGCGTTCTTTTCGTGTACGTGCTGCAGTCCTGTGGAATGCCCTCCCTTTGGAAATACGTACCATTGCTGACTTGCTATTATTCCGTAGGGCAGTTAAGACCTTTTTGTTTCCCTAGATCTATTGTCCTTATCAGTCCACTCTTTTAAGCTTGTGTTATGTTGTTACCTTGTCAGGCGCCGGGACGCTCCTTCGCTGGAGCAGCTGAGCGCGTAATAAATGTTCATAACATAGGGGTCCCTATGGCAGGCACCGCTGCCGGTAATACAGGGTCAGGGGTGTTGGGCCCTGGAACTAATGCCTTCAAATCCCCCCTGATTTCTACTAATATGGCCCCCACATCATTCCCTGGATCTGGTTGTGGTGATGCAGTCGGCACCGGCAGGGGTACTGCAGGAGGTGCAACGGGAACTGGCTGATAAGGCAGTGGTAACGTCTGTACAGGCCCTAAAGGCACTGTGGGGATGCTAGGTACAGGTGGGGCCTCTGGAACTGGCTGAGAGAGGAGCACCGGTCTAAGGGTCCAGAGGGTACTGGGACGCTAGGGCTCAGTATCCCTGGTTCAGGTTGCGGGGGAACACTGGCAGGGGGAGGGGTCTCAGGCACTACCCCCGGTCCCCCCCCGCGACTTGCCTTTCTTATTCCTGCCTGCCCACTCTTGCCCATGCCCTCTCTATTACGCGGCTGCATCCTAGGCTTCTTGATCAGGGGAGGTAAAGCAGCCTTGGGAGGGACACCATTTCTACGGGGGCGGCCCCACAGCCCGGTCCCTGTGGGCTGTTCCTCGTCCGACTCCTGGGGCTGCTCCTCCTGATCCACCTCGCTCTCCTCCTCATCCCTGCTAAGCTTAGCCAATACTAGCTTGAGGAGCGATCTCAGGGTCTTTGCCTTTCCTCTTGTGGCTGCGCACCCTTGCTAACTAATCAGTTCTAAAGTGCTCCTAATTCCCAGCAACCCCTTATTAGACAGTGCCCAGTATGCCACAGGTCGGAATTATTAAGATGCAATATTACAAATGCCTGCAGTGAAGACAGCTTACGCACTATGCCGCCCAACTTATACCTCAGCTCTCGACCCAGCAACTATTAATGCAGTCCTGTTACCGGGTGCTTACACTGAAAAATAGTGCTCCCACTGCAGATCCACATCAAATGCACTCTCCCTACGCTGCCGCTCGCTAGCTCCAAGCCGAAGGAACACGTGATGCACTCGCGCCTAAATGCCCCGAGGCGCTACAAAGGCGGATGGAACAGCACCGCCAAATACCCAAAACGGATGTATGACGTTACAACGCATACTTTTACAACGCCTACCATTACAACAAATTTTTTACAACGCAAAAACTTTTACAACGCATACCATTGCAACGCAAGATTTTACAACGCAAGTACCTTTACAACGCATACCATTACAACGTAAATATTGGTAAGTATATAATATTTTTTTTAATATAAATTATTTTAAATTATTAAAATATAATTAAATTTTATTTAATTTTATTTAATTAAATTAATTTAAATATAATTTAAATTTATTTTTACAAATTAACCCTGTACCCCAAAAACCCCAAACTGTCCCTGAACCCTAAAAATACCCCTTTACCCAAAAACCCAAAACTGTCCCTGAACCCTAAAAATACCCCTTTACCCAAAAACCCAAAACTGTCCCTGAACCCTAAAAATACCCCTTTACCCAAAAACTGAAAACTGACCCTGAACCCTAAAAATACCCCTTTACCCAAAAACTGAAAACTGACCCTGAACCCTAAAAATACCCCTTTACCCAAAAACTGAAAACTGACCCTGAACCCTAAAAATACCCCTTTACCCAAAAACTGAAAACTGACACTGAACCCTAAAAATACCCCTTTACCCAAAAACTGAAAACTGACCCTGAACCCTAAAAATACCCCTTTACCCAAAAACTGAAAACTGACCCTGAACTCTAAAAATACCCCTTTACCCAAAAACTGAAAACTGACCCTGAACCCTAAAAATACCCCTTTACCCAAAAACCGAAAACTGACCCTGAACCCTAAAAATACCCCTTTACCCAAAAACTGAAAATTGACCCTGAACCCTAAAAATACCCCTTTACCCAAAAACTGAAAACTGACCCTGAACTCTAAAAATACCCCTTTACTCAAAAACCCAAACATATAATATTTTAAAAATAATTATATACTTACCAATACTTACGTTGTAATGGTATGCGTTGTAAAGGTACTTGCGTTGTAAAATCCTGCGTTGTAATGGTATGCGTTGTAAAAGTTTTTGCGTTGTAAAAAATTCGTTGTAATGGTAGTTCGTTGTAAAAGTTGCGTTGTAAAGGTTGTTTCCCACCCAAAACACGCTATAGATTTAAAAGAATAAAGAACCCCAGAGTCCACGTGCCCTGCCCAGGCTCCAAGTCCGGAGTCAAGGCGCCAGACCCCGGAGAACGTTAACAAGACGCAGGACACTCCAGGCAGCCGCGGGCGGAAGGTGACGCTCTTAGGCACAGCAGCTTACTTCCCCAGCCCCTCACTGCCTCCCACGGCTGCCCAAGGCCCCCGGGGCACCCAACACCTTACCTGCCGAGCCGGCCACTCTCTAACGTCCCGGGCAGCTCTCCTCCGCCACGTGGCCAGGGATCCTGCTTGACTGCACCAATCCAGATGACTGCTCCCAATAATCCAACGAGTTGATAGCAGGAGGGGCGCAGTCTAGGTCCGTCCGGGGCAGGCGAGGGAAAAATACCAAACCCACGTTACCGAGGCCTAAATAGGCCTGTGTCTCCACCCTCTCCTGCACCGGACGTGCGTCGCTGCTGCCCCGGAAGCACTTCGCGTGGCCGGTCGCCCATTGGGCTAGCCCTGCCGCCTAAGTTGTAGGGGGGCGTGGCAGGGAGCCGGGAGACCGGGCCCTAATGGCGCACTCCTCGAGCTCCCGAGCTTTGCATTTGAATCTTACACAGATTTTGATTATTTTACTACGTTACCATTGGATTTAGATTTTCCACTAGACTAAGTTATTTGTGCCATAAATGCTAGTGCAGGGGGGAAAGCCCCCAGACCGGACGGAGTTCTGGTGGATGTGTATAAATCACACCTCCCACTGTGGGGCCCATTACTAACTCTTGTTTTAACAGCTTGTTTTCACCAGGGTCTTATCCCATCTTGGTCCGATACGATTAAGATTCCGATATTCAAAAGGGGGATCGTAATAAGTCCACATGTAACCGTCCGATCTCCCTTCTGGAATCTTTCCTTAAAGTAACAGGGCATGTTATCTTATATAGATTACAGACCTGGGCAGAAGATACTGGTGTTATCGCCAAACTGCAATATGGTTTCCGTCAGGGTCTAGGGACAATAGAAAAGGAACTAAATTAAGTCTGATGATAGGTAAATATACTCAGGCTAAACAAGGTAGGCTATATTTAGCCCTTGTGGACCTCAGCTCCGCATTAGATTGTGTGAAACATAATAGACTATGGAGCATATTCACAGAAATGGGGGTGGACCCACCCCTTATAAATGCTCAGCTACATTTCCAATCAGAACGGGTGTGAGACAAGGTTGCATGCTCGCCCCTTTCCTTTTTACTTTACATATTAATGGCCTTGGCCAAGTTTAATTCGATCAATGCCAGGACCTCTCATTTAATAAGCACCCTATTCCGGCATTACTATATGCAGATGATGCTGCTTCAATGGCCCATACCCAATTAGGGTTGCAAAGAGTTGTAATAAGTTTTGCCACGTTTATGCAATCAAGGTGCCTGGAAGTTAATATTGCTAAAACGTATATAATGAAATGCGGCAAGAATAGAGCTAAATGCCGCAAATATTTCTATTGATAATACCAAGGTGGAATGCATTATTAGATATCCGTATCTGGGCATCCATTTTGACTATGGGGGACCTGGTCCATTGCAATGTTGGCCAGGAAATTGTTGTTCTCTAGAGCCACTGGTGCTCTGGTCAACTTTACTAGAAGATTAGGCAGAAGATCTGTGCCGGAATTATTACAAATCTACAAAGCCTAGTGTCTCACTACACCTATGTATGGAGCAAGCATTTGGGGGACATATGGATGCCCAGGCTTTACAACAACTGTAAATGCTATTATTAGATATTTATAAGCAGTTCCAAATAGAACCGCTACTTTTCTTTGTCACTCTGAGCTTGGAATTTCGTATATCTCAGATTTGATTAAAACTAAACCAATTTTGTTGTGGCACAAGATTTGGGCGACATTACACACAAGTTTTAATCAGGCTATTATTAATGATTGTCTAAGTCTTAATAGCGTATCTTCTATCCCTTGGATAAATTATATCAGAAAATGTATGAGCGATATTGGCCACCCCGAATATTTTGCCAAGCCGGATAGTATTCTCTGAATCTCGAGAAAAACATTAAAAGCAGACTGTTCAGCCCACTTACAGTTTATAAGATTGTCACAAGAAATGTTCAAACCTGCGGTCCTGGATAATCAACTGTTGTTGTCATGTCATTATATTCAGCCTTATCTTGTGTATGTATCCGGGAGTTATGACAGGATGTTGCTGACAGGTTTCCGCCTGGGGACTTTTTACAGACTTACAAGTTACCCGGTCACAAATGACTGATCCGAAATTTTGGACACTTTTAGATCTGGGGGTCTCTAGTTGGCAGAGGTAGGTAACAATGTCCAAATAGGGACCCTCGCTTCTAATCTGGGTGAGGGGGATACACTCTTTGGATAACCCCTGCTCACCCGCTTGGTAGCATGGCACGAGCAGACATGCTTATCAAAGGCAATGTGTAAAGTATTTGTACCAACACTCACAGTAACACAGTGAAAACACCACAAATGGACTCCACACCAGTTTAGAGAAATGAAGTATCTTTATCTAAACTACATAGGACCAAAACGACAAAAATCCAACATACACTGTTCCAAAATATGTCTTTAAAAAGAGTTCAAAGGGTTGCACCAAAATAATCCACAGTTGCATCACTTTCAGCCCAAAGTACCTGTAGATGCGACAAAAGTACCCAGCGGCAGCTGCAGCGTCAGAAAACAAGTCATGCGTCACTCCTGAGACCCTGGGGAGGTGATGCGACAACCCCGCTGTCTGCAGCGGGTGGGTTGCGTCAAATCCGGTCTGTATTGGGAGCGATGCATTTCCTTGAATGGATTCCGGTTTGCAGGTTCTCCTGGTAGGAAGCATCTCGGACAGGCACAATGCAACGATCTTCGGGACAGCGATGATCTTTTGTGCAGCAGTGATGCGTGGAACAGCAATTATCCTCTTCTGTCATGGTCCCTCGATGCACTGGTGCTGGAATCTGCGACGGTGCTCGTAGCGATGGGATTCGGTCCGTAGGCAAGCTGTGCAACTGGTCTCCCAGCGATGACAGGCTTTGCGACAATATTAACAGCGACAGGAATCTACTCTCACCAGGGTGATGCTCTCCGCAAGCAAACAATGCTTTGGTTCTTGCAGCAGCACCCATCGCTGCGACAATCTTGGCGGCGACGGGTATCTTCTCACACTGTCAACGATGCAGTCCGCAGGCAAGCGATGCATGCAAAATTGTAGATCTTCTACTTTCCTTCTTTTCCAGCTCCCCTAACAGCAGGAAACAACCTCCAGTGGCCCCACAACTGGATCAAGCACCCTAGGCAGGTCAGAATTCACACAGCAGAGTTCAGGGGGAAAGCTAGGGGTGAAGTCCTTTTGTTCCTGGGACTTCTTAACAGGAGGCCAGCTCTCCTCAGGCCCTTGGAGATCTCTTCAAACAGGGGAACAGCAACAGCAAAGTCCTTGCCCTCTCCTTCGCAGAATAGCAACTGCAGGTCAGCCTACAAACACACAGCAGGGCAGTCCTTCCTCTTCAGTCTTCCAGCTTTTCTCCTTGGCAGAGGTTCCTTCTTGATTCCAGGATGATCTAATGTCTTGGGGTCTGGGCCCCAGTATTTATAACAATATTCTCTTTGTTCTCTGAAGGCAGAGAGGCCTTTTCCTAGTCCAAACCTGTTCTGGTCAGTCCTGGAGCACTCTGTTTACATGACTCCTTCTTTCCTTTCACAGTGCAGGGCAGAGACATCAGATGCACCACAGGAGGTGGAGTCAGCATTGTGGAGGGAAGGCACAGCCCAATTCAGGTCCCAGGTGCAACTCCTCCCACCCATCTACATGGAGATCTCTCTATTCAGCCCTGTGCTGACTCACCCTGTCTCCTGAAATCCCCCAGCCCCTGTCACTCAAACTCCAGACAAGGAATACACAACCTAGCAGAGGCAGGCTTAGATAGTTAGGCAAGAAAATACCTACTTCTAAAAGTGGTATTTTCAAACACAGAATGTTAAAACCACCTTCACTAAAAGACGTATTTTATCATTCTGAGTTCAGGCATACTAAACTCGAATTTCTACCTAGTTCACTGAGTCAGTTAGGATTATAAGATGTAATAGTCAAACTGCCCGTTCCTGCCATAGTGAAAAACGAAAATGGCTGTAATTCACTATCAGGACATGCCACACACATCAGGGCATGTCCTACCTTTTACCTACAATGCCCCCTCCTTTGGCCTTCCATAGGGGTGGCTAATATGCAGAAAAGGGAAGGTTTAGGGATGGCAAGTGGGTGCATTTGTCCAGTCAACATGGCAGCTAGCAACTGCACACAGGCACTGCGGTGGCAGGCCTGCGACACCATTTTAGGGCTACTCATGTGGGTGGCACAATCAGTGCTGCAGGCCCACTAGTAGCATTTGAATCACCAGCCCTGGGACACTCAGTGCACTTTACCGGGGACCTACTGGTAAAACAAATATGCCAATCATGGATAACCAATTTATACAGAGAGCACATGCACTTTAGCACTGATCAGCTCAGCTGTGGTAAAGTGCCCAGAGTCCTATAGACAGCCACAGGAAAACTAAAGAAGGAAGACGCAAAATGATTGGGGATGATTTATCACAACAATCCACCATGCATTATTTTGTAAGTTTTATTCTTTGCTAAGAAAAATATTAATAGTGCCTATTTTAGAAATTCGAGGTTTGAGACAATGTCGCTCAGCATATTTGGCCCTACAACTTTCAGAAAATGAAATGTTTACTTATTCTGTGGTTACTTACTTAAAATGTGTTAATAACTGAAGGAAAACAATGTGGAATATGAATCCTGGTTTTTAATACATGATGTAAATCTTTTTAATTCTTTCATCCTCTTATGATGATTGGAGTATAAATGTAAGTAACTGTATGTTTTAAACTGTGCTTTTATGATTTATACTTTAAATCGAATAAAGCTATTCTTGATTGATACAACGTAATGCGATTTGGTCTATATGAAGTAAAATTGTGAGTGTCATTGTTTTTGTAACTGTGGCAATAATAATGAGAGGTGTCGTAGTTTCTGGAAGGTGCACATAGTGTACCCACACTTAATGTAGGTGAGCACATTTCCCCAGAATGCAATAAGAGGGCTGCCACACATAATGTATTTTTATAAACGCACAGGAGATTTTTTGGAAAAGGGACCACCTGATATCCCACCCGATCTGTCAGTAGCATTCGGATCCAATACTACAGTAGCAGCCTTGATAGACATTACAAGTAGTAAAAAAAGCATTCAAGTGTATTTAGAACACACTAGATATGCAGTGGATTTTATTTTGGCAAAGAGTTTGGAGTATGTGCAATAATTGGCGACCAATGTGTGTTGTTGGCATTGAGAATTTGGAAAAAAAATAACACAACACATTATGGACATCATTGAGAACACCAAGGGGATGGAAAGTGGAAACTGGAGTTAGTCTCTTTTGGGTAATTGGGGTTTGATCCTCAAGGAAATTATTTATTTTATAGCAGTATTAATATTCTGTTGCATTCTCATCCAATGCCTCCCCCTTTGTTGTACTATTGTGCCACTGTTTTAACGCCCAAACAGAAAATATAAGCCCATGTTACCAACGCTGCTATGATGCGCCAAGTTGATGTTGATGGTCTTATGAATATAGATGAGGGATAATTAGAGGACTCATCCATCCTCGCTGTTCCAATTTCTGATGTTGACTGTAAAGTGTACCCATAGCTTCACCTTGATTGCATTTCTAATTTTTAGTCTCTATACACTTCTGATGATGTTACAGTTGCCCCGCATATGTGCCTATATTCCCTGTTTTTGCATAACTGAAAATGTATTTAGCTCATGCTAAAAGGAGGGTTGGTTAGATTATGCTAGTTGATTCTCTCGTAATGCCATGTATAATTTAGCATTCGCTGCCCCATTTTCTTTTTCAGACTCCATTTTGTGTGAGGTTCAAAACTAATCCTTCCCTGTTCCGAGAAATACCCTTTGCTAAGTTTCATTTCTTTAACAAAGAACTGCTTGTGCCAGTGGGTAGTATTCCCCAGAAAAAGAACCTCTCCCAACTTTCAGGCAGTTTGATCACAGCATAGGATGGGACAGCCTTGAGAGTGTCCTAAACTGTGCAAGATATGAGAAAAGAAACCTTATTTTTTTGTCTTTCGCTGTATGGCCACACCTGTTTGGAAAATTCCACTGTGTTCTTAGCTAACTATGCAGTATACATAATGTATCTTTATGCTTACTGTTACTCAGTTCCCTCTGTAGTACTCTTACGAGACTGTGCATAAGGAGGCCCGCTCTGAGTGTATATAAATAAATGATTATTGGTGTATATTCACCACTGTTTCTCTAACTCTTCGTTTGGTTGGAAGGCTGAGAGGTGGTCTGTAGTGACCCAGGTCACCCTAAGCGGGTAACTTCCTTCAGTATTAATAAGTCGGGCAAAAGATATGGTCAAGTTTACTAAGACCTAATTTGCATCCCTAATTCTGGAATCCTATAACACTCTAACCACTCAATATTATCTATGTACAAATATTTATTACCTGGTATGGCAGAAAATAGAGAGAAGGAGATTCTTGTTTTTCCCAATAAAAGAGTACAGAACATCATGGCCCCAAGTTTAGGAAGCAGGCTGTGCTCCTATTAACATGAGTATTTTATCTACCTCTTGTGTTGTTGGCAGTCCATTTTCAGACAACGGAATATTTAAATTAAACATTCATGCTATCAAACAATCTAAACACCTGCAAGGAAGCAGCAAGTCACTGCCTGAATATCAAGGACATAACTGAACTTTGCCTCTTTGTAAAATTCTTAAGAGCCATTTTTAAAAAGGTACCTGGTTCCACTTCATCCTTGCCAATTACATCTTTTAGTGTTCTCAAAATTGTATCTAATGAATTTTGATACTTATTGCAAGCTCTTGCAAGATTTATTTACACCATAATTAAATAGCCCCCGCTTTGATTTGATTTTGTCACAATTGAGTTTCTATGTTTTTAAACTTGTATTACTTTATGATTTTTCGCACTAACTATACAGTCTTATGTGTACTTGAAAGTTTTATTGTGGATGCTTCGCTGTTTTAATTAAACTCAATAAAGTTACTTACTTACTTACTTTCGGTAGGGATTACCTTTATTGCAGCCCTTCTGATTGATGAGAGGAGTCAGCAGATGAACTCTTTACTCATTTTGTACGGTAACTGTGCACGACTCGAAGACCCTTGTAATAGAGTTCAGTGATTAGCTGACACTATACTGGGAGAGTAAATCACTTTGCACAAATTAGCGTGCACGACAATGTTGGATTAGTTTCCTTGAAACTACTTTATTTACACATTTAGCTTCTCACAACATTATCACGATGCCCGAACATCTTGTTCATGGCCCTTCTACGCAATTTGTACACTTTGTACGGCGGAGAGGTTAGGAGTGTGCTCCCATCTTTGAATACTATTAAGGGCTCCCGTGAGCCCCCGTAGCTGACAAGCTATTGGAGATGCACCTTCGCGCCTGAGAGGCAACGAAGCCTGTGACTTTTGTTTGGCAGTCTTCTCAGCCACCCCAGAACTGATCTCTACTGATGAGGGATATTATCCCGAAACACGAGCCGTGTCTAGAGATACTGGAAATACCAAGTACTTACTTGCACCAACCTTGGTGAAACACTTACGAACTTTTTCCTAACTCTTCAAGTCATACGAACTGCATGTACCAGGATGCAAAGGGGCAATCCGGCGGAGAGGTTAGGAGTGTGCTACCATCTTTGAATACTTTTAAGGGCTCCCGTGAACCCCGTAACTGATGAGCTATTGGAGATGCACCTTCGTGCCCGAGAGGCCACGAAGCCTGTGACTGCTGTTTGGCAGCCTTCTCAGCCACCCCAGAACTGATCTCTACTGATGAGGGATATTATCCTGAAACACGAGCCGTGTCTAGAGATACTGGAAATACCAAGTACTTACTTGCACCAACCTTGGTGAAATACTTACGAACTTTTTCCTAACTCTTCAAGTCATACGAACTGCATGTACCAGGATGCAAAGGGGCGATCCGGCGGAGAGGTTAGGAGTGTGCTCCCATCTTTGAATACTTTGCACAAATGTCGTTTCTGTCTTCATCCACGGGATGACAGGGCTAGCTACATATCCACAACTTTGCTAATCTAAACGCACATCGCAAGGCTGGTTTCTAGTATGAATAAAGATCATCCCATAAAATTAGCACAGGATGCATTTCAGCTGACACCGAGGGTCCCAGCATGCTTAGACTTTACCACACAGTGGTCTAATATCTCCCTGAGAGGTGTCCGATTTGTGACAAAAACAGAGTCCTGCAAACTCTCTCACCAGGTATTGGTAATTCTTGGCTTCACACCTAGACACACTCTAGTTAGAATCTGAGTAGTGTTTGCATAGTAGGAGTACACCTGATTACTGCCCTCTTTATATGCCTGCATATATACACTGTTTTAGCACCATGATAGAGCTGTGTCTACTATTTACACTCTTGGTGCTTGTAATCACTTTCATCTGCTTCTGTCTACTGATAATCACAGCACATGTATTTTCTATACCAGAATAACGCAGGGCCAATTAATATATTGATAACGTCCCACTGTGCACTCGATCTATATTTCTCTGAGCACAAGTAAGCACGAGTGGTGTAGCGAAGGGTTCCGATCTGTTGTCAGGGTTGTCATGCTCAGTGGCTGTCAGAACCCATTTGCTCCCTAATAAGGTTAGGGGGGTTTACAGTGGCACTGTGAGCTAGCTGGTCTCTAGGCCAACACACCCTGCAGGAGTGCCAGGAATCAGTCTAAGCACCTCGCCCAAAGTTTATGTTGTCCAACAAATGTGCAGGTCGTACAGATTAGTGGGAACTACACGACATGGCTCCACCAACGTTTGTTGGGTTCTTATTTAACTGTCTATCTAAGTAACTCAGTTGTGATTCTCTCAGAGACACCTACTCACCTCCAAAATGAGAGACACCCATGGAGGGAAGGGTAATCTGCCTCAGCTGAGTAGGCCCTATGTATTGGCTGTAGGTCATTCAAACTTGTAGGATAAAGAATTTTTCCACATTGTGCTAACCCTATCTCCATTATTCATCTACTAGAAATTCTACTCTCTTCGCACAATGTCCATAAACTGAGAAGCTGGTGGAGAGGATGAAGTTGCTCTAAATATTACAGAAAATGGCAGAGATACAGTTACTATGAAATTATTACATTACGGCCTCCCGGCCACTGTGGGTACGTAACCTTTGTGGTTGAGGCACACAAAGCATTCAGAAAAGAGGTATTATATTCTTGGGTTAAGTTCCCGGCTGTGAATGTACGCACAAAGTTGTTTCGCACTTACTCTGTAGATAAAACACCAGAGGAATATTTTCCATATGTGAGCATAGAAATTTGGTTAACTTACCAAGAACACATACATTGGTTGAAATGCACCCTCCTCCATACTATATAAAATGTAAGACTTGGTCTGCTCAATAAAAAAAGAGCGACTTGGCCGGTCCTAGCTGCTTATGCACCACATCCTACTGGTAATGATTTATATACAACAGACATAGCAACACTAGCCAAAGATCTAATAAAAATTTATAGAAACCTCACATAGAACATTATGCGAACACCAACAGTTAACCCTACGCGGGCGGCTCAGGCTGCACAGCTGCAATTGGCTGCTACACATATCAGCCTTGAAACACTAAACGCCGTAATGGGAAAGGTTCCAACCGGTCAGGAGCAAATTCCGTTCTGGATGGCACAGAAAAAAAGCCAGCTTGAGCCAGTTTTTTTCCATATGGGGAGGCAGGACAAACAGAGAATACTAACAATTTGCTTGCCAATGGGGATGGCTCCCCCTGTGGAAGATTGTACCACTTGGGGTACAGTCTTCGCTGCAATCTACACCAAAATTAATGGTACCCCTTCAATAGCAGTGTTACCTGAAGTACTGAAGCAAGTACAGAATGAGTACAGGGAAGGACCTGCCCTGGACTTGGAGATGAAAATGATGGGCAAGTTTGCCACAGTATCAACAATTATGTTAAGTAACATAAAAGGGGAAGCAGCCGTATAGGCTATACGGATCACTGACATAATATAGAATGACAAAATATAGACTTACCAAAATATAGTCACCAAAATATAGAATGCCAAAATATCGAATTCCTATCTACAAACAGGTAAGTACAAAAATATCGAATCCAAAATATAGTCTGTAAAAAATATAGTCAGTAAAAATATCGAATTTTTTTAAATGTCTTAAAAGTAATTTAAAATTAATGAAATAAATATAATTAACTAAAACATACTTAAAAATACTCAAATAACCTTAAAATTAAGATATAATTAATTTAAGTTATTAATAAAAAATGTACAATATTTTACCGTAGGATAGCAGGAGGGTAACATTTAATATTACCACTCCAGTGAGTGCAACAGTAGGGAAAGTGTTGGATAGCGTAGGGGTAAAAAATACTATTCCCACTCCAGTGAGTGCAACAGTAGGGAAAGTGTTGGATAGCGTAGGGGTAAAAAAATACTATCCCCACTCCTGAGAGTGCAACAGTAGGGAAAGCTTTCGATAGCGTAGGGGTAAAAATTACTATTCCCACTCCAGAGAGTGCAACAGTAGGGAAAGCGTTGGATAGTGTAGGGGTAAAAAATACTATTCCCACTCCAGTGAGTGCAACAGTAGGGAAAGCGTTGGATAGCGTAAGGGTAAAAATTACTATTCCCACTCCAGAGAGTGCAACAGTAGGGAAAGCATTGGATAGCGGGAGGGTAAAAAATACTATTCCCACTCCAGTGAGTGCAACAGTAGGGAAAGCGTTGGATAGCATAGGGGTAAAAAATACTATTCCCACTCCAGAGAGTGCAACAGTAGGGAAAGCGTTGGATAGCGTAGGGGTAAAAATTACTATTCCCACTCCAGAGAGTGCAACAGTAGGGAAAGAGTTGGATAGCGTAGGGGTAAAAAATACTATTCCCACTCCAGTGAGTGCAACAGTAGGGAAAGCGTTGGATAGCATAAGGGTAAAAATTACTATTCCCACTCCAGAGAGTGCAACAGTAGGGAAAGCGTTGGATAGCGGGAGAGAAAAAACTTACTATTCCAACTCCAGAGCGTGCAACAGTAGGGAAAGCGTTGGATAGCGTAGGGGTAAACATTACTATTCCCACTCCAGAGAGTGCAACAGTAGGGAAAGCGTTGGATATTGGAAGGGTAAAAATTACTATTTCCACTCCACAGAGTACAACAGTAGGGAAAGCATTGGATAGCGTAGGGGTAAAAATTACTATTCCCACTCCAGAGAGTGCAACAGTAGGGAAAGCGTTGGATAGCGTAGGGGTAAAAAATACTATTCCCACTCCAAAGAGTGCAACAGTAGGGAAAGCGTTGGATAGCGGGAGTGTGAAAATTACTATTCCCACTCCAGATAGTGCAACAGTAGGGAAAGCTTTGGATAACGTAGGGGTAAAAATTACTATTCCCACTCCAGAGAGTGCAACAGTAGGGAAAACGTTGGATAGCGTAGGGTAAAAAAATACTATTCCCACTCCAGAGCGTGCAACAGTAGGGAAAGCGTTGGATAGCGGGAGGGTGAAAATTACTATTCCCACTCCAGTGAGTTTAACAGTAGGGAAAGTAATGATTTAATATATTATTAAAAATGAATTAAATATCAATACCAATAAAACATTAATTGAAATTAATAATCAATTTAATATTATGTAATAATTAATTAGAAATACAACTACATATTAGTTATTAAAAAATAATAACCTATTCATAATTATTTAACAACTAATTCATTTTCAATAACAAAAACTAATTAATAATAAAAATTAATACCAATTAAAAATTAACAGTAAATTAATTATCAATACACAAAAAGTATTTTTAATATGTAATTCATTACAATTACATTACTTCCCACCCTATTCCCCTATAAACCCACATCCCACTACAGAAAATACATTAATACAATTATCATAATTATCAAATATTTAAATAATACAAAATAATTACCAATTAAAAAATATAATTGGCAATTAATAGAAATTAATTATCAATTAAAAATTAGTTAACAATAAATTTAAAATCAATACCAAAAATGAAAAAAATATTTACTTAATCACAATTAAATTACTTCCCACCCTATTCCCCTATAAACCCACAACCCGCTGCAGAAAATAAATTTAGAAAATTAACATAATTATCAATTAATCAATTAATTCAAATTAATTGGCAATTAATACAAATTAATTACCAATTAAAAAATAACAATAAATTCAAAATGAATACCAATAAATAAATACAAATATTTAATTAATTACAATTAAATTACTTCCCACCCTATTCCCCTATAAACCCACAACCCGCTACAGAATTAAATTACGCAAAAATTAAATAACATAAAATTCATTACTTAAAATACATTAAACATACATTACAAAAATTAATATACACTTTTCACACATATACTAACATACAAAACACTTAAAAAAAATTGATATTAGAAAAAAATCGATATATTTAATGCCTATATTGTATACTTCGATATTTTGACTTCTATATTTTGAAAATTGATATTACTTACCTTAAATTTGATATTTTTAACCACTATATTGTGTCCATTCGATATTTTGTCCATTCTATATTTTTACTTCTATATTATGTCCATTCTATATTTTGGAATCGATATTATGACTGTTTACCGGCTATACACAGCCTCTCTCTTTCAAGCTATGAGTGTATGCTTTCTATCTCTGGCTGAAAAAAACATACATTGTTGCTCCTTGGATACATCTCTGGATTACAATTGGAGTCATTTTTCTGGCCCCCTGGATTGGTAACTGTCTTTTTACTACTTCTTAACCGACATTATCTCCCAGAGCGCTCTGCAGTACAACTTGTGAACTTTATTCTAAAACCATATGCATCATCGCACTGAAAATTAAGGGAACATTACAGCAGTTTCTGAAGGAACAGTTTGGGACTGGGTGTATCGTATGATGTGTACGGTCCTACTGAAGTTTTACAAATCCCATATTAGTTCAAAATTTCTTTATATTATATCATCACCTCTAGTACTTTCTCTGAGGATTAGGACATTCAAACGGTGCACAATTTGCTTGAAGCTCTAGATCAATCAGCTGCATTTTCTAATGAGGAATCGTATGATGGCACACCTAACTTTGGTGACATGTTTTGTTATAAACATTATGGTCGCCATTTTTTGCACAAAGCTAGTATCCCACGCACTGTTTACAATCGCACTCAATGGCAACATGGCCCAACATCGCCACAAGGTAATTCAAACACATTTGCACACAAGTTTGCTTATTTTACTAATTTTGAGATTTCAGACCCAGCCACATATTATTACAGACACCTGCAAGGAAAAATATGCTAACAAACACAAAGCTGATATACTCTGCTTCCTTTTTTTCCCAACTGTCTGTACAGGGTTTCAACTTTTGGAAAGACACAATAGACAAAATATATGTCTAGGGACAAACGACTTGCTGGTTCAGGGAACTGAGATCTTATTTGGAGCATGCCTTATACCACATCAAATTATTTTCCTGAATAAATCAGTGCAACAAACTTCCTGTCTTGGAATAGTCAAGATGAAGGATTTGAACACACCTTGCATTTCAACATTTTCACACTTTGAGTACTGGCAGCATAACACTCAATACCATGATACAAAATGGTTTTTTTTATTCATCAGACCCCAATTGTAAGGGATGGTGGTCTGGTCTGTGGACACAAATAGGTGTCGATCTAGATTCCTGGGCAACATCGAAGGGTTAAGGATCAATAGGAATGATCAGCGATATGTACAAACAGAACACTCTGGGGTGGTGACATCACATAGTGCTGGGAAGTTGTGCCTTGATTGGCTTAGAACCTCGACACTCTCTCAAGTGAAGCAACACTTGTCAGTTCTTTCTGATAACATGGATCTCAGGGATTTTCTATTAGTTCCCCAGAACACACGTCAAAAGTGCTTCTTGTATGGAATATGTAATGAGCTGTGGAAAATTTCTCAACAGGAAGCTGCTGAGAGATTATGTAAGATCAAGAGGGTTAATTTTGAAAAGGCTTTGGCTGTGGTTGGGAATGGTATGACCATATTTTCATTTAGAATGTATTCACCGAGCAACATTGTGTCTCTGCAATTGACATTATATAGCAAGACATGTCTATTTTACAACATGGATATTGACAATTGCGGTCCATTGTAATACTGAGCTGGACGTTGCAAACACTACGTTTGTGCCACATGCCATGGTGTTACATCAATAGTACAAATCTGTTTTCTGCATCCGATCTAATGGAAAGAGAGACAGTAATGAGGTGCAGAGATGCAAAATATAGCATGTTGCACATTGAAAAATTAGACCAATTACCTTTTTCTATGGCTGAGACACAACACACAGACTGGATAATCCATGGTTACATCACCCTACCGGTCACAACTTTCCAATTCCAATATTGTCTCCAGTACCAGCAGGTAGGCAGATACAGAGGGCTAGGAGAAGGTTATGTGCATGAGTCCTGGGAGCTACCGTTCTGGTTTAGATGCAGGAATGGAGACACGGATGTTTTCCTTAGTGGTTCTGACTGTGAAGATGTTTTAGGCGGGTCTCTAGTTTGAAAGGACATTTCTCTTTATGGGGCATCGGTTGCAAACTTGTCCTGTTATCTTAAGGGTTCCTCGGCTGCCGTGACACATCCTGTTTTCAAGTTGGTCTTGAATGTGAGCTATGTAATGCTGAATGATCAAGGTTGCTCTGGGATGGAACCGGGCATTGCTTATCTGGTGACAGTTAATTCCATAGTTACTTGTTGCACACAAGTACTATTTTCACCTGCCCAGACAGTTAAAGAGGCAACGCTATGGCATTTGATAAATGTTTCCAACATACTCTTTGATTCTCGGAGCAAACTGAAAGCCATGCTTTTTCTAAAGGATGTGACCTTAACTTCAGCCAGAGAGACGTTTGATCTCCAGGTTGCAAAGTACTCGTCTAAGATACAGACACTACTCCACACTAACTTCCCGCTGCATTTTGGGGAGCTGGTCCATCTGATCTTTAATATTTCTGATACGAAGGGAATGCACTTTTTAAAATGCTTTGGTTATAGACTGGTTAGCACCTTTTAGATGATTTTCAGAGTTATACCATCTTTCATACACTTCGTGTTGGGAAGTGTTTTTGGAGGGCTCCAGCTTGTCCTGTTACCTGGTGGTGAGAATCCTGATTTTAATTTTTCTGCTCCACAATAGACGTCACAGTTCAAACCGAAATTGTGCTGTGATGCTGTGAGCACATGGTACATTGTTTCGGCAAACCTTGGCTTCGAGAACTAAATGAGCACTGGTTTGTGTCCTTCAGGCCTGTTTGACTTAACTGCATACAACCTGTATTCCACTGCTAGCTTTGCAGCCATGAATGCGTTTTGGATATATGCCTAGGATCACAATGGGTTGCACCACTGGACATTGAAGTACTGATGGACCCCTTAAAGGCATGGGTATTTTTGTCCCCAGAGTATTCCGTTGTTGATGAATGTACTTTTTGAGTCACTGTGGGATGCTCTGGCTTCTAACGAAATGGACTCCCGCTCTATGATATGCTTACAAGATATAGTCACTCCCTCAGCAGCTACTGTGGGTACTAGATTGAATCCCCTTTGCTCCATGAATATGCTTCAAGGTGCGCCTCTGGGAACATCGTCTGCAATCGCAGGCAACCTTATTGCTGAGTCTGCCACTCAGAACAAAAAGGATTGGCCGTGGCTTTCTGACTGCTTGGTTTTTTAAATAGTGAAATTACTTTTTAACCCTTTCGCTGCTAGGCCTTCCCCTCCCCGTGCTAAGCATTTTTTGACTATTTAGATAAGTTCACGCTTAGGCCACTGTAACTTTTTGTTCACATAAGGTATCTACGCCAAATATGCATCCTTTTCTTCAAACATCCGGAGGATTTTTAAGGTACCAAGGGTTTGTGGATTCTCCTGAAGGGGACCCAGAAATTAGCCAAAATACTGCAACATTTTGTTTTTGGGGGGAAAATGGGGAAAAAGTGCTACAGAAGAAAGCATCTGGTTTTTCCCTGCAAACGGTATCAACAAAAGGGTTTGTGGTGCTGCACTACCCATCTTCCCAGCTTTCATGGACAGGCAGACCTTTGTCAGAAAACCAACATTTTCTAAACCGTTTTGGCATTTTACTGGAACAATGGGTGTGAAAGCAATAATGAATCCCTGATTGCTATACATTTCAGAAAAGGAGACAACAATCTGAATGAAGCAAGGGATCAATTGTGTGTATTCTTCAAGGCTTTCCTATAGAAACTAACAGTTGAAAAAAATAATATTGGAATTGAGTTGAAAAAAAACAGCCATTTGTACCAACATTTTAACCTGTAACTTCTAACAATGGCAGATTTTTTAAAGCAATATACTGTTATGTCTGCTGGACCTTCTGGTTGTGGTGCTATATAGGATTGTAGGTTCACGAAGAACCCAAGGTAACCAGAGCCAATAACTGAGCTGCATCTTGCAATGGATTTTCCTTGAGTACCGGGTATAGAAAAATTCATTTGGTAAAATATAAAGAGTGAAACATAGGTATCAAGGACACCTGTGTATTTCCATAATGGAAACCAAATATAGAGTTTAGAAGCAGTAGGTATTTGCTCATCTCCAAAATTGTGGATACCCATACTCGCATGTGAATTAGAGGACATTTTTCAAACTGACTTCTTATTTACAGATTGTCTTACATTTGGAAGGCAGAAATGCATAGAGAGTCAATAGGTAATTACACTTGTTCTACAATTTTGTGTTTCTCTAAGTCTCCCAATAAAAATGGTACCTCACTTTTGTGGGTAGGCCTAGTGCCTGCAACAGGAAACGGCCTTAAACCCAACATGGACATATCACATTTTTCTAGTGAAAACTGACCCTTTCTTCGCAATATGCCTAGCTGTGGATTTTAGACTCTAACTCAGCTGACACATGGGGAAACCTAGCAAAGCTGCACATTTTTTTAAACTAGACATCCAGGGGAATCCAGGATGGGCAAACTTGTGTGTCTCTCTCTGTTAGCCAAAATACATTGCAAACCTCAAACTTGGTAAAACAAAAAACATTTTTCTCACATTTCTGTGATGGAAGGTTCAGGAAACTGCAGGGAGCCACACACTTCCACCCACCCAGCATTCCCCCAAGTTTGGTGATAAAAATGGTAGCTTACTTGTGTAGGTGGGCCTAGTGCCTGTGACAGAACACTGCCCAATACCCAACATGAGTACATCAAATTTTTCTAGTAGAAACTGATGCTTTTTCGCAATGTGATTAGCTGTGGATTTTGGACCCTAACTCAGCCAGCACCTGGGAAAACCTAGCAAACCTGTATATAAATGAAAACTAGACATCCTGGGGAATCCAGTATGGGGTGATTTGTGTGGCTCTCACCCGTGTCTGATACCCAGAATCCCTTGCACCCCTTAAACTTTGTCAACAAGCACATTTTCCTCACATTTTTGTGAAGGAAAGTTCCAGAATCTGTGGGGAACTACAAATGTCCACCCACAGAGCATTTCCCCAAGTCACCCTATAAAAATGGTACCTCACTTGTGTTGGTAGGCCTAGTACCCGTAACAGAAAATAGCCCAACACGCAACTTGGGTATATCACATTTTTTCAGTGAAAAATTACCCTTATTGCGCAATGTGCCTAGTTGTGGATTTTGGACCCTCACCCAGCTGGCACTTAGGGAAACCTAGCAAACCTGTACATTTTTGAACACTAGACACCCAGGGAAATGCAGCATGGAGTGACTTGTGTGGCTCTCATCAGGTTCTGTTACCCAGAATCCCTTGAAAACCTCACACTTTGTCCAAAAAAACACGCTTTTTCATTTTTCCGTGATGGTAAGTTCTGGAATCTGCAGGGAGTCACAAACATCCACCCACAGAGCGATCCCCCAAGTCTTCTGATTTAAATATCACCTCACTTATGTGGGTAGGCCTAGTGCCCGCAACAGGAAACACCCCAAAACATGCTGTGGAGTCTTCAAAATTATCGATCACAAAACTACCTGGTTTTGCGATGGAGTCACCTGCATTTTTGGTCCCAGGCTCAGTGGCCATCTAGGGAAACCTACCAAACCCAAACATTTCTGAAAACTAGACACCTAGAGGAGTTCAGGAAGGTGTAGTTTGCATAGATGTTCCAACACTGCAAACCTCAAATTTAGCTTAAAAAGTCATATTTTCCTCACATTTCCACGTGGCATTACCACACCGGCACACATTTCCTACCACTCAGCGTTTCCCTCGGTCTCCCGATAAAATGATACCTTCCCCTCAAATGTCCTTGGGAGCTTGGGAAGCCTTAGATTCTTCCACTGAAATAACAATCAGCATACACATCCCGCTGACGTCATTTCAGTGACACTGAAACTGAAATTCAGTTTCAGTTTCACTACCTCAGTGCAAAGGGAGCTATCTCAGCCCCCTGAGCACCTGGATAGATGGGAGAGGTAGCATTGGAAAGGAGAGAATCACCCCTTTCCAACGAATGCTTGGGGATCGCCTGAGGAGGGTGATCCCCAAACAGGGATCCACCCACTAGACACCAGCGAGGGGGGAGCAGCCCGCAGCGCAAGGATTTTTGCTACCTCGTGTTTGGCTCAAAATTCAGTCTTTCTACCACTCTCGGGGGGAGAAAGCCTACTAGGCACCAGGGATTTTTTCTACGTATATAGGGGTGGGGGCTGGCCAAATGGGCATGCCAATGCCCCCACCCCCCAAAATGTCCACTGTCTTTCTGCCCCCCAGGAGGCAGATGGGGCAACAGCCCCCAATCTGCTCACCAGGGATTTTCCTAAAGTCTATATGGGTGAGGGCTGCCTAAAATGGGCATGCCAATGCCTCCACCCCCAGAAGAATTCCACAGTCTTTCTGTCCCCCCAGAAGGGAGATGGGGGTAGAAAGCCCACTAGGCACCAGGGAGTGTTTTTTAAGACATAAGGGTGGGGGCTGCTCTAAATGGGCTTGCTAATGCTCCCACCCCAAAAACTTATTTCTGAACCACAGAGGGCAGATTGGGGCAATAGCACCTTATCGCCCCCCCCCCGGTTGGGTGGCAAAATGCCCATTAGACATATGGGATATTTATTTTTATGGGCATGTCAGGGAGAAGACCCATAGGCAATGGTTTCTTCCCTTTTTTTGAGTGTTTCTGTGATATTTTTAGTTTCATCTGCCCCCACAGAAAACCACTAGAAACCAGGGAGAATTTGTGTGTGTGTGTGAACTGGAGTTTGGCTGACATTCAGTGTGTACTGACCTTTGGCTGGCATTTTGCTGGTGATGTGTGTGGTTTTGCAATTGGCTAATTGTATGTGTGGGCTCGTGTTTGATGACTGTGTGTGTAGATTGGCGCTTGCCTGATACTGTGCATGGATTGGCGCTTAGCTGGCGGCGCACGTGGACTGGTGCTTGGCTGATGGTGTGCATGCATGGCACTTGACTGGCCGTTGTGGGGATGGTGCTTGGCTGGGGGAGTGTGTGGGTGGTGCTTAACTGGTGGTGTGTGTGGATAGTGCTTAGCTGACTGTGTGCATGGATGGTGTTTAGCTGGCGGTGTACGTGGATGGTTCATGGCTGGCGGTGTGCGTGTATTGCGCTTGGCTGGCAGTGTGCATGTATGGTGCTCGGCTGGTGGTGTGTGTGGATGGTGCTGTGCGTGTACTGACTATTCGCTGGTGCTGTAGCTTGCATGGATCCCCCAGCGTTTTCTTACCCAAAATTCCCTGCAATCCTCCAATTTACAAAGTCACATTTTCCTCACATTTCTGTGTTGGTAAGTTGTAGGAACACCGTGCAAGCGCATATTTACTACCACCCAGCGTTTCCCTTGGTATTCCGAGAAAAATGATACCTCACTGTGTGGGTGCTCAAAGTAGTGTCAGCCTAAAAACGTATAAACAAACTGCCCTTTTGGTCATGCTTTGGGCCCCTATCAATCTCTGAATGTTTTTGGCCCTTCGATGTCATAGGCATTTTGCCCATCCACACAAGTAAGTTATCCTTTTTATCAGGAGACTGAGGGGAACGCAGAGTTGTCGAAAGGTAGGGCAGAATTCGACCAAGAACCCTTCAGTATTTGCCCGGCGTTAGCCGCCTCTCATACCATTCGAGATTACCAATCAAAGAGGCAGGCGCTGGAGACAGAAGGCAGGAAACAGGAGTTTATTCCGACGGAGCAGAACACGTCAAATCAGACAACAGGGTATCTTCTCGAGGTGCTCTAAACGCATCCTTGAGGCCTGGCCTCTTATACACAGGTTTATTGCTTTATTACATAAAACACATTCTTGTTAATACTTTGATGTACGGAAAGGCATCCTCGGAATCTCCGCTCCAAACCTGTTCCCACACATATTTACAGTAAAAGTCCCCACCCCGATCTCAGTAGGTGATGACTATCGCGCAGCTGGATATCCCGCCGGCTCCTGGAATGTGTGCAGCTGATCGGATCTCATGGGGTGGGGGCTTTTATCAGTCATAGATTCTTTGAAGAAGGACAGCTTCCTACTGTAAGGGGCAATAAACTGTATCCGCAGGGCTAGGTGATGGCCTGGGATCGGGCGGGACAATCGGGCACAGAGAGAGGGTGTTCATCAAAGGATGCGTGATCATTAAAGGGACGGAGGGAGGTGTTAGTCGGGTACGGGATGTGGCTCCGAGGCAGGGCCGCGCTGAAGGGGTGGTTTATGGCCCAAGCATGTGAGAACGTGGGCTGTCAGCGCGCGGGGGATGCTGGCGGGGTCAGAGAGGGAGAGACAGAGACGCGCTGGCTATCGGCAGTGGGCAGAGAGGCCATGGCATTCAAAATGGCTGCTACTTACGCGCACATTTGAGCTAAAAGGGGACAAGATGGCGCCGATAATGTTTACGTTGCAATCTAGATTTTAACAGTCCTCCCTTTTCAACATATCTAGCCAGCTTGTCAATTTATGTCTATCCCCATCATATTACGGATTTCTACATCATACAAAGCTTTCATGCGTTCAGCTTCAAAGTTCGGAGTCTTAGGGCAAACACAGTTAGCAAATAGTGAACACAGAGGTGGCAAGCATTGAATACCCAGGCAGAGTCCGCATATTACGACGATTGGTATCAGTACAATCATGAGCAACCTCCATCCCCAGTCCTTTACAGTACTCCAGAACCAACTCCCGAGCGACCATCCTTCTTGTTCCTGATGAACTTCTGAGGAGAGTCTGTGGAGGTGTTCGATGGCCTTGTAAACGGAGGGTGAATTGTCTGGTATGTAGGTACAACAGCTGGACCGGATGATACAACATGCTCCTCCACGGTCCGCCAGAACCACATCCAGAACAAGGCGGTTTTGAAGAGCCACCAGACGGACCGCCTGAAGCTCGGCTGTATTGTTTGTGAGGATACCAGCTGTAATGTTCATCGTTGTCTCGACTGCCTGGGATAAATGTCGAATGGCACGACTGTTCGCCATCGGACCCCAAAGTGGAACGAGTCCTTTCATTGCATCCAAGAATTGTGCTCCAGTGGAGTCGGCCTACTCGATGTCCTTTGCTCGTCTCTGTCGGTGATGGTTTGCCGGAGCCACATAGGTTGGAGGAAGGATGAAGGCTATGTAGCAGGTACCTCCCCAGCCCTTTGGGAGCCAGGTGTAGGCTTTTGTACCACAGACGAAGTACATGTTTGGAGAGGTGGCAAAAGAGGGTGGGTCGGTTGAGTACAAAGTTCTGGTGATGCGGCAAGTGCTGTGGCCCACCATTTGTGTCCCATGGCCTGTGATGCATACGAGGCCCGAGACATTGACGACAGATAGGGCCACAGTCAGGGTGGCAGCTGTTCGTTTCCGGAGGTAGGAGAAGGTGGGTCTGGCTGGATTGTTGAATATTTGCATCTCCACCATTTCTTTAGCGGGGATGTCCATGTGAACAGAGGCATTGGAGGATAGAGGGCAAAAAGGAGCAGCAGCTCTCCTGGTTTTGTTCAGCCAGACTCCATGATAAAAGTGTGACATAGTTTCGCCGGAAGTGGCGTTGTCTCTGTAGCTCTCTTGCGAGAGGATCAGCCAGGCAAGGCAGGAGCCATGAACAGAGAAAGGTGAAGGGATGAAGGGAATGGAATGTCCGGTGGCATGTGGTATCAACCCACAGATCCAGCAATTGTATGAAGGAGTTGTTCCAGAACTCCTTACGCCTTTCTTGGATTTGGGGTGAAAGAGAGACCAGGTAGTGTTCTTTCATGGTGGTAGGCTGTGCAGTCGTTAGAAATGTCTTATGAGCCGGTGAGTTCTCTTCCACGATCCAGAAGGTAGTCATGAGGAGGAGGCAAAAGAGAAGAGTGATAAGAAGAGCAATAGTCTTTGAGCTGTGCAAACTGTCGGTTTTCGGGTTCCTGTAGCGGGTCTTTGGATGTCCGGTTGCTTCCATCATCTTCGTATCGGGCGCTTCCATCATCTTCAAGGTGCTCGGTAGTGGGCAGAACCACAGACTTCGCTTGGTTTCTCTTCTGGCAGCCTTTGTAGTGTTAGGCCGCCGCTCTGAGAATGATAACTTAGTCAGTGGTCTGCTTTGCCGAAGCTCCCTCCTTTCGTCGCAGGTTATACCCTTCTCTGGATGGCACAGTGGGATCAGGGAATTTCGCCAATTCGAGTGTCTCTGTTTCAGGGTAGCAGCTCAGGGATGGTCGGTCTTTGTTCAGGAGCTCTTCCTGGGTGCTCACGTCTTCGGTCGACGTCAGGGCCGGACAGATTTTCTTGCAATGATGTGCATGCAGCCAATTTCGCTTCCCCTCCACTCGAAGAGCTGTTCGGGTGGTGATCAAGACTTGCCAGGGGCCCGTCCAGCGGGGTTCCAGACTCTTCTCCCGCTGGAAGTTCCGAATCAGGACGAAATCTCCAGGCTGGATGGTATGTCCGGGGCCCCTGGAAGCATCGGGGATGGCCTGCAGCACCTGATGATGAATAACAGACAGTGTTTTAGTTAGGTTATACAGGTAGTCAGACATTAGGACGTCCGGGACGTCGTGAATAGATGTCGGTTTGGGTGCGGACCAGATACTCATGGGCCGGCCGAAAACGACCTCGTAAGGGGTCAAGTGGTGTTTGGTGGGGGTGGAACGCATTGACAGCAATGCTAGGGGGAGAGCGTCTGGCCATTTTAGTCCTGTGGTAGCCACTATTTTCGCCAGTTTTAGTTTCAATGTGGCATCGTGCCGCTCGACCAGTACAGCAGATTGGGGGTGGAAAACTGCGTGGAATTTCTGTCGTACCCCCAGTCCTTTCAGGATGAGCTGGATAACCTCGGCTACAAAATGGGGGCCATTGTCACTCCATAAAATACGGCAAAGGCCGTAGCGAGGGAAGAACTCTTTCAGTAGTACTTTTGCAGTGGCAATAGCAGTGTTGTCACGCGTCGGGTAGGCTTCCACCCATTTGCTAAAAGCGCACACAACAACAAGTACATACTTCAGTCCTTGACATCTCTCTAACTGGATATAGTCCATCTGTAGGACTTCAAATGGATGGTTAGGGACCCCAAACCCTCCCCGGGGTATGACAGTTCCTTTCCCAGGGTTGTGTTGCAGGCAGACTAGACATTGTTGGACTAATCATTTGGCTGAGTCTGTAATTCTATCGTTATGCCAAACTCGGGAGACGAGTTCGGCCATAGGGGCAGATCCTATGTGTGCAGGGGAATGGGCCATCGTCAGTATGGGGATCAGGTACGAGTTGGGTAGCAACCATTTGTTTGTGTCTTTTGTCCGCCAGCAGCCTTCATCATCCTTTAATCCCACCCGTGCCCATTCAGTCAATTCTTGTGGTGAACTGGCCATTTGGATGTCCCTAATAGTTTCCCTAGCGTCCGTCCATTTTTCTGCTTGTGACCTAGTCACGTACATGCGAGTCGTCGTCCTGTTCTCAGCTGTGGTTCGGGCAGTGATGTCGGCCAGTGCATTTCCCTGTCCAATTATGTCTGTCACCTTTTTGTGTGCTTGGCATTTGATTACGGCAAGTTGTTTGGGGAGGAGAACCGCTTCAGTCAGAGCGGAGACTAGATCTCCGTGCAGGATGGGCGTGCCATGAGATGTCAGAAATCCCCTCTCCTTCCATAAGAGCCCAAAATGATGAACCACCCCGAAGGCATACTGGCTGTCCGTGTAAATGTTTGCTGTCGTCCCCTGTGCTAGGATACATGCTCGTGTGAGGGCAATCAGTTCTGCCGCCTGGGCAGATCGTTGCGTGATGCGTGCGGTTTCAACTACAGTTCGGGCTGTGGTAACTGCATAGGCAGCTGAGGTGGTGCCGTCGGGGAGTTTAATGCAAGAACCGTCTACCCATAGCTCTCCGTCAGGGTTTGGGAAGGCAGTGTCTCGGAGGTCAACTCTACTCCTAGTCTGTTCGTCCGTGAGGGTCACACAGTCATGCATTGGGGGCACATCGGGATCGTTTTCAGGCAGAGGCAGCAAGGTGGCTGGGTTCAGTGTGGTGCATCGTTCCAGCGTGATGTGAGGTGCGAGCAGTGTCAGTTCGTACCCAGTCAGTCACGCGCTGGTCAGGTGTTGTGTCTTTGTCTGGTTTAGGAGGGTGTCAACAGCATGAGGCACTAGTACCGTGAGGGAATTCGAGAGTACGATTCCCTCACTTTGTCAGATAGAGACAGCAGCAGCGGCTACTGCTCGAAGGCAGGCAGGCAAAGCTCTTGCTACAGGGTCAAGAGTGGCAGAGAAATAGGCACATGGTCGTTGTTTGGGGCCAATGGACTGAGTCAGGACAGACAAAGCGCATCCCTCCCTTTCGTGAGTGTAGAGAGAGAAGGGCTTTGTATAATCAGGGGTTCCTAGGACGGGCGCTGAACAAAGGGCGTCTCGTAGTTCCTTGAAGGAGGATTGACATTCAGGGGTCCAAGGGAGCGGGAAGGGGACATCTTTAGCCAGTAGGGAAAGTAGTGGTTTCACAGTGAGGCTGAAATTTGGCAACCATTGTCGGTAGAAGAAGGTGAGGCCTACCAAAGAGCGGACTTGCTTCGGGGTTTTAGGGATAGGGGTCTCTAGAATAGCCTGTATTCGATCGGGTGTGAGCTTTCTCCCGTCTTTGGACAAGAGGTGGCCTAGGTAAGTGACTTGAGGTTGGCAGAATTGCAACTTCTTCTTGGAGACCTTGTGGCCATTTTCCGCGAGGAAGTGCAGGAGTTGGATGGTGGCTGTGACTGCAAGTGGAGTGGTGTCGACCGCCAAAAGGATATCATCGACGTACTGTATCAACACCACTCCATCCGGCAATTGGTCTGCATCCAGCTGTCTCTTGAGGGCCTGGCTGTAGATGCTTGGACTTTCAGTGTAGCCCTGGGGTGCTCTGCAAAATCTGTATGAGCGGGATTTTAAAGTGAAGCCGAAAAGGTAGCGGCTGGCCGAGTGAATGGGGATGGAGAAAAATGCGTTCTTGAGGTCGATTACCGTAAAGGTGGTGGCAGTGGAAGGAATCAGGGTCAGAATGGTGGTGATATTTGAGACTACAGGGTACTGGGGTACAACCACTTTGTTGACTTCTCGTAGGTCGATGATGAAGCGGTACGCTTTTTCATCTCCCTCACCCTGCTTCTTCACAATGGGTAGGATAGGGCTGTTGCAAACATTGCTAACTACTTCTTCAACCACTCCTACATCTACCAGGGACTGGATGATTTTTACCAACGCCTTCTCTCCTTCGGGCGATATCCGATACTGCGGGAGTTTGGGGAGTACTGCGTCCTGTCGAACAGTTATGTGTACAGGGTCTATCATCATGCATCCGAGTCAGTCTTTGCCCATAGGTACAGAGGTAGGATGTCGAGTAAGGACAAGTCAGTGTCAGTGATAGAAAACATGCGTTGTGTGCGACAAGATCTGAGCAGTGTTGGGTTGTCGTACAGAATGACTCGAACTCCGTCTTGTGAACACCTAATAGTAGCTCGAAAATGTTTCAATAAGTCAAGTCCCATAAAGGCGTCGGGGGTGTTGGAGGAGAGCAAAAACGCCGTGTCAGTGGTGTTATTGTCCAAGTTAAAAGAGATCGGTGTGGACAAGGGATTAGTGGAGGGCGTTCCATCAAAACCTATTGATGTCACATGTGAGCCAGACAAGGGTGCCCTGGGAATCAATCGTTTAGACAACGCACTACGTGTTGCACCAGTATCTACCAGAAATGGAGACTTCGTACCTAGGACCTTAGCGGTGACATAAGGGCCTTGCTGGTCATCATAGAGCTCGACTGGATCCCTTCCTTGCCCTTGGCAGTCCTATGCAAAGTCGTGGGCATTGTCGCAGTCAGACTGTTGGCACTGATTCTGTCGGGGACAGTCAAACGTGTTCGGTCTACCAGGTCTGTCATTGTTGGTGTCGCTTGTGTGCCCTCGTCCATGTCCTCTATTTCTCGGCCCGCCGAATACGTCTCTCGTGTCTTTATTTCTGAGTGCTTCTTGCAGAACTGGACATTGAGATTTCCAATGGCCAAATCCTTTGCAAAACGCACACTGGTTCTCATCGAGGTCTGTTCGTGGAACGCCGGGTGCGGGTGTGCGGTCTCTAGGGGGTGGATTTCTAGGAGCATTCGACTGGTAGTTCCCTCTATACTGTTCCCTTCCTATAGTCACCCCTTGCAACTGAGCAATCATTACCCTCTCTTTCTTTTATTTCTTCCTTTAATTTGTTAGCGGCCAGGTGAGCTGCCTTGCATAATTCCTTTTCTAACCTGACCTCATTTCTCTTCTTTCGCTGTTCTGTTTCTTTGCGCCACATGCCGAAGCTATCAAGCATAGTGGGTGTTGTCTTATTGTTATAAAGGGCTGTTTCCAGCGCGTTTATTTTGTCGTTATCAAAGGATCCTATCAGTGGCCACTGACTTCCCCGATCCTTTCTCGTGTACTTATGCCACAGCTTACTATAAGCCACGGTGACTAGTCCATATTTAGTAAACATGTCCTTATTAGGGGTGCCCTCCAGTGGAGCCGGATGGTTCACCTCCAATAAGCGGTCCGGGCTGAACCAACTACCAACAAACGGGGCGAAGACAGGCATGACGGGTTACAAAGGGGACAAAAGTCTGCACTACCTATCCTTCACTATCCGGAAAGACTAAACAGAGTATTGCGACCCTGTGCTTATTTGTGAATAGAGAATAACCCAAAGAGGACCAATTCCGAACGATCAATGTTCGGATAAACAATCAATCAAATGAGGGATAAAAAATAGGCACGACGGATTACAACGGGGCAAAAGCCTGCGTTACCTGTCCTTCACTATTCACAAGGACTAAACAGAGTATTGCGACTCTGTGCTTTTTTGTAAATAGAGAATGATCCAAAGAGAACCAATTCCAAAACAGTAAATGCTTGGATAATAATCAATCAAATGGAGAGGGAAGTAGGCACGACGGATTACAATGGGGGCAAAAGCCTGCGTTACCTACCCTTCACTATCTGCAAAGACTAAACAGAGTATTGCGACTCTGTGCTTGTTTGCAAATAGAGAATCTCTCAGAAACAATCAAATGAATAATACTAGTATTTTCAAACAATCAAACAATCAATTCGCAATTCGTCGTGTTACACGACCTTACCCGGACCGCATGGACGTTTTCTCGTCTTCCGCTTCCAGCGCCCGATCGTCCTCTATTCTCCGTAATTGCTGTGGCACTCCTGATGGTTCCCAGTCAGGACCGTAGATCACTCGAGAGACGTCTGCTCGGAACCGGTGAAGTTCGGATGATCGGCTGCCAGACGAGGGTCTATCGGGCAGGTGTACTTCCCGATCGTTGCAGTCATTCACTCTGTCGTTGGGACCTCTCTCACTGGATCCACGCGTCGCTGATGAGCCCCACGTTGGGCGCCAATTGTCGAAAGGTAGGGCCGAATTCGACCAAGAACCCTTCAGTATTTGCCCGGCATTAGCCGCCTCTCATACCATTCGAGATTACCAAACAAAGAGGCAGGCGCTGGAGACAGAAGGCAGGAAACAGGAGTTTATTCCGACGGAGCAGAACACGTCAAATCAGACAACAGGGTATCTTCTCGAGGTGCTCTAAACGCATCCTTGAGGCCTGGCCTCTTATACACAGGTTTATTGCTTTATTACATAAAACACATTCTTGTTAATACTTTGATCTACGGAAAAGCATCCTCGGAATCTCCGCTCCAAACCCGTTCCCACACATATTTACAGTAAAAATCCCCACCCCGATCTCAGTAGGTGATGACTATGGCGCAGCTGGATATCCCGCCGGCTCCCGGAATGTGTGCGGCTGATCGGATCTCATGGGGTGGGGGCTTTTATCAGTCATAGATTCTTTGAAGAAGGACAGCTTCCTACTGTAAGGGGCAATAAACTGTATCCGCAGGGCTAGGTGATGGCCTGGGATCGGGCGGGACAATCGGGCACAGAGGGAGGGGGTTCATCAAAGGATGCGTGATCATTAAAGGGACGGAGGGAGGTGTTAGTCGGGTACGGGATGTGGCTCCGAGGCAGGGCCGCGCTGAAGGGGTGGTTTATGGCCCAAGCATGTGAGAACGTGGGCTGTCAGCGCGCGGGGGATGCTGGCGGGGTCAGAGAGGGAGAGAGAGAGACGCGCTGGCTATCGGCAGTGGGCAGAGAGGCCATGGCGTTCAAAATGGCTGCTGCTTACGTGCACATTTGAGCTAAAAGGGGACAAGATGGTGCCGATAATGTTTACGTTGCAATCTAGATTTTAACAGAGTGGTAGGAAATTTGTGCCGAGCAGTGATTCCACAACTTTCCCCCGCAGATATCACAGTAAAATCTGACTTTTTAGCTAAATTTGAGGTTTGCAGCGGATTCTGAGTAGGAAAATTATGAGGGATCACTGCAAGCCCCATCTCCCTGGACTCCCACAGGAGACTAGTTTTTTAGAAATGTTTGGATTTTTTAGGTTCTCCAGATGTCTGCAAGTCCGGGGCCAAATCACAGGTGCCCACCTATCTATCACAAAACTATCTGATTTGGGGGTCACATGCGTTTTTGGTACCGGGCTCAGCGGCAATTAAGGGAAACCTACCAAACCAAGACTTTTCTGAAAACTAGATACCTCGGGAAGTCCAAGGAGGTGTGACTTACATGGATCTCCCGTAATTTTCCTATCCAGAACCACCGGCAAACCTCAAATTTAGCTAATAAAATCACATTTTCCTCACTTTTCTGTGTGGAAAAGTTGTGGGATCACCGTGGAGCCACACATTTACTACCACCCAGCGTTCCCCCAGGTTTCCAGATAAAAATTATTTCTCACTTGTGTGGATAGAAACACTGACCGTGACAGGAAATGGCCCAAAATGTACTGTGGAGACTTTAAAATTATCGATCCGAAAACGACCTGTTTTTGCGAGGGTGTCATGTGCGTTTCTGGTCCCGGGCTCGGTGGCCATATTGGGAAGCCTAAAAAACCCAGATGTTTCTGAAACTAGACACCTAGAGAAATTCAGGGCAGTGTGGCTTGCATGGATCTCCCAACATTTTCCTACCCAGAATCCCTTGCAAACCTCAAATTTAGCTAATAAAATCACATTTTCCTCAAATTTCTGTGTAGGAAAGTTGTGGGATCACTGGCCCACCACAAATTTCCTACCACCCAGCATTCCCCCAGGTCTCCTGATAAATATGACACCTCACTTGTGTGGGTAGACCTAGCTTCCAGCGACAGGAAACACCACAAAACCATACTGTGGAGACTTCAAAATTATCGATTGCAAAACTACCTGGTTTTGCGAGGGTCTCACCTGCATTATTGCTGCTGGGCTCAGCGGCCATCTAGGGAAACCTACTAAACCTAAACGGTTCTGAAAATTAGACACCTAGGGGAGTCCATGGCAATGTGACTTGCATGGATTTCCCAACATTTTCCTACACAGAATCCCTTGCAAACCTCACATTTAGCTAATAAAATCACATTTCCCCAATTTTCTGTGTAGGAAAGTTGTGGGATCATTGGGCCGCCACAAATTTCCTACCACCCAGCGTTCCCCCTGGTCTCCCGATAAAAATGGTACCTTACTTTTGTGGGTAGGCCTAGCTTCCCACAACAGGAAATACCCCAAATATTATGGTGACTTCAAAATTATCGATCACAAAACTACCTGGTTTTGCGCGGGAGTCACCTGCGTTTTTGGTCCTGGGCTCAGTGGCCATCTAGAGAAACCTACTAACTAAACCTAACAGTTTTTGAAAATTAGACATATAGGGGAGTCCAGTGAGGTGCAGCTTGTTTTTATATCCCGACATTTTCCTACCCAAAATGCCCTGCAAACCTCAAATTTAGCAAACAAAATCACATTTTCCTCACATTTGTGTATGGGAAATGTGTGGGCTGACTAAAATTACCTTTCACCTAGCATTCCCCAAGAGTCTCCTGATAAGAATCAGAATCAGAATAAGAATCCCTTGGGGGGATTCTTGGCTTCACACCTATACAAACTCTAGGTACACTCAGAGAAGGGTAGGAGTGTGCCTGATTACTGCCATGTTTATATGCTTGCATATAAACACTGTTTTTGCACAAAAGTAGATCTGTATCTACTATTTATGCTCTTGGTGCTTGTAATCACTTTCATCTGCTTCTGTCTACTGATTATCACAGCACATTTATTCTATCCTCTCCCTGGAGCGATATCCCCAGAAGACAAACCTTTAGGAGGACTTTTAGCCGTCGTCCTTCCCTTCCCCCAAGTCAGGAACCAGGCCCTCCAACCCAGGGTCGGTACCCTTAGGCTGGGTCTGTGCCTTTCAATCCAGGACTTCTGGGGGAGTACAACCACGCCCCCAAGGGACACACACTCCTTTGTGTAAGAGTATGCCTGTTGCAGCACTCCCCCAGCCTCCTGTCCACCTGACAGGGCATGAAGACACCCCAGGCCAGACTTGACCTCACCAGAGTCAGTCCTGGGGTGCTCTGACCTCAGAGCTCTGACCTCTGATCCACTGGTTCTTCCACTGTGGACTTTGTCCTCCTCATCCCTCTCTCTGGTCTCACACACCCTCCCAAATGGAGAGGTGCTGCCAGACACCAGAACTGGTGGGGTGCTGGTTACAGAAGTCTCCCACAGCTCAACTGACACCTTTGGATCCCCTTTAGGGAATGACCTTCTGGTACAGAACATGCCCCTCTCTTGATACATCCCTCCCATTACTCCGGGACCTATCTGGGTTACCACTACCCTCCCCCACCTCACTTGGTTAGGGAAAACCTAAGGCACATCCTTCAGGACTATTCCGATACTTTTTCAGACCCTTCGGGATCTACCAAAAGGTCTGCCTCAGGTGCGATTTCCCTGGGGGCAGAGAACTCACACCCCACCAGGTGTTTTGCCTAGCTCTGGGAAATAGGGACTTAAATAGGCTCTCCAACAATGGAATCACACAGCCCCAAACACGTGTTAACCAAGCTACCCTTTGCATCTCCAACCAGTGCCTCGCACAAGTACCCCACACCACTGAGATTGGCAAGACAATGTCTGACTTTCTCTGTCATTCAACCCACACTATTTGGGCGGAGTCCACACTCATACACTAGGACTTCTACCATGGGTGAACCCCTCTCCCTGCACCTCTCATCTAGATTCGGTAGAGTGTCCCACCCAACACTAGGACTATGAACCCCTGTGCCAGATACCAAATCCACCTCAGGAACACTGTGCACAACTGGAGCTACCTCATATCATTGAACCCACAAGTGTATGTTAACCCCTTCCTTCAAGTCAGGCACTTTATCTCTGGGTGTGTGTACTTCTCCCTCTGCACTAGATAACACATTTTTGCTACCACCATCTGAGCTGGACTCCACCTCCAGCTCAGACAAGTTCACTTCCTGAGCTGCACACATTTTTTGGGGGGGCTGAGGCCCTCTTTGTCTCAGCCCTCTCGAGCTCCTCATCAAGGCCTCTTAGCCTCGGCTCAGAAGCCAGAGGCCCTTCATCATTTTCTGTTTCTCCCTCACTTTCAAAGAAATGCTCCTCCTCAGGTAGTGTTAGCCTCCAGCGTGCAAGATCATACTGGAATAGGGCTGTCTCTAGATCCTCCCTGGGCCTTCTCTTCACAGGCAGCCCCCTTTCCCTGCAGAAAACACATAGCTCCCTCATCGTGTACATGAACATGTGCCAGAAGTCAAGTTCCATCTTGTCAAGACTTCACAGGTGCAACAACTTACCTGAGTCTCAGTAACAAAAATACTTCCAGGAGGACACCAGAAAACAGAAAAAGATAACATGTGGTCACGTAATGATCTTCACTATACTATCAGTGTACACCAATCACTGTATCTGGGACACAAATGAAAGTTCAGATCCTCACTGCTGACCACCAATGTTAGAAACGGTGGTCTCTAGTTGGCAGAGTTAGGTTTCTTTGTCCAAGTAGGAACCCTTCTTCCTAGTCAGGATAAGGGGGTTAAACTTCTAAAATAACTCCTGCTCACCCCTTGGTAGCATGACATGAGCAGACAGGCTTATCTCAGAGGCAGTGTGTAAAGCATTTGTGAACCCATATAGTAGCACAGTGCAAAAACTACAAATGGAAACCACACCAGTTTAGACAAAAAAGTCATTATTATCTAAACCAAACAAGACAAAAATTAAAAAAATCCACAATACAGTGATAAAATATTATTTTCAAATAGATGAAATAGTTCAGTTCAAAGCAAATTGTAGATGCAATACTTTTCACATAATGTACCTTGGATGAGTCGCACACACAAACAAAAAGGGTAATATGGAAGGTGATGCATCAGTACCTTACACTCAGAGAAGGTGATGCGTCGGTTCCTTGCTCCGGGAGAAGTGATGTATCGGTTCCTTACTGCTGCGCAGGAGAGGTGATGCGTCGGTTTCTTACCGGAGAGGAGGCGATGCATCGGTATCTTACTGGGTGGGGAGGTGATGCGTCCGTTTCTTATTGCGTCTCCCAACAATGTGGCAGACTTGGCACCTCGCTGCAATGTGATGGTCTGAGGCAATGACTAGGTTCTTGCGACAGTATCGGTGCAGTGATCTGGGACTTCGGAGACCGATGCACTCAATGTGGCGTGCGGCGATTTCTCGAGCTGGCGGCAGGTGCTGCGAAGGTTTCTTCAACGATGTGTCGGAAACAGGTGCGCATGCATCACACTTATCGCTGTTGCATTGCTTTTCCAGCTCCCAACAGCCAGAACAACCTCCAGAGCCCCAGAACAACTACAGGCACCTATTGGCAGGTCCGAACTCCAGCAAGGAAGTTCAGGGGAGCTGTCGGTTAAATGATTGTGTCCCAGAGACTTCAAAACTTGAGGCAAGCTCTTCTTCAAGCCCTTTGAGATCTTCCTCTAGCATGGAACACAGCAAACAGCAAAGTCCTTTTCCCTTTACTTGGCAGAAAGTAGCCACAGTAGGCCAACCGCTGACAGCAAACAGCACAGGGGCAGTACTCCTCCTCAGTTTCTCTAGCTCTTCTCCTTGGTAAAGGTTCCTCTTGATTTCCCAGAAATTATGAAAGGTCTGGACCCCTCTTTTTATACAGCAAAATCATTTGATCTCTGGTGGCAGAACAGTCTTGTGCTCAGTCAAACCCAGTTCTGTCCTCTCTGGTGCAGCTTTCTGGTAGGAGATGGTGACAGCATTGTGGAAAGGAGACCAGGCCCATTCAGGTGAAATTAAATTGTCTTCCCCTACTCTAAATGCAGCCCAGGTATATTCAGCCCAGCCCTGACTCATCCAGACTCTCTAGAGCCACTGCACCTCCCCAGCCCTTGTCACTCCAAAGTCAATACACATCCTAGCAGATGCTCAATGGATGGCTAAGCCAGAAAATACCCACTTTCTAAAAATTGTATTTTCAAACACAGAATGCAAAAACCACCATCACTAAAAGATGCATTTTAACATTCTGACTTCAGCCATACTACATTCTATTTGCCTACCTTGTTCCCAGGGTTAGTGATGTTCATACAATTTCATAAGCAAACTCCCCATTCTACCCTAAGGGAACAGGTAGCCTTGCAATAGTGAAAAACGAAATTGGCAGTATTTCACTATCAGGACATGCCACACACACCAGGGTATGTCCTACCTTTCACAGCACTGCACCTGCCCACAAGGGTACCTTGGACCTAAATTAGGTGTGACTAACATGTAAGAAAAGGCTAGGTTAGGCCTGGCAAGTGGGTGCACTTGCCAGGTCGACATGGCCCTTTAAAAATGTGTGCGCAGACAGTACAGTGGTAGGTCTGGGATACATTAACAGGCTTCTTATGTGGGTGGCACAATCAGTGCTGCAGGCCAACTAGCAGCATTTGATTTACAGGCCCTGGGCACACATAGCTCACTGTACTAGGGACTGACCAGTAAATCAAATATGCCAATCACGGAATCACCAATCCATCATAACAATTTACAAGGAGAGCATATGCACTTTAGCACTGATCAGCAGTAGTGAAGTTCCCAGAGTCATAAAACCAAAAAAAAACAGGTCAGAAGCAGAAAGCCCAAAAAGCAAAACAGTCTAGAGATAAACCTGCTGGACAAGCCGGGTCTAACAAGGTTCAATCAATCCCTGACACAGTGGGGTGACCCGGAAGGGGTCTAGTGGGTTTAAATGTTATGTACTTTTGGTAAGGTTTAAAAGTAAGGGACCTTAGGTCTTTGATTGCATAGGAAAGACGCCTCTTTCTGGCTAATCTAGCCGTTAAAAACAGCTTCCACTACATGGATGCTGTTTCTCTCTTTAGTTCTTCTATGGAATCACTCTCAAAAATGGCATAATTCCTTCTCTGACTCAAAAGGCGTAGGCATTCTGTGTTATAGGCCTCTTTTACCTGGATAACTACTGCCCTGCCTTTATCGGTGGTTGTTATTACTATCTGTTGGTCATCTCTCAATTCTTCTATGGCTTTCTTTTCCAAGGCTGTCAGATTGCCTAGTGCCCGTGACAGGAAATGTCCAAAAATGCAACGTGGGCACATCACATTTTTCCAGTGAAAACTGACCCTTTTTTTCACAATGTACCTAGGTGTGAAAGTTGGACACTCACTCAGCTGGCACCTAGGGAATCCTAGCAAATCTGCACAATTTTTTTTTTCAAATCCATGATGGGGTGACTTGTATGGCTCTCATCAGGTTCTGTTACCCAGAATCCCTTGTAAACCTCAAACCTTGTCAACATTTTCCTCAATTTTCTGTGATGGAAAATTTTGGAATCTATGTGGAGCCACAAACCTTCACCCACCCAGCATTCCTTCACGTCTCCCGATATTAATGGTACCTCACTTGTAAGGGTAAGCCTAGTGCCCGTGACAGGAAACACCCCAAAACATGCTTTTGAGTCTTTAAAATTATCGATCACAAAACTACCTGGTTTTGAAAGGGAATCACCTGTGTTTTTGGTTCCGGCCCCAGCAGCCATCTAGGGAAACCTACCAAACCCAAACATTTCTGAAAACCAGACACCAACGGGATTTTAGGGACGTGCAGCTTGCGTGGATCTCCCAACATTTTACTACAGAGAATCCCTTGCAAGCCTCACATTTAGCTAAAAAAGGCACATCTTTCTCAAATTTCTGTGTAGCATCACCACGCCAGTACACATGTCCTATCACCCAGCGTTCACCTTGGTCTCTTGATAAACTTATATCTCTGTGGGCACTAGAGGGATTTCCTTATCCCCCATATAGCCCAGGAGCTTGGGAAGCTTTAGATTCTGTCACTGAAATGACAATCAGAGCACACATCATGCTTACGTCATTTCAGTGAAACCGAACTGAAATTCAGTTTCACTGCCCCCTGAACACTGAGGCAGATTGGAGAGGTATCATTGGAAAGGGGAGAATCTCCCCTTTCTAATGGCACCCCTCCCTTGTGTATCCCTGCTTGGGAATAACCTCAGGAGGGCAATCCACAAGCAGGGATTCACCCACTAGGTGCAATGGAGGGGGAAACGGCCCCTTGGGCAACAGCTTTTGCTCCCCCCACTGTTGGCTCAAAATTCCTTCTTCCCTCAGGGGGCAGAAAACACACTAGGGAACAATTTAAAAAAAAAATCCATACAGGGAGTAAGGCTTCCCAAAATGGGCATGCCAATGCCCCTACCCCCCCAAAATAAAAAGACACAATCTTTCTGCCCCCTCCGGAGGCAGATGGGGGCAACAGCCCCCGATCTGCTCCCCCGGAGGGCAGAAAGTATACTAGGCACCAGAGATTTTTTTAATGACTATAGGGACGGGCTGCCCGAAATGGGCAGGCTAATGCCCCACCCCCTAAAATTCCACGGTGTTTCTGACCCCTCTGTGATGCAGATGGGGCAATAGCCATCGATCTGCCCCTGGGGGGCCAGAAAGCACACTTGGCGACAGGTATTTTTTCTCAATGTCTATAGGGGTGGGGGCTGCCCAAAATTCCTCCACTCCCCTAAAATATTCCAGTCTTTCTGCCCCCAGGAGGCAGTTGGGGGCAATAGCCCATGGTCTGCCCCCTGGGGGCGGGAGGCAGAAAAACCCACTAGGCACCATGGATTGTTTTTTATACGTAAGGGTGGGGGATTCCCAAAATGGGCATGCCAGTGCCCCCAACCACCATAATAACTGCCAGGTATTATGTTTCTTTTTATATGTAGGGTTGGGGGCAGCCTGGAAAGGCCATACTAATGCCCTACCCACAAAAAAATATTTCTACCCCCCAAAAGGCAGATCGGGGCAATAGCCCCTTATCTGCCCCCAGGGGGTCAGAAAGCTCAGTAGACACCAGGGATATTTTTATGGGCATGTCAGGGAGAAGCTCTACAGGCAAGCGTTGCTCCTTTTTTTTAGGCACACATTTTGGCTGTTTTAGTGATATTTTTTGTCTCATCTGCCCCAAACCTAAGGCAGAAAACCACTAGAGGCCGGGGGGAGATTGTGAGTGTGTGAACTGGAGTTTAGCTGACAGTCTGCGTGTACTGACCTTTGACTGGCATTTTGCTGGTGGTGTGTGTGGTTTTGCACTTGGCTAATGGTGTGTGTGGACTCGCGCTTGATGACTGTGTGTGTAGATTGGTGCTTACTTGGTGGTGTGAGTGGAGTGGTGCTTGTCTGGTGGTGTACTTGGACTGGTGCTTGGCTGACGGTGTGCATGGATGGCGCGTGGGTGACCGTTGCGGGGAGGGCGCTTGGCTGGCGGAGTGCGTGGGTGGTGCTTGACTGGTGGTGTGTGTGGATTGTGCTTAGCTGACTGTATGCATGGATGTCGCTTGGCTGGCAGTGTACATGGTTGGTTCCTGGCTGGCGGTGTGCATGGATGGCGCTTGGCTGGTGGTGTGCGTGGATGGCACTCGGCTGGCGGTGTGAATGAATGGCGCTTGGCTGGTGCTGTGCATGGATGGCACTTGGCTGGCGGTGTGCGTGTACTGAGTCTAGGCTGGCGGTGTGGCTTGCATGCACCCCTAGCATTTTCTTACCCCGAATCCCCTACAAACCTCCAATTTACTTACAAAGTCAAATTTTCATCATGTTTCTATGTTGGTAAGTTGTAGGATAACAGCGCAGGCACATATTTCCTACCAGGCAACGTTCCCCTTGGTCTACCAAGAAAAAGTATATCTCAATAGTGTGGGTGCACAAAGTAGCGTCAACCATAAAAACATATAAACTAAATGCCCTTTTAGACAAGTATATGGTCCCCCTCAATCTCTACACGTATTTGGCCATTAAAAGTGATAGGCATTTGGCCCATCCAAACAAGCAAGGAATGATTTTTATTTCCAGAGGGCAACGCTGAGTGGTAGGAAAGTTGTGCTGTGCAGTGACCCCACACATTCCCATGCAGATATTAGAGGAAAATTAGACTTTTAAGTAAATTTGAGGTTTGCAGCGGATTCTAGGTAGGAAAATGTTGAGGGATCAACGCAAGCCACACCTCTCTGGACTGCCACGTGTGTCTAGTTTTCAGAAATGCCTGGATTGTTTAGGTCCCCTAGATGTCTGCAAGCCAGGTGCCCACCTATCTATCACAAAACGACCTGGTGTTTCAAGGGAGTCACTTGCGTTTTTGGTCCCGAGCTCAGTGGCCATTGAGGGAAACCCACCAAACCCAGACTTTTCTGAAAAATAGACACCTCGGGAAGTCAAGGGAGGTGCGACTTGCATGAATCTCCCTGTCCAGAATCCACTGCAAACCTCAAATTTAGCTAATAAAATCAGATTTTCTCAATTTTCTTTGTGGGAATCGTGTGGGATCACCAGGCCGCCACAAATTTCCTATCACTCAGCATCCCCCCAGGTCTCCAGATAAAAATGGTTCCTCACTTTTGTGGGTAGGCCTAGTGCCCTCAACAGGAAATGGCCCAAACTGTATTGTGGAGACTTCAAAATTATCGATTGCAAAACTACCTGGTTTTGCGAGGGAGTCACCTGCGTCTTGGGGCCCGGCTCAGTGGCCATCTAGGGAAACATACTAAACCCATGTAGTGTAGCAGCTCATTTCTTTCATAGTATTATTTTTCAAATTAATAATTCTGCTGTCACCTTATGCACATATTTGCTTGCACGTCACTTGGGGGATTCTTGGCTTCTCACCTACATGCACTCTAGGTACACTCAGAGTAGGGTTTGCACAGTAGGAGTGCACCTGATTACTGCTCTGGTTATATGCCTGCATATATACACTGTTTTAGCACCATAGTTGAGCTGTATATACTATTTATGCTCTTGGTGCTAGTAATCACTTTCATCTGCTTCTGTCTACTGATTATCGCAGCACATGTATTCTATACCAGAATAACATTGGTTCAAAAAATATATTGAAAACATCCCACTGTGTATTCGATGTATATTTCTTTTAGTACAAGTAAGCACGAGTGACTGAGCCAAAGATTCTGCTCTGTTTCCATGATCCCTGAGGGGTTAGGGCTGTCATTTTCAGTGGCTGCCACAAACCATTCCCTCCCTGGTAAGGTTAGGGGGACTTGCTGTGGTGCTGGGGGCTAGCTGGTCTCTAGGCCAACATATCCTGCGGGGTGCTCAGAATCTGTCTGACCAACTCGTCCAAAATGTATCTTGTTCAACAAATGTGCAGGTCCCAATGGATTAGTGGGAACTACATGACTACTACATGATGCATGCAGGGAGTATGAGGAAGATGGTTTAATGAGGTATAGCTGTATAATGTAGAGGCCAATAGAGTGTATTGGGTGGCTGAGAGAAACCAAGGTTTTTTGCAGTGCCCCTAGCTTTTTTCCCTATTTTGACTACTAAATGCTGGTTCTTTGATTCTGAATGTGCCCTGGGCTCTGCTAACCAGAGTCAGGGCATGCGCTCTGTGTAAAAGGTACAGGGTAATTAGACACAATTACAATTGGTATTGACAACCTACCCGTACGCCCTTAATATATGGTAGGGCATGTAGGTTTAGAAGCCGAGTAGATTTAATGCACTTAAGTGTGCCCTGCTGTTTTGCCTGCTGTCATTTTATGGTTCGGATTTCTTTATTAGCATTTTGCAAAAAATCATAGAGACAATACAGCAAACTAGGGCATCACCGCGCCCCAGAAATGTTCAAGAAAACAGTTACAACAGAAACCCTATACTGCTCCCCTGCCCACACAACCCCCCAAGCCCAGGAGGGTTCACATCATAATTATCTATGTCAGAAGGCACTACTCAATTGTGATGGATTAGTCTGGATCTTTCTAACAGTCTATGGAGGGTCACCAATGTCTGTCAAATTCAGGAGGCACAAATAATTGGGACAGGTCAATACAAGGAACTCCGCCTAAAGGAGTGCAATCTATGGGCACAAAAGGTCGCAGTAGGAGTCACCCTGGACAGTAAGGACCAGGGTAAGCTTCTCTATCTCTAACACATGCCAGTACCGATGGAGCCATCCAAGTTGTGTTGGACGTTTATCTGTACCCCAATGACTAAGGATATTCTGGAGGGTCATTCCCAGCCCCTATACAGTTGCAGCACTGTGAGATACCAATACAAAACTATGTTAGTAGCCGTATTGGTGCTGGCCATGTTACATGCTATGTGGCATGCCCTGGAATATACCCCTTCCCATTCTTTTGTCATTAACTGCAGTCCCAATTATTGGTTCCTCTGCCAGGGGTCTTAGTCAACAGTGTAGCATGCTGTATAGTTCAGTAATTAGGCGGTTGTCTCTGGTTTTGGTGATTAACCACCTCTCAAATATAGTAAGAGTCGACTGCCCTACCGGGGGCACTGTTGAATGAATTACCCAGTGTCTATCCTGCAGATCTCTCCACCGCACTGTCTCCGGGAGGTCGTAGCCCTCCTGGAGTTGCTCAAAGAGCAGAGGACCCTCTGTATCAAAAAAGTGGCCAATGGATCAACAGACTGTGGTCTGGCAGATTTGGAATACAGCCTGGTCAGGGCCAGGTGTGAAGACCATATTGCTTATCAATGGTGGGAGCGGGGAGGTAAGTGACGTCAGACCCTTGTAGGTGGCAACATGGTCCCACATATTCAGGATGGATTTAGTGACTGGGGAGGAATAAAGCCCCCACACTCTCTGGGGGCAGGTCAAGAATGGAACTTTCAATAGAGAAGCTCCTGTTACTTTCATATCCATGAACAGCCAATTTTTCTCAGATTCCTCCTTAGATCATTCAAGCATATACCGTAGCTGTGCTGCTCGGTAATGCTGCATGAGTTTGGGGATTCCTGGGTCCTCTTCTACAGGAGGGCAGTAGCTCAAATATCTGGTCATTCATGGTCACCTATCTGCCCAAACAAGATGATGCATCTCTCCCTGCAGGGACTGTATCATGACTCCAGGGGCTATGAGCGGGAGTGCCTGGAAGAGGATTCTCTGGAGTGTCGTCATCTTCAGCGCTACTACCTGCCTGAGCAAGGAGAGCCATTATAGTTTCCATTCCGCCAGTTTGCTGCTAATTTATCGATGGAGGAGTTGGTAGTTCAGGTTTACCATCTCCTGAACAGTTGAAGCTAATTGGATTCCTAAGTTATGTTACAAGATTTATAGAGCGCATGGCTGCCCCCACAGTGGGGCTTCCCAGAGCTAGGCCTAAAAGCACACACATGCTGCTTACAGCCCCCCAAGAAAAGAAGGGAAGAGGCTAGATTGAGAAAAGTCCATTCTTGAGGTATTTCCTGAACAGAAGATGGTTATGAGTATTTCTGATCGAGAGGGGAAGAGCGCAAAAAGATGGAGGGGTCCAGATCGTGAAAAGAGCGACCCACCTGCTTTGACCCTTACTCAGGGAACTAAAGCCAAGTTCTGGTTGGTGGAACGCAAGGAGCGTGTGAGCTGGTGAGACAAAATAAGCTGCCCCAGAATAGGGGGTCCTTGGGAATGTAGAATCTTATGGGCGAAACAAAGGGTCTTGAAATTATTGCGTTTCTCCACAGGGAGCCAATGTAACTTGCACAAAAGGTCTGAGGCAGAGAAAAACCTGGGAAGAGATAAAAGCAGCCTAGCCAATGCTTTCTGGGCTAGCTGGAGGATTTCCAAAACAGAACGATTGGCGCCTAAGTATGGAACGTTACAATGGTCCAATCAAGACAGAATTGGTGCCTGAATTAAAATTTTACAAATATGGGGGTAAAAAAATGCTAGAATCAGTGTAAGACTTCTCAGGAGACCAATGCTGGATTTTACTACTAAACAGGCAGTCACAATTGCAGTTACCTTGAAGCTACAAGGGGCTTGATTTAAATAAAGCAGCAGGTGCAGTGGCACTAGGGCCAAAGGCTCTAGGGACCCCACTAAACATAGAATGTTGCAAAATTTTACTACTAAACTTTCACAAGTGCAGTTATCTAGCAGGCACTAAGGTCATGATTTCAATGGTGCAGCAGGTGCAGTGGCATCGGGCCCGAAAGTTAAGAAACACTTTATTCTTATGTTAAGGCTACACTGCATTTACTGTTTACCAATACTTATCTTCCCCTGTGTGCATGCATTTAATATCTGCTTGTTAAACTCTACTTTAGTGGGTGGAGCTTTTAACACCATCAATGCTACAGCAATTCCCCCTCAGCTTTGGCACTCATTTATTCCCATTGTTCATGACGAGCTCAGCTCGTCATGAGCACATGAGCAGTGTGCTGCATGACGAGCTGAGCTTGTCATGAGCATGGAAGGGGTTAACTAATTTTGACATTCTTTATTATATGTTACCGCTAATTAAATTAAAAAAAAAAGTCTTTCATGTGTTTGTCGAAAATAACTAATTTTTTTTCTGTGTCATGTGTTTGTTGTTTGTGCATTATGCAGCGTAAACCCGTACAAATTGATTGCAGTGATTTACATGAACACACTCCGTGGTGCTCTGAAGGGATATTTTAACCTCCGTTATCTATTGGGACAGTTTCTGTACAACATTACAGCATCAGTCAACTGCTGCAGAGTCTTGGATTGTAAACACGGCCATGTGCTTGTTCTAAAAGTACTCTTCGAAGCCTTCTACTGGCTAGGAAGGGAGGCTGTATAGTTTTAAGAGTAGTGAATTAAAAGATTAAAGCTGCTGTTCATTTTTGTTGTTGTATTGCGTCAAAGCTTGTCTTAGTGAGCAATCGTGTTTTGTGACTTTATGGGATTTGTGCTGCTGTTAATTTTTTGTAAGGTATGTATTATTTTGGAGTACTTTTAAATAAAATAAAAACTGTTTTTGTCTTCTACGGTACAAGTTCTCTACTTTTTTAGCACCGAGCGTTTAGCTCAGTAAGCAGGTAGATGGTACGATTGGCTTTGTTTCGGATTGGCCTCTACCATGCAGATTGCATTGTACTAGCACCAAAAAATGTTATATCATTTGCTGTATTTCCCATTGGCCATATGAATACGCAACATGGTATTGAATGATACTCTGTAAAATGAAGCAGGAGTTCTTTCCAAATAATGACAATTATGCCATACATCTTTCCGTGTATGTATTAATTATTTGCATACTTTTAATGTGTGGTATTTTAGCTTAATAATTGCTAAAAAAGGGTTTGAGTTCTTCAAAGTAATTTAAACAGCCTCCTGTATTTATGTTCTCATATAATATAAAGAACATTAACTACACATTCTTAAAACAGGCAAATGCTTTGTCTAATTTAACTCGCTTTGCGCCAGGTATCTTAGCTTAATCATTGCTAAAAGGGGTTTGAGTTGTCAACATTTATTTACGCAGGCTTCTGTATTTTCATTGCTTTATAATATAAAGATCACCAACTGCACATTCTTACAACAGGCAAAGTGCAGATATTAAGCAGGCACTGGGGTCATGATTTCAATGGCGCAGCAGGTGCAGTGGCACCAGGACTTACAGCAAATGCAATGAAAAAATACAGTATTTGTTACAACATACACACTTTAAAGTACATAGCACAATAATTGAAAATCTTACATTCTACTGTTTAAATAAAGAAAAATTGTAAATTGTGAGTAACACAATGCCAATGACAATGCAAGTATAAATATATTTACTATAGGCGCATTATTGTTTTCAGAGTTCATGTTTAAGTGTTTTGCTATAAAAAAAATTAGGTAGTGCAAAATAAAATAAAAAACTTTGTAAAAGAAATATGTAAGTAAAGAAATCTTGCCCATCTGATTGTTTCTTACACTGATATTGCACAACTGCTCAATGAAAAATATAAAGTTAATTTTCATTTGTTTATCTTCACAATGGACAAATAACAACACCTTTTTATCTAGCTTTCGTAATCGTTTTTTTGGAATTGCGAATACAGCGCTCATGCTGTACTTGCATGGTTTTTCATCCACCCTTTACCTATTCTCCCCATCGTTGCACCACTTTTAAGCCTACTTATCAGGTACATGTTTTTTATCTTTATCCTCCTCCATTTGCCTAATCTCCCCATTTTATAACACCACCAGGAAAAGTCCAATATATTGCCCTTTTCTACATAAAGAATTCAGAACACTTTAACAGACTTTCTGTAACTTATATTGTACACCTACTCAGTAAGCTACAACTTACAACAAAAAAGCTAATTGTTAATCACATAGGGAAATCCTTTTTTTTTTTTATTGAGAATTCATTGATACAAAACAGATGCAGCAAAAGAAAGAACAAATTTTCTTTTCAATACATACACATAGTTCTAGCGAAGATGTATTGCTCAATAAAAATAGTTTTGCAAAACAGAGATACAGGCTAAAATATATTAATACAATATATATACAAATAAATACCTATTTACACATATATTATAAATAAATATAGATAATAGTGTGCCCAGCCTCATTTAATTATAACTGTCCATCCCTCCAAACTTTTAGGGGATCCCACATCCTATTGCCGAAGACCCGTGTTTTCTTGCCCTTATAAAGATATAAGGTGGATTCAATATTGTGTATACCAAGAAGTCTGGACAGCCACATTTGGAATGTTGGGACATTAGAATCTTTCCAGGCGGCTGCGAGTAAAATGCGTAATACCGCCACGGCCAGAAAAATAAAAGCCTCTATTTCCCTGCCGACAAGAGCCGTAACCCTGTCACTCCCAAAAATCATCACCGTCGGGGATAGGCTGATCTTTATGCCTAGCAGCCCCTCCAAAAATTTCTCAATCTCGGTTTTTATCAAACTGAGCTTTTCGCAATTAGAAAACATGTGTAAGAGATCTCCAGGGCCTTTCTGGCACCTGGGACAGTTGTTATCGCTCCTCATACCCCAGTCATGGAGTTTAGAGGGAGTATAATACAGATTAAATAATGTTTTAAAATGTTGAGCCTTCAAGTTTGAGGAGCGCAGTATTTGTTTATCGAGCCCCAAAGCTTTATCAAGATCGGTATCAGGATCTTGTAGTCTGTCTGCCCACGCAGCCTCGTGCTTCTCGAGATCATCTGGTATTCTTTCTATAAGGGCTTGATATATATTCCTTATCTTATCTCCTCCTCTTATCAGATATCCCAGCATTGGGCAAGGTGGGCCTAGAGCTATTTCTGAGGCAACAGTTTTAAGCGTTTGCGAGATCTGGAGATATTTGAAAATGTGGTCGCTGGTCAGACCGAACTTCTCCTGTAACCTGTTAAAGCTCAGTATGCTGCCATTTGGCATTACATCTCCAACCGTCCGAATACCCAGTAGTTCCCATTGTTGCCAGCCTCCATCCACACTCAAGTTTGGGAGATGCCCTGAATTCCACAGCGGGGTATACTTATTAATCTTGGGGATATGAAGCAATTTCTGCAGCTTTTTCCATAAATCCCAGGCACTGAGCATACATTTATGCCGGGATTTTTAAAAAAATCTACGGCTAGTTTTCCTCAGCAGTGCTCCTACCGCCTCCTTGCCCATCAATAGTTCATAGATTGATGGAGGTTCATATAAATCAGATGTCGGGTCATACGCATACCTTCTACTGGGTGCTGGCATTAATAATATAGGCATCTGGGTCAGCAAGCAAGCCCAATGGTAGAATCTTATGTTTGGGACTGCTAGGCCTCCGCGTTCCTGTGAGAGAGTCATATACCTGGCTGCCCTCCTAACCTTACCATACTGCCAGAGAAAACTGTTAAAAATAGACTCAAACTTTTTTAGCAACTCTTCCTCCATTAAAAAAGGTATGCATCTAAACAAATAGAGGAGCTTGGGTAACATAGTCATCTTTAGCACATTGGTCCTCCCTATCAAAGATAAGTGCAATGAATCTATCCGCTTCAGCTCTGCCTCGATTTTTTTTAAGAGTGGAGCATAGTTATCCTGAACAATAGAGCCTGTCTCTGCGTTAATTACTACCCCAAGATAAGTCGCAGAGTCTACATATCTTTCATCGGCTTTAATGACCTGATTTGAGCAAATCACCTGAGTTTTTGACTCATTCAGTCGGTACCCCGAGTATATGCCAAAATCCCCGGTGACTTCCACCAATATCCGCATGGCCTCAACTGGCTCTGGAGTAATGACTGCCAGATCATCGGCATAGGCCAATATTTTGCTTTCGAAACCATTGGTTACTACTGGCAGGATTCCCACATTCCCTAGAATTTGCCTAATCAGTGGATCGATGTATAGTGCAAACAGGATCGGTGAGCAGGGGCAGCCTTGACGGGTACCCCTGCTAATCCGGATCCTATCAGAGCACTGACCCATCAACTGAATGCGGGCTGTTGGATCACGGTACATGGCCTCTATAGCCATCAGGAATTTTGGGCCGATGCCTCTGTCTATCAGGATGTCCCACAAATATATCCACCTGACACGGTTGAATGCTTTTTCCGCATCAAGGAGGATCATGGCGACCCCCCTCTCCCCGGCAGCATGGGCTTCAAACAATGAGATTGCTCTCCTAACATGGTCCGTCGTTCCCCGGCCGGGGATGAACCCATGCTGCCAGGGAGAGACGAGCCCCCCCAATGATCCTCCCTAACCGTGCGGCCAAGATCTTTGCATACAACTTGTTGTCTGAGTTGATCAGAGATATGGGTCTGTAGGATCCCGGGTTCTCCCTTGGCTTCCCCTTTTTATGAAAGCCTATTATGGTAGTGTCTTTCCATGTTTCCGGGATCCTACCAGTACCCATAATGCCATTAAATAGATCCAGCAAAATTGGAGCCAGCACCACCGAGAGGCATTTATACAACTCCAGGGGAATGCTGTCTGGCCCGACGGCCTTATCGGAGGCCAGTTCAGACAGCGCCCCGCGGATCTCTTCCAGTGTTATGCCCAGCTCCAGTCTTGCTCTGTCCTCAGAACCCACTCTGGGCCAATTGTCCGGATATCTGCCAAGTGGGCGCTCCCCAGCCAATTCTTCCGTATAAAGGGTTTGATAGTAATTTGCGAAAACTGCAAGGATACCCTGAGGTTCCACAACTTCCTGACCATTCTCTTGAATGCTAGTTATTGTATTCTTAGTATAGCCTTGCCTGACCCTTAACGCCAGCTCCTTCCCTGCCTGTTCGCCGGTCTCATATACTCTCCTCCTATATGTCCAGTATTCTGCTGCCGCTTTCTCTGCCAGTTGTTTTTGTATTTCTGCTTTGATTAGGCAGATACTGGTTTGACTCTCTCTGCCTTCCTTTCCTTGAATTAGAGCTTGGCAGTGCTGTTCCTCTGCCTTTACCAAATCTGCCATGAGCCTGTTCCTATTGGCTTGAGCTTTTTTCCTGGAGTTGGCAGTGTAACTAGTAACCTCCCCCCTTAGTGCTGCCTTATATGAATCCCACACACCGTTTCTTGATGCGCTATATCGGTTTGCATCGAAGTATTCTATGGTCCATTTTTACATATATTCCACAAACTGTGCATCTGACAGGAGTTTTCGATTGAATGTCCAAGCCCTACGACTCCTAACCAATGCTATGCCATTATATAGGATTGCCAGAGGATTATGATCCGAGAGGATCTTGGGGAGTTTCCTGATACTAATCTTGCCACATAGGGAAATCCTAATGCATTTACTAATGCTTGTTTTATTTTACATCTATAACCCATGACTAACATCAATGATGTTATTTAACCTGTCATGAGTGATGCAATATATGAGATCATAAACAGTTCATTATGGGGAAGCAAGTTCTATTTAGCTCACTGAACTATAGTGATCAAATTTCAGAGGTCCTTCAATATAGTTTCATTTAACCTTTGTGTTATCAGTGAATCTCTGAGACTGGTTTTTATAAAATCTAAGGTGTGTGTTTCCACTGCTTACATTCTTCTTGTTATTGGCGTTCAAAGTAAATGCAAGATACTTTAAGTGTTAGACAGCTACTTATCAATTCCACCACCCGGCATCTGGACATGCAGTGCACTGCTGTATCATGAAAAGCTACTTCCACTCTGATGATTGCGGCTGGCAGGTGCAGAGCTTCCCAGCAGTAAACAGGATGACATGCTGCTGCATGGTACATGAAGTGTAGCTTGTGATCAAAGGGATGCAAGCACACTTTTGATATCCGTCTTTCACGTACTGCCTAACGAGAACATATTTCTAGGTCAAAATCACCTGTGAAGAAGCCTGGCTTATTCTTTATAGCAAATGTTTTCTCTTCTTCTGACCATGAGCGAGTTAAGTACTTGTGCAAAAATAAGTGGTATTTCGGAAACACTTAAACACCCTAAATGATGAATAACAATGCATGCAATTCATGCTCAGCTTGAAAAACAAGCCTTTAGCACTTAATTATGTGTCCAATTGCTACATCACGTATGGATAAAATGTGTTTATATGAAAAGAGTACAAATCAAAGGTTTACAAGTAAGTTGAAGATTTATATATTCACCAGAGTAACCCACTGCTACATATTTATGAATGTAGATAAAAGGAAACCTTATTAAATTTCGATGTGGTTTTATTGAACACGAGTAAAGTAAGATTTTAAAAAAGCATGCAAAAGCTTTTTTATTTAAAAAAAAATGTATTGTGCTATAGACAGTCAACCAAATGTACCAGTACAATCTTCAGAAAAGGAGTTGGTAGATTCTGTGGAATAACATCAAAAGCAAGTCTATGCTCTCTCTGCTTTTAGCCCCAACCTGGCATATGTCCTTCCATTGCAGACAATGCAGCGTCTGACTACACCCACAGCACTGACTGCACCCCCGATGGACCAAGGGGCATATTTAAAAGAACGGACGCATCAGCATCAATATGTCGTATTTTTTGCAGCTGCAGCAAATGCCCTAAAAACGCCATGAATACGCAGTATTTGCACTACAGTGCTCCATGGCACAAGGATTCATGGATGCGTCAGAAATTATGAAGCATCTTTTAGCACTAAGGTGGTGCATTGCTGGAGTTGGTTGTAACACCGACAGAAATCCAGCAATGTATCAGAAAACAGAGGTGAGTCCCATGTTAAAAGCCCTGTGTCAATCTTTGCGCCTGGTTAGGGAAGGTGTAGGGATTTTGATACAGTCAAGTAGTAGAGCAACGCTGTGAAAAGTTATACATTTTACTGCATCAGTTCTACACAGCTTTTACCATGGGAATTCATAGCCTGCATATATTATACCTGGTGCAGGTATGATGTGACACAGGCCTCTACTAACTGATGCACTGGGCCCAATGTGTCACTTTGTCAATATGGAGCAGTGTGGAGCACAGTTTGCGCTGCCGCTGGATCAAAAGAAATGAAGCTGCAGTGACACTAGCTCTTTGTAAATATGCACCCAAGTCCCATTAATCCTTGAGAGTTCTGGCAGTTGGTGCCAAATAAATGAGTAAATTATATTTTAGTCTCACTTGTGTTACTTTGGCCCACCTCTTCTAGTTCACCTTTCGCTCATCTCTCTCACTCTCTCTCCCTTCCAGACCCATACTGTATATGTGCCTACCCCTTCCTCTATCTCTACTCTCTTTACGTCATTAATGTCTACCCCATTTTTCTCTAAATATACCTCTCTATCTATGCCTTTTCTCCAGCTCTCCATCATGACCTCATATCTCTCTCTCCCCTACTTTCTACCTCAACTTCTGACTGTCTTGTCTCTCTTTACCTCACTGTTCAGCCTCTCACATACAAGTGTCTCTTTAAAACTCAACTCTCTTTGCACCTCCCCTATCTATATTCGTATCTCCGGCAGCTATCTCACTAAGCCCTCTATTTCATTTCTCTCGACCTCACATCTCACTACCTCAGATTTGTTTACTCAAATGCTCTCTAACTTCTCAATTCACCTCACCATTCATTCACTTCCTCTACTGTCTCTCATATGGTTATTTCTACCTCTGTTCACTATCCCCTACTTCACTCTCTGTTTTACTCCTTCTCACTACCTTTCCCTGTATCTCTATCTCTTTTTGTTGATCATTAATTCCGTTCTCGTTGCTTTCTTTTTGGATCTCCTTCTCTAGCTCAACTCAGCCTCTCCACATCAACCTATCTCTACCTCTATCCCCTTGTACATCTCTCTGCCCCACCTTTCTTTACCAACCTCTCCTTCCCACAAGCTCCGGATCAATCTCATCTCTCTTACTCTGCCTCACCTTTGCCTCTCCATATCACCTCTTTTCTCATTTCATGTTCTACCCTTCGCCAAAGTCTCTATATTGTCTCTGCCTAACTACTCTCTTTATCATTCTCCCATTACATCTTCTCATTTTGACTATGTACTCTTCAGACCCGCTATCTTGCTTCTCTATATATGTTTCTCATTACCTCATCTATCTACTTTTAGCTCTTCTCTGATTGTACGTCTCCTAACTCGCCTTAGTATATTTGTCTTGATGGAGCAAGGTTCCACATATAAAGTGACTTGCTCGTAATATTATTAATGTACTAACTAACATGTTTTGTCTTATTAATATTGCATTACACGACATATTAGATATCTAAGGGAAGCTTTTCAATGTGCTTTTACTAACTATAATCCGCTTGCACTAAAATGACTACTGCTACGCGGGATTTTCTACAGCGCATGCGTTTGTGATGCCCACGTGATAGGCTTGGTGGGAAAACTTTTGCTTCTGCGCAATGGAACTAAGATGGCTGTTATGTGTCCTAAAGTGCAAGAAGCTTGCATCGCTGCTTTTCTAAACTGTTTGTTTTTGCTTAATATCTAACGCAATAGTTAAAATAAAATAATGGGAATAGAGTAGAAAGAAATGGTATACTGTGCATTCATTTATTCTGTGTTCCTAAAACTGTTTCTTTACTATTTTTTTATGTTACAAAAAATTACAGGACTAAACACTTTGCTGAACTCCTTCTTTGGAGAAACTGCGCCTGTGTGACAAATGTTCTAAAGCCACAGAAGCTGTAGCCTTGAATCATGGCCAAGACGGACATAGAAGCCGGAGAAGAGTGAATTGCTTACCTTGCTGAAGGAAGCTGAATTGATAAAAAATTTTAAAATAATCATTGATACATTTCACTACCGGGAGGAATAAAGAACATGGGTAGATAAAGTTATGGGAGGGAACGACTTAAATACATGATTGACAAGTTGCTTCTAGAAAAGTATGGTGTGATGACTACTCCTCGTTTCTTGTCCAATAAAATTGTGGGATTCACACATTTGCAACATTTGGGGGTGGTACACTACCTTAAAAATAGTATAACTAGGGTAGGCTTAGCTAGATAGATTGTCCGACTGACCCAACGCACTCAATAGGTGATCGGGAGCAGAGTTGCTGGCGGAGCACTCTGTTAGAAGATTCGATAACCCAATCGGAGTTCTGGGGAGGAGATTGATGACCCAATCGGGGTTCGACTGTTAGATGCAGAGAGGGTTTACAACGTGGCGTTTTGAACTTTAACTGTGGTGCTGGTCTTAGCCTGTGGTGGTCCTATCCTGATCCAATTTGGTCCTTAACCTGTCCTGATTCTGGCTTGCACCTGTTCTTTTCTGCTGGCACCTGTACTTTGGGATTCTGTTTCTTTGACTCAGCCTATGACCAGGGTTGGTTATCAAACCGGAATAGGTAACTATTAAGTGTGGGTTTGTCATTGTACTGTTGTCCCTTTTCTCTTACCACCCTCTCTTCAAATGCTTAACGACAAATTTCTCTCCAAATTATTGCAAATGTTTATGTTTTAAATCGACATTAGTCTAAACAGAATAAGAAATTATTTTGAGTTTTCATGTTTTATAAATCCTTCAAAGATTTACTTAGATAAAGATTTTAAACCTTTCCCGAGTTTGTGGTTATTTATGAAATACTAAATGTTATTATTGCTACCTATTTTCTCTCTAACTCCTTTGATCTTTTAGGACTTTAGGGATCGGTGACTTGGATTGGTAAGATAAACGGTATAAAATCCAAATGGTAAAAAAAAGCAAATTGATTGAGTGTAGGTTTTACCTGTTTAATGTATAAATAAACATATGGGCCCAGGTGAGTATGTTGAGCAGGTGAGCCTGCGCTCTATCAGTTATTTTGGTAGTGGAGGCAAGATTAAGGATTAGTGTAGATAGGTAGGAAGCAAATACTGATTATTGATTGATTATTAGTTATTGATTTTATTGATTTTATACATTAACCAAAACTGTTCAAACCTGTTTCTATGTTTTGTCTGGAATCCCCAGGGGAAGAATAACAGGTGGTAAATGGAAGCCATTCTGTAATGAGGTCACTTGTTCGAGGTAGTAAGTGCATGGTTAGGTAAAACCAGAAGCACTGTTTTAGGGATTTTTTTCAGTATAAATGTGTGAATTATTGATAGCAAAGAGTTCGCTAGTAAAACTTTGGTGTGATATCACCTCGAAAGGGTCGCACTGGAGGAGTAGCAGGTTCTTTTAAGCTTGATTGACAGCAAAAGGGTTCGTTGGTGAAACTTGGGCCTTGCATAACCTAGAAAGGGTAAGCCCGAGGGAGTAACGGGTTCTCCGATGCTTGCGTGAAAGGTAGACGGAAGAGATCTACTTGTAGTGTATGAAGAGTAAATGGAAGGGAGTTACTTGCAATGAATATAAATCATTCTTTTCTTTCGAAATAGTTACTCGGACACAGTGGCAAATATTTTTGCATTGGTATTGGTTAATACAGCGGGTGTGTAGCTGAGGTAATTTTGTAAAGGAGGGGTGAGTACATGAGCGTGAGAACTTATCTTATGAGAAAAAGTCGCGCAACCATTGGTTGAAAATATTTTGGATTCTAATAGTTGATTGGTCATTGAAAATAAGAAACATTTTGGTTTTGGAGGTTTCTTGTAAACAAACTGAGTGTCATTACAAAGTAAAGCGGCATAAAATATATGTGGCATTTAGATCCAGAATTTATAGGAAATAGACCGGATAGAAAATATCTAGGTTTTGCTAACGAACAGATGATAAGAGGGAGACCTTATATCATGTACGGAGACAAAAGAAAAATGTCATTTGTCAAGAAAGTTAAACATTTCTTTAAGAAGGATAAGCCAATTAAAACCAGAGAAGGCATTATTATTCCACCATCGAATACGCCTGCATCATACATGATGGTTAAAAGGGGCTACCATATTTGCATATGGTTAGAAAACTGGATAGAATACACAAAGATGATAGAATTTTGGCATTTCCAGAAAATGGTACCTTTAATGGTAGAGTTTTGTACAATTTAGGAGCACGCATGAATGAATTAGATCCAAGACCTAGGTTAACCCAATATGAGGCATTGGGGGAATGGGAAACAGAAGCCTTTGAGCGAGACAGATCCAGAAGTGATAAAAGTATTAGTAAATGTTATCCTAAATTTCCTAAAGAGACAAGAGACAAGCAGATGAAACAATGGAGACAGTCCATGCTAGTGGAAGGATTATATCCTGTCCAAGCATTAAAAGAACAAACAGGGAGTAAAAGTACTGAGGAAAATAAAAATGTAATGACAAGTACTGATCCAAAAGATGATTACTTGGAGATTTTATTAATGAAAAATCCGCTACTTTATAATGAGGAGCAGAATCAGACAAATGCTAGAGCTCCGTTTTTAAAGCCACCTTTAGTTCCACAGGTGTTACATGAGGCATCATTAGAAAAAGTGTTAGAGGAAAAGGAACGAGAAGCAATAATGAAGCAAAGGAATGAGTTAATTCAGTAAATTACACAGTTAAATATTAGTCCTGAAGCATTATTAATTCCAGTGATTATAGGTCCAGTTGTTCCTTTATATGGAGAATAACAGACCAGTCCCAGTCCCAGACCTCCTGTTTTAACTACACCTGTAATGCAGCCAAGGAAAGACACATTAATAGTGGATGACTAAGCAAGTGAATGTGGGTCTGAAACTTCTTTGATGGATTTACCCATAAGAGAACCAGTAAGTAGCTCAGCTACAAAAACTACACCTGTAAATACTAGAGAAGTGCAAATAGAAAACTCTTTAAGGTACGAGAATTGAAACTGTAGTCACTCCAGAAGAAATTGAAAGATGGTCTCGAGAAATAGAAAAACCAAAATCACAGACAAAGACATTGGATATATTTAAATTAAGAGTTGAATTAGAAGAATGATTGCTGGAAATGTAGGATTAGATTGATTTGAATGTATTAAATGAAAATGAATTGTTGTTTATATGTCGAATTATCACCCAAAATACAAAAACATTTCATGAAAAATTGACGAGTTTAGCAAGTGAAATGGGGATTGACATTGGTAAATCAAATGTTTTACAGAAACCATATCGAGCTGAATTTTCTGACAAAGATTTACAAAATATGAATGTGTCAGGTTGCAAATTACAGATGAAAGAACTGTTCATCATTGTTGCAAAAATGGGGTGACATAGACAGATGAACAGCTAGATGATTAAAGATAAAGGAAGAAGCTCAAGGGAAAAGCACTGTATCAGAATATATGTTGAAAGAAACAGAAAAAGTAGAAAGGTTGTGTCCAATGAGAGAAGAACCAGGTGGAGGTTATGTGCATGTTCCATGGTCCCAACAAGATATAGTGCCATTTACAAATGAATTTCCAAAACTCAGAGAGAAACCTGTGAATTGGTACAGACAGATTGAGAGATTTGTAAAGGCTCAAAAGTGTTATTAAAAGATCTAGATGGATTATTTGATTATTTGACATCGTTGTTCCTGTCATTTATGGACAGAATGTAAAATTGCAGTAAACTGGCCAAATGATGAGTATCCTAGAGACCCGAAAACAGGAGCACCATCAGATGAGGTGATGAGGAAGTATAATCAGGTTAAACTGTATTTTAAAGGAAAAGTACCTCCCAAAGAAACAGACTGGACTAGAATGGACAGAACTACACAGAATAAAGCTGAATCTGTGCATGCATACTATGAACGTCTTTTACAAGTTTTTAAACAGTATAGTGGTTTAGAAGACATTGACACCAAAGATATGACTCATTTTATATATCCATTTGTGTCTGGATTAAGACCAGAAATTTCGCAATGGATTAAGGATGATAAAATCTGTTGGCAGGCCAAACCTGTAGATGAAATACTGAAATATGCAAAATATTGTGAAGACGAATTGGAAAGAATTTGGAAGAAAAAGTAATATGGGCACAGATAAAATTAGCAGAGCAACAAAAACTTCAATTGAAAAACATTCAGACCCAAGGAGATGGAAATGGTAATAAACCTAGAGCTAAATTTAATCAAGAAACTCAGACTCATGGTTTGATGAGACGACCTGTTGCATATTTTTCTTCTACTCTGGATCCAGTGGCAGCAGCATTGCCAGGATGTCTGAAAGCAGTAGCAGCAACTTGTGCAAGTCTTGAGCAAAGTGAGTCCATTATCATGGGACATCCAGTAACAGTGTATGTTCCACACGCAGTTGTGATTTTATTGACCAGGACTAAAAGTCAGTACCTAACACCCAGTTGGCTGACTAAGTATGAACGAATTCTTGTAGGTGCAGGAAATGTGACAATTGCTAGATGTAATATTCTGAACCCAGCAACATTGTTACCTGAATCACAATTTGCAGAAGTCAAAAATGAAATTGAACATAATGGTATTGATCTTACAGAATATTGTACTAAACCACGACCAGACATAAGAGAAGAGCCACTAATAAATTCAGGTGGTACAAAAGGGGGTGGTGATGGACGGAGCATTTGAACCAATCAAACACTCACACCCAGTCAACAGATCTGGGTTTAATCCATCACCGTTCTTTAGCCCACTCTGCCACCCCAGTTCAGCCATATGCAAATCAGTCTGACCCTGTGCCTCATGGGAACAGTCCAGCCCGAACTGCCAAGCCATGCCTTCCCTGGACCGGAAACAATCTTCCGAGGACCGGTTTCTGGCATTTCAGCCGTCTTCAGCCCGGCGTGCTTGAATCCAGTGGCAAAGTGAGCAAGGGACTCACGTCTGAGCATACCCTGCCAACTTATGGCAAACAAAGTGGTACAAAAGGGGGTGGTGATAGACAGAGCATTTGAACTAATCAAACACTCACACCCAGTCAACAGATCTGGGTTTAATCCATCACCGTTCTTTAGCCCACTCTGCCACCCCAGTTCAGACATGGCCAGACGTGAGTTCCTTGCTCACTTTGCCACTGGATTCAAGCCTGTAAATTGTAAAGGAATCCCACATTGGATCCATGCGAGCCATACAAAAAGAGTGGCTGAACCTGATGAAACTGAAGCTGAAGGTTGTGCAGCTGAGGGGTCTCCAGAAAGTGATTCTGAAGTAGTTGATGATGAACAACCGAGCACCAGTCAGGATGAATGGATTCCAGTGATTGACATTCCTACACATGATGTGAGATCAAGAAGCCAGACTTATTTAGATAGACAAAGTGATAGTGAGGATGAGACAGGAATAGAAGAACGTACACAGGTTACACAAATCAAAGTCAAAAGTAATTCTGAGGAGGAACAGATAAGGAAAGATCAATATACTCAGACGTTTCAAATACCTGTCACAGTTCCAGAGTCTGAAAAGGGACAGATGGGTAAAAGGGCGAGAACTCAGGAAGAAGAAAAGCAAGAGATTGAGATACCTGAGCAGAATCAGATAGATTTAGATAAATGTGCTCAAGAAGAAGAAAACAAACCACATCAAAGTCAATTGCAGCCCATAGCTGAACAAGGCCAGATTAGTATCCAGGCAGAAGAAACAGAAGAAAGACTTGGACCAAGTCAGATAGAGAGGGATACAGATGATGAAGATACACAAATTGTGCCACAACTGAATGGAAACAAAGGAACAATTGAAGAAAAACAAAGCATAGTGCCAGCTAAAAGACTCAGAAAAGGAGACGGAAACAGATGAAGAAGTAAGACCAACTTGAAAATTTCACAGGTGGAAATTCTGTGAAAAGGTCTCAAAGAGGGGCTAAGTCTCCCTAAACAAAAAATGGCTGGTCATACTGTTAATGGTAAACCGAAAAGAAATTGCTTAAAACATGCTATAGAATATGCACATGTAGTATGGTAATAGTACTTATAGTATGGTTAGGACTAACAGTAGCTATTCCTTAACTAGTGAGTAAAAGTGAAAAGAATGATACTGACATTCATGAGAAGGTAGGTGCACCTGAAAAGTTAGACACACATGGAAGCATCAGATGAGGAAGGATTGCATTACGATAAAGTTAGAAATAGAACACATTTGAATGTATTTGCAAATCTATTAGTACACTGTGTAGAGGCAATGGAAATAAGCGAGTGCTATGTATGTATGGAGCTACCATTGTCTGTAGCGGAAGGCGTAACTTATCATCATTTGCCCCTGACTTATGGTATATCATGTAGTATTTTAGCTAGCTTATTGTACAAGAGAGGACCCTTACAATATTATTATTCTAATCTAGATGTGATTTTCTCTGAACTTCCTATTCATAATAACCTGAATTCTGTACATAGTAAAGGTAACGTAGCTCGTTATATGGGAGAATATTTTCTAACAATAGGTACAATAAGTATAGCTGAAGCACACAAGAATAATTTAACATGCATTTTACATAAGGAAGAAAAGATATTTTTGAATGTAGTTGAGAAAAGGAGAGAGGATTTCCAAAGAAAAGCTACAGAACAGAAACGTAAGGTTCATAAATGGGCAGAAAATAAAGAGTACACCTTGAATGGCAAAACTCATGCTGCTATGTTACTGGACTTTGAAAAGAAAGGGAAACTCTGTCACCACAGAGAGAGAACAAGTTATTATAACAATATATTCATTGGTTCCAGTGAATGTGAACAGAATTAGAAAATAATTGGGGGTTGGCGTTTCAAAGATGAAACTGAACCGGTGTTTCCTGGAATTTATTATATCTGTGGGAACAAAGCGTATTACAAATTGCCTGATCATTGGTATGGGAGTTGCTATTTTGGAATAGTATTCCCAAAAGTATACCATATAAATAGTGGAATAATGGAAGTAATGAAGACACTAATGGACTAATATGAAAGAATTTGCAAATTATCGACAGTGGTAGATCGATTATCGACAGACACTGCTGGAGGTTTCTTAATGAATAATACAGAATGTCTTGCGGTAAGATCAATGGTTTTACAAAATCGACTCGCTCTTGATACATTGTTGGCAAAAGAGGGCGGAGTCTGTAGAATGCTGACAGCACAACATTGTTGCACTTACATACCAGACAAAAGTGTAGAACTGAAAGGGTATGTAAGAAATATTACATATTTAGAAAAAGAACTTAAACCACTGGAGGTTGATAGTGCATGGAAAAGACTAACAGATGGTATTTTCTCTATAGGTAGTTGGTTTTCTAATGTAGGGAAAGGTTTTGTAGGTGAAATACTGATGCCAATGGTGGGAATAGCCTTAATGATTTCAGGGATAATAATTTGTTGTAGATGTCACAAACATAAAAAGACATATGCAATAAATAAAAAGGGAAAGAAAAGAAATATCAATGAATTAGAAGAATATAATAGACATTTATACAATAAGGTGAAAGACCTCCATATGAAGAATGAAAAGAATATTAACAGAAGGTTTGAAGAAATTGAGATGGGTGAAGTGTAAAAGTTTGCATCTGTTTCATTAATTAGTGATGAAATAAAATAGGGGATTGATGGAGCAAGGTTTCACACGTAAAGTGACTTGCTCGTACTCAACCCTCTCGATAATAATATTAATGTACTAACTAACATGTTTTGTCTTATTATTATTGCATTACACAACATATTAGATACCTAAGGGAAGCTTGTCAATGTGCTTTTACTAACTATAATCGGCTTGCACTAAAATGGCTGCTGCTAAGCGGGATTTTCTACTGCGCATGCGTTTGTCATGCCCACGTGATTTGCTTGGTTAGAAAACTTTGGCTTCGGTGCAATAGAACTAAGGTGGCTGTTATGTGTCCTAATGTGCAAGAAGCTTGCATCGCTGCTTTTCTAAGCTGTTTGTTTTTGCTTAATATCTAACACAATAGTTAAAATAAAATAATGGGAACAGAGTAGAAAGAAATGGTATACAATGCATTCATTTATTCTGTGTTTCTAAAACTGTTCCTTTTCTATTTTTTCATGTTACCAAAAATTACGGGCCTAAACGCTTTGCTGAACTCCATCTTTGGAGAAACTGCGCCTGTGCGACAAATGTCCTGAAGCCACAGAAGCTGTAGCCTTGAATCATGGCCAAGACAGACATAGAAGGCGGAGAAGAGTGAAGTCCTTGCCTCGCTGAAGGAAGCTGAATTGATAAAATTGTTTTAAAATAATCATTGATACATTTCACTACCGGGAGGGATAAAGAACATGGGTAGATAAAGTTATGGGAGGGAATGACTTGAATACATGATTGACAAGTTGCTTCTAGAAAAGTATGGTGTGATGACTACTCCTCATTCCTTGTCCAAAAAAATTTCACACATTTGCATCATTTAGGGGTGGTACACTGACCTAAAAAATAGTATAACTAGAGTAGGCTTAGCTAGCTAGATTGTCCGACTTGTCCGAATAGCTGACCTGTCACTGACCCAACGCACTCAATAGGTGATTAGGAGCAGAGTTGCTGGCAGAGACCTCTGTTAGAAGATTCGATAACCCAATTGGGGTTCTGGGGAGGAGATCAATGACCCAATCAGGGTTCGACTGTTAGTTGCAGAGAGGGTTTACAACGCTGGCGTTTTGAACTTTAACTGTGTTGCTGGTCTTAGCCTGTGGTGGTCCTATCCTGATCCAAATTGGTCCGTAACCTGTCCTGATTCTGGCTTGCACCTGTTCTTTTCTGCTGGCACATGTACTTTGGGATTCTATTTCTTTGACTCAGCCTATGACCTGGGTTGATCATCACATCGGAATAAGTAACTATTAAGTGTGAGTTTGTCATTGTACTGTTTTCCCTTTTCTCTTACCCACCCTCTGTTCAAATGCTTAACGTCAAATTTCTCTCCAAATTATTGCAAATGTTTATGTTTTAAATTGACATTAGTCTAAATAGAATAAGAAATTAATTTGAGTTTTCATGTTTTATAAATCCTTCAAAGATTTACTTAGATAAAGATGTTAAACCTTTCCCGAGTTTGTGGTTATTTATGAAATACTAAATGTTATTATTGCTACCTATTTTCTTTCTAACTCTTTTGATCCTTTAGGACTTTAGGTATCGGTGACTTGGATTGGTAAGATAAACTGTATAAAATCCAAATGGTAAAAAACCCCAAATTGATTGAGTGTAGGTTTTACCTGTTTAATGTATAAATAAAAATATGGCCCCAAGTGAGTATGTTGAGCAGGTGAGCCTGCGCTCTATCAGTCTCACACTTCATTGTAGCCCACCCTCTTCAAGTTACCTCACCTTTCTGTCTTTAACTTGCATCTCTGCTTACTTCATAAATCTCTCTACCTCCATTTCACCTCTACATCCATTTTCATCTACTTCACCTCTCTCACTATTCTGTTCTCTTTGCCTCTCCGTCCTTCTCCTGTGTAATGAGCCAAGGAGACATTACATATGAGAAGAAAATATGATTTATTCCGAATCAGTAATTCACTCACAAGCAGGAGTGTCTAGCCGGTCCGGAGTCCATTCAGCAACTGAAGCTACTGAACGCACCACGAGAATCAGAACACTCCATACAGTCAAAGCATAACATAACATTACATGTATAACATTCCACTAGCTAACATTCCAATAAAGAGATACATTACATCACCACTACATCACCTCCCCCCTTAATCCTTAAAAAATTGTTTCCTATTTACCACATTCATTGAACCTAGCAGGAAATAGAACATTCCTATAACTTAATATTTAACTAATTAATTAAACCCTGCAGGTTCTTTTCTTAATCTGCCAGAGTAAAAAAAATAGAAGAATAATCGTCAGAACCACTATTTACATTTCTCAGGTTAGAGACATTTTCCCCTACTTCAGACTGCATCCAGTGAGTCCAGCCACAATTTTCTGCATTAGACTTGCCTTTAGCTCTGCAAACTAATTTTGCTTGATCCTCAGACATTCTCACCAGTTGTCTAAAATTCCAACAACCCTTCTTCCCTAGGATGGCAGCACCTTTACTCGTCTTGACCACTTGAATAGGACTAGAAAAAAACGAATTTCCCTTAGAAACTTTAACAGGTTTTTTAATCATAGCCCAATCTCCCACGGCAATTACCTCCTCTTTCAGACCTTTTCTTTCATCAAAATTTCTCTTTATTAAATCATGTTTCCTCTTAACAACCCCTGCTAAATTCTCCCTAATACACAACTTCTCTTTATTTGAACTTTTCCTGTCTAACCAAGCTGGAAACAAAGATGAATGTACTTTTTTTCCCTCTGAAAAGTTCAAAAGGGGTAACTTCTGTTGTACAATGAGGAGATGCATTGTAGTTCCAAACTTTTTCCTCAATACATTTTACTACATCCAGCCCTGAGGCAATAGCTGTCTGAATCCCTTCCTTCATGACTTTGTTACCTCTTTCCACCAAACCATTCGAGGAAGGAGAGTAAAGAGACACTTTCAACTGCTTAACATCAATGAGAAGATAAAAACGTACAAATTTTCTCTGATACAAAGTGAGTTCCGTTGTCGGTAACCAGGAATTGAGGAGCCCCCTCCAACAAGAATAACCTTTTCAAAAATGAAATGTTATTTTCAGAATTAGGAGTGTCAACAAACCTATAATACAGCCACTTTGAAAAGTAGTCCACTGACAGAATCAAATATATCATCCCCTCAGCTAAAACATTATAAGGACCAGAAAAATCCAAACCCACTTTCTCCCATGCTGAATTAGGAAAAGTAGTTGGGTGTAAAGGAGCACTCGCAATTTTCCAAGGCTTGTCCGAAAGCAGACATTCCTCACAATTATCAACCAGAGATCTAACCTGCGCATCCAAACTAGGCCACCAATAATGGAGCTTAATTCTCATGCAAGTGTTTGTAACCCCCAAATGGCCTTTATGGGCTATCTTTATAACAGCATTTCTAAGTTCTGCAGGAGGAATAAATGTATCCCCGTGTAACAAAATGTTATCTTTCACCGATAATTCCTCTGCCACCTGAGCTAAATTCCTTAACTCACCAGACAAGTTTCTGATTTCAGGCCATTTCTTAGATGAAAATTCAATTGCTTTTGATAAAATGGGATCTTTCACCCAAGCTTCCTTCCACTCCTCTTCCGAAAATGGCAACTTCCATTCTTCAATGGTATCCACCAACACCACACATTCCACATCATCCTCCATTACATCCTCATCATCATCTTTATTCATTCCCATTCTGGACAAACAATCTGCTCGGAAATTCTTTCCGCCTGGAATGTGTCTCAATTATATTCCTGAAGCTTGGATACTAACCTAGTTAATCTCGGAGAAAGATTATTATTTCCAGTAACCCTACTGAAAATGAAGGAAAGAGGCTTATGATCAGACAAAATTATGAATTTTCGGCCCCAAATATACATCTTAAACTTTTGTGCAGCCCAAACACAGGCTAAAGCTTCCCGTTCTATGGTACTATAGTGTTTTTCAAACTGCTTCAGAGCCCTGGAAGCAAATGCAACCATTTGTTCATTACCATTAACTTCCTGAGTCAGAACTGCTCCCAACCAATTCATGCTTGCATCCACAGAAATGGTGGACAAGCAGTCATCACGAAAAGCGTGAAGAGCTTGAGCTGAAACAATTAGTCCCTTCACCTTAGTAAAAGTTGCTTCCAGCTCATCAGACCACAAAAACTTTTGACCCTTCTTGAGTAATGCTCGAAGAGGTTCAATAATCTGCGCATAGTTAACCACAAACCTAGCATAATATTCTGCTAGTCCAAGGAAGGAATGTAAAGAGTCCTTGTCCGTTGGCGCCTTCGCATCTTTTAAAGCCCTGACTACTGAAAATTTTGGTCTGATACCAGAAGCTGATATCGTGTGGCCTAGATATTCTAACTCATTTACCCCGAACTTACATTTGTCTTCTCTCACCGTCATACCCCGTGTTCCTAGCAAAGAAAGAACCTTCCTCAACAAAATATTGTGTTCATCCAAACTCTTTGGGAAGATTAGAATGTCATCCAAATATGCCTGCACACCGTTCAAATCTTTGAATAAGGTGTCCATAAGTCTCTGAAAGACACTGGCCGACGATGCCAACCCAAAAGGAAGCCTCAAAAACTTGAAAGCCCCAAATGGGGTGACAAAGGTAGTCAGTTCCTGAGACTCTTTAGACAAAGGGACCTGGTGGTAGGCAGATCTCAAGTCAATTAACGAAAACCAATTTGCCCCTCGTAAATTAGCTAACAATTGCTAAATTTTGGGGAGCGGATGACAGTCTACCTTAATGTTTTGTTCAAACTCTGAGGTCAGCACACAACCTGATCTCATTATTCTTTTTACCAGGGACCACAATGGGGAGGACCCATTGTGAAGACTCTGTCGGTTGAATAATCCCTTGAGAACACAAATCCTCTAGCATCTTCTTCAGTTCTCCCCTCACACTCAATGGCACAGCTCGCACCTTATGCACAACTGGGGTGGCATCTGGTAATAAGTTAATCCTATGTTCTGCCCCTTTTACCAGATCCACCTTATCACAAAATACATGTTTAAATTCTTTTAAACGCTCAGTACGATCAATTATTGCCTCTTCAATACAATAAATAGGTAATTCTCTGACTTTTATGGGATTGTCATCTCCCGGCACTAAATACAAACCCATTCTCGCCAGATTCTACCAACCCACAATGTTTTTGATCGCTACATATATCTTAGTACATATGGACCTTTCTAACAATTCTAAATTGCCCATGAAGAATCCAAGCATGCAATGTTTTTCTCTCCGAATGCTTTAGGATTCACATCCGTTTCCAAAAGAACAGTTTCTTTTCCCCATTTTTCATAAAATGTGGAATCTCGCAGAATGGTGATAGGCGAGCCCGAGTCTACCATAACTTGCAATTGAACACCATTGATGGTTGAAGTACTTAAAGGACCTTTTATTTCCTCCTCACCTGTGTCCAAAGTCAACAACAAATTGTCCATAGATTCAGAACAATCATCCAGCTTCACGTTGTTCCCTTTTATGCTTTTCTTTTGAAACCTGCAAACTTTTTGGAAGTGGCCAATCTTTTTACATGAGGAAAACGTTTATTTAACTGGGCACCCTTTAAAATTACCGACATGGAACTTTGAGCCACATCTATAACAAAAATGTTGACCTTTATGCTGAGAAAACTTAGTTAACTTGTCTTTAGAACTTATAACGTATAAACCCTCTTCATCATACTCGTCAGTGACTAAGCTTACTTTTGGGGTTACATCAGCCATCATAGCTTTGGTTGAAATAACTGACCTCTCAATGCTTAAAGCTAAATCAATCACCAGAGATAGTGTAGGGTTCTTACAACTAAGAATCCGTTCTTTAATCTTTGATGAAGCTCAATTAAACACAAGTTGATCCCTAATATAATTATCTAAAAGAGGACCAAACTCGCAAGAAATCGCCAACACCCTTAAAGCCGCAACATATTCCTCCACTTTTTCATCTTCCTTCTGTTTACGCTTATAAAAATTATGTCTTTCCAACATAATATTAGGAGATTCCTCAAATTGTTTTTTAAGTCTGGCAATACCCTCATAAAAAACATTCCATTGTCTGTCTCCTGATTGACCAGAAAACGGAGAAATTGGCGTTAAACTATTAAAAATGCGTTGAGCGGCTAACCTCAAACTACCAAATAATAAAGCAAACTTACGAGGAGGTGAGTACTCTGTAGCGTCAATAGCTACTAGGTGATTTTGGAATAAACCAAACCATTCCGACCAAAGCATGACAGGCTTACCAGGTTTATCCATAAATGGAGGTGGTTGAGGGATATCTTTAACTGAAGACATTTTTGTGATAGCAGAAAACAGTATGCTAGTATTAAACTATTATACCTATACACAGGTAGAAGAAACAACAACTCAAAAAATATGGTTGATATGAGAATAAACACTGAGTATTTCTTGTATTTCTTGAATGAGAGTCAGATCTTCACAGAGTCGAATAACTGTTCAAGATGACATTAAAAAATAGTCTTACGTCTTAAATTCATAAAACTTGAAGGAATACAGAGAGGCGCATCCAATCCCAATCCAAAGTCGCGAGAAACTCGAGAGAAATTCTCCGACGTTTCACAAAACGATCATCTGAATAACAAAATGGCGGCTCGTTGTTTACGTACTGCAGGATGGTTCACGGTACGTTAGTGCGCTGTAAAATGTTACCGAAACGCTGCACGTCACTGAAGAACGTAGAACGCTGTACATCACTGAAGAGCTTAGAACGACTCCAAGAAGCGCCGCACTCCACCACCGCTCTCAGGTTCCTGAACGTTAGAAAAAGCAGTGTGCAATTGAAAATTCCGGTAAGGGCCCTGTATTCTTTTAAATTCCCGACCAACAGATGCCCAACAAAAGTTAATTAACGATGATCAACACAAATCCACTACCATGTCAGGTTGAATTCTTGAACAATGTAGACCATCAGTCCACGAGACCCAATTCTTAAGGCAATTTCTCAAGACAATTCTTCCAAGACAGTCAAAAATTGCACATATCACCAAACTCGACCTTGTCCTACCGCAATTCGACGTGTCTCACATATTCTTATCCTTTGAAACGATGTCGATGCAGACATAGGGAGTATCGTGGTCAGTTGATGACTTCTGAAGAGCTGTAAATCCAATCTTGTTTCAACTCCAAACAGAGTGGGTCGGTGACGTTCCCATGGTGATAGGGGCCTTGTACATAAGGCAACCTTTCAAGCTAACTTAGGGTGAAAGAGGCATGCACCTCAACAATTTTGGGTTCTCACTCCTTATTTGCATTAAGCATATGAGGTGCCTGTGGTCTGTCTTGGCCCAGAAGCAAGTCCCAAACAAGTAGGGTCTTAGCTTCTTCAGCGCCCAGACCGTGGCAAAAGCTTTTCTTTAAATAAGGCTCAACCTCTGTTCCTGAGGAAGTAAGCTCCTACTAATGATGGCTACGAGTTGATCTAGACCCTCTTTGTTCAGCTGTGAAAGCATGGCTCCCACAACTTGCTCCGAGGCATCAGTTTGCACCACAAACTCCTTGAGTTTTGAGCACGGGTGGCATGTACATGGCCTCCTTCAGGGCATCAAAAGCGATCTGGCATGCCTCAATCCAGATCACCTGATGTGGCTGCTTCCTTGAAGTCAGCTCTGTCAAGGGAGCAACAATGGTGCCATACCCCTTTACAAATCTGCTGTAGTACCCACTGAGGCCCAAGAAGGCTCCCACCTCTGTCTGGGTCTTGGGGGCGCCCAAGCCAGAATGGTGTCAGTGTGAGAAGTTGGCCTGATGTATGATGTCTCCAGTTCTGGGGCACCTTATATCAGTCCAAACAATCCCTTATGGTGGTGGTTGTAAGTCAACCTTATAGACAAGCTATCCTAGGGGTAGCATGGACTAAGCAGCCTTAAAGGCTTAACTTCAAAGGGCGAGTAAAGCGAGCTGTTTTACCATATACAATCCTGTAATATCAAATGAAAGGACAACACACAAGTTATATATTATCAACATATATGTATTTATTCTTAGAATAATCCCCACTACTCTTTATGAGCAATGAAGCACAAGCGTTTAAATAAAAGCACAGTTAAACATAGACAAGTTGCACATTTTGGATGAGGCCGGTGGCCACTCAAACCATATATCAATAAAGTGGTATAACAATCACTAATCGATCTGGGGTAAGGCCTAGGGCCTTGGGAATCGCTAGGACTACGATACACTAACAGCAGTTAGGGCGGGAGTAGCCCGCGGAATTCGGGTGCAGTGCCTAAAGCACAAGCTTGCACCAATATAAAGTCAATGGTGCGTAAAAGTTATTGAGTTACAGTTTTAAGAGTCTTCCGACTGGCCTAGAAGGACAAAACTTTAGACTTAGACACTAGAGGTGTAAAACACTACAGGAGCACCGGCGTTCAAGAGTTACCTCACCCACAGGAAGCGGGTGCACAGGTGCAAAGGTGTGTCGGGTTTCGTCACGAAGATCTAGGGTGCCTGGAGATTGAAGATGCTGCAGGCGTCCAGAAGAGAAGTGTCCGGTGCGATCCAAGGGTGGATCGAAGTTGTAGAGTACCTGAAAGCAGAGGAGACAGAGTCTGGGTCACTAGCCAGTGACCAGGAAGGAACCAGGAAGGAACCAGGCAATGTCGGGCGCAATCAGGTCGATGTTGTGTAGCTTCTCTCCGCTGCCACGTGGTCTCTGGGGCACCGAGGATGTTTTGGAGTGAATCACGAACTGTTCCACAAAGGCTCTCGCTGTCGGCGGTGTCGGCTTCAAGATCGGAGTCAACAGGCCTTGGCAAATGCAACCCACGCAGGAATCAAAGATGGCTTAACACTCGGACCAGCAAGGTTTGAGCGGGTGCTCCTTTTCAGGGGAGCGAGTGCCAGCCTAGAGCAACCAGACTAGCTGTGTAAATTCAAGCTTTCGTTGGTACTGGGGCCACTAGCCAACAGGCAAGCGACCGGACCAACGCGTTGAGCAGAAAGATGCAAAAGGGCCCCACGCAGCACTCGTCGAGTGTGGAGGGGTGAGCTTCAGTGCACAAGCTGCTCGGGGCTGGATCTTCTCAGACTCCAATGCACAGCTTCAAGGGGGGCTCGGATGCTGCACGGTCAGCGCTTCGTTGTTTCTTCAAGATGGCTGCTCCCACGCTTCAGGTCGCCTCCACGGGTCTCAGCTCTGCAGGGACTGTGGATCGGGCTGTTAGAAGGCAGGCACGCTGGGTCTTGTTGATCTCTGTTGCTCGAGTTCTGGCGGGAACTGCAACAAAGCAAACGTTGAGGTGCTGGATGGTGTCTGTTTGCACAGGGTGGTCACTCCTTGACCACAAGGGAGATTCTTCAGTCTTCCACGAGGAGTGGGATGTTGAAGGGTCCAGAGTTTCGTTTCATTAGTTTCAGTCAGGATAATCTGATGTGCATCTGCACAGCTCCTACTTTTAAGTCAAATCAAGGGGCTGGATTACCTGCTGGGTCCCTCCTATGGGTGGGACCTGGGAAGGGGGTGGTTACACCCCTTTCCCTTTGTCCAGTTTCACGCCAGGACAGGGGCAGGATGGCCCCAGAACCGGTTTGGCTGGAATCTGCCCAGGGACACCTTGTGCGCCCCAGGTAGTGTCTAGTTTCTTTCAACCCTCCCTGCTACAATCCACTATCTCCTGTCTGGGGTGGTGTGACACCTCCCTGTGACAGGAAACCCTTTGTCCAGGCGTCCTCTGCCGAGTTTCGGTCAGCAGCAGGAGGCCAGACATGTGTCTGTAGCAGCAGCGTCCATTTTGTGATGCTGGGGCTTTGGTTAGGATTAACTGCGTTTTAGTAAAGTAACATGCCTGTACCCTCTAGAAGGGTGGGATGCTATCCCCATTACCAGGACTGGCAAGGGGATAGTATTACAATGTGTATGACACCAAACACGACATGTTTTGATAAAGCCAAACCAGAGTTGCAATAACCGTAAGGATTATAATGCACTTAAGAGTATATGGTATGGCAGTATCACTGGAACAGCATTAAGGAATTGGTCCCAACACTGCAGTAAGGCTCAGCTCATGCTAGAGCACCATCTCACATAAAACCATGCACTCTGCCTCCAGGACTGTAAAGGCCTGCCATAGGAGTGACTGATAGGTAGAGATGTGTCCAGATATAGGTTTAGACATAGGTATACCACATCTAAGCAAGGGGTGAGTACACCACCTTGACCCAGCTGTGGGAAAAGCCAGTTGTGTCGATTTAAGTACCAGCCAGGGGTGGCAAAAGATATTCTGCAGCCTCTGGTAGGCCTTGGATGCACCTATGCCCTGGGCACCTATAGTGCACTGTACAGGGGCTGATAAGGTGTCCAGTACCAAATTGGTTATGTACCTATAGCACATGGAGTCAATTTAAAGAGATAGCCTGGGGCCCTGATTAGCAGGATCCCAGGCCAACTAAGTCGAAAACCAGCTAAACACCAGGCAAAAGAACTGGGGTAACCATAGTCAGGTATCCACCTCCCTACATAGCCCCCCCCCCCAAAACGAAAGGAGATAAGGCTATCCTTGACCAGGTAAGCCTATATTGCCTACGTGGCAATATAAGGAAGTACGTGCACTAGCATGGTTACCCCTGTCTCATGGTCCACTAAGCAATCCCTCACCCTAGGGGTATCAGAGCGTCTCCACCATAGGGAATCACTACCTTGGGTGTGTTTTGGCAAAGTAAAAGGCTGGTGTTGAGATGGAGTACTGAAGTGAGGCTCCACTAAGGTAGGGCTCAGCTTCCTCCAATCATCTTCCACCATGTGTGCCTTTCTTTCCTTTACTGAGTTCCACTGCGCTCTCAGGGTCAACCTCTGGCTGCCTACAGCTGAAGGCCGGATCCCTTCTGTTGGCTTACTGGAGGGACAGGTCAGGTTTGGGGTCTTGGGGTCCCAGGTTTGGCTGTGCCCAACAGTGTCCATTTGGGGGAGGTCCCTAACTAGTTGTAAGGGGGATCCCTCAGGAACGTTTAAAGTTTTTACCTTGCTAGGGCTGCTAGCTTTGGTGGCCCTAATCTGCTGATGGGGGTGTTTTATTTGACAAGGGGCCCTTTGAGGCTCACTGACCTCCTTGACCTCTGCAGCCCTGGGCTGACTGAGGCAGGGTAGAGAGGGGCAGGTTACCTGCTCCAGACTGGGTCCCACCTTGGAAGGGTCCACTGACATCAGGGGCTCTGCCAGGCTAGGCCTGACTACTTCTGGGGCAGTTTCTTCACAAGGGGTAAGATCAGTTCCCTGAGGAGGCTGATCCTTTCCTAATGTCTGGTGGGAGGGAGATTTCTCTTTTTCCTCAATGCTCTCTGTTTGTGTGGAGTGATCCATAGTTTCAGGCTTCACAACACATGAATCAGTTTGAGTTTGGGCTGTCATCATAACAGCTCTGCTAACCTGTTCAGGAAGGGATTCTGTTGAAGATGGGGCTGAGTCTTACACAGCCCTACCAACCTTTTCAGGAAGGACATCTTGGATTGGGGCTGTAGCCATCACAGCCCCACTAACCTTTCCATGGAGATTTACCATTTTAGAATGGGTTTCTTGTTCAACCTCAGCCCAGGCTGACATTTCCAAATCATTCCCAAGTAGACAATCTACAGGCAAGTTTGCTGACACTGCCACTCTCTTTGGGCCAGTGACACCTCCCCAGCTGAGATTTACTACTGCCATGGGATGATTTTTCTGAACTCCATCAATGTTAGTCACCTGATATGTGGCACCAGGTAAAAGTTGCCTTGAGGGGACAAGATTCTCAGTCACCATAGTGATACTAGCCCCTGTGTCTCCGTAGGCCTCAACTTTTTGACCATTGATGATCGGCTCCTGTCTATACTTGCTCAAAGTGTTTGGGCAATCAGTGAAGTTGGCAAACCCCATGCCATTTTCATAGACAAGAGTATCTGGATTAGGGGACCTGGTTAGGCCAGAATCCACCTGAATTCCAAAAGTAAACCCACCCAAATTCTTGGGGGTGCTCCCACCACCTGGGGGATTACGTCTGACAGTAACAGGAGGTGTTGGAGCTTTACTTGGAGGTATGTTTTCCTTATAGTTATTCCTGGGACAACTGCTGTCAGTTTTCCAGTGGCCAGGCTGTTTACAGACATGGCAATAAGGTTTCTTCTGGTCAGAGGAAGTGTTTTGGGACCCCCCCCCTTGGAGTTTTGGGGCCCTGTGGGAGACTTTTCTTTAGATTTATCCCCACCCTTCTCTTGAGCCTTGGAAGTATCCTTCTTTTGGTCATTACCCTGATTCTTAGACCTAATCCTGGTTCTGACCCATTTGTCTGCCCTCTTACCCAATTCTTGTGGAGAGGTCAGATCTGAGTCCACCAGGTGCTGGTGTAAAAGCTGGTTCTGACAATTACTTAGGATCTGCTCCCTCATAATCAAATTATACAATCCTGTATAGTCATGTACTTTGCTTCCCTGCAACCAACCCTCCAGAGCCTTAGTGGCACAATCAACAAAATCAGTCCAGTCTTGAGTCTGTGCTTTTTGGGTATCTCTGAACAACAACCTGTATTGCTCAGTTGTTAGGCCAAACCCTTCAATAAGAGCAGTCTTCAAGGCAGAGTAGTTTTTAGCATCCTCAGGTCTAACTGTGAGGAGCTTATCTCTCCCTTTCTCAGAAAAGGAGAGCCACAAGATTGCTGCCCACTGTTCTTGAGGGACCTGCTGTACCATGCAAGCCCTCTCCAGAGCAGTTATCCAGTTGTGGATATCATCCCCATCTCTATAGGGGGGCACAATCTTATTCAGGTCTCTATGATCATAGGACCTGTCTTTATCTCTTGGGATAATGATGCCACCAGTGGGGATCTCCCCACTTAACTTCTGCTCTCTTGCAAAAGCTAGTCTAGCTTGGGCCAGGCCTAATTCTTCTCTTTCTATTTGGAGATTCGCTGCTCTCATCCTGGCCTTATGCTCTCTTCTTAGAGGGGAAGTCATTCTTCTCTGTGATTCTCTTGAGGCACTAGAAATGTGAGAATCCCTGGAAGGGCTTCTCTCTCTCCTTTTGCCTGGGAGAATCCGGGTATGTACTCTGGGGAGGTGCTGGCCCTCTCCATTTCCATATAGGTCCAAGTTGGCTTGGCTAAGCCTTACCACTGGTACCTGTGTATCCCCTTGACCATGATCTGACTCTTCACCTTCTGATTCATGGTCTACCTCCTCATTTTCTACTTCTGGGGAGGTGTTCTCAGTATCTAGGGGGTTCACTCCATCTCCTGATCCTGAGGGAGCTACTCTAGCTTTCTAAAGGTCATCCTTTTCTAGGATGGCTATCATGATAAGAATGGTAGGGTTGTGACCCTTTCTCAGCTTCCTTGCAGTGCACAAGGCAGTCAAGTCTCTGTGGCTGAATTTGTCATAGTTGGAGGTTGCCTGTGGAGGGTCAACCGTCACAGGTAGAGAGCTTGTAGCTTCACCTGTGCCAGACATGACTCTAGTGTGGTGTAAGTGATGCTCCTACCTACACTAAGTGTTTTCCTACTGTACCTTGCTAGTGAGTTGTAGTCAGGGTGTGCTAAGCCCTTCTACCTACAACTACTAAGTTCAGTAGAACTTAAATATGCTAAGCTTTTATGTATATGTACCTATGGTACTTAATGTGATCTTTCAATTTGATATAAGATTGCAAAGGTAAAACAACAGCAAAGCTCGAATCCGTACCGCTGCTCACCAACGTGAGACGTTGGCCTGATGTATGATGTCTCCAGTTCTGGGGGCACCTTATATCAGTCCAAACAATCCCTTATGGTGGTGGTTGTAAGTCAACCTTATAGACAAGCTATCCTAGGGATAGCATGGACTAAGCAGCCTTAAAGGCTTAACTTCAAAGGGCGAGTAAAGCGAGCTGTTTTACCATATACAATCCTGTAATATCAAATGAAAGGACACCACACAAGTTATATATTATCAACATATATGTATTTATTCTTAGAATAATCCCCACTACTCTTTATGAGCAATAAAGCACAAGCGTTTAAATAAAAGCACAGTTAAACATAGACAAGTGGCACGTTTTGGATGAGGCCGGTGGCCACTCAAACCATATATCAATAAAGTGGTATAACAATCACTAATCGATCTGGGGTAAGGCCTAGGGCCTTGGGAATCGCTTGGACTACGATACACTAACAGCACTTAGGGCGGGAGTAGCCCGCGGAATTCGGGTGCAGTGCCTAAAGCACAAGCTTGCACCAATCTAAAGTCAATGCTGCGTAAAAGTTATCAAGTTACAGTTTTAAGAGTCTTCCGACTGGCCTAGAAGGACAAAACTTTAGACTTAGACACTAGAGGTGTAAAACACTACAGGAGCACCGGCGTTCAAGAGTTACCTCACCCACAGGAAGCGGGTGCACAGGTGCAAAGGTGTGTCGGGTTTCGTCACGAAGATCTAGGGTGCCTGGAGATAAAGATGCTGCAGACGTCCAGAAGAGAAGTGTCCGGTGCGATCCAAGGGTGGATCGAAGTTGTAGAGTACCTGAAAGCAGAGGGGACAGAGTCTGGGTCACTAGCCAGTGACCAGGAAGGAACCAGGAAGGAACCAGGCAATGTTGGGCGCAATCAGGTTGATGACATGTAGCTTCTCTCCGCTGCCATGTTGTCTCTGGGGCACCGAGGATGCCCTGGAGTGAATCACGAGCTGTCCCACAAAGGCTCTTGCTGTCGGCGGTGTCGGCTTTAAGATCGGAGTCAACAGGCCTTGGCAAATGCAACCCACGCAGGAATCAAAGATGGCTTAACACTCGGACCAGCAAGGTCTGAGCGGGTGCTCCTTTTCAGGGGAGCGAGTGCCAGTCTGGAGCAACCAGACTAGCTGTGTAAATTCAAGGTTTCATTGGTACTGGGGCCACTAGCCAACAGGCAAGCAACCGGACCAATGCGTCAAACAGAAAGATGCAAAAGGGCCCCACGCAGCACTCGTCGAGTGTGGAGGGGTGAGCTTCGGTGCACAAGCTACTCCGGGCTGGAGCTTCTCTGACTCTAATGCACAGCTTCGAGGGGGCCTCGGATGCTGCACGGTCAGCGCTTTATTGTTTCTCCAAGATCGCCGCTCCCACGCTTCAGGTTGCCTCCATGGGTCTCAGCTCTGCAGGGACTGTGGATCGGGCTGTTAAAAAGCAGGCACGCTGGGTCTTGTTGATCTCTGTTGCTCGAGTTCCGGCGGGAACTGCAACAAAGCAAACATTGAGGTGCTGGATGGTGCCTGTTTGCACAGGGTGGTCACTCCTTGACCACAAGGGAGATTTTTCAGTCTTCCACGAGGAGTGGGATGTCGAAGGGTCCAGAGTTTTGTTTCATAAGTTTCAGTCAGGATAATCTGATGTGCATCTGCACAGCTCCTACTTTTAAGTCAAATCAAGGGGCTGGATTACCTGCTAGGTCCCTCCTATGGGTGGGACCTGGGAAGGGGGTGGTTACACCCCTTTACCTTTGTCCAGTTTTGCGCCAGGACTGGGGCAGGATCGCCCCAGAACCGGTTTGACTGGAATCTGCCCAGGGACACCTTGTGCGCCCCAGGCAGTGTCTAGTTTCTTTCAACCCTCCCTGCTACAATCCACTATCTCCTGTCTGGGGTGGTGTGACACCTCCCTGTGATAGGAATCCCTTTGTCCAGGCGTCCTCTGCCGAGTTTCGGTCAGCAGCAGGAGGCCAGACATGTGTCTGTGGCAGCAGCGTCCATTTTGTGATGCTGGGGCTCTGGTTAGGATTAACCGCGTTTTAGTAAAGTAACATGCCTGTACCCTCTAGAAGGGTGGGATGCTATCCCCATTACCAGGACTGGCAAGGGGATAGTATTCCAATGTGTATGACACCAAACACGATATGTTTTGATAAAGCCAAACCAGAGTTGAAATAACCGTAAGGATTATAATGCACTTAAGAGTATATGGTATGGCAGTATCACTGGAACAGCATTAAGGAATTGGTCCCAACACTGCAGTCAGGCTCAGCTCATGCTAGAGCACCATCTCACATAAAACCATGCACTCTGCCTCAAGGACTGTAAAGGCCTGCCATAGGAGTGACTGATAGGTATAGTTGTGTCCAGATATAGGTTTAGACATAGGTATACTACATCTAAGCAAGGGGTGAGTACACCACCTTGCCCCAGCTGTGGGAACAGCCAGTTGTGTCAATTTAAGTACCAGCCAGGGGTGGCAAAAGATATGCTGCAGCCCCTGGTAGGCCTTGGATGCATCTATGCCCTGGGCACCTATAGTGCACTGTACAGGAGCTAATAAGGTGTCCAGTACCAAATTGGTTATGTACCTATAGTACATGGAGTCCATTTAAAGAGAGAGCAGCTAAACACAAGGCAAAAAAACTGGGGTAACCATAGTCAGGTATCCACCTTCCTACACTCAGGTTGTAGTGGCCCCACATTGCCACTTCCTACCTGGTCCCAAGTACACCTCAGACCCCTGCCCTATCTGGCACTTACTGACCTTCATAGTGAGGCCTGAACTCTGCAGGGCCTTCAACACTTCCTGAGGATGGCTCAAATGGTCCTCCCAACTGGAGCTGAAGACTGCAATGTCAGCAAGATAGCCAGCATTGAAGTTTTCCAACCCAGCCAGGACCTGATTGACCATCCGCTGGAATGTGGCATGGACATTCCTCAACCCAAAAGGCACTGGTAGTACCCTTCTGGTGTTGAGAACACTGACCTCTCTTGTGCTCACTAGGTCAAGGCAATCAGCCCAGTACTGAGATTATTTAGATTTAGATGAATCTATAGTGCAGTAGTTTGTCTAGGAAGTTTATAAAGAAAAATACTTCTGGCACCATTGATCACACTATTTCTTTTTGCCACACTAGTCCATTTTATTGACTTTGGGCATTAACACATAATTTATGGTGCATATAGATAAATGTTTTGTATATTAATGTTTTTGTACTGATATGAACATAAGAGAGGTGTAAATATACTCGATGAAGGAAATTCTCAATTTGGAAAAAGTATTGAAGTAAATGCAAAAATATGCGTTAGGTCCAAAGTCAAAAAAGGACTAGTGTGGCAAAAAGAAACAGTGTGATCAATGGTGCTAGAGGTATTAGGTATTTTTGTTTATAAACTTGTTAGTATATTGATTCCAGCCTATGGCTTCCCCAATTGAATCATACCCCACGTTATATGTCTGTAGTTTATCTAGGCCACGGACTTTCCTTAAGCAAGGGATGACAGAGGGTCAAATTGTTGCCTGCTGGATTTCCAGTGCTGTAGACATATGGGTGGTGGTCTGGAATGTGGTCACAAGGGGATGTTGGGTCACTGACAGTGTTGAGAGGGACGCATACAGAGTAGTGAAATTTTGTAACAATATGTGGGTTGGGAACATGTCAGTATTACACAGTCATTGAAAATCCATAGTCATGTCCTGGATAACACTACTGGGATAATATTGACAGTTTGGGGCACACATTCATGTGATTTATGATAGTTTTAGAGTGACAAAAGACATAGAACTCTATAATTGAAAGCAATGAGGGTGTGGGTGCAATGGGAAGTGACAGGAGACATCTAACTATGAGTTTGAGTTAAAAATTATTTGTAAAAGCGCGCATACACCAGCGGTTTCTTGGCGCTACAACTAACAAAAATCCGGGGCCAGAAAGAAAACGGGGGAACTGCGAAGGGGATTATTCAAAGGACTTCCTGAATAGGTGGGCCTTAAGTTGTTTGCGGAATTGTGGGTACAGGGTGAGGGTTCGAATTTCCAGGGGAAGAGAGTTCCACAGGGAAGGGGCAAGGGTGGCAAATTTAGAGCCTCCCCACTTCTTTCTTCGGTAGCGTGGAATCATGAGTAAGGACTGGGAAGACAAACGTAGCTCTCTGCTGGGAACATAAGGGGTGATCTCAGATGAGATGAATGCTGGAGCTGAGCCTAGGCGAGCCAGGAAGGTAATGGAGGCGATCTTAAATTGGACCCGGGCTCGTACAGGGAGCCAGTGTAGAGACTTCAAAAGGGGAGTAGAGTGATGAAATTTCGGGAGATTGAAAGCCAGGCGGGCCGCCTGGTTTTGTATGAGTTGCAAGCGCCGTAAGCTATATGCAGGAATACCCGCATATAGGGCGTTGCCGTGGCGTGACACCACCATGGCGAGGATGATAAGTTTAAGAGCAGAAAAAGAAAAAAAACGGGACACCCTACGTATAGTACGCAGTGAGAGAAAAGAGGAAGAAACCATAGAGCTAACCTGGGAGTGAAGGGAAAGTTGAGAATTAATTTTTATACCAAGGGTTTTAACTGAGGAAGCGGGGACAGGAGGGAGACCGAGAGAGGGGGGCCAGAACAGAGGAGTCCAGGGGCTGGATGAACCACCCGTCAACACCAGCTCGGTCTTGTCGGGGTTGAGTTTTAAGTGGTTGTGGTTCATCCAGTCCCGGATGTGAAGCATAATAGATTGAAAATTAAGAACAGAAGAGGGAGAAGAAGACAGATCAAAAACAAGCTGGAGATCGTCCGCGTAGTTAAACACGGCGACCTTCATTTGTTGCAAAGAAAAAAAAAGAGGGGCAATATAAAGATTAAATAAAAGGGGAGAAAGGGAAGAGCCTTGGGGAACCCCGCAATGTACTTTCCGGACGTCCGCTGTGAAGTCACCCAGGCGGACAGCCTGGGTGCGGTCACTCAGGAAGGAGGAAAGCCAGACCAAAGCGGTCCCCCCGATCCCCGCCGCCCTGACACGGGAGAGTAAGATGGTGTGATCCACCGTGTCAAAAGCGGCTGAGAGGTCGAGGAGCACCAGGGCCTGGCGTTGGTTGGTGTCCATACCCTCCCTGAGGTTGTCCAAGACCGAGATGACAACGGACTCCGTAGAGTGTGCGGGGCGAAAGCCGGCCTGGCGGGGGGCAAGGGCTCCATGTATCTCCACAAAGGAGCTCAGGGCGCAGGTGACATGGCGCTCGAGCACCTTTGCCAAAAATGGCAAGAGGGAGATAGGGCGGAAGTTGGCAGGAACGGAGGGATCCGCACCGGGTTTTTTCAGGATAGGCACGATAACCGCAGATTTCAAAGGGTTCGGTACCACTCCTTGAGCCAGCGAGCTGTTAAGAAGATGAAGGGGGGGTCAGGGCAGGTGACAAAAATGTGGCGGAGAACGTGGGCGGGACAGGGATCCTGTGGAGAGCCGGATTTGACCAAAGGAACTAAGGTGGTCAAGGTTTCCCTAGTTATGAGGGGGAAGGAGGTGAGTTCACCCTTGGGGGAGGGACATTGGGGATCAACAAAGGAAGAAGAAGGGGGAGGGATATTGGCTTTAATGGTCGCAATTTTATGAATAAAATAGTTGTTAAGGGAATGACAAAGTTCTTCGGACGGGGCGGGCTTAAGAGTAGATCTGTCCGAGAACGCCAAGTTTTGAACAATGGCCAATATTTCTTTAGACTGGTTTTCTGCAGCCAGTATTTTGGAGGAGAAATAGGTGGTTTTAGCCTCCAAGATGTCTTTTTTATACTGGGTCAAGATATTAACATACTCCAGTCGTGAAGTGGGGCTGTAATTTCTCCTCCAGGACCGCTCTGCGCGGCGTACTGCCAGCTTGGTGGCCTTAAGCTCTTTGCTGAACCAACGGTTCGCGTCCTTTTTGCGCTTAGAGGTGATGCGTTTGAGCGGTGCCACAGAGTCGCAACCTGAAGACAGCCACTGTTCTATGACCTTGACCTGGGAGAGGGTGGATAAACCCTGCAGGGGAGGGAGGGAGGTGGTAAGGAGGGAAGAAAAATCTTCCAGGTTGGCTCGGCCCCAGGCTCGGACCCAAATGTTCTTGGGGCGAGGGGGCTTAGCTGGGGGGTGAATGGGTAGGGAAAATGAGATAATATGGTGGTCGGACCAGGTGCAAGGGGAAATTAAAAGGAATTCCACAGGGCAGTTCAAAGACCAAATCTGGTCGAGTACATGACCTTTAATGTGGGTAGGGGAGTGGACATAAGGTATGAAACTTAAGGATTGAAGAGTTTCGGAGAACTCCTTTGAGGATGAACATTCGGCAGGGTCAGAGGGCCAGAAATTAAAGTCACCGAGAAGTAGAATGGAGGAATTGTTAACAGTAATGGTAGCCAGGACTTCCAAGAAGTCAGGGAGGAACTGTGACGGGGATTGGGGAGGGCGGTAAGTAAGAAAGCAAGTCAGAGGGGGAGTAGTGGAGGTAGTGCGGATGACCAGGTACTCGGTGGTCATGATGCCAGGCAAGGACAAGATTTGAAAGGGAAGGTCAGTACGTGCGATGACTGCTACACCGCCCCCGGCTCTACCAGTAGAGCGATCTGCCCGGAGGGCATAATATTGGGTCGGTAAAGTGGCTAGAAGGGCAGGGAGGGAGTCATCGCAAAACCAGGTCTCCGTTAAGAAGAGGAGATCTGGAGCATGGAGGTCCAGCAGGACCGAGAGTTCATGCGCATGAGCGACAGCGGATCTGGTGTTGAGGTAAAGTGCCAAGAGGACTTTGGGGGTGGTCGGAGAGGTCTTGTCTCCAGGCGGGAATAGGGGGCCGACAGTAGGAGATGAAATGAGAGGGGGAACAGCTAGGGAAAGACCAAGGGAGGAAATATGAGAGTAAATGAGAGCTGGGATGGGCCACGGTCCCTGGCGGCAGCAGAGTTGGTCGGGGGTATAGATGATATGGGGGGCAGAGTGACATGCCCCTAGCCCCGGACTGTCGCGGATGGGCGCAGACGGGCTTGCCTTTGGCGCGCCTTCGGCGCGCCATCGTCGCGCCCGCTGCGCCCGTCCGCTGCGCCTCCGGCCTAAGCACATCCTTTTATGCAGGGATCAGGGGGAGAGAGGAAAAGGAAGGGGGCGTGGCCTGCAAGGTGGGCGGAGCTTACTCGCTCGCGGTGGATGGCGGCAGCGAGGGAGGATTCCCCAAGGCAGCGCCCAAATCGGCTGTCTGGGACCTCCAAGGAAGGCAAGGATGTTGCCAAGATGCCGGTAAGGTTGTGAGCACACAAAATACAATTTTCAATACAATTTTAAAAGCAAGTAAAAGACAGCGCTCCTGGCTTTCCGCCTCAGGAGTTTGTTAGAAGGACACGCTAGCAATCAGCGCGCGCTTTTAAACAGATGGAAGGGGGCGTGGCCTGCAAGGTGGGCGGAGCTTACTCGCTCGCGGTGGATGGCGGCAGTGAGGGAGGATTCCCCAAGGCAGTGCCCAAATCGGCTGTCTGGGACCTCCAAGGAAGGCAAGGATGTTGCCAAGATGCCGGTAAGGTTGTGAGCACACAAAATACAATTTTCAATACAATTTTAAAAGCAAGTAAAAGACAGCGCTCCCGGCTTTCCGCCTCAGGAGTTTGTTAGATGCTTACCAATCATCCTGTCCATTGAACATCGTGCCCTGGATTGTTTGATTTCTCCCCTATAGATTTTCACTGGCATCCACTCTCCTTAATGAGAACCTATTTATAATTATATTTAAAAATATAAATCAATTAATAGAGACCCTCTTGTTGCCACAGTACTAAGCTCAGATGCATACCATCGCTATGGCAATATTATCCATAAAGAATCACAGGGTATGCGAAATTAGGAAATCTGAACTTTATTTCTCACACTTGGAATTTTAATTTCTATCATGACATAATGTGTTTATTGTACCAGCCTTGCCCATTCCATAACATCTGTACTGGTTTATAGTAGGGATGTGTGAAGTGTGCAAGAATATATTATTATCTTCTAAATTGTCGGTCTTCATGTAGTTGATAGAGTTTTCTCATTCCCTTCCACTAATCCCAGACGTAGACTTTTTCTTCATTTGTACAAATAAATTGCTTCAGTTATTCAGTAAAATTCACTTTGCAGCACATACTAAAACACATCCCAAATAAAAAACAAACTTTTTTAATATCTATCTCATGATTCTGGTTCTGAATCTTGAGTGTTCGTTGATGCTTTGTATGGGAGTGTATTACCTCAATATTGTAAGGCAAAGGTATGCCAAGTTTCACTAGTGTATAAAATGGTGAAAATATATATTTTTTTAAATCAAAGTCATTGAAAAAGTCTTGGCCCGATTCACAAAAACATTTCTGGGTGTCAGAATTAATGCTAGAAAATAATAATTTTACATACTCTTCTTTGACTTTGATAATTGGCTTCGCAATATCTAACTCTGTTATAGTAGGCATCAGACTTATCAAGACTTTGGGGCTTATTTGCAAGAACCTTGCGCTGCCACTGCATCACTTTCCCATATCAAAAGTGATGCACTGGTGGCGCAAAGGGCTTGTCAATACACCCCTTTGTGCCAATGCAAAGTAATGCAAAGCGACGCCAAGCAGTGGTACGCATTGGTAAAGTATTTAGCTGAAGATGTGTATTAAGCTGGAGAGGTGCCCTTAAACAAATACTAATAGCGCTTTGTGCTACTTTGCACTACATTGCATAAAGGGTGTGTTTCATGGGTGGTGCTAGGGCATTCCAATGCTACCACTCATACTCTTTGACGTTGATGGAGCAAGGTTGCATATGTGAAGAAACTTGCTTGGACTCATCCCTCTCAAAATAACATGTAATTTATTAACCAACATGTTTTGTGAGTACTAAAACCGCACTACACGGCATTTCTAGTATCTAGGGGAAGCTTTTCTATGTGCTTTAACTAACTGTAATCCGAGTGTTCTAATATGGCTGCTGAAAACGCAGAAACTCTTCTGCACATGCGTCTGCCGCATCTACGTGGTGTGACGTATCTCTGCTCTTGGTGGGAATTCTTGCAGCTGCGCACTAGTATTAAAGATAGCCGCTTCATGTCTCACATACTAATGCACCTGCTCCTGCTCTAACTAAACTTTATTCATCCTGCTTGAATATTAATGCTATAGTTAAAATAAAGTAATGGGGTTAGAGTAGAAATAAGTGGTATACAGTGCATTCATTTATTTTCGTATTCTAATAAGCCTCTCTCTGACTTTATTATTAGCTCGTATTTGGGCCTGAAGGGTGTCGAAAACTCCATTTTGAAATCCCTGGTCATGTGCATTCAAGCACAAAGATCCTTGAAGTCATGTCATTGAACAGCCGCCAAGACCCGTCTTACCCGTGATGTTCCTGGGAAACTGACCGTCTGACCCTACAAGAGGAAGAAATATGGACTGTTTCAATACATTGTATATGATTTTGAAACAAATATTGCTAGGTGGAATAAAATCAACGTGAAAGTAAATTATGGGCGGGAACATTGATCAACCTTATTGAATAGAAATGATCTCATACTGGTATGGTGTGATGACCTCTCCTCGCCTTTCTGACCAATCAAATAAAGGAAATACACAAATTTGCAACACTGGGGGGTGATACATTGCCCTGGAAATGGTATAACTAAGGTAGGTTCAGTTAGTTTGATTGTCTGACTTGTCACAGACCTGGCACTGACCCAACATATGTTGAAGGAGAATCAAGAGCAGAGGGATGGTCGGGCACTCTGAGAGAAGAATCAAGGTTTACTGAGGGAGAAGAATCAATCGACCCAGTCGGGGTCTGAGTGTTCACCGCTGAGAGGGGTGTGACGCTGGAGTTGCACTTAGCTGAGGTTGGCTGTCCTGTCCTGTCCTGTTGGCACCTGATTAGTCGGGAACCTTTCTTTGTCGCAGCCAGTGGCCAGGGTTGGTCCTTGCACCATTCTAGGTAAATATAATCTGTGTGGTTTGTCCTTGTATCGTTTCCCTCTCTCACCCTTCCCAGGTACCAATGTCTAAAAGTAATCTCGTAAATTCTATAAGGATCTTTGCTTTGATCATTATTTTGCAACTTGAAAAGTCTTTGACCGCTCTTGTTTGGAACTTGATTCACAAAATATTGCATAGATAAAGTGTTTAAAACTTTCCCGGTTATTCCATGAAGGTAAATGTTATTCTCTACCTCTTATTCTAACTCTTCTTGATCCTCAGGACTTAGAGCACAGGTGACAAGGATTTGGTAAGTTATGGGCTACAGGTATAAGTCCTAAAGTGAATGGAATTCTGATAGGCAGGAAGTTAAGCTGGATTACCGGTTTAAGGTGTGAATGTTTATGGGCCCAGGTGAGTATGGTAAACTGAGCTGGTAATCCTGCACCATCAACGTAAAGCCAGATCTTTAAAGGTTGTCAAACCTGGCTTTGTCCTCCCAAAAAATAACGGTTCCATGAGACAGGCATTTAAATAGGCAAAATCGTTTTATTCTTCATCACATTTTACACAGTGCATTCGTGCTGCACTGTACAGCAAACAACCAACGTGTCAAATGGTTTAAAGTTTCTCTATGGATGGAAATTTGCTCTGGACAGGTACCCTTCTGTTACAAAACCAATGTTTCAACATAAGTCACAGATCTTTGCACTATGGTGCAAAGGTGTGTTTGGTGCTAGGAGCCTATTTATGCACAAGTGCAGGGGAAGAGTATCAGTTGGCCATGTTTATATAATATGGCTCCGATCTGCTCTCTCTCCCCGGCGCAACACATTGCAGCAACTTTAGTTGCTGTTTTGCCCCCAATTAAAAAATAATAATAATCGACTGACAGAAGTGCAAAGAAAGTACAGTCCTTTCTATTTGTATTAAGTGTGTATGGCCATGCAAAGACTATTCAGAGTGTATTGAAACCCTATCTAGACCCAAAAAGCATGAAATGTTACAGGCCTATATCCCACCTTCCCTTTCCCACTAAGGTATTAGAGAAGGCAATGAATGAGGAAATCTTATCATTCCTAGATGTGAACCAGCTTCTTGATTCCTCACAGTACGGTTTCAGAGCAAACCACTGTTGACTCAGCTCTGGTAGCAGCTTTTGTTTTAGTAGATCTATCAACCATTTTGGACACGGTCCACAATTCACTCCTTATAAATCGGCTCCATTTGCTGGGTTTTTGGAACTCCGCATTGGCTCTGCTGAGCTTGTTCCTTTGTGATAGGCAACAGCTTAAGGTGATGGGATAGTCCAGTTCAACCTCCCTTGTGCGGTGCCTCAGGGATCCTCTCTAAGCCCCACGATTTTTTATATCTATGTCACCCCTCTGATCCATAAAGCCCTTCATTGGACAGGTTCAGGATACTTTCAGAAATTGTTCACTTGGTACTTCCCAGTAGGCGCCTGAGATCCAGCTCAGCTAGAATGGTAACCGTCGCCAGAATAAATAAAGCAAGATGGGGTGGAGGTGTGTTTATCTTCTGTGCGGGTAAACTCTGGAATTCATTGCCAATAACTCTAGGCTCCCAACCCATCCTGTTGTAGTTTAGGAAGCAGCTGAAGACCTGGCTCTTTACTGAATCATTTAGTCAATTTTAGTGTCCTGCTCCCATTTTACTCTTTTGATGTCTAACCGAGCGCCAAGAAACCCCGGGGTAATCGCAAAAAAACAATTTTGCATTATATTTACATATTGCTATTTTAGCAACCATTTCACAATGGTTTGTAAGTATATGTAAATGAGTACAATTGGAGTACTCTTTCAAGCACCCTTACACACTTTTGTGAACCAGACCCCAATTTCACCTGAAAGTCCAGTCCCCACCCAATGTGCAATCAAGCATATTTTGTAGTTTTTGCGAGATCTGCACAAAGGTCACACAAATACTTAATGGCTAATTTATATTAGCATTTGCTTAATAGATTAAATTAATAAAGCGTATTCAAATACTTTTTACAGAGGAAAAAAGCTCATGCCAGTGAGCGTTGCGAGGCTTTGACAAACTAGCAACCCTGGCAAATAGACTCAGCTGAAAGGGAAAATAATGGGATGCTGTAGCTGACGGGAGACAACTGATCTTGAGATAAAGAAGTTCAATTTGTGTTGTTTTTTATTTATCATTGCATGCCAACTTCACTGGAAGACAACGGCCAAAGTGGCAGCGGCATCTGATTAAGCAAGTGGGTCGATATATGACAAAATCTCCACAGGGGATGTCCCACCCGCTGCTCATTTTGATTTCTTCTAAATAAGCTCACAGTGTATTAGAAACTGCGGCAGGGACGATTTCATTTACAAACGTATGTTCTGAGTCCGCCACATGCCTCTTTGTTTTTCGCTCTATTTCATCAGCTAAAACATGCGGGTTCATTGTTCACTGCCAACATTTCCTTTTCCCACATTTCCTCTGCCGTTACCGTACCATTAATTTTAGAAGCCAGACACTTGTACATCTCTGCTGAATCAGTTTATTAAAATGTATTGTAAATATGTAAATCGCCTCTGATTAACATAGCTCGATTTCTTTATTGTATTTAACTAGCGTGGCATTTTAGAACTTCTTAAACTCCTAAGAGAGGAGCTGGTTCTAGTCCCGATACTGTGTTATGTCTGTCACCTCCAAAAATAACTCTTCTAGTTCTTGAAATTGTGCTCCCATTGCTGACCTTTACGTTATGAAAATGATAAGTAATCAACAACCTCATTTTTTTAATCTCAATTTGAAGGAGAAACACGAAGTAATTTCTGAAGTGCCGAAGTTTAAAAATAGAATGACTGCCCGATAGGTAGTTCGAGCCCAGCGAAGCGCCATTACATACGATATAGGCAGATTATGCAGAGCAGTCTTTGTAAACAAGCATCCCAGGTACCTGGACGGTGAGGGGGAGCCGAGCAGCAGGGAGAGCGATGACGCAGCGTTTGGAACTATTGTACTCTCCTGCACGTGCTCCTGCCAGCGCGCGTGCAACTGGATTGACTGAAGTGAGAGGCCACTGAGGGTGTCGCGAGCCTGCCACTCTCAGTGCTTGTCAGGTGCAGAGGGAGGCTGAGGGCCTGAAATGCTAATTCCTGTGTTTCCTGTGGGGATGCAGGGGACTCGTTAGATAGGGATACAGCCATAGGTTTTCAGAAAGCATTAGAAACGTTTTCGACTGGAAGCCGACGTTTACTTGGTGGCTGTCAAAATGCAGAATAAATATGAGACGAACGTCGAAAAGCGGCCAACAAGGAACAAGAATTCAACAATGAATATTGTCATGGTGATGCAGGATGGGGCTAATGTGTCTTTTGGCTCACCAAAGAAGCGGCGCAGGCAGTGCCAACGTTGTTTCAATGTATGAAAAGACACCAACGCGCAAGTGGAATTTAATGACTTGTGCCGATGTGGCTTTAGACGATTGCATTGGAACTACGAAAATAATGAATGGACCCCTCACGTGTTCTCATTTTGTTCCTATTATAGACCGATGGGACCCATCATTCTGTCTCTTTTGAGATTCGAGGTCAGTCAGTCAAGGCTCAGCATGTAAACGAAGCAGTTTAATGTTCAATTGTATTAATGGAATGGGTCTCGAGGAAAGCTGCAAAGTGGAAAATTAAAATGGACATCAGCAGGCACAATCTGGAATACTAATATGAAGGACCATACTATAGAGAAATCACATATATAAATGTACCAAATAGGGGCCAACAGTAATGCTTTTATAATACGGGCAGGTAAAATGAAGGTTCGTAAAGTATAATCAGATGTGAATACATTTTAGCATAGTGCAATTTTCGCAAAAATTATTTATTGGTGTTACAGGTGGAAGACACCAGCAATGCCAAATGTCAGTATTTATTTAAAGGGACCAAGGGGCTAATAACAAGTCTGGTGGTTTGTAGGACCGCCAAACGTACGGTGGAGGCGCGGTGGTGACCAGGGACTACAACTACAGCTGTCAGACCCCATAGGACAACCGCAACCCGCAAGGATAGTGCAGTGGTCTAAGAGTTGCAATATGCTGGCGGTGCTGTTGCGGCACCGCCAAGCATATAGCGAGTTTCCTCACCACCACAGATTTCATGGCAGTGATACCCGCCATGAAACCTATGGCGGTGAGGAAACTAATGGGGCCCTACTGGGCCTCCTATTCCCTCATGGCCTGAGAATGCATGCAGAGGGGCACCTGATGTGCTCCCCTGTCTGCATGCACCCCCTTTCCTGCAACACATGGACTACACAGTCCATACCATTTAGGAACTGGCTGGGATAGGGTACTTGGATATAGTTAGCCTCTTAGGCATGATAGGCATAGTCATATCACCCTATCTTCATTCTTTTCTTGACACGGAACCCTTCACCTTATTATGGCATTAAGCACATTTTTTTGTGCCACTGTGTCCGATTAACATGACATTTGCAAATGTGTTATGCTATTGTGTTTGATTAACACTTTGTTTTATTAGTAGTCATTAATTATATTTATTGATACTCTTGCGATCTTAGTATTAGATTAATACCGCTTAAGGTTTAGACATATTTATGTACAACCATGGTAATGTCTTTACACTTATATGTGTTATGTATGACAATTCTCTCGGTCGGATATTGTGATATTGAAACCGCTCCAAGATGGGGTCTGCTCCTGCGCATTACGGTTCTTTCTCCCATTGTCCCTTTTCTATTGTTACACGATCTTAACACATTGATACTCTTGCAGATTTTAGTATCAGATTAATACCTCTTAAACTTTAGATATATTCATGTACAAATCTTGGTAGTATTTATACACTTATAAGTGTTTGCTATGGCTCTCTTGTCGGTCGGATATTGTGATTTTGATACCGCTTCAAGATCGAGCCTGCCTCTGCGCATCACGGTGCTCTGCCCTATCATCCCTTTTCTATTGTTATACTGTTAGACTTGGCATCTTTTGGCGTGTTTCCCCTAAGATTTTGCTTTTTGCTGTCCAGGTTTTGACTCTGTTTTTGCTGGCGTAGTGTTTCTACGCAGTTTTCGCACTGTTGATCGGTGGTTTATATTCAAGTGCTCAGCTACCAAGGGTGTGAGCAGGGGTTATTTTAGGAGTGTAACTACCTTATCCTGACTAGGAAGAAGGGTCCCTACTTGGACAAAGGTGCAAGCCCTTGCCGATTAGAGACCCCCATTTCTAACATATAGTATTTTAACGCATACCGATAATGGCGCCGGTGCTAGATGCCATGGATTTGGAGGACTACTCTCCTCTTGTGTTGCTTGCCGTGCAGGTAAGAAACTGTATATTGGTATGTTGTGCCCCTATTAGGCGGCGATTTATTTGAGTAGTAGACATTTATGTTATCATACACATGCGATGCAGCGCACGCAACGAAATTCATTTTTTTATTTATTTGTTTACTTACCTCCGTTCAGCCATATTCTGTAGTTTACTACCCCCCTCCACCCTGCTCCTCCCCCACCCAGTCCCACTGCCCAGCAGCACTCCCTCCACGGGACACTACAGGGCATTGGTTGTGGTAAACTATTCTTATGTTTTTCACTTCTGCTCAACACTTTCACACACCAGCGCTTTGTTTCAATATTGTGACACTTAGGTCATTCCTTTTGGTCTTTTTTGGTCCTTTCTCTATTTCACTGATGGCTTGCTTTGATCTTGGTACATTGGGCATTTCATTCTGTAAAGTAAGATTATACATATATGGAAATGTACATTGGCTACACCAGATTCAAAGTAATATTGGGTTTTTGTCTTTGCTTCTCAATGTTCTAGCCCTGAAGAAGTCTTTGGTTGACATCATTAAAGATGAAACACATATAGGCTCGAAGTCTGTTGAATCTTGAAAAAAGAAAATAAAGAAGATAAGAAGCCTGTTATAGACCTTTTCTTATGAGGATTTGAATGATTTTTTGCTCAGGACATTAACTCATTGTGCATGTAGGAAGTGGCTTTGGCGTTCCCATTGCGATGTTTTTAGGTCGAGCTTCGATCGATATGTTGTTTCTCTTCTGTGGGGTCTGGCAAAACCACTGACTGCCATTGGTTACTATCTGTGGCATTCAGAAATGCTGGCTTCTTATTGGTGCATTTCTGTCAAAGTCCCTCCTTTGTGTGTTTAGTTCTCTTTCCGTTGATTTGACTCTAAGAACATTTTCGTTGGTCATCACAAAGTACAGCATGTGATGGCCTCTCTTTCCTACTTCCTTCTGGCTATTTCGGGTCAGGCGTTGTTTTTTTTGTTGTAATTTTATATAGCGTGAACTCGACCCAAAGGTATTGGAGCACTTACAATAGCACCAGTTACATTACAGATGGAGACATTAATTTTTGGGTAGGCACTGGGAGATTAAGCGATTTTCCCAAAATCACCGATATTGAGCCAGTGTTTCGTCAAAAAGCAGGGGGTTGACTGTTGGAAGGGTAGATGGAACAGAGGGCAGGGTGAGGAGGTGTTAATGTCCTGTTGTGCGACATTTACTTGCTGCACCCTGGCGGTGGAACAAGGACAATGCAGTATTGTGTTTTATGGGCACAGTGTATCGAGGAGATGTGTAGGGGGGTGTGGGATCTCCACATCACTCCTCTGAAGCCCTCATGGAACACAAATAGACCAATGGAGATCTTTCTTTTCATTCTCATCTCGCTGTGGTCAGTAACAGACAGACAGAGCACTCAGAGTATGCAGAGTACACAGGAGGAGGAGGGACCACGATCGGAAAGGAGCTGCGCCCGCTCGGCCCCACGCCGCAGTCTTCTATCCCGGAATCCGGCAACCCGTACCTTACCCCAGCGCCTACGCGAGACGACTTCAGGCAAGTGGGCGGTGGCAGTGGGTCAACTCGTGGGTTATTTTGTTTCCGAGACTGAGGAGGGGCATCTGGGCACACTACCCAGTGAGACGTCAGACGGCAGCTGCTGAGGGTGTGCCGCAGACGGTCGCGGATGCGGCCTGGTTAGATCCGGGTGTAGCCTGCGTCCATGTGTCAGGCCCCACTCTCATGGGGCACACACACTTTGCTGTCACAGTGCAAATTCCTGCTGTCTCTGCTGCTTCTGCTGATCCTGCTGCTCCTGCCTGATCCAACCTCTTCCATCCGCAACCTTCAAGGCACCAAGGACGGGCAGGTAAACACTGGGGGAGGCTAGGCCGACGGAGGCTTGCCTCAGTGGGGTACTCAGCCTTGCACATACTCTTGTCTCTGGCTGTTGTGGCACTTTGGCCCATGGCCTCCCCATTGGTGGCAAAGGGAGAACATAGAGTACAAGGGCACCTCCATCAGCAAGTAAGGCAGGGCTCCCAGTTCCAGGGTGACTAGCCTAATCACCTTATTCACCTCCAACACCTCCCCTCCAGCAGCCTTCCCTACAGTCACTTTCTTAGAAGCTTTACCTGTGTTTTCATCTGCCCGCACCACCAGGCGGTCTCCCAAGAGGTTCCACTCTGTTAGGAACCTTTGATATAAGTTAGAATCAGAGTCAGTTGGAGGGCAGACAAAGGTGAATAACTATAGACTTAATTAAGTAATTTAGCAGGACATTGAGAGCAATCAGACCTGCAGGATTAGAAAAATAAATAAATAAACAAACAGGCCCAGGTCAATTGCACCAAATGATATTAAATAACATCTGGAAAATTCCGGAAAATCAAGTGAACTGGAGCGTAGCAACTACTGACAAAGTACGCAAACACCCAGCATACAACTGGAAACTGGTATACAAACTATCCTACAAGTTGAGGGATACAGGGGCAGAAAATGACAAAGGAGGCTAAACACTAAAACGAATAAAACAAGCAAAACTGGCACCATGAGAACGTTGTACGCGGAGACTCAAGCCCAGCTTGAGTCCACACTCATTGTGCACTCAAACTCCAATGCTATGACAATCTGCAAGTACTTTACGCCAATGCTGCAGAGGGCCAGAGGAGGTGCAGCGGGTCAGCCCACTTCTGATCGCAGTGATCCGGGCTCAGCAGCGTAGGTACTGCCACCGTCCATGCCTGGCCAGGGTCATTATGAAGGGAGAGCATCTATGCAGACTCATCTGTGACAATGATATTAACTAGCTATATTTCCTATATCCATGTGTGCTGTACTACAAACATGTACGTGAGGTAACTGTGCACTTGACACTTGTCTACTCCACTGTTATGAATACCTTTCTCAAAAGACTCACTAAAGACACCAGTGCAGCTAGCAGTGCAGCTCGCACATCTGTGTCTGGCCCTATATCTGTGTGAGTCTGACATAGACTTGTTTTAATCGCTCTAGATTCAGTAAGCTACCCTTGTTTCCCTCGACGACTTGCCCTTGCTACCCCAACCCCTACAGGGTGGCCCGTTTATTCTTTTTGGCTGGCTTGTTATTGCTGCCTGTTAATTCTGTGGGACTTAAGATCTATATTTGACACTATTACTTGTCTGCTAACCCTCCATTGTGTTGATTGTGACTCCCTTGGGGCTAGAGATGTGCTTGTGACTAAGATTGACATATGGGTGAGCCATATGGACATGTTTATGTGACTACTGTAGACTTTCCTGTCATCCATTCTGTAGATAGATGTGACCTAAAGACTTGATGCCTCCATCCACATCTCCTCTATCAGCATATCCTATGGCTCTTTAACATATGAAAGTTGCTTAAGCATTCCTATATGCTTGTCCCGTCAAAACTTGACTGTATTCCCCACTGACCTCGTGCCTCGACAAAGACACCTGTCTCCTATAGACGGGTTTGCACACCTCCTTCTTACATATCTCTAGAAGTACATCTGCCTTTGTTTGCCCCTTATAGGTCTTCAAGGTTTTCTGAAGCCCGAACAACCTTCAGTTGATGCCCTTAACTATGCATTGATCTGGGGAGCAAATAAGAAGTTCACATCGAAACTGATAGAGAGTTTTTTTGTTGTTTACTTTCTTAGAGATGCTTCTAGGTTACTCTTGATTGACAGCACAATAAAATACAAAGGTTACAGATATGGGTGCACTTATCATTCACATCTCATTTTCTTTTCAGCGTAGGTAGCAGAGTTCTCATTCATCCAATGGCAGATAATGTCGAAGACATTTGGTGATGTTTGAGTAGGTTTCAAACATTCATCAGCTGAAAAAGCATCTGTAATCCACTGCCATACATTTGAAAGGATTTTTAGTACTGCCCCACCAATTTTCAGTCGAGGCATGGAGAAGGTGAAACGTGGTAGTAACAAGGAATCCAGGTTAACTTTGCCTGAATGAAGCTGATGGTGATTCAGTCACACCTAAATTGAATGGCCTAATAAAAAAATCTTACTCTGAGCTAGGTGCATACAAGAGGTAAACAACCTTTACAACGCGGTCAAAACACCGCAGTGCCATCACAACGCAGATTTTACAACGCAAGTCGTTATCACGACTTGCCCTGGAGGGTGCTCTAGACTAAGGAATAGTAGATTTACTAATCCAACACCTTCCCTACTCTATGTAGGCTGGAGTTGGAATAGTAAATCATACTATTCCTAAGTCTAGCACCCTACAGCGCAAGTCGTGGTAACGACTTGCGTTGTAAAAGCTGCGTTGTGATGTACCGCGATCATTTTGATTGCGTGGTAACATCATACATGCAAAATAATGTCCTCAAATGTCCTCAAATTGTACTTGAATAATAACGGTGGGTTAGACAGTCAGAAATCTTCAAACTATGGTGATTTTGTCATTCTTGTGCCAGTCACTTTAATCTAACTGTGCCTCAGTTCCTTATTTGTCATAATTGGGAATACATGCCAAACATTAAATCAAGAACCGTTTTTTTATTTTAGAGCTATATCAACTTTGCAATTTATTGGCAGAGTCAAAACATTATGGGCCCACCGAAATTTAAGCTATATATTCTTCTAAGGTTGGTTGACTCAACAAAAGTAATTTTGCAAGGATGGAAGGCGTTCCCCCACATAAACATTAATATGTACCCAAATCATCATCCCTCAAAATAACTTTATTTGGTTTAAGTAGACTTTCAAAGTGCATAGTAACATCATTGCAAAAGCAATCATTAAAACAGAAAACATCCGGATAAATAAAGTATCAGTAAGAAGCTCAAATAGAGTTAATGCAATCTCTGGTGGGGTCACCACTACATTTCTGGGATATACTTGGTTAATATAAAGTGCAAATTTGGACGTATACATAAACCATACAGACAGTTCACAATGAAATATGATTATCCTAGATAAGACCCATCACTTCCATGGCGCTAGGTTGCAAACACACTAAATCAGGGTAACCTGGCACACTCTGTACGTGCTCAGTCCAATGCCAAATTATGTGACTGATACAGTGCCATCGCTACTGGCTTTTTGAAGCACTTGTCAAACATCACACCCACCCGCCCCCTCCCAGTGCCCAGCTTGCTTTGTTTAACGCAAATTATTTTGCTCTCTTGACACTTTCCTGTGTTCCTTGGTCACTCACCACACCTGCCCGCCCTAACACTATCACATGTTCCCCTTCTCGGAGAGGAAAGTTGCTTTCTGGCATGAGTGCTCTCTCTGGATCTCTAAAATGGGTATTTGGTTGCTGCTCCCAACCAAGAGAACCAAAGTCTTTAATCCCTTCGAATTACCATGGACTGCAATTTAGGCAGTGGCCTATTTCCTTTGCGCAGCAACAAAACACAGTCTAGCACTTTGTGGTCCGAGGACCTTTGATTGCCAAAAGTTGGGGTTGACAGCTGCTGCAGACGTTTTCCTGTAGTCAGGTTTGTCTGGGTCAGCTGCAAGCATCAGAGCTGGAACTATGAGCATTGGGGTGTTCCAGGACCCAGTACACAACAGTACTTGAAAGTTGTGAATACAGGCCTATTTCGTGATTTGAAGCCACCACTGCTCTGAAATTTGATTGACAAACAGCTTATATAGCTCACTTTACTAAATTTTATGTATTTTAAATAGGTTTTTGAGGCGTTTTATTTATTGATTTTTTTTAAAGAGCTCAATCAATGAGATTGTTTAGTTTGTAATGCTTTAGGGTTTGGGGTACTTAATATGTCATGGCAATGCAATAGGTCTCGCATTTACGCGAGTTTGAGATATTGGCATTGTAAATGAAAATGTATTTAATTTATGTTTTGGTTTTTAAAACATAAATAAAAGGCATTGTCATTTACAATGCTAATAGCTTAAAATTGCGTAAAAGCGAGACCTATTGCATTGCAAATGCTTGTTGATAATTTGTTGCAGGATGGCCTGCAGTTTAGGGTAAGGAATTCATGACAAGCCCATGTGTGTGGGGAGGGGGAGTTACGGCATAAGAGTGTAGCATCAGTGGGCCTTTCAGTGTGGTAGAGGCATAGGGATATATTGGTGTTTTCCATGTTTATTGTTCAGATTTGTGGTTTTAGTACTGGTCTGAGGTCTAGTCTACTGCAGGCCATTAAAGATTTTTATTTTTACTTAGTTTAATGGTGTTTTACAGATTCTCACTTCTACGGTGCTAGAGATATTTTAGTGCTGGCGGATGGCCTTGAATTCATGCTAACCTTAGGTTATGTTTTGACTGAATCTGCTATTGATGGCTAGTGATAGAGGGGGTGCTCTATGAGTCCAGCCCAGGCAAATAGATATTTTCCTTTGTTAACAGCCATCTTCTTCCACATGTGCATGTCAACCATTTTGGGGGCGAGGGTGTGCCTGGGGCCCCCAAACCGCCAACCAAAGGACCTAGCTACCTCAGATGCATCCTCCTCAAAACCCGCTCCGCCCGCAAACACGCCGTCGAACTCTGGAACCTCCTCGACTCCACCTGCCCAGACATTGCCTTCCTGACGGGGACCTGGCTGAACACCACCTCAACTCCCAACATTGCCATAGCCATCCCGGAAGGCTACAAGATCATCCGCAGGGACCGTACCAACAGCGTTGGAGGAGGAAACGCCATCGTCCACAGGAACACCCTCAGAGTCTCGACCAACACCGACGACACACTCAGCACCGCCGAACACCTGCACTTCCAGATCCACGCCGACCCCAACACACCCTCAGCAGAACCCTCGTCTACAGACCCCCCGGACCTCCACCACAGTTCAGCAACTCCATCGCCAACTTCATCAGCACACACGCCCTCGCCTCCACGGACTACATCCTCCTCGGGGACCTGAACTTCCACCTCGAGAACTACAACGACACCAACTCCACCACCCTGTTCGACAACCTCGCCAACCTTGGACTCAGACAGTTCGTGATAACACCCACCCACACCGCCGGCCACACGCTCGACCCCATCTTCACCGCAAGTCCCCACGTCACCTTGGACCACACCACCGAACCCCACTGGACCGACCACCACTGAATCCACTTCACCTTCAGGAAGCCCACCATGCACCACCGCACCCAACGGATGCCTCAAAGTTGCTGGAGAAAAGTCACCAGCTAACCACCACCCTCGCCTCGAGCCCACCCGCCGACTCCACCAACCTGGACACTGCCGCCCGAATCCTCAGACAATGGATCGACAACTGCACCAACACGCTCCCCCCTCTAAGAGACCCCCTCCAACAGCCACACCAGCAAAAAAAACAAAACCTGGTTCACCAAAGATCTCCAGGCCTCCAAACAAACATGCCGGAAACTACGCAGCCCACAAGAACGCCACCCGCAGACACCACCAACTCATCAGGGCCGCCAAGAGGGCCTCATTCAAAGACTGCCTAGATAACAACGCACACAACAGCAAAGAGCTATTCAACATTGTGAAGAAACTCTTCAACCCCAGATCCAGAACCACAAACATCCCACCTTCGCAAGACCTGTGCGACTTGCTGGCCACCTTCTTCCACCGCAAGATCGCCAACATCCATGAAAGCTTCAACACCATAACCGCCCCGACAACCACTGCCCCCATGACCACCACCTGCACCAACCGCCTGCTCTCCTGGACCAGCATCAACGACAAGGACACCAGCGAGACCGTGAACACCATCCACTCCGGATCACCGTTAGACCCATGCCCTCACCACATCTTCAACAAAGCCCGCACAGCCATCGCACCCCATCTCCGGAAAGTAATCAATATCTCCTTTGAGACAGCAACCTTCCCGGAAGGCTGGAAGCATGCCGAGATCAACGTCTTACTCAAGAAACCCAAGGCACACCCCAAAGACCTCAAGAACTTCTGACCCATCTCCCTGCTCCAGTTCCCGGCGAACCCCCCAAGAAAATCGTTAACAAACAACTGACCCGCTACCTCAGGAGAACATCATCCTTGACCCGTCCCAGTCCAGTTTCCGCAGCAACCACAGCACCGAAACCGCCCTCATTTCTACCACCTATGACATCAGGACCCTGCTTGACAACGGAGAAACAGTGGCCCTCATCCTCCTGGACCTGTCAGCCGCCTTTGACACGGTCTGCCACGGAACACTACGAACACGCCTACACGATGCCGGGATCCAGGAGATGGCCCTGGACTGGACCCCATCCTTCCTCTCCGGAAGAACTCAGAGCGTCCGCCTCCCCCGCTCTCCCTCCAATGCCACCAAGATAATCTGCGGTGTACCCCAGGGCTCTTCCCTCAGCCCGACGCTGTTCAACATCTACATGGCACCCCTCACCAACGTCGCCCCACAGCACAACCTCAACATCATCTCCTACGCTGACGACACCCAGCTGATCCTCTCCCTCACCAAAGATCCCCACACCACCAAAACCAACCTCCACGAAGGAATGAAGGCCATCGCTGAATGGCTGAGCAACAGTGTACTGAAGCTGAACTCGGACAAAACGTAGGTCCTCATCCTCGGCTCCACCCCTTCAGCCTGGGACGATTCCTGGTGGCCGACAACACTAGGAACAGCCCTGACACCCACCGACCACGCACGCACGCATGCAACCTAGGGGTCATCCTAGACTCCATCCTCTCCATGACTAAGCAGCTCAACGGTGTCTCCTCATCCTGCTTTAACACCCTCCGAATGCTCCGCAGGAACTTCAAGTGGATCCCCCCGAAACCAGAAGAACAGTCAACCAGGCCCTAGTCACCAGCAGGCTGGACAACAGAAACGCCCTCTTCGCAGGAACGTCGTCCAAGCTCCTGAGACGACTGCAACGCATCCAGAACGCCTCAGCACGCCTGATACTCGACATCCCCCGCCGCAGCCATATCACACTTCACCTGAGAGACCTGCACTGGCTCCCCGTCAACAAGAGGATAATCTTCAAGCTCCTCATCCAGGCGCACAAAGCTCTCCACAACACCGGCCCAGCATACCTCAACAGTCGACTCAGCTTCTACACCCCCACCACCAGCTCCGCTCCGCTGGCCTCGCCACAGTCCCCAGCACCCATAGAATGACCGCCGGCAGCAGATCCTTTTCCCACCTCACAGCCAAGACCTGGAACACCCTCCCCACCAACCTGCGGCAGACGCAAGACATACTGGCCTTCAGAAGACTCCTCAAGACATAACTCTTCAATCAGTAGCAGCACCCGCCCCCCCACCAGCACCTTGAGACCTTCACGGGTAGTAGTGCACTTTACAAGTGTCTTGATTGATTGATTGTGAGATGACTGATTAATATACTTTTTTTGCAAACTATTAGATACTTGGCTTGTGTAATTGTTGCCCAGGGCTATATGTATATGGTGCATTTTTAAAGCTTATGTTAAATTAATTTCTGTCCGTTTCAATGTTACTGTGCTGTTATCGGTTTTTACTGTATATGTATTTGCCATCCTTTCCCTGTTGCATGTGTTTTTGTATAGTTGGGTGAAGAATGGGCCTCAGGGCAAGAAATCATTTTGTCTTTACCTTTATAATACTTCCTCCCTTGCTGTGGTCATGTCCACCATTTTGTGAATCTATTATGTGTCTCATGGGCAGTCATTTAGTATTTGTTCTTGGCCTCTTGCTTCCTTGTAATTTGTTCCTCCAATATTGTTTTAAACAAAATGTGTGTCTTACAGGCAGACCTTTGATCATTGTTTTCCACGCTTTTTTTTATTAGCAAGACATGTTTGTTCACCATTTTGTGAAACCGATGTGTGTGTGAAGTATTCATTTTATTTTTGTTATCCATGCCTTCTTCCTTTCCAAGACATGTGCTTGTAGTCATTTTATACAATCAGTGCCAATGTCTGAAGATTAAGTATTATCAATCATTTCAGACACTTTTAAAAGGCTTTTCCTGGGATCAAAGTATGTGCATAGGAACATCCTGGTATTTTGCAAATTTTTCACTTTTATTTGTATTTCCTGTTGTTGGTTGATTCTAGTCTGAGTAGTTCATGTTTAGAAAATGTAATTATTTTAACCATTTTGTGCTACCCTCTGCCCTTTATTCACAAGGGGCTCATAAGTCTTGAAGGAGGTCTACTTTCAGATGAAGGTGATATGGGGTAGACGCCAGGGTCCCACAACAGGCAAATACAAAGGTTCCAGTAAGCCTCGTTTTCAGTGAGGAAGTTTAACCAGTCATTGTTTATATTAAGAAATCCATTGAGGAAGAGCAAATATATCCCCTATTCAGCCTTCTCCTGTACCACCACCACCTGCTTCCCTATTTTCAAATTCCTAAAACTCAGACTCAACAATCCCCAGCAAAGTCCCAGCCCACCCTAAGCAAAAACCTAGCTCCATCACAAATGCTTATAACTTTGGCTCTATCAGAAAGCTCTCCTCCCTGTTTTGGGACTTTGTTACACTTAGGCCGCATAAAGAATATATTACTGACAGCACAGTTTTCAGACAAAGCTGCACATTATGGGAGGCTAGGCAGACATCTTGGTAGTGAGAGTCAATTTGCAAATCTGAAAAATTAACATCAAATCATATGGGAAGAGCGTCTACAAAGTAAACAATGTCCCTGAGACAGAAGAACCCTAACTGATAGAGTAAGATGATGATTATGAAGATGGCATTGGCAGGACAAGCAGCCCTTCTGCTCATAGTGTGCATGCAGCACCAACAGTAACCTTTACTTGTCAAATGGCTGTGCGATAGATTGCACTCATCCCATTCCTTAAGCACCCAAACAGCTACCTCCAAAGAAGTCCCTTGTGGTGGATTAGTCATCAGTTTCACTCCCAGCCTTACAGCCTTTTCACATTCTTTGGCTGAGGTTTTCTAGAGCCTAATGCAGATGACCTGCTTTCTAGAGTGTTTTTGTCAAGATTATTCTTCATATACACATTGCTCCTTCCAAAGTTTAGTATATGTTATGTTATGTTATGTTATAATATCAAAGGGCTCGATTCACAGATCTAACTTAAGACAAAATCCTAGACTTACTACCATTTTGATATTCAAAGAAGGCCCTTACTCATTGATGAGTAAGTGCCTTCTGTGAATTCCAAAATGAGTAAGTGCCTTCTGTGAATACCAAAATGGTAGTAAGTTTAGTATTTTGTCTTAAGATAGTTCTGTGAATCGGGCCCTCAGCTTTTTAAAGCACAGAGTCAAAGTGTCAATAGACTAAAGCCCTGCATCAATCTGGTTTTCGTTTTTTAGGTCGAACCTTGAGTCAGCACACAAGCACTGCTCTGTTGAAGATCTGCTGTAGTTCAGTCCTTGAGGGAAGCCCCACCCACACCCCTGCCCTTATTTTTCATTGGCTTCTGTCTTTGTTCTTCATAAATGCTGCCTTCGGATTTGTTTATAGGCTAGTTAGTCCCTCCTTATTACTGCCATGTTGTCATTTGTATCCTCCCATGGCTACTGGCCCCTTTACTTTGAGTTTTATACTGTACGTGTTATTTAGACTTGGAGCACTATTTTCTTACATAAGGTACTCCTACTGCCTTCTCTACTCCTCCCTCCCTCCAGTTGTCCATGCCTTCTCACCCCCTCACCCCGCCCGCACTCCTCTTGTCCGTGCCTTCTCGCCCCCTTCCCCTTCCCCCGTCTGTGCTTTCTCCCCCGTACCTCTGCCCGCACTCACATTGTCAGTGCCACCCTCCCACGCCCTTCCTCCGGTTGTCCATGATGACTACCGTTTGCAATGCAATAGGTCTCACGTAAATGCGAGTCCAATTGCATTGCAAATGCTTGTTTATCATTTGTCATCTCGTGTGCTTTGATTGAGGCTGATGCTTATGGGTTGAAGTGCACTGAGCAGAATTGATTAAAGGGACGGCTGCCTGGGTTTGTCAGTCAGTCCGTCAAAAAATAACTTTATTTGGTTTATCATAACCATAAAGCATATAAATCACAATCTATTACATGAACAGATTAAAAACGAAGCGTGTTTTCACTCTGTTAAAATATTTACTCTTTCTGTTAAAAGGGTCTTTTCAGTCCCCAAGCCTTTAATCTTTCCCTGCCTTCGTGAGTAAATTTTCTACTAGTATCATGAATTTTACCCCCCGACATGTTAAAATATTTGATGATGCGCCCATCCAACTTGCTACAGCATGTCTGCAAGTGCAAATGTTTAAATCAATGAAGACAGATTTCAACAAGGACCTTCTTTCTATTTTTACTGATTTACAGACGCACAGTAGGTGGCTTAGAGTTTCTGTATGGTACCCACATAAACGGCATGCCTTTGTTTGCTGTTTATTTTTCCTGCCTGGAGGGGAACAAGTCCTTCGAGCAGTGATCGCCAAATCTGAATGCCATGAACCTCCTTTTTAATGATAGTCGGAAGTGGGCTGCTAGGTAGGGTTGTGGTTTTAGGCTTAAATATGAGTTTATTACGACTCATGCATGGCCGCGTTTGGCCAATCTCCTTTTATCTTCCGCAAAGGATAATGCCTTTGCCCTGTTGTTTCAGACTTTGTTAAATGCGGACCTTTCCAGCTTGCTATTCCATGCTTCTTCCATCTCTAGTTCCTCCAGGGCAATACGCAGATGATCACCCCAGGCGTTTGGGTTTCTTTGCTCATATTTAGGGCTCCCGGTTTTCCGTATTTACGGATTTTTACATATAAATACAGACGGAAAAGTTATTTTCCTTTGTATTTATATGTAAAAGCGGAAAAATGCGAGTAAATGAGTACATTTTGCCGCGCTGCTGCCTTTGTTCAAAGTTGCCGTGCCCTGCTCAGATTCTGGGGATTCCTCCCAGTGACGTGGATTCCTTGCAGTGACGTACTGTGGACCTATTGGCTCAGGGTCTTCAAGTGACCCTGAGCCAATCCCGGTTGTTTACAAGCCTCTCAGTGTGGGCGTGCTAATACCTCCAGCCCCGCCTCGGTAACATTTGTGCTATATTTTGGGGGTTCACCTGCCTGTGTTTCCTACTTCCTGCACTACGGACTACCACGTTAGAAGACGCCTCCAGGGATCCAGGACTCCGCCGCCGTTACCCTGTGCCAGCTCCTTCCAGCGATCCAGGACTCCGCCGCCATTAGCCTGCGCCAGCTCCTTCCAGAGATCCAGGACTCCGCCGCCGTTAGCCTGCGCCAGCTCCAACTCCAGCTCCTTCCATTTGCACTTTCAAGGTACGTGTATGTGCCCTTCTGCAGCCTCGGGCTCCTGCCCTCCCGCCCCCACCCACGCAGCACCAGCTGTTCGTATCCCCTTACAGAGCTATGTCTTTCGGTTCACGCTTCCCTTTTGCAAGGCTCGTGGGCATGACCTGAGAGAAGCAGGAATCACCACCGATGAAGTACAAGAGCTCCACAAAACATGTTACAGATGTGTGTGAGCTTGAATCCATGTAACTTATTGTTCTATTTGCAGTGGACTTGTTTGTGCTCGATATCGCTTCTGTGTAGGCTTGGTTTCCAAGCGCTGTTAATATATCTCACAAACGTGTTTTTGAAAAGTATTTCTGGAATCGATTGGTGTGCTTTCACAGTGCAGCCGTAGAGAGCTCAGATTCACATTTTAATTTAACACTTCAACCACTTGATGTATCACCCTGTTATACGAAGATCTGTTACCATCCACCTCAAAGATCCTAGGCAAATGACACACTTTATCGTAAAGAAGGCCCGCATGGAGCAATTGACCATGGAGCAATGCACAACTCGTGCACGCCAAAATATTGAAGAGGCTGCGGATATCCCGCACAAGTTTGTGAAAGCTCTGTGTGAAGGTGGTGTTCCACTTCACCAGACTGATGGTCCAATTGGAGAGCTGATTAGGCAGCTGTGCCCTGCAGCAAGGAAAATGTGCAAATCTAGCCAAATGTACGAGAAATATCTCCCTGAAATGTTTGAAGCACAGCTCGGAAACATACGTGAAGCTGTAGCAAATGTCCCTATCTCCTTAACAATTGATGAAACCACAGAGGTGCATGGTGACCCGGCCATTGGAACATTGGTCACATATTACTGTGATGATGAAGAAAAGGGTCGCCGCTCAGCCTTAGTTGACATCACTGTATTTGATGAGTGTAATTCTGCTAAAATTGCCTTAATTGTATGCAGTGTGCTTCAAAAGTTGGGTAAATCATGGCATGATCTTGTTGCAATATGTTCTGATTCTGCATCCTATATGACAAAAGCAGTAACTGCTTTGCGCGCTGCTCAGAGGATTAATTCCATCCATGTAAAAGATCCATGTCATCTTATACATGCTGCTGTTTCCTATGCTCTGTCTCAGCCTGAGAACCGGGACATGTATGATTTTGTTATAAAGGCTGGAGCAGTCTTTAAGTATGCACGAAACTTAAAACGCATTTATTAGCAAGGAAATGTAGACGGGCGAATGAGATATCCAAGGGCGGTTGTTGTGATCCGGTGGTTCAGCTGGTATGAGGGAGCAGTAAGACTTTTGGAAATATGGCACTACTTCCTTGCTTTTGTAAACAATGAAGAAGCCACTGGATCCAAAATTGCTCACCTACGTAAACTCCTCGACCCCAACAGTGCAAACCACCAATCTTTCTATGTGAAGTTGCATTTTATTGTTAAAACCCTCAGTGGTATCATCAACATTCAGAAGAAGCTCGAGTCGGAAGAAACACATGCCCACCAAATATATTCAGCCAAAGAGGTTGACATGGCTGTGGCATTGGAGCAAGACTATACGCAAGACCCAATGATCGTCAGCCTATTGCAAATGTTACCACAAAAAAATGCAAATGCCCTAATAAAAGAGATGATTACTTTTAAAGATGCACTGAAAAACAAGCGGGATGCTGTCCTAGCTCGTAACATAACTGGGCAAATGAGTTACAGCTCTTTTTGGAAACGGATTACAATCCTTGACCCATTCAAGAAACTTCAGTGTAGTCAGGATTTCAGTGATTACAAAGATTTATTCATGTTGGTTGGAGCTTCTGATGATGCAATGAATGTTGTAGAAGAAGAATTCAAGAAATATGTAATGCACCCTATCCCACAAAAAGACATCAGTGCAATACTGGCGTTCTCAGAAGCAAGAATGGCCAACACTGTGTAATCTTTCTTTGAATCTCTTGGCCATTCCAGTGTCATCAGCAAATATTGAACGGGTTTTCAGTGGTCTTCATTTCATTAACAAACCAGAAAGAGCCTCAATGTCTGCAAAGTCTCTTGAAATGCACATGTGCTTGTACTACAATGGCAAAGTTTTCAGATGAATGTATTGTGTTGACCAATAACCCGACGCTGGCGTGCATTGTCAATTTAAATAAATGCGGAAAAATACTAGCTGTAGTGGCGTCTTTTGCGTGTGGCAAAAATAAATGTGGATAAATACAGAAAAAATGGCCAAAAAATAAATATGGACAAATACAGACGGAAATGGTCAAAAAATAAATACCATAAAACCGGGAGCCCTACTCATATTGTAATTTTTTTTCAGTCCAGCATAGGTTGTTCAATTTCTGCTGCTCTCAGTTTCCAGCATAATTTTACCAAGATTGCTTTCCTTTGGAATTCTTGGTTCTGGAGCCCAAATTCCAAACGTATTTGTGCTGGCGAGGAACCTTTAAAAAGATTGAACACTGCTTTATAAACCTTGATTTGTAGTTTGTTTAGAATGTCAGTTTCTTGGCCGTGCCATGTTTCCAGTCCGTAGGATACGGTTGGGAGCAATTGTGATGCCATGATTTTTAGGAGGTGCCCATGTGAAGGGCATTCCAATTTCTTATAAAGCTGTTTATAGGCAAAGGTTAATGATTAGGCTTTTGCTGTGATCTCCCTTTTCTGGTCCACCCGAGACAGATTTCTTGCCAATTTGTTACCCAAGTATTTATAAGCGCTTATTTCCTCTATTTGTGAGTTCTTTGCGTACCATTTGTATTTTCTTGGCCTCGGGCCCGCCAGTCTTACCACCTTGGTTTTTTATTTATTTAGTTCCAGGCCATGTGCATCCAGGTAGTCTATTAGTTTATTTATGGTCCTTTGCAGCCCTATCGGAGTTTGGCTCACCACCACGATATCGTCTGCATATTGCAGAAATTGGATTGGCTCATTTGCCAATTTTGGCGGATGTCCGTTTACTTATTGCAGGTAGTTATTTAAATCTGCCAAGTATAGGTTGAATAAACATGGTGAGAGTACGCAGCCTTGTTTTAGTCCGTTTGTTATGTTTATTTTTTGACGATACTCTTCTTCGATCTCCTAAGTTTACGGTAGCCCATGTTTCTCTGTATAATGATGTTATTGCGTCAGTGGTTTTGGGAGTCCCCCTGCTTTCAGTTTCTTCCACAGGCAATCGTGTGGCACTCTGTCAAAAGCAGATTTCAAGTCGATATAACAGGCCAATAGTACTCCCTTTTTCCTTTCTGCTTTTTCCATCAAGATCGTCAATACTGATAGGTTTGAGATGGTGCCCAAGCCTTGTCTAAAGCCCGTTTGAACTTTTGGGATGATGTTGTTATCCTCTGTCCACTCTTGCAGATGTCGTACAATACACAAGGCAAAAAGTTTAGCCTCTACATCGATAAGGGCAATTAGCCTGTAGTTCCCGGGTTCTATTCTGCTGCCGTTCTTGTAGATTGGGTGAAGAAGATTACTGCTCCAAGACAGTGGCATCTTGTTGTCACAAAATATTTGATTAAAAAGGGGTGTAAGGTATTTAGCCCAGACGTCTGGATCTCATTTAAACAGGGCGTTAGGCAGTCCATTTGGTCCTGCTGCGCCTTCAGCTTTCAATATTTTTATCAGGAATTTTGTGTATTTTACTGTTGTCAATGATGTCTGTTCGTTGGCTTCCCAGCTGGTTCGGTCTTTTACTCCCTCCATTTTGGGACCGGTTGCCTCTGGGTCTGGTGGATTTCCTTTTACTTTATATATACTTTCTTCTTCACACTTTTGTGGTCCTGCTTTGGGGTTGTACAGTTTATCTATGTATTCCAGCCACGTTGTTTCACTTATTCCTACGTTGTGTAGAGTTCCATTTCCTTTCATTAACTTATTAATTAAGCCCCAAAATTCCCTGCTGTTCGGCAATTTACTTGCCCACAGCAGGTCTTCCCATATGTTTTCTGTGTGTTTCCTTTTTTCCACTCTGCACTCTTCCTTGTATTCTTTTCTCATTTTTTGAATTTTACAATTGTCACTGTCTCTTCCCGTTCTAATTGCTCCAGTTTTTGTCTTACCTCCTTGGCAATGTTTCTTTTTTTATTTCTCAGCTGTATTGTATACCAAGGCTCTTTATTAGCCCCATACATGCCTTTGCTTCCTGGTTTTATTGGGAATTTGTCCAGTAGTGACGTGTTTAACTTCTCCCAATCTTTTACTAATGAGTGCGCTACTGACTCCTCAGCATTCTCTATGTGTTTTTTCACCATATCCATTATCTCATCGATTATTGTTCCGCTCCATTTGAGTTTCCTCAAGCTATAGGTTTCGGGTAATGTGACTAGCGATGCTACACCCTCTTTTTGTAGAATGTTTAAGTGTAGGACTATTTCTTGGGGGAAATGGTCGCTCTCCGGTCTTGTTATAATACGGAAGTGATCGACCTGGGGTGCGAGGTCTTTGCTGATTATTGTGTAATCTATAATTGATTGTTTATTTCCATAAGAAAAGGTAGTACCTGCTGGTTGGTCTCCCTTTATGTTTCCATTTAGTGTGACAAGACCTAGTATTTTCAGCTCGTTCCACGTTTTTAGAAGTCTATTCTTGTTGACGTTACCCCCTGTCAGGTTGCAATTGAAATCACCTGAGATTATTATCTCATGATTTTGGTGTGTAATTTGTAACGGTTTTATTATATTTATCAGGTTTAACAGTTTTTTCATTTTCTGATTCTTTTCAGGATGAATGTATATGTTTAGGACAATTAGCTTCCTCCCCACTCCGTTTGTGTGGTGATTCCATTCCAGTTTTACAACTTGGATCCAATTTTCTCCGGAATCCATTTCCTCTATTTTCCAGTCGTATCCTGATGTTGTGTATATGGACAGACCCCCTCTTGGGTGACCATACTTGGCGATTTTTTCTGCCATTATATGAAATTTTTCATATCCTGCAATATGCTTTGGGTTACTTTCCACGTTTCTTGTAGCAGGATTATGTTAAATTTACGCAAAAAGCTGATGGTCTCTTGGTCTTGTTCCATTTCTTTAAATCCGTGGACGTTCCAGGAGCGAATTGTTATTTTCCTGTCATATTGCTTAGTGACTTTCTTATTGTGTTCCCCACTGGCTATGTTGTTTTCATCAGGATCGGTGTAAATTCAGCGTGTGGGGTATCCAAGACCAATCTTGATTTCCTTCTGACTGTATGATCGTTTGTCTGAGAGTTATGTTTTTTGGGCAGGGATCCCTGGATGTTCGTTGTGTTGTGGACGTACTTCTCGCTCCCTTTAGTACGGAGGTAGTCTTTCCGTTTATGTTTGGCAACCGAGGTACCTTGTTGTTTAGTAGTGGGTATTGGTATTTTGTAAGAGTTGGGTAAGATAATATTATGCCCCTGGCTGCAAAGACCGACCTTGTGGAGAAGATCAGTTCCGTTGTCTCTTTTGATGCCCATGTTGTTCTGCTTACTTCCAGTTCTGTCTCCTTGTTTATCTGGACAAATTCTATCGCCAAAAGTTCTGACGATGGTATTTCCCTTAATTTGGGAATTTCTCTGAATAGACGCATTATGTTTCCCCTGCTTAGTGTGTCCCTTTTTCCTTTTGTTTGGTATTCTGGCGTGAAGATTAATTTACAGCCTGTCTCTACCGGGTCTGAATAAGGTTCCTGGTTTTGATTTTGTTCACTTTTTTCCCTTGTCGATTCCCAGGCCTTAGTTTTGTTCAGGGGCTCTATAAAGGGCATTTCTTTTAAGGTTGAATTTGCCATTGAGTCTACCACGTCAATTTGACCTCTTTTGGCCTCCGTTGTTCTGGCTGGCCTGGCGTTTTCCTTGGAGATTTTCCCCGATGGTTCATTGCAAGTCCTGCCTTTTTTATCCAGAGTAATTAATAATTGGGTATCCGTACTCGAGAGACGGTCTCCCTGTAGTCTAGGGCTCTTCCCCATTTGGGCAAGTCAGATTTGTCTTCGTCAGTTCTCCTTATGATTGTTTTTACCTGGTTCAAGTTTTTTAAGCCATCGTGGGTTTTTGCTTCGGGTACGTATTCCAACAATCTTATTTCACTTTCCTGTATTTCTGTTAATGGTTTATTTCTCCCCCTTTTTTGCATATTTTCTGTTTCAGCCTCTATGTTAATCATTTTATTTATTACTTTTTCTTCTACCGTCTGTCCTCCTTTTGTTTTGAGTTGGGCGTTTTCTGGTGGCCACTAGTTGATTTGCCTGGAAATGTAAAAAGGCCCTGGATTATCTGATGTACTTATTTCTTGGATGTTTATTTCTGCTTTTGGGGTGTCATCTGCCCGCTCTAACACGCTTTTACTGCCTTTTTGTGAAAATATGGCATAATTTTGACTTTTTTCCTGCTCGGTTTTTAAGATAGTGTTCTTCCTTGCTTTCCGTGCTCGTTTGCATTGTCTTTTGGTTTGGTTCTGAAGTACGCTTGGTGAGGCAGGGGCTTTGTTTTCACTGTGCCTGTTTCCCTTGTTGTTTGTTATATTTGCTTCTGTTGTATTTATAGTGTCTGCAAACTCAATGCTTCGCCTCGTGTTCCTTTGTCTTTCAGACCCTATGATTTTGCCTTTATTTTCTTGGACCAGTGTTTCTTCTATTTCTCTTGATGTTTGTGCCACACGTAGAATTTCTTTACAACAAGGGGTGGTGATGGACAGAGTCTCTGAATTAAGCAGAGTACTCTCACCCAGTCAAGAGATCAGGGCTGGATCCAACACCTTTTTTTAGCTCATTGCACCATCCCAGTTTCAGAACCTGGCTGTATGCAAATTAGTCTGTCCCTGGCCCAGTGCATCATGGGAACAGGGCAGACCAGACTACAAAAGCCAATTCTTACACTGGGAAGGAAACAAGCTTCCGGGGACCGGTTTCTGCCATTTCAGGCGTCTTCGGCCCGGCTTGCTTGAATCCTGATGGTGCAATGAGCAAGGGACTCACATCTGAGTATACCCTTCCACGCTTAGGGTGGACAAAATTATTTACAACAAGGGGTGGTGATGGACAGAGTCTCTGAATTAAGCAGAGTACTCTCACCCAGTCAAGAGATCAGGGGTGGATCCAACACCGTTTTTTAGCTCATTGCACCATCCCAGTTTCAGAACCTGGCTGTATGCAAATTAGTCTGTCCCTGGCCCAGTGCATCATGGGAACAGGGCAGACCAGACTACAAAAGCCAATTCTTACACTGGGAAGGAAACAAGCTTCCGGGGACCGGTTTCTGCCATTTCAGGCGTCTTCGGCCCGGCTTGCTTGAATCCTGATGGTGCAATGAGCAAGGGACTCACATCTGAGTATACCCTTCCACGCTTAGGGTGGACAAAATTATTTACAACAAGGGGTGGTGATGGACAGAGTCTCTGAATTAAGCAGAGTACTCTCACCCAGTCAAGAGATCAGGGCTGGATCCAACACCGTTTTTTAGCTCATTGCACCATCCCAGTTTCAGAACCTGGCTGTATGCAAATTAGTCTGTCCCTGGCCCAGTGCATCATGGGAACAGGGCAGACCAGACTACAAAAGCCAATTCTTACACTGGGAAGGAAACAAGCTTCCGGGGACCGGTTTCTGCCATTTCAGGCGTCTTCGGCCCGGCTTGCTTGAATCCTGATGGTGCAATGAGCAAGGGACTCACATCTGAGTATACCCTTCCACGCTTAGGGTGGACAAAATTATTTACAACAAGGGGTGGTGATGGACAGAGTCTCTGAATTAAGCAGAGTACTCTCACCCAGTCAAGAGATCAGGGCTGGATCCAACACCGTTTTTTAGCTCATTGCACCATCCCAGTTTCAGAACCTGGCTGTATGCAAATTAGTCTGTCCCTGGCCCAGTGCATCATGGGAACAGGGCAGACCAGACTACAAAAGCCAATTCTTACACTGGGAAGGAAACAAGCTTCCGGGGACCGGTTTCTGCCATTTCAGGCGTCTTCGGCCCGGCTTGCTTGAATCCTGATGGTGCAATGAGCAAGGGACTCACATCTGAGTATACCCTTCCACGCTTAGGGTGGACAAAATTATTTACAACAAGGGGTGGTGATGGACAGAGTCTCTGAATTAAGCAGAGTACTCTCACCCAGTCAAGAGATCAGGGCTGGATCCAACACCGTTTTTTAGCTCATTGCACCATCCCAGTTTCAGAACCTGGCTGTATGCAAATTAGTCTGTCCCTGGCCCAGTGCATCATGGGAACACGGCAGACCAGACTACAAAAGCCAATTCTTACACTGGGAAGGAAACAAGCTTCCGGGGACCGGTTTCTGCCATTTCAGGTAGAATTTCGGTCAATATTTCTGGTATGGATGCCAGTTTATCTATTATTTTACCGCAACCACAGCTTTGATCTAATAATTTGCTTTTGATTTGGCTGTCTTTATTTATTCCTTTAGTTATTTGTTCTGTGATTTTATCCAGCTTAGTGTTGATTCCTGCTATATGTGTTGCAATCAAATTCATTAAGTCTACCTGAACGTCTAATTTATCCGATTGGAAGTTTAAGACGACAATAGCTTGCTGTAGACTGCTTAATAGCGATTCGCTCCAGGTAACCGACTCTGTGTTGTTCAGGTGTATTAGAATCCCTGATATGGAGTCGAATCCGCTTACATATGAAATAGTGATTGGATACTGTATTTTTATGTTTCCTTGTGGTAGACCATTTTGCTCCTTATTTGTTTCTTTCCAATGGTTGGGGCTAGGGGTGCGCTTGATGGGAGTTGAAACGGCTCCCCTTTCTGCTCCCTTTTCCCTTTTTTCTGGCGGGCCCGTTTGTTTGTGTTTCCCTTTCCTGTTCGCCCCTAGTTCCTCCTCCCTGTGCATGTTAGATTCTAGCACTTTTATGAGATCGTCTTCCTCTGTAATTGAAAAAGATCTTGACCACTCTATCTTTTGGGTGTATCCTTGTGGGTTTACTTGACCTCCACGTTCGCTTTGATCCTATTTTGATATGTGACTTTGTCCTGTTACTTCTTCATTGCTTTTGTCAGGCTTGGTCGTGGGTTGGAAAAGGGTTAAATGGATCTGTGCTGTTGTTTTTAATAGCCATTTTTTATTGCTAGTTTCTCTTGTACCAGTGTTCCTTTGTTTCCTTCTGTTCCGTTTCCTCCTTTTTGTTGCGACTGTTGCAGCTGTTGTAGATGTCTTGACTCTAATTCCAGTTGTGCCGGGCAGTTTTCTCCCAATTTCTTTGTTGTTGTTGAGTGTATTGGTGTTATTGGACTTTGTAGGCATTGTGCCTCTTCTGTTGTTGTGTAGATTCGTATGGTTTCCCCCAAAACTTAAATGGTTCTGGTGTTGCAATTGGAATCAAGCTCTTTTTTAGCAAATGAGGGTTCTCTTTTGTTTTGCTTTTGTTAGCGGATTTGTTTGCAGATTTATTTTGATCTTTTGTTATCGCTCTTCTCCTGTTTTTATAAGTGGGGGCCTGGCGAACTTTTCCTAACCGCATATCCCCAGTTCTCTACTCAGATTGGGGCTATGACTGTTCGCAAGAACTTTTCTGATGAGCCAAACCACCGCCTATTATTTTGTAAGCGTGAATACTTCGTGCCCTTTGTGTGTTTGGCACCCTCTGAGCACGTCTCGGCTCCAAGTAGCAGAGTTCCCCTTGTCCTAGCCGCTACTTGCTGCCTTGCCTGTGCTACCGTTGTCCCCAATGCCTTCTATGCCCTTCTATGCCCCCTGTGGCGTTCTTGTCGCGGCTTGCGGCTTGCGGCTTGCGGCTCTTACCTCTGCTGGCGCCGCTGTCTCCGCTGTTGCCGTGAAAATGATTTACAGCACTTCCTGTACTGTGCCTCCTGTGCTTTGGGGGACTGTGGTGCACTCTTGTCTCTCCCCCGTCTCTCCTCCGTGAATAGGCACTGTGGACGGCAGGGCCCAGCACCAGCCACTCTAGGGGGCACTCGCGGCTCTCTAGAGTGCCGCTGTGCCACCGTGCCACCGTGCCACCGTAACAAAGACCCCTTCAAAAACCAATCGCGGCTCCAGCTGCACTATGTAGCCCACGCAGCTCTCGAATTACGCTGTGAAGAGCTGTGGGCTCTGTAGGGTGCTCGCGATGCCGCCGTGTGGGGCAGATCCCGTGAAGCAAATCCCGAAGAGGAGCTCTGTCGCGTCTCAGTCCTGGCACCAGCCGTGCTGCGGCACCCTCATCGCTCCTGGGTGTTACCCAGGTGTAGCCAGGTATGGCTCGTCTGTGGGGCGGTTTGGTGCTCTTATCGCGGGCCGACTGAATGTCACGCCGCATCCCGGCTCCAGCCATGCTACGGCGCCCTCGCCGCTCCTGGGTGTACCCCAGGTGTAGCCAGGTGTAGCCCGTCTGTGGGGTGGATCTGTGCTCCTTTCGCGGGCGTACCGAATGTAACGCCGCCTCCCGGGTCCCGGGTCCCGCAGCTGACTCCGCTGGTCCCGTTGATCCGGGCTCTGATTCTGACTTCCTACCCCCCGGCTCCCGGTCTCACAGAACTCTCGGGGGGAACAATCTGCAGCAGCAACCGAACGAGCTCCTGGCGTCTGTCGTCTGTCGGCGTTTGTCGGCAGTCGCAATAGAAAGGGGACTCAAGAATACCCAACACTTCCTGGGTTTGCAGGAAAATAACAGCAATTATAATAATACGCTTTAGCTGCGCTGACTGATAACTTTGAGGTTTCACAATTAAGTTCAGCCAGGCATATCCTAAAGAAAAGCAGGTGATGAAGTATGCTATTGAATTCATGATCTATATAAGGGTAGCCAGGCAAAAGTTTCATTACTATTGTGTAAGAATCTTGGCTAATTTTGCTATTTTCAAGTTACACTATCATTATGCCAAGTAGTTTAATTTCAGTGGAGGAGCCAAGGGACCAACACACCCGAACAGTACCCGAGCTGCTGTTGTTTGTGGTTCTTGTTTTTGTGCACAATTTTTGTAGTGTGAGATGCATATTTTTGCGCTGAAAATGGACGCAATAATGCATTTTATGCTAAATTATAGCTCTAAATTCAGGTTTGGCATTTCGCAAAATTTCGTGTAATTTTGTATGTTTATGCAGAAGCAAATTACGCACACGCTTACTATAAGTAGGTCTCCCTGTGTGTTGTGGTTGAGTGTGCTGAGTGACGTTTGTTCAGCTGCATTTTGCAATTCACCAAATCCGTCTACAATTTTTTTTTTATGTTCTCAACGGTATTGACCTTTACACAGGTGAAGTGACTTCCAAATGCAGATTCATAGAGAAAATGTAGTTTATTCTCGTAAAACAGCTTAAACAGCTACACCTGGCAATAACGTTCCCTTAACTCCCCAACGCTCATGGAATACCCAACAAACAATACAGATAACATTCCATAAATAAGAATATTCTAAGTTGGAACACCACAATAGGCAATAATGATTACATGTTGAATTCTCCTTTTGCCCATCTGTGCCAATTGCAGGGGAGGCAGGAGCAACTTCGAATTATAGCTTGGATTATTTTTCTATAATCCAAACACACAGACAGAAGCTTCATGAGAACATATAAGCAACAGAAAGAAAATCATGAAGACGTTATCTATTTTAGAGGTGCGCATCTGTGAAATTAACGTTACAGAGTTTTTCACTTAGCCTTTTTAATGTGAAATCGTGACTTTTGAAGCAAATTGTTGTACTTCTAGACTGTTTCCAAAATGGTTCGGTCTGTGATGTACTTGGCAGAAAACAGTCTTCGTTTCCTGCAAAATTCCATTGTCCTTGGGACAGCTTCGCAAACGGAAAGTTGCAAAGAAAATCCTTAGAATTTCTGTTGAGCATAGAAAAGTTTTGCAGGAGGTAACCGTGCAGAGAAGAAAACCAAAATTCATTTTCCAGCTTGGCTAGGCTCAATTAGAGTTCAAATAAGCTCACGATGCGGTGAAAAGGATTATGCACCCACTGGCAGCAGACACCCTAACAGTATAGCAGAAAAAAAGGGAGGGCAGTGTATACACAACCCTTGCTAATAATATTTTTAAAAAAACAAGCACTGTCAAAGCTAACTGGTTTGGTTTGTATCTTGAGTAGGGCTCCCGGTTTTATGATATTTCTTTTTTTCACATTTCTGTCTGTAATTTTCCATGTTTATTTTTCGTCAACTTTATCTGTAATTATCCATATTTATTATGATGTTTGTGAAAAACATAAAGCTGAAACTGGTATATTTTCAAATGTATTTAACCAATAAATATGCAGTCATGCTTGATTGCCTGCCAGGTTTCAGGGATATGAACACCCGCAGAGGATAAATCAATGCACTAATTATGAGTCCTGGCTAAAAATATTAATATCCTTCCAAAGTGAAAAGCAATTGCTTTTTGTATGCAAATTTTTTTTTTTAAATTTCAAATTTAATGTGTGATGAGTCAGTGTACTTTTGAGGTTTACAATAGCCATACATGGATGTATGATCATACATCGCGCACCATGACACGCCGCTGTGAATGCATCGCAAATCCCAACACTTCGCCATCCTTTACATTGCATTTAGTTAGAATGGCAATGCGTTGATTCCTATTGGCAAGCATGAAACATCGCAGGCGCTTACATCGCACGTCATGACAATGCATGATTTGCCTTTTTGTTGTAGGTTCGTTCGTTCAACGATTAAAGTCCTACGTGATCTGAGTTCAAAACGGAGCAATCAAGGTCAGTTTCTATCTATAATAATAATTATTTCTAGTACGAAAGGACTGAAAAATAGAGCCCCTTACAAATAAAGCTCTTATACCTCTGAAAACAAATAAAGAATTAAATAAAATACACCTTTAGAACAAAGGTCAAGTTAAGATGGCAGAACCCGGTAATTGCAAAAGACCTAAGCCCTTTCTACCAGAAGTTCAACTCCTCTTCTTAACTATGCATGCTGCCTCAATACTCTTAAACCCCCTACTTTATATTATTCTTGTTCTCCTCGTCCTAGCATTTCTAATTTTTGTCGAACGAAAAGTCCTAGGATACATGCAACTACAAAAAAGCCCTACTATTGTTGGCCCTATGGGCCTCCTTCAACCAATCGCAGATGGGTTTAAGCTCTTTATTAAAGAACCGATATGACCATCTACATCATCGCAAACCCTGTTCCTAATTATACCAACATTAGCTCTGACTTTAGCACTAATGATCTGAATCCCCCTACCAATGCCATTTGTATTATCCAACCTTAATCTTGAAGTTCTTTTTTTACTATCTCTAGCAAGCCTGGCTGTTTACTCAATCCTAGGATCAGGTTGATACTCAAACTCAAAACACGCACTAATTGGGGCTCTTCGGGCCGTAGCACAAACCATCTCATATGAGGTCAAACTAGGGTTAATTTTATGGCAAGGCACGGAGGCCAATATTATGCATATTTCTTTAATTGCCAGCTCACAGCAGCAACAGCAAACAATGTAAAGAATTTAGAACTAAACATAACATTCGAATGTTAACAAAATACTGTGAAGGGCAGCCATATTCCTTCTTTGTTGCTGCTCACAGCCAAGATAAGTTAAGCTACTATGTGTGCATGTTGCTTTTTTTGTATTGCGTGATTTGGGGTCTTGGGAGGCTGTATTTTGAATGTTGACTGCCTCGGGCTCCCTCTGTTTATAACTACTTGTTCTTCCCGCTGTTTTACAGCTCTTTACTCCCTCCTTATGGCTTGTTTTCATTTGACTTGCGACTTAGGGCGTTCCAAGCCGTCTCACAATCGGGGCACCTGACTTGTTTTGTGCATTTCCCCTCGGTGTCTTGGTATGATTGTATGCCTTTTATGGTACCTTAATGCCTTTCCAGTATGCCGATCGTAGCCCCGTACCCGCACTCGTCCCCCTCAGTTTCGATTACACCTCGACAAAGTAGAACTCCTTTCGATCCCACTCGATCACGGACGGGAGCATTACTACCGGACGGCTCTCGCCTTGCCTTCTTCCCACAGTTTGTCCGCCTATATGATCCCAAAGGGATACTCCCTACCTGGCCTGTTTCACGTCGCTCCCTGGCCTCGAGCTCGCCTATCTCTGGGTCCACCGCTCTCTTCTGACGCTTCCACAGCTCTCTGCACACGTCTTCCCGCCATACGCGATGGGTCCCATTTCTTCACCTCCTCGCATACCGATTCCCATTTGACGAGTCGCAAGGTTTCCTGCCCCCTCGAGGCCACCATTGCCTAGTCACGTGATCGGCGGCCATTTTGGAACAGTCTTTTTGACATTAATTAAAGGGATTTCTGGCGGCCATCTTTTGGACACGCAAAAGAGCCGGTTGACAGTTTCCCTTCGTGGTAACAGACACTGAGCACTGCACCACTCATTCTCTGGTCTGTGCTGTACTTTTAACCCTATATTCACGGATTTCCTAACATTATTTTATTTATAATATCAAACTTGCTTCAAGTACTTGGGTGAACTTACTATTTCCCTTACGTTGTTTACGAATATATAAGAAAGCTTAGTCCTGCCCTGCCCTGCTGTTTATCACCTTTTGAGTAATTCTTGAACTACTCCTAGGATCCACAATGGATCAAGTGAATTTGAGTGGGGACTCCGTTGACGTCAGAATCAAGGAGTCTGTTGACAAGGCAGTGTCAGCACTGGCCTCACAGCTTGGCAAAAAGCTTGACGACTGCATTGGTAGGATGAAGGAGAGACTCTCGAGAGATAGAGATGCCGACGGACAGGTCTGCTCTGTGGTGGTAGACTCACCTGGTTCCATGCCTTCGGGTAGTGGTGTAAAGGCCAGTAGAAAAAGGAGGCATTTGACTACGGAGAAAGTTACCCAAGCTGATGGGGCCTTTATGATGAAAGGCAAAGAAGGATCTTCTCGCAAGGAGATTACTGGTCAGGCTATGAAGGCCAAAATGGACGATCGCAAGGTAATTATTTGCGATGAGTCTTCCAGCAGTGGCGACATACTCATGTCATGCTCCTCTGATTTTGAGTCTTCGGAGGAGGAGGGACAGGTCAAAGCTAAAAGGGTTAAAGGTGAGGGGATTGATCATGTTTTGGACCCGTTGGGGGAACAAATGTTCGACACCAGCTCCATCCAACACCCTCTCTCCCCCCAATGGGAACCGGTCAGACACGTTGCTCAATATGTTGAGTTTTGGATCAGACGGGAAATGCCTAAGGAGGTGAGGACTAGACTCAGATCAGAGTGCCCAAGACCCTCCTTGGCTAATAAGGTGGCCCTTACCCCAGAACTTGACTCTAAAATGCTGACTTTCCTTAATAAAATGGGCAGAGACCCTAGACAGGGGCTCGACAAAGGCCTTAAAGGGTGCCAAGACCGCCTTTTAGATGTTTTCGGACCCTTGACTAAAATCTTCAACCTTTGCGAAGAGGCTTACCTGCAAAATGGTATAGTTGACCCAGGGGATCTTCGACAGTGGATCCAAAGGGCAGTTTGCTTATTGGGCAATGCCAATGCCTCCCTCTGTATTGAAAGAAGAAAAAGACTTCTAATGAAAATTGATCCCAAACTGGCCGAATTAGCCTCAAAAGAATCAGGCCAAAGAGCTGATTGTATGCTCTTCGGGGAAGAGTTTGTTAAGGAGATGGCCAAATACGCAGGGGCCTTCAATTCCATCCAAAAAGTACAATAGGACATCAGACGAGTTTTTGGCTCGGCCGGGAGGATACGGGGCCGATTCCCCGGCCGTGGTTTTGGTGTCTCCAGAGGCTCCTTCCCCAGAGGTGGATTCAAATCAACCTTCCAATCATCATCCTACTCTCCTGGTTTCTTCCCCCAAAGACAGAGAGGTGGAAGAGGAGGTCGCTACAGAGGCGAACGAAGAGGTAGATTTCAAGGTATGTTTGGTAAGCGACCCTTCTTCTATCGTTCCAAAGATGGTGGCAGACTAGCCCTGTTCCTAGACAGATGGGAAGAAATCACGTCGGATCCTTGGGTCCTACAGACAGTCTCTGGCTATGTAATAGATTTGATTGCTCCCCCCGATTCAACTGAGAAGACCCCCTCTTTTAAGGTTTGCAGCGGATCAAGAGGTCTTAGTTACTCAAGAGGTGGAGGAGCTTCTAAAGAAAGGTGCGATAGAAAAGGCAGAGTACTCTCACACTGGGTTTATAAGCAATCTTTTCTTAGTGGAGAAAAAGGACAAGTCTATGAGGCCTGTGATAAATCTGAAAGAGGTGAACGAATGGGTGGAATGCAACCATTTCAAGATGGAAGGTATCCACATGTTGAGAGACGTTTTGAGGAAGGGAGATTGGCTAACTCGCCTAGATCTAAAAGACGCCTATTTAACTATCCCTGTTTGTCAAGATCAGAGAGACCTTTTAAGGTTTCTATGGAAAGATACCATGTGGAGGTTCAAAAGCCTCCCCTTCGGTCTCACTTCTGCCACCTGGTGCTTTACAAAAGTAATGCGCCCAATTGCAGCTTGGCTGCGCTCGAGAGGAATAAGACTGATCATCTATCTGGACGACATTCTCATTATGTCGAACTCCAAAGCTCAGGCTCAGGAACATACCTCCTTAGCAGTCAGAGTAATAGAAGACTTGGGCTTCATAGTGAACAGGAAGAAATCTTGCTTGATTCCCAGTCAAGATACTGTTTTTCTGGGTTTTCAGATCCCGACATTGGACTGTGTCTTGAAATTACCTATGGAAAAGATCAGGAGGATTCGCAGGGAGGTTCGCAAGTTACTCTCCAGAGATTGGGTCATCTTGAGACAGATGGCAAGGGTCATAGGCCTTCTTACGGCCTCCATTGAAGCGATCTTTCCGGCTCCTCTCTCCACTACCGTGCAATGCAGAGGCTGAGAACCCTGTATCTGAACAAAGGGGTGAGTTACTCTCACAAGGTGCAATTAGATTCAGAATCCCGGGAGGAACTAGCTTGGTGGTTGGAAAACCTTGAGGCTTGGAATGGCCATGTAATATTTGGCCTGACACCAGACATGATTATAGAATCGGACGCCAGCCTTCAGGGTTGGGGTGCCAGATGTGGCTCCTTGACTACTGGAGGAAGTTGGACGTTTCAGGAGAAAGAAATGCACATCAACTACCTAGAGTTGTTGGCAGGTTCTTTTGCAGTGAAGAGTTTCGCGAAAGACCAAGTCAAATGTTGTATTCTCCTGAAGATGGACAACGTCTCGGCAGTCAGATACGTGAACAAACTAGGGGGTCCTCGCTCGAAGGCCCTAGCGGATCTGGCGGGAGAATTTTGGCATTTTTGTCTGAGCAGAAATATTATGCTTCTAGCTCAGTACTTACTCGGGGTGAACAACTCCATCGCGGATTGGAACTCACGTCAGCTGAAGGATTTCAGCGATTGGAGACTCAACAAACAAATTTTCCTTTACTTGAGCAAGGAATGGGGCCCCTTTGTGATAGATCTTTTTGCGAATCGCACCAATGCTCAGGTTCGCAGATTCTACAGTTGGAGACCAGATCCGTTGGCAGAGGCAGTAGATGCCTTGATGCAAACTTGGATGGAGTCTCCTTGCTATGCCTTTCCCCCCCTTTGCTCTAATTCAGAGGGTCCTCCTCAAGGTCAAAATGGACAAACAGAAATTGTTCTAATCATCCCGTTTTGGCCCTCTCACGTCTGGTATCCAGATCTTATGGAAATGTTGATTGCCGACCCGGTACTTCTACCGGACGTACCGGACTTACTAGCAAATGCTTTAGGAGACTGTCACGAGATGGTCCTCCAGGGTCATTTGAAACTAACAACCCTCACCTCTCACACAGCCAAGATCTCCCTCCTGTTCCTCTTGTGCTCTAACCAGCCATTCCACCCGCTTCTCTCACTCTCTGACTCCTACTTCGTCAAGAGCTAAACACCGTGTTTTCCCCTGCAGGGTTATACCTTATATATACTCCTTGTTCAATCACATTCTTCTCACTGGCATCTCTTGCACTCTCTTCAGAAAGGGACCTGTTCTACCTCTATCAAAGAAATCTACATCTAATTCATCCCACCAGTTACCACTTGTCTCCCAGCTACCATTCTTTTCCAGGATGCTCGAACTCCTTGTGTTAAATCATGTCACACACTACCCACACCACAGAATCCACTAAATTAAAAACAAATTGATTGTCGTGCTCTCCATTTCACAAAAAATCCATCTGTTCCATCCCTAACTTCATGTTAGCTGTGTATGCAGACAAGGGAAACTAAACTGGCACTACATCTGGGTAGGTCAACCACACAGGCATGCGTCTGATAAATATTTCCCCCTTTTTTGGTATCTAACAAAATTGCTTTCAGGAAAAACCCAGCCCACCAGACAACAAGCAAAACTCTTCCTCACCTGAATCCACATAATGCTATGAGTAACATATTTTGATTCCCCGCAGGGGCGCAAAAATTGAGTGTATATTTCTTCTAAAAAGCACAAGAGTATCTGTATACCTGATGCAGAAACAAACGCATAAATTGGGTCGCATAAATTGAGTGTTTTATTTTTTCAAAAAAAGCACAAGAGTATCTGTAAACCTGATACAAAACGAACTCCCATTTCAAATAATGGAGTTATTAACAATAAGGGCAGTGAACAAGAAAACAAAAAAACTACTTGGCACAGACTCGTGGTGCAGTCTCGGAAGTTCATACTGATAAAAGAATGACAAAATACTGTTTTGTTGCATAATAGAACGCCACAAAAATGAGAAGTGAAGAGTGGCACTTTATAAACCACCATCGAAGTTTGTGAGGTTCCTCTGAGCACCATAATGTTCTTATATGTTTAGAACATTATCTTAAACACATAACATAATTTTATATTTTGCCAATCAGTAGCAACAAAGAGTAATAATAATTGAAAAAAGATCGAGAACCTAGACAGTGCCGATAATGGCGGCCATCTTGGTTCTCGCTCTAGTCTTTTTTAGCAAAATGCATTCAGTTCCGGGTTCACCGCGCACTGGGCCTGCCCACTGACACGCTTTTTTCGCGGTCTTCTGGCTCTACACAAGAGATAAAAACGAAGTGCAGGCCACACCAAGGTAACCAGCGGAGCGGCACAGAGGCAGATAAGTGAGGTATCTCCCACGGACAAGTGAGTAAGACCACAGCCAGCGGTCTTTAACAGATGGTATGTTTCGCTAAAACGATTGTCACTGATCCGACTGCTTGTTTTGCAGTGACCATAGGAATACTACCCTGATGCAATGCTCATGGGGCACGAGAGTAATTTGTATTCTTTACAGATATATTTTGTTTATTTTTGTCAGTAATGATGACACTGTCACGGTTTTGTCTCATCATAATCACCGCGTCTATTAAGTTGTACGCGGCATTTCATTTAAACAAATATGGAGACATTGAATATATTGATCATGTCACCCATTTATCATCAGCAGCCAATTTTCTGTCGTGGATTGGCAGCAGCGCAAGCATATATTCGCCACTAACCTTTGCTCAGGATGTCCGGCAGAAACGATGTCTGATGCTAAGTACCCCAGTCCCTACCAGCTACGAATCCCACAGCGAAGGATCACTCACTGTGTGAACACATACCCAGCAGGGAAAGGGTAAGTGGATAAAATAAAAAATAGGTAGTGGTGAATCTTGAGGATCCCTCTGGGTCCGGTCAAGTGGCGGCAGAGGATAGACAAGGGCACTCCACCTGTTCCAGGGAGAGTAAAGGAACAATGTTATCACCACTTCCTCTGTGTCTGTGAATACTGCTAACCCCCCTCGGTTTTCTGAAACTTACCAGAATCACACACCACCCAGGCCATTTAGAAAGAACAAACAACGGAACATCTGCAGGACAGAGAGCCCTCTGACTACTCAGGTATGAATGAGTCCGGAGAACGGCAGACTGTTCCTTAGCTCTGGGGTTCCGAACCGTTGCCTGTAGCGGTAAGAGTACATAGACCGTGACGGCTGTTAATGCACAAGCCGAACACGGCCTTTCTCCATGGAAATGTAAGGGTGCTCAACACAAAAAAGGAAAGAGTCTCTGTCTCTCGTTTCGATGATTCCCACTCGGGACGTCACAAGAACTACGTTTCCCAGAATGCCTCTCTGGGGAGTAGCGGGCTGAAAGGAGGCAAAACCCTGTCTTTGCGGCAGACGAGTTTCCCTCTCGGAGTCTTCAGGGTACAACCAGGGTCCAGACACAATCAGGCGCACGGTACCAAACGATTCCCTAACTGACTATGGTACCACACGAACACAGGGTTTGTAACGGAGGCGGGCCCGCCTCCGTTCGCCTAAGTACTTATCAGTAATGCAGGCAGCAGGTTGAAAGACGGCTTCAGCTTATCTGCAGTCTTCAGGCTTCTAGCTGAAATCCGGCGGGGAACACCATCCGCCCTTCCCACGGCTTCCGGATCGATTGACAAGCACCTTTCTGGAGGAAGGGAGGTGCTTAAGTGTGCTAGGTCCCGTGACTCCGCTGACTTGTCCCTTGGCATGCTGGTTCTTGTAGTTCGTTCGGCCTGTCCTACATATACTCCCAGGCACACTCCAGCGACGAGGCTTTCCAAGTTGACCTGTACCCCGCCCCCAGGACCCAGCAATCGCTACATTTTCTAACACGGCATGTTCTGTACAACTGAGCATTTACCCGTTTGTCGCCAGCAGCACTGAGTGTCTAGTGTGAGTGTGAACGAATCGTGTGTGTGTAATAACTCCGAGAATAAACGGCAAAATGACCTCTAAATAAGATGAATTTCGCCAGTTCGGACATATGGATTACCAAGAAAAGATCCATACTAAGAAAGAAAAAAGACTATGAATTACAGAAAAATATATCACTTTTTTCATCAGGTTGAAGGAGTTTTGAGTAACAGTGATGTGTTATACAAATATCGGAATAACCCTTTTCTTCTTCTTTTTTCCCCAATTTCTTTCTCTTACAGAGACCGGACTGGGTCAATATTTTTTCCACATGAAAAGGGCCTACTCAAGCCCGAGATCTAAATAGACCAGCGATTTTGTCTAGTCTATTTTAGGAAAGTAGGCATACTTTGCAAAGATTAGTTATTTGAGTGCAGTAGGGATCTATTTAGGTCCTGATGAGTAAAGCAGTGGGGGACTGCTTACGAAACATGTCGACCAAGTAGGGTGTAATATTCAACCTTACCACAACCCCTTTTTACTGTTCCCAGCTAGAGAAGTGAATAACATTATTTTTTCTACTAGCCAGGGAATTTTTAGATTTTTTTTTTTTATTATTTCACTTATTCCCACCACCCCCTACCACTCACACCATCCTTACACTACACATAGCCTATCTTTCATAACAACCAAGTGCTCCTGCGTAGTCCGTAGGTTGTAGCACGCCCGTAGAGGGATGGGAAGACCCCTATGATGAAGCATGACACACTGGGATTCATAGTGTGTGAGGGGTAATTTAAAAACACATAGTGCTTGCCCTTAACAAACCCAAGGACTAGCCAACACTCATTGGATTTAGCTTCACCACACTGAATAAAAATATAAAAAATACCAATTGATAGAATCTCATTGTTTGAAAAAACTGTACTGGATGGTGATTCTATCACAGAAACCTCTAACTTCCCCCCTTTGGTTACTTTAGTTAACATCTATCTTCCCCAGGTGAACCCCTTCCCTTTGCAGAAGAATTGTCCGACCTCCTAACAAAATCATTACTTTCCAGCTCCAAAAACCTTTTGCTAGGAGATCTCAACCTCCACTGGACCGAACCTAATGACCCGGCAATCAACCTCATCAATAATCTCCTTGAGATTAGTGACCTCAAGCAACTTTGCACCCCTTAACCCGGTGGCCTCCGCTAACAAAAGCGAAGAAATTGACAACTTTTTCTGTGAAAAAAATGCAAAAATAGACCGCGCTTTCCTCGATACTCTACCCTCGCTCACCCCTCAACTATCCGTGATTACTGCACCTCTTCCACCTCTCCCCTTGAACACTTCCCTGACCCCCTCCCACCCCTCCCTTCTCTTACCCCTTCGGAATCCATTTCCCTTCCGCTTAAAAATGACGCCTCATGGCATAATTTCCACCCTCTATCTGAACAGGAGGTCTTCAACATTTTAGCCAAAACCAAACCTTCCTCCCACACCAAAGATCGTCTCCCTTCCGCACTCATCCAAGATCTCAAACATGGCATCGTCCCCTACTGGACCAACATCATCAACGCCTCCCTCTCAACAGGGAGTGTGCCCATCTCCCTTCAACTCGGGCAAATCACTCCCATCCCCAAAATCCCAAAGCTGACCCCAACAACCCTAATAATCTCTGCCCCATCTCTAACCTCCCGCTCCTCTCCAAAGCCCTAGAAAAATGCACCCTCCTCCAACTGGACAAATACACGTTCAACCTGCTTGACCCCTTTCAATCTGGCTTCCACAAAGAGTGCAGCACGGAAACCGCGCTTCTCAACATAGTCAATTATATTCACCAAGCCCTGGACAAGGGCAAGACCTACCTACTCATCCTTCTTGAACTTTCCGCGGCATTTGACACAGTTTACCACCCAACCCTACTCAACACACTCAAAAATCGCTTCGGCCTCAGTGGCCCTGTCCTTAATTGGTTCACCTCTTACTTTCAATATAGAACCCAACAAATTAAAATTCAAAACTGCCTCTCCAGCCCAACCTCTGTCTCCCTTGGTGTCCCTCAAGGATCCATCCTCTCTCCCGCTCTCTTTAACCTCTTTATGGAACCCTTTACCCGGATACTCAAACAAGAAATCAACTACCACCTATATGCTGACGACACCCAATTGTACTATAAATAAAATCCCATGCTGATATCCTGCATCTTAACACAGCCTTAACCAAGATCCAAACCTGGTTCCACAACAGCCATCTGAAACTCAACCCTAACAAAACTGAGATCATCCTCTTCTCTCCCAAAAACAACCCTCTCCCCATCCAATCATGGATCACCGACCTTAATGTGCTAAACTGCTCTCTCTCCCTCGCCGATTCGGTTAAATCACTCGGCATCACCATCAACAATAAACTTACACTAAATTCCCATGTCAAGAACTCAGCAAAAGTGCACTCTTCACTCTCCGGCATCTCAAAAAAATCAAACCTTTTATCCCAGCTGAAGACTTCAAATTAATTATCCAGTCTCTTGTTCTATCTAAAATAGACTATGGTAATGCTCTTCTCTCTGGCACCCGCAAAATCCACCTGGTCCCCATCAAATCCGTTCTCAACCTCGCCGCCAGGCTAACAACAAACTGTAGACACTGACCACATGACCACATCTCCCCTGCATTCAAGTCCCTCAAGTGGCTCCCCATTGAAGGCAGATCCTCCTATAAAATTGTCTGTATTCCTCACAAAGCCCTTTACCAGAAGACCCCATCCTACCTCTCAACTAAACTTTAAAAAGCTGGCTGTGCCCGAACACTGAGAAGCACCAACACTCTTCTTCTCATACCCCCTACTCAAAAAAGCTACTTTGAAATCCCGCTCCTTCTCTGGTAAGGCCCAACCATTTGGAATGCCCTACCCAAAGACCTTCGATGCAACTCCTCCTACTCTAGATTAAAAAAGACCCTAAAATTCAATTGCTCACTAAATTTTGGGAAACTAAATCCTGGATCTCCTTTCTGACTACCTCTCCTCCTCCCTTAGACTACTCCCCCTTCCTCCATTCTACCCTCATTTTTTCTCTTGTTGCCTCCCTCTCCCACTCCCCCTCTCTTTACCACATACTACCTACTATGTCCTTTGAATCCTCCTTGACATACTATTAAATTTACTATTTACAATAACTTTCTGGTTCCTGTTATGTTATGTAATGTTATGTTATGTACATTTATTACGCGCACAGCTGCTCCAGAGAAGGAGCGTCCCGGCGCCCGACAAGATAACAAAATAACACAGCTAAAATGGAAGACTAAAGGTACAGCAATTAAGTAAATAGGAAGGTCTTGATGGCCCTACGAAACGAAAAAAGATCGTCAAGGGCACGAATCTTTGAAGGGAGGGAGTTCCACAGGGCCGCAGCACGTACTCAAAATGAGCAGCCGCCGGCACGGCTAAGCTTGAACCGGGGGACTACTGCAAGTTCAAGGTCCGACGAACGTAGGGGGCGGACCGGAACATAAGGAGACAAATGATTCAAAAGAATCTGGGCGGGGGAGCCCTTGAGGATCTTATATGCCAGACAGAGCACTTTGAAGTGGATCCTCTGCTTAATCGGCAGCCAATGGAGGGAGCGCAAAGTATTGGCAGTGGAACAGAACCTGGGGAGGCCCACCACCGCTCTAGCGGCCGCGTTCTGCACACTTTGTAGACGAGTGATTTCGGCCTGGTTAATCCCCACCAAGATGGAGCTGGCATAGTCAAGCCGAGAAATCACCGTCGCCTGCACCACGAGTTGCCTGGTCGATGCGTCAAAGAATTTTAACACAGGTCTTAGGCCACGCAGGATACCGAAACAGCATGCAGCAGTTCTCTTTGTGTGGCAGACAAAGCTAAGGGCCGGATCTAACCACACCCCGAGATTTTTTATCTCCGAAACCGGGGTCGGGGTGGGACCAAGCTCTGAGGGCCACCACATATCACCCCAGAGTTCCGCTTGTTTGCCGATGATCATGATTTCCGTTTTTTTTGCATTCAACTGGAAACAGTTGGAATTCATCCAGCTGGCAACCGCCCGAAGTCCATTCTGGAATCTTGGGGCATCCAAATCAGAATCCCCGCTGAGTGTGACCGCCAGCTGAGTGTCGTCAGCGTATGACACCATGGTCATACCCCACTGCTTGACGACATCCGCCAGCGGCCTCATGTAGAGATTGAACAACATGGGGCTCAGCGAAGATCCCTGAGGGACCCCAAGATCCAGAGGGTAAGATTTTGACTGATGCGGCGGAACGGCCACGCAAAAAGATCAATCAGCAAGAAAAGAGCGGAACCACTGAAGCGCAGGACCAACGACGCCAGCTTCCTCCAGGCGCTGCAAAAGAATCATGTGCGAGACAGTGTCAAAGGCGGCGCTAAGATCTAATAAAACAAGCGCCGCCGTTTGACCTGAGTCTAGCACAGTGCGCAGGTGTTCCACCATGAAGAGGAGGGCAGTTTCCGTGCTGTGCCCAGCACGGAAACCGTTCTGCGTGGCGTCCAAGATGTTGACCCGCGTAAGATGGGCTGAGAGAGCAATGTTCACGTGCGCCTCCGCTACTTTTGCCGGCCACGGAAGAAGCGATATTGGACGATAGTTCTCAGGTTTTCCAGAGTCCAGAGACGGCTTCTTCAGGATGGGCATGACCACTGCCTGTTTCCACTTGGCGGGAACCACACCTGATGCAAGCGAGATATTGATCAAGGAACAAACCAGCAGAAGGTCGAAAAATGCCGGATCTCTAAAAAAAGCCGGTCTTAAAGGGTCTGCCGGAGACCCAGACTTAACTTGCTGAGCTAGTATCTTGAAGCTTTCAGGTGGAAGGCAGGGAAGAGAGTGTAAAACATCCTGCACCGGTGGGCTCAAAAGCCCACCACCAAGGGGCATAGCCGTGGGAAAGGCTCGGTAGATGGCTTGGACTTTTCCAAGAAAAAAGGCCGCCAGAGTTTCGCAATGTGAAGTAGAACACATTGCATTCATAGAGGCCTTTTTTGCCACCAGCTCTTTGAGAGCCTTAAAAATAGTTTTAGATGGATTAATACTATTGCGGAATTCAAAAGCATAGAATGCCGCACGGGCTCTACAGACAGCGCGATGGTAGAATTTTATTGTGGCCGAGTACAGGGCTTTTTTGCTGGTGTCGTAGGTTTTACGCCACTCTCTCTCAGCACGTCTACACGTACTTTTCAACGCACGCAGAGAGCCATCATACCAAGGACTGGGGTCCCTTGCTCTGCATTTACTCAAAGTCACCGGAATAAGAGAGTCAAGGGCCCGGGTGACCCATTCACAGAAACGGTCATAGCCCGTCTCCACAGTGTCTAGTGGGCCCAACGGGTCCTCAGACACAAGGCGATGAAAATCCTCAGATTTTAATTTATTCCAGTGACGTCTAGGTACAGCTCGGGCCGTGGGTTTGAGAGGACACTCATACAATGGGCACTGGATCGTCACTAAGAAATGATCCGCCCAGGCCAAAGGAGAAGGGGTAAGAACCCTTGCCTCTACTAGATTCGTGAAGAAAGGATCTAGAGTGTGTCCACCTACATGTGTGGGACACGTGATCAATTGAGACAATTGAAAGGCCTCGAGATCGGCCAAGGTGCTGCTCACGGCAGGCGCACTCAGATTGTCGAAGTGGAGATTCATATCCCCAAGAATAGAGAAATTGGCACACCCTACGGCCAGCGTGCAAACCGCGTCCGGAAGTGCCTCTCTGAATGCCACGTCACTGCCTGGGGGGCGGTAAATCAACATGCCAGAGAGGGAGAAGTGAGGGGTGATGGAAATCTTAAACGAGGCACTTTCACAGCCTGCGATTTTTAGACCTCTCCAAACACAGGGGTAACAGGATCTCACCGCAAGTGCTATACCCCCACCTCTAGTGGCGCGGTTAAGCGTGTAGACCGAGTACTCGGAGGGGAAGGCGAGATTGAGAATAGCCGTATCAGCCTCCTGTAGCCAGGTCTCAGTCAAACAAAAGATATCAGGAGACTTATTCTCAATAAGATCGTGAATATCTTGATAATGCTTCACCAACGACCTGACATTCAGGTTCCAAATACTAAGCTCACGCAGGGAGCGTTTACTTCCAAAAGGGGAGTCCTTACCCATACAACGTGGGAGGGCGGGGGCACCAAGCGACCACCTGCCACAGGCACACTGGTACGGGCCACACATCGGATTCACCTGAGCCGCGTCGCAACCCGGGAGATGCTGTCTAATGGACACAAGAGCGTCCCTCGAGTAACGAAACATCGCATCCACCACCGGAACATAGAACGGAGTCCTGCCCAGCCCAACGCGTCAGGACGGGACGGGCGCAGATGGGCTGGACTCTGGCGTGACTCCGGCGCTGCGAAGGCGCACCCGCTGCGCGATCCCGCTGCGCTTGCAAGGGAGCTATATGTAGGGTTGCCTCTAATCACCCGGAGCGCTAGTCCGCTCGTAGGCGACGCCCCCCTCACAGCAGACACCACTCCAAGATGGCGCACGATTCTTTTCCCACCCCAAGGACCGGACCCGCAAAATAGCGGTGAAAACCAATTATAGTGCAGGTAAGGGGAGAAGGAGCGTCCTGCGTTAAAAACAGGGGAAAACGAAATAATGACAGCAAAACAAATAACAAAACGGTAGTTTTAAAAATAGGCGCGATGGAAATAGCGCGAGGCGCTATGCAGCAATATCGTTACCTTGGTAGGGAAGAACCCTGGGGCCGGTCGCCTTATGTAGGCGTGCCTCTATTCACCCGGAGCGCTAGTCCGCTCATAGGCGACGCCCCCCTCACAGCAGACACCACTCCAAGATGGCGCGATGCTTTTCCCACCCCAAGGACCGGACCCGCAAAATAGCGGTGAAAACCAATTATAGTGCAGGTAAGGGGAGAAGGAGCGTCCTGCGTTAAAAACAGGGGAAAACGAAATAATGACAGCAAAACAAATAACAAAACGGTAGTTTTAAAAATAGGCGCAATGGAAATAGCGCGAGGCGCTATGCAGCAATATCGTTACCTTGGTATGTACATAACATAACATAACATGTAAAGCAATCTGATACCCTCGGGTTGAGCTAGCGCTATATAAAACCTTCTAAATAAATAAATAAAATATGTACACTCACTGGCCTTACCTTATCCCTCCCATAGCAATTAAGGGGCTGTTGAGAGACCTGCAGTGGAGCCGTCGTTCAGTGATAACACCAGTGGTCAAAGAGCTTGTGATGTCATTTCATTTAAACTTGGCATTTAGGTAAATCTGCACTCATGCGTAAGTTTCTTTCAGCAATAGAATCATGCATCTATATTTTTAGCTGGTAATTAGTGCTCTTTCAGGTAAATGATTGTACCTATGCTCTAGACGATTTGAGAGGAATTTAAATCCAACCCCCCCCCCCCCCCCCCCCCCTCCAACCACCACCATACACAGCCAGCACCACCCTGGAGACAACAGTTGTACTGAACTTTGAGCTCTGGAGGGAAAGGAGACTTAGAGAGACCATAACAGAGAGAAGGGAAAAAGGAACAAAGAGAACAGATGAATAGGAAAGGGATGATATATGGCGCAAAAGGAAGCAAAGAAAATAAGGTGTCATGAAAGAAAGGGAACTGGTGGGGGAGTTGAAAAGTGAAAGGGAATCTACATAAAGGAATCAAACAGAATGAGGAAGAGAGATATGAAACAATTTATGAAAGTGGAAATAAGAGAGAAAGAAAACAAAAAGGAAAGGAAAAAAGAGGAATAGTGAAAGAAAGTAAAGAAAGAGAAGGGGGCATTTGGCAACAAGAAAAGGTGAAATTGGCGTGTGAAAAGAAAGTAAAGAGGGAGAATGGGGGAAGAAATTAAAGAAAGAGAATAGAATATGAGGCAACGAGAACTAAGCAAAGGAAAACGAAGGGGAAATGAAGAAGACAGAAATAAAAAAAAAGAAAGGGTGCTTGAAACAGGGAGAAAAGGGAATCAAGTTATGAAAATGGATAAGCGAAAATGAGGCAGAGAGAAAATCACAAATAAAAAGGAGCAGAGTGGGATGAGAGGAGGATGCTAAAGAGAGATAGTGTTGCCGAGGCATGAAGAAATAAGCACAATTAAGAAAGGGGAAGGAGGCCGAGAGAAAGAAGACAGATTTGCGAAAAAAGGAAAAGAGACAGGGAAAGGACCCAAAGAGACGGGGTAGAAAAAATCTAAATAAAAAAGAATTGTCTTATAATGAAGAAAGCAAAGAAAGAAAGGTTGAAACTAAACTGGAGAAAACAAAGTTAAGAAAATGGAACAAGTGTAGAGAGATCGACACTAAAGAAAATGGAAGAAAATGGATCAGAGAGAGAAACAGCCAAAGAAGAGGAAGCGAGAAAGGTAATGAAAGGGAGAGGGGCCTGAAAAGCAGGATGTTTCCTGCAAAAGACATGAAAAGGTGGCAGAGAAATTAGCTGAAGATGTGCACAGCCACTAAAAACCATCGCTACTGCCTTGCTCGTTCCAGATGTGAGCAACTGCAGAAAGTCGAAAGCCCAAAGGTGAACGCAGACCTACCGGGCATTGAAAGTGGATTACCGTGCACATTAGAAGAAAATGACGAGGTAATAATAGTGCCGGGAGCTGCACGTTTCAAGAGCGCAGGTACAGTGCACCTTCTAAACAAAGGTGATGCAGATAGACGCCATTTGAAGTGAGTGATAGAGGCCCTCTGGTGCCCACCCAGCCAATGGCCGGAGAATTCAAGAGCTATATGAGGAGTAAAGGCCGATAATGGCAGTTGTGCATCGGCCCCAGCAAAACCGCCCCCCTCTGAGAAAAACCGCCCCCACCCCATCCGGCTTACCGGGGGAATGCCCGGTGCCCAAAATCACCAGTCCGGCCCTGCTCATTATCAATAACAGATGTATATTACCCTTTAAACAAACTAATATTTTTGTTTGTTTTGTGGATTTCTCCACCACCTTTGATAAGGTTTTAAAATTCAAGCTGTAGTCAGAGCTATTAAAGGGGTGTTGGTGGTGCCCTTTTACGAATAGATCTCTAAATGGACTCTTGGTTACAAGTTAAATTAACGCAGGTGCAAGAATTAACACATAAAATTAACGCCAATAATGGCCTCAAACAGGGCTGTACCCTGGCACCTACACTGTTTGCTGTTTCCATTGCTGATTTAATCTCACTTCTTAAGGAGGACAGCAACACACCTAAATTTGGTAACAGGAACATTTCAAATCTAATATATGATGAAAACCTTGTCCTAATCTCGAAGACCTAGACTGGCCTAGAAAGACAGTTAAAACGACTGGAAGAGTTTTGTTAAATATTATTGATATCATTTTGTGTGACTGTGAGAATGCACCACTGTCCAGCTTATAGGGCCTCATTAGGGGTTGTCGTTTTTGTATCTCATCCCCCGAAACGATAGACCATATCCTTTGCTTGTGTCCTTATCTATATGGCTTAAGAAACAGGTATGTGAAACCTTCTTTAGAGAAGCGGGCAGTAGAACAATCAAAGGAGCAACAGCATATTGTTTTCCTGGGAGTACTAATGAATTAATAAGGTGTACAGCCAACTTTCTTTCTCTGCTGGTTCCACTTCTCAAGAACCAACAAAAAATAATCCATCTCATTCATGACCGATTTAAAAATTGCACCAATTAATTTTAGTTGTTGAATGTTTTTCGATCGTATTTTATCATTAGAGGGTCGATTGGGGCTGCTTCTCAAGAACCAACAAACACAATTTAACTCATTCATGTTGCATTTTAACTGTTCACTAATACATTTTAACTGTAGACTTTCAATATTGTATTTTATCACAAGTGGCGTGGAACAGTGGTTATTTGTAATGTACAGTATTGTTTTTTAGGTTGAGCATTCGAGACCTCTTGCATATACTTTATTAGTATATACTTATATGGGTATGTACTTTGTGGGCTCTGGAGATCAACCCTTGGACGTGTCTGCTGCCGCCGCAGCGAAGGGGTTAAACTGTCTTGACAGAAAACGACCAGTAGAGGTCGGTAAAATCCCAGAATTGTTTTCTGCTTCTTCAACCGCTTCTATTTCACTTTCTTGATAGAAAACGACCAGCAGTGGTCAGTAAAATACCAGAATCACTTTAACATTCTCTAGATTCCAGTCCATATAAATTGTCTTTCACGAGCACCCGTATACAATAATATTTTTTTCAAATCTTGTATTTTCAGTGAAATGAACACAGAAGGCCCTGATTTTATATTAAAAACAGAGCTTTGGATTATACCATTTCCCGCTGAAAGGCAATATTTTTCTCCATGTGTCCCCATACGTGGCGTGTCACGCAGTTTGGTGCTTACTTTCACAGTAGATTTTTCAGTACCCAGGCTAATGTGCTGCATAGCTAAATACATATAAGGTCCCAAAGGCGAGACCGGTTGCATTGCAAGTGCTTGTTATGGAAATGTAGTTGGTCCCATTCAACCAAACATGAATCAGGAATGTGTTAAAGGCCAGGGGAGCATTAACACAAATGCAACAACCACTTAGCCTTGCAAATTCATATGAAAGAGCCATCAACAGATTTCCCTGAAAGAACTGGTTGTGCCATTGAGTGAATGATAAACAAGGTATAGAGTTTTGAAAATGGAATGATATGCCCTTATTGTGAAGTTAATTGAGGGGAAACTCGCCAAAATTTCAAATTCAGAGCAAACTCAGAGAACTTGTGTTCAGTACTTTATATATTTCAGATTTTGCAGAGCATGCAAGACCCAGGTGCTGTACTATATTTAGGTACACTGGGGCAGATTTACAAGCCCCTTGCTCCACGTTTACGGCGCTGTTGCGTCACGCAAGGCAGGCCCGGACTGGCCGGTGAGGGCACCGGGCAATCCCCCGGTCGGCTGCATGGGTGGGGGCCGGTTTTGGGGCCCAGGGGGCCGTTTTTGTTTCAGGGTCGTAAAAACGGCCCTGTTACAAAATCGGCCAAAATCATCCGAAACCGGCACTGGCAAAGTGCGCGGTCGCACCCCCTCACCCCCAAAGCAGGGAGGGGGGGCCGGCCGAGCACTTTGCCAGGGCCGGTTTCGGTTCCCAGTCCGGCCCTGACGCAAGGCGGCGTAAACGTGGCGCATCCCTACGAGGCATTTACAACGTGACGCATCTATGGAGATGCGTCACAGTGTAAAGCCCTGCGCCACATGAAATCTGCGCCAGGTTTCATGTAGGCTTTCCGGTGCAGGGGGTGGGGGGGGCGTTCCGTCGCAGGAACGCCCCTGAAAAGTGACTAAGTGAAATCTACAAGATTTCACTGAGTCACATTCCCAACGCTGATGCGTCAAAACCCTGCGCCTGCTTGAAGCAGGCGTAAGGCTTGACGCACCACGTTAAAGATAGGGCAAGTTGGAAAAGTGCTGGAGTTGCGTGCCGCACGCAACACAACTTCAGCACTGCGCCAACTTTACGCCCAAGATGCGACATGCATCTGTTCATTCCTGCGCCATGGTGCGCCGCATTGTAAATGCGGCGCATCATGGGTGGCACAAGGATGAACTTGCGTGCCGTATCTTTCCTGGCGCATCTCTGCCGATTTGCAGCGATGCGTCAGGCCACGGAAATCTGCCTCACTGTCCTTCTTTGCTCTACAGCACACCTTTAATGAGGTATGCCAGGTGCAAATAAGGACAGTGAGCACTATTACACATAAATGGACAGCTACTAGCAGTTCATTACTTAAAGGCAGCGTAGCTGTTTGGAGCATTCGCTCTGCTTTCATAGTGCAGGAGGAACCTGAACTACATTTCAAAAATCATCCAGAGATCCCCCTGCATGTGGGTGCAGTGAGAGCCTACACTTGACTACGAGGGAATGTCTGGGTGTCCTGGGGACCCTGTTTCCCCCTTCCAAAGAGAGCCCTGACTGTGCACCACATCTTTGCGGCGCTGAGGCAGTGTGCCTCCTGAGGGCCTTTGTCTCTGCACCAGTGTCCATAATAAGGTGCGGGCACAGAGGCAAAGTGTTTTCCTCATTTGCATGGGGTCAAGCCCTCATGCAAAGACGAACGCCCCATTAAAATATCATTTTGCTCCATATGTTCTGGTGCAAAAAGCCAAACAAGCATCTGTGGTCCCTTCTGTCATACTACAGTGTCCAAGGAGCAATGTACACATCCATTGCACTCCCAGCACATGTTATATAATACAGCCTATCATGTACTCCGTTTCTAAAATCTAATCTTAATAATTGACCTTTAGAAATACATTTTGGAAAGGAAAGGTAAGGCAATATTCAGTAAGAGCCTGAGCTTGAAATGACAGACTCAAAATGGAGCTGAAGTGAATACCTGAGGTTACATCTATAGGTCGGGGGTTTTTAAGCTAGCCTCAAATAGCATCTTGGAAAGCTGGCTCAGCCACGATTAGCAGAACTTCTATTTGAAAGGTGTCTCTTTGTGGTTATTATTGGTCATCCATTGTCTAACCCGAGTGAGTGCTGGGGTGTAAGATTGGTAGGCTGATAATCAAGGTGGTTAGTATTGAGACCCAAAACAAGCAGAGAATCGTAAGCATACATAAACAAAAGTATCCCATATAATGCAGTAAAAAGGCGTTGGGCCATATGTAAAAATAAAGAGGGGCGATACAGCCGTGCCTTGTGTGGGCCTCCTAATAGATTATCATAAAAAGAAGTACAACATTTTTACCACACTTTATTAACCTCGACTTTAAACATTTTTATAAGTATATGTCTTTTTTAAGTCTAGCAGGCTAAAGGCGATCTCAGATTTGTCATTCCACGGAACTATATTCTCCTTGCATTATATTTTCTCAAATAAATAATAATTGTTCTCTTTTGTTTACCTAATTGTTTCAGCAGAATATTTTGAATCGGATGTATGATGTTACAACGCATACTTTTACAACGCCTACCTTTACAACGCAATTTTTACACCGCAACATCCACTACAACGCACACCATTATAACGCATGCCATTACAACGAATATTTTAAAACTACCTTTACAACGCATTCCATTACAACGCATACAACATTTACAACGCATACCATTACAACGCATTACATTACATTGCATGTAAGGTAAGTATTGGAAAGTGTAGGGGTACACATTACTATTCTAACTCCAGGGGGTGCAACAGTAGGGTAGGTTTTGGATAGTGTAGGGGTAAAAATTACTATTCTAACTCCAGGGGGTGCAACAGTAGGGTTAGTGTTGGATGGTAATTTTATGCGTTGTAATGGTATGCGTTGTAATAACTGAGTTGTAATGACATGCGTTGTAGTGGTGTGCGATGTAGTGTCATGCGTTGTAATGACTGCGTTGTAAAAACATGCATTGTAATGGATTTTACGTTGTAAAAGTTGCGTTGTAATGGTAGTGCGTTGTAAAAGTTGCATTGTAAAGGTTGTTTCCCTTTTGAATCATTTATTGTGTGTCATCCTGTTTGCCTTATTTTCATATTTAATTGTAATGTTTAATGAATCTCATAGCAATTTGAAGTTCTTTTGGTACTGATGTACAATAGCTGCAATGGTTGGTTTGTTATGTGCCCTTCACCAATGCATTACGGTGACTTGGAATGGTTGGGACCTTTCTAATTATCCAGAGGAGACTTTTTTTTTGCTGTTATGTGGCCCCATCTCATCACAAGATAGAACAATTAATTTTTGGGAGATTCCGAAAATATTTAGTAAAGCGATTGAACCTTCTACTAATTCAAGGATCCGTTGGTGATATAACCGTGCTAGTCTCTGTGGACACAGCTAGATCACTTTCTATATATGATCACGTTCTCTATGTGACTCTAACCAAATAGACCAGAACAGGGTGAACTTAATTTCAGAGGTGGTTGTCTGCTCAATACAAACCTAAATCAACTTAACTGGTGTCCTGCAAGCACTTTGCCACATGTAAACAATGTGACTATGGCCATGCCTTATGCTACCATTGTTTGTTAAAGGCCACCAGATCTGACCTTTGTCATTTGGTAGATGTGTGAGATTTGACCCGGTATGCCATCAAAACAGATGTGAGTTGTGTGAAATCAGTGAATATATCCTGCTGTGATGAGGGAGTCAACGTATTTAAAACCTCCGTTACCAGGTAGGGCTTAGATTTACTGTATTTCATGAAATGAGGACTGTGTGAGAAATTGCAGTGTTAAGTTGAATGACTGTTAAAAACTTGGATAGCACCAAATCTACAAAACTCTTTGCACTGATTAAGCAATTGGCAGCACTTACACATAAAAGCTGGATTTTGCCATTGCTAAATTTTGTACAGCAGTGCAAGGTCGATCCAGAAGTGTTTTGTGTGAGATTTCTACTAAAGGTAAGCACTCCTGGACAAACCTCAACGTGCATATGATGTGTGATTTTGTGACATCTTACACCCATGATTATTATGCAATATTTAGCTTGCCCATTGATTGCGCTTGGGTTCCTTAGAGGTTAGTTAGGTTGAACACATCCAGGTCACTGTATTAAGTTGATGTGGCTTTGCATGAAAACCTATAAGTGTTTTTGCTGTTTAACAAAAACATTGCACACACCTTTCAAGATTTAGGAGGTTGTTGTGCCATAGTACAAAGGCATATTTTCACAGTAAGGCACACATTTTTGAGTTTCGCGGAGTTGGCGCATGTGATTAAGTGTTATTTCCTTTGAATGGAAAATAGCCAATCGAGTGCAGTAACAATGTGCCCTTTTCCAGGCAGTTTTCTCTGATTCCAGGGTGAAAAATCACAGACAATTTACACCTGCTCTGAGTATGTGGAAGGGTGAGAGGGTGTAGTGGGGGCAGGGGTGCATGGTAGGCTTGTGTCTGTATATAGGGAAATTCACTGCTCCCCTCATACTACTACAGAAGTCAGTTGAGGCCAGGCTGAGATGCTGCTCATAGCCCCTGTAGTGATACAGAAAACCCCACAGTACCTGGGTCTGGAAGTATTGAACCTGGCCAGGGGCGTAACACAGGCCCCCGCAGCCCACGCGGTGCGGGGGGGCCCAACGCTCCAAGGGGCCCCGTCCACGGCCGCGCATTAAAACATGTTAGAGCCATAATTTCATTAATTCCAATCATGCTAACTAACATTTTAGCTAAGCACAGACACGCTTCTCTGGCAGCTGCAGAGTGTGTCACAGACTGCTCTACTTAGTGCAGTGCACTGCTCTGCCCTGTTACTTTAATAATTAAAGTCATGATGTCACGTGACTGCCGCCGCAGTGCAAAAGCCAGTGATAGCCACGTGTAGGATGCGCTCTAGTCTATGAGCGTGAACGCGATGACGCGTCACGCCATAGACAGGAGCGCGAAGGGCGCGCATGCGCAGTAGGCGCCAGTTTGGAGGCGCGAAAGCGGGGATAACGGAGCTGGCGACCGGAGCAGTCGTGTTAGACGCTCGGCGCCCTCTTGCTTGAGATTTACCTATATATATATAATTGAAATAAAGACAAGTAACTCAACACCTGGACTCTGTGCATATGTGGGGAACAGGATAACATTACATTGGCGACGAGGCTGGGACCACGAACACCAGGCACTTCAGGGTCAGGAGCTGACCCCCCAGGACAGCCCCATATTTACAACAGCAGGACACAGCAACAGAAAATCCAGGAATAAATGAGCAGAGGGCGTGGCAGCAGCTGAAACAACCACGGAAATCCACCTGAGCCTGCTCCAACAACCAGGTCAGTGCTGGGCTAGGAAAAGGGAGCATAGCCAGCACCCTGGCAGCCAAGGGCATTGACCCCAAGTCAGAGGAAGGGGCGCAAACGGACGACCCCACACAGACCAGAAGGGATAGCACGCCGGGCAGTCCCAGAGGGCAAGGGAACACGGCAGAGAGTGCGGGAGCATCCGGTGGACTCAGTCAACACAGTGCCCAGGGGGTAGACCCCAGAGGTGAAGCCAGAATGGCAAATCAAGCGTCTGCTCTGATGGCCCCAGTCCCATTCCTGCCTAGACCGGGCGAACCGCAGTTAAAATGGGAGGACTGGAAGGATTATTTTCAAAACTATATAGAGGCACTCGAAGATGAGAATGAAGGGGAATTCACCTCGGAAAGGAAGAAGAGACTACTGCTCCACAACCTGGGCCCGGAAGGGGTGAGAGTGTTCAAGAATCTGGTGCCCAAGGAGAGGGGAGTGAATGAGACAGATGTCTTCAAAAACGCCCTGGATGACCTGGACAGCCACTACCGCCCAGCGGTTTGTGTCTCCATAGACAGGTATAATTTCCAGCAGCGGAAGCAGGAGGCTGGTGAGTCGATTGATGATTACGTGGCGGCGCTCCGACGCCTGGCCATCACGTGCCAGTATGGAGGGCTTCAGGAAGAATATATAAAAGACCAAATTGTTATGCACACCACGTGCAGGTCGGTCCAGGACAAACTGTGGGCGCAGAGCGAGACGTCCCTTAAAGAAGTGGTGGCGATGGTCAAAAAGGCTGAAATGTCACGACGCGGTGCGGAGGCAGCAAAACGGGAGAACGCGCCGAGGCAAATGGTGAACAAGATAGAAGATGCACCCCAGCCTGGGAGAGCCAAGGGAGGATATGGAGATCAGAGGAAGGACTTGAGATGGACAGGGAAGCAGGCAGGCCGCCCTAGTACAGACAACAAGTTTGCGTGTTATAGATGTGGCAGCACGGCACATTCGGCGCAGGATAAACGCTGTCCCGCGTTTCGCGCCAGATGCTCATTTTGCGGCCTGGTCGGCCATTTTGAGAAAGTCTGCCGCAAAAAGGGGAAGAAATCCACGGTCAAGTGCGTCGAAGCGGCAGCAGCCGACGTCAGCGAGGAGGACGATTTGGATGACGACGACTTGGTGTTGTGCATCGAGGACCAGGTACTTGAGGTGACGGGGAAGCGAAGAGACAAGCCTCGCACGGACATGCTGATAGGGGGAGTGAAGGTACACGTGGCCGTCGACTCAGGATCTCCTTGGACCATCGTGCAAAGGTCCATATGGGAGGAAGACTTTGTGCCTGTAGTGGGGCCAGACCTATGGCCACCGGACATCAGACCCATCTCGTACACGGAAAATGCCATTCCTTTGGTGGGGTGTCGAGACTTCAACTTCGAATTTAGAGGGAGGTCAGCCACGTGCACCCTGTATATAGCGGAGAGAGGACCTTCAGTGCTGGGGTGGAGAGATGCAGGCGATCTGGGGATCATACTCAACCCGGGAGGTAAGGAACAGATTCTCTTGACAGACGAGTGGCCCCTCACGAGAGAGGAAGATTGGAAGTCGGCATACCCCAAAGTTTTCGACGGATCAGTGGGAAAACTGGACAAGTTTGTTCACAAAATGGTCCTCAAGGAGGGTGCAGTACCGGTGGTGCATAAAGTCAGGAACATTCCCATATCCACCAGCGGAGCAGTACAACAGGAACTCCGGAGGCTAGAAGAGCAAGGTGTCATAGAGCCGGTGGATAGTGCAGAGTGGCTATCCCCCTTGGTCGTGGTCAAGAAGCCAAATGGGCAGGTACGGCTCTGCGTTGACCTCCGCGAGCTCAACAAAAGTCTCATCGTGGAAAAGTTTCCCCTTCCCAGAATCGAGGAGATGCTCGCCAAGACCAAAGGTGTGACGCACTTTTCCACCATCGATCTCACGTCTGCGTACTACCAGATAGAGCTGCATCCCTCGAGCAAGAAGTACACCGCTTTCATCACTCCATTTGGGTGCTACCAGTTCCGGAGGATGCCCTTTGGCCTGGCATCCGCAGCGGCTGTTTTTCAGAAGCTGATGCACCGCTTGTTCAAGGACATTCCTGGAGTACAATACTTTCAGGATGACATCTTGGTGATGGGCTCGTCAAAAGGTGATCACGACAGGAAGTTGCGGAGCGTGCTGGAAGTGTTGCAGAACAGAGGGCTAACGGCGGAATGGAGTAAGTGCAAGATAGGGACCCATTCGGTGACATACTTGGGGCATGAGATCAGCACGAGCGGAATTTCACCCAAGGAACGAAATGTGACGGCCATAAAGGAGGCGAAGGCACCCAGCTCCAAGGAGGAGGTGAGGTCGTTCCTGGGAATGGCCGAGTATTATAGTAAATTCGTGAGACACTTTGCCACCCGGACATACAGAATGCGACAACTCATCAGAGACAAGACCAAGTTTGAGTGGGACGCAGAGGCGCAAGAGGAGTTTGACACCATCAAGACCTGCATTAGTCAAGCTATTCCGTTGCAAGGGTTCGTTCCATCGGGCCAGACCGTGGTAACCACCGATGCCAGTGACAAGGGCTTGGGGGCGGTCTTGGCTCAAGTGAGAGATGATGGGGCCACTGAGACGATCTGCTTCGCGTCCCGTGCGCTGTCTCCGACGGAGCAACGATACAGCGTAATCGAGAAAGAGATGTTGGCAGTCACCTGGGCCTTAGGTAGATTCAGACAGTTCGTTTGGGGTACGAGATTCAAACTGCAAACGGACCATAAACCCCTCATCAAGGTCTTGACTTCCTCGGGGCATGAGACGGCGACCCCGAGAATAGCCAAAATGACTCTGAAGTTACTCGATTATACCTACGATGTCGAATATCTGCCGGGAACACAGAACAGGGTAGCGGATTATCTCAGCAGGGCTGCCGCGATGGAAGTGGCGCCAGAGGAAGCCCTGGATAAGGAAGAGATGGTGGCAAGCATGGAGGACTATGAGAGTTCGATAAGTGCCCAAGAATGGGAGTCCGCCTATGATGAGGACATGGAAAAAGGGGAGATTAAGAGATACTTAACATCGGGCTGGCCTGACAAAAGGAAGCTCACTGATGGAGTACGAAGGTTCTATGAAATTAGGGAAGAACTGTCCCTGAGTGACTCTGGGGTGTTTATCTATCGGGGCGAAAGAGTTGTGCCGCCGGATTCACTGATACCCAGATTACTAACTCTACTACATGAGGGCCACCTAGGTATTGTAAAGACCAAGGCACGCGTCAAGCAGATGTATTGGTGGCCAGGCATGGACGTTCACATTGAAAGGCAAGTGAGGGAGTGTGGCCAATGCCAGGGCGCTGACAAAGTGCTGAGGCCTCTCCGACCGGCCATGGGGAAGTTCGACACGCCACAGGGACCTTGGGAGAATGTGGCAATCGACATATTGGGACCGGTCCTGGACAGCAAAGGTGTGAACAAGTACTTGTGTGTGGTGATGGATAAGTACTCAAAATGGCCTGAGGTGGACATTCAAGAATCCATGGACACTGACACGATTTTGAGATTCCTGACTTCAGTTTTCTTAAGGGAAGGCATTCCCAAAACCATCCTTAGTGACAATGGCCCGCAGTTTGTCTCGGACAAATGGACTAGGTTCATGAGAAGGAATGGTATCGAATCCAGACACACGGCAGTGTATCATCCCGCATGCAATGGCCAGGTGGAGCGGTTCAACCGCGTGCTGATGGGCTCCATACAGGCGGCCATCATGCAGGGAAAGGATTGGGAGGTTGAAGTAATGAGCATGCTGTGGTCTTACAGGATCACCCCCACGGCTGTGGGGTACAGTCCATTTCAAGTGTTGAGAGGACGGCATCCGTTCACACGAGACAATGTTGTGTGGCGGGAAAAGACCATTACCAGTAAATGGTCCCCTGCGGTGGTCCAACACAACTTGGAAAAAGCCCAGAAGATTTATGCTGCGAATTTCGACAAACGTCGGAATGTGAAAGGAACAGAGCTGGAGGAAGGAGAGTGGGTTAGGGTCAAACTCCCTACCCTTCAAAAGAAAGGCGACAGCAAATATAGTCAGCCTCTACAAGTCAAGGAGGTGAGAGGTAGAGCAGCTCTCCTCAGCGATGGCAGAGTGTGGTCCCAAGACCGCATGGCTAGAGTAAACAGGATTGTTGTATGGCCCAAGCTGGAAGAGACAGAGGCACAGAAGGACTTCCACGAGAGCACGCCGCGACTGGAGCAAGCTGATGAAGTGTTGCCCGAGGAAACAGGAGACAACAGTGAGATGGACATTCCCGGCGCAGGGCGCGCAGTCAGAGAGGTCACTCCGGCTGGAGTAACTCAGAGTGGAGATTGGAGAGATGGTGCGAGACCAGGCGGAGACAGAGAGGTGGAAGAGAGCATGCCGGTAAGACACACCCGTAGTGGCCGGGCAGTTACAGTGCCCTCAAGATATAGAGACTATGAAATGGGTGGACATTAATGATAGTTGGCAACCTGGCCGCCAGCCAGAGAACATTGGGACACTTTGTGCTACTTTGTGGTGGTTGAATAGTTAAATGTGTTTACTGTTAAAAAGGGGAGATATGTAGGATGCGCTCTAGTCTATGAGCGTGAACGCGATGACGCGTCACGCCATAGACAGGAGCGCGAAGGGCGCGCATGCGCAGTAGGCGCCAGTTTGGAGGCGCGAAAGCGGGGATAACGGAGCTGGCGACCGGAGCAGTCGTGTTAGACGCTCGGCGCCCTCTTGCTTGAGATTTACCTATATATATATAATTGAAATAAAGACAAGTAACTCAACACCTGGACTCTGTGCATATGTGGGGAACAGGATAACATTACACCACGGAGCCCAGCCTGGTCAATGACATTTCATGCAAACTTTAAGAAAAGCCAGTGATAACCACGGAGCCCAGCCTGGTAGATGACATTTCGTGCAAACTTTAAGAAATGTAATTTCTTAAAGTTTGCATGAAATGTCATCGACCAGGCTGGGCTCTGTGGCTATCACTGGCTTTTGCACTGCAGCGGCAGTCACGTGACGTCATGAGGTCACAGGGCTGCACCATCATCCATTTGCCTGCACGAGCGGGGCCCCGGGCAGTTAAGATTCTTAAATTAACTTTTGCAGCCTGCCGCTGCGTTAGCCGGCAGTCCTAATCATGCCCCCCAACGTCTGTGGCTCCAGTGCCTTGCATCATGATGCGCCCCGCCTCCCCCACAGGACCGAACTGCTGAAGGCTAATGATCCTCGACACGGACTCACTATCAGGTCTGTAATATCCGACCTGCTTTGTGGATGGTTTGCAAATACATTTAATTTTACAGACCCAGCCTTAACCTGTTATCGAATTCAGCAATTTTTAGAAGCAATTTGTTCCTTCTGCTTGAGCTTACATCTCTAATCGTGTAGTTTACATATTTGTTTAATACAGCGTTTTTATTTACAATTATGTCCCACTCTTGTAAGCCAGGCTGCAGTCTTTGTGGAGGAACGTCTAACTTCTGGGTGATCTTTATTCTTGAAATAAACTACAAAGTGTACTGTTCTTAATTTACCCATAGAACTGCGGTCAGAACGCAGGATGTGTATAGTATTTGCTTTTCTAGGAATCAAAATATTTTAAACTGTTTTTACTGATTACTTTTTGCCTTCCAGGTACCCCACAGTAAAAACATGAAAGCACAAAATGGCTTTTCTGTACACTTACCAAAATGCATTTAGTGCAAGTACGTTTGTTACCAGACAGGCATTCTTCTTGTCCATTCTATTGAACACTGATGACTGTAATGAGTGAAAACTAGCATATATTAGTTTGTTGCAAGCGCCTCATATATTACTGTCCATTCTCACGATGTATAATTTAGAACAGAAAGCAGCATGGAAAATAGTACCGTTTGGAGAAAAAAAAAAGTTGACCACCTTCATAGAAATAGTGTCACATTTCTAAGAGGTTATAACCTTCAGAATAACACATTTTTACAAACTTGGGTTTGGAGCACAGAGTTACTTTACAAGGCTTCAGCTGAGGTATATAGATTCAAGTGAGTATAGCCAGTGGAAATACCCAGTGTTGAGAAGAAAGAAATCACTCCTATCAAAGTTACTTCATGAAAAGAAACTCTTTTTGGCTCCAACTACAACTTCAGACTGTGAAGTGCGACTGATACAGATGCTAGACTGTTACTTTAGTCACAAGTTAAAAATCTTCAGCATCTTTTTAGTGATCCTGAGCTCCCAGACGATCCAACGATGTGGGCTCTCTCTTCACTGTACTCCAATATTGGATCTGTCGAAGATGTCAATGGTAAGACCGATTCACCATCTAAGCTCTTTGCTGTCTGGAGAAATCTATGTGGAGTAGGAACAAGTATAGTAACACAATTAGTTACAGATAGTCTTTCTTCTTCTTCCATGCTGGGAGATTCAAGGCCCTTTGTTACAAAACTTTGATGCAAGGCTTCCTCCTTTTTGGGAACAGGATCAACAATCTCTTCATCAGTCCTTGCTGAATGCTCCAGTAAATCCACATTGCCACTGCCATTAAAATCTGTTGGCTGGTCCATGCCATAAGAAGAATGTTCATCTGTGGTAAGTTTGGACTGCTGGATTTCCTCTGTTAACGAATCTGCTGTCAGGGTGTTTTCATTGCTCCTTCTTTTGAGCTAAACCAATGGTAAGTCCTTCATGGGCAATGGAGGAGGTGATATCTTCAGAAGACAAAGTGTGCATGCTGGCATTCAAAGTTCAACACTGCACTGCCACACTGTCACTTGTATTCAGCAAATGTTCTGGAGATAAGGAATGCACTGAGACCTGATCCGAGGAGGCTGGAGAAGCAGTAGATGTTAAACTCATTGTAGGACTGGTGGTTAGAGTTAAAGGAATGCCTTGGCTTGAGTTTGTCTGAAGTAAAAAAGTGCCCGGGGTTGTAGTAGGCTGCAGATGTATAGATGGAACAATCTCAATAGTCTGTAGTGTGCCACTATTTAGTGTAATGGATTCTGAATCACCAGAACAGGGGGAATCCATGGAAGAAACACGAGTAATTTGTACTGGAATCTGCAGTGTTCCCACAGGACTCTGTGGTAAAACTGAATTCTCATCCAAGCGAGTGAGGCGAATCTGTACATGCTGGACCCCTGTATTTGAACTAGGGTCGGTTGTAGAATCCGTTTCCATATTTTTTGTCTATCGTCAGTTGTGATGCTTTGGGGTTTCGTGCAGGTGTCAAAGTCCTTTGATTCGCACAGGAAATGAAACATCCTTGTGATTTGCAATTTGCCTCTTAACAGTCCACCCTTTACTTCGAAGCCACTGAGGTGAACGGGCACTGCTCCAACCTTTAGCTAGGATGTCCCAGTTTATATCATTTTCATCTAGCACGGCAAGCTTGGTTATTCTCAGATTGAGAGTCATTTCATCTTCTTTTGTCCACTCGGTCCCCCCACTCTGCTTCCAATTTAGATAATTTAACCACTTGGAATGGCACTGCTTTTCTGATCGCGAACCAACTCTCTCTGCCACAGCCACCCAGGGTACACCATGGGTGACAGCATTGCCTGCATCTGTGCCTGTCAACTCGTGGACCACTTCTGCGAGTCACATTTCTTCATCTTCTGTCCATTTCCCTCTATTGCAGGTTTCTTTCATCAGCCTGCACCGATCCTTTACAGAAAATGCACCTCTGCCCAAAGCATCTCCTATAATGGCCCAGTCATTTCCGTGCTTAATGCGAAGCTCTCTGAGCCTTAGAATTTCTTCAGGCGTGTATTTTCCAACATGATTCGTGCCATCATACATGCGAAGAACTCTTCTGTACACTGCAAAAAGGGGGCGATTCAGATCCCAGGTGATGGTCCTATAGAAATCTTTTCTCTCATCCGTTGACATTTCAAAGATTATTTCTGAGGCATCTGTCATGCCACTTACCTTTAAACACCGAACAATGTTCGACATTAAAAGATCAATTTCTTCCTTCGACCACAGTCCTTCCTTCCACTTGTGGCCTTTATAAGTAAGGGAATCCTTATCTTCTCTTGTTGTAAACCAGGCCTGGCTGACAGGGGTCACGTCTTCATTTTCTGTAGGAAAAAAGGTTGTCCAGTTGTTCATTCTGAAGATACTCAACTTGAGTAATAGTTTCTTCACGGATGTCATTGTTTGGTAACTCAGTAGTAGCCGTCATAGTCATCTGAAAGCTTTGGCCATTCTCTGAATTAGCAAGGATTGAAATACATGGAGTGGATTCACCTGCACTTTGACTATCCTCAGAAAAATAAAATCGTTTTTGAAATGGTTCTAAGTTCTCTTCGGAGTTCACTTGATGATCATTTTGAGGACAACGAAAAATAGGGTTTCCTTCAGTATCTCGAGTTAGGGTCACAGAGTTTGCGGTTTCTACTGTAACTGTTTCAGATTCTGCTTCAACTGTGCTCATACTTAATCTGTTATTAATAGTAAGGGACATTCGAGGCTGAAGCAACTGAACACCTTTGTCAGTAAGCACACTTCTGCCGACGACAGCTACTCGGTCTCTACACGGGGTCAAGACCACGTCGCTGCTTGCGGACAGCAGTACTTCCTATGCACAGCGATTCTGATAAGTAGCGTCCTTCCATAAGAGCCACTCGGGCGGTACGATACATCACTTGCTGCCTGGAGCACTCTTTCTTGGCACTAGAGCCCTTCCATTCCTGGTGTTTTCCACTAGTTTTAAGATCTTCTTTCAGTTTCTCGTTGCTAAAATTAGTGTGATTCCTGATATTTATGTGTATGTTTCCCTCGTCTTTGCTTGATTTTGCTCACTAGAAAGTGTCACTCATAGTTGTTGAATGTCACTCATAATTTCACGTAAATTATGAAAATGTCACACATAGCAGGTTCGCCCTCTCGCCTGTTTACCCGCCAAGCATCATCGTCTTTGTTGTAGCACATTCTGATGACCAAGTTATAAATAGAGTTACACAACTATAGGAGCATCAATTACATGTTATGTTACATTATTTATGTTTATATAATGCATTCTATGGAAAATATGTCCCACAGCCCAAATGCCATGTCCGTGCTTAGTTAGATGTAAGCAAAATGTTCTATTTAATGTGTTGTGTTGGAGGTTTGTGCGTGTTCCATGCTATTGAAAAGTGCTCTTCGGGGCCACATTGCTGCTGTATAGTACATCTACGCTATGTGGGGTGTATGCAAGGTTTGTCCAGAGTGCTGTGTTCGATGCTTGCGTGTGTTTTAAACTACGTACAATGCTCTTGGGAGCTTTGTGCCCTCCATCTATATGGTATTTCTGAGCTATGTAATATATATGCTCTACCCAGTGAGCGCGATCACATGTCTGCGTGTGATGTACATTATTGAAAAGTGTTGTTGGGTGCTACAGTGCACCACAACAGTCACCTGTACACTCTATCTGAGGTGGACAGTCAACATACCTTTGTAAACTGGTTACCGAGGCTTAGTTTATTTCCAGTTCCAGGGCCCAACTCTGCCTATTCCTTGCATTTGAAATGTACATTTACTGCTGTAGTATGAGAATGCATTTCATGAAAAGTAATATAGAATTGGGTTGCCAAAAGAAAAATGCTAGCCATGTGTTTAAAAAGCCTAGAAAGACCTTGCCTTGGCACTAAATAGGGTTATAAATAAAAAACGTATGTATTCATTTGTAATGTGACCTTTCAGTCTTTGTTCCTTTTAATCAGTCATGATTCCCATCATTCAGGCAACCCTAGAACACAATTAAAGTGCATTCTATTTATATTTGCTGTTCGAAGTATGCACAGATAAGTGCTGAAAATGCGGCTTTAGGTGACCGCTTTTTTTGTCGGTGGGGGAAAGTGGTAGGTAGTGGGCCGGGCCCCTAGGGGGCCCCCTCATTGTGCTTTGCAGGGGGGCCCCCTCAAGTTTTGTTACGCCACTGAACCTGGCGTTTCAGGGTCGCCTCCTCCGTAATGGCAGAGGAGCGTCACTTTACTGCCAGCACAGGATAAATTAAAAGATAAAAACACACTGTTATTATTGTTTTAGTTACGTCTGTCAGAGTTACTTACTCTGGCCAAAGCAGGGAGGAGTACTCTGCACTTTTAAGTGCACATATGTGGTCATATCTCTTCTTGATGAGCTGAAGAGCAAGGCGGATTCCAGCTCTCCTCAGGCCTTGGTGCTCCTTGATCTGTCCTCTGCTTTTGACACGGTCGACCATTCCATCCTTCTCGACCATGTCAGGGCAGCGGGCATCCAGGGCACTGCCTTCTCTTGGCTTTCCTCATTTCTCCAAGGCAGGACGCAGGCCGTTCGTCTTTCCGGTTTTTCTGCCCCCCCCCCCCTGGCTGGTGCCTTGCGGGGTCCCCTAAGGTTCTTCTCTATCCCCTCTTCTTTTTAATCTTTATATTTATCCACTCATTATTTCTTTGCTCAGCATGGAAGTCTCTGTGTATAACTACGCAGATGACCTTCAGCTTGTTTTTGATCTCTCCCCTGCTCCTGGTTCTCTTCTCAAATTCCAATCCGTACTTATTTTTATTTCTGACTGGATGAACCAAAATCACCTCAAGCTTAACCCGGACAAAACGGAGTTAGTCCTGACTGGCGGTACCATCAGCCCTTGGACTCCTGCCTTCTGGCCTTCCATCTTCGGACCTCCTCCGGTTCCTTCGGTAACAGTTAGAACTCTTGACATCAAAATCAGCCAGGACCTCTCCATGCGTCCTCAGGTTAGCTCTGTCGTATCATCCTGTTTTTTGTCCCTTAGGATCATCCGCAAGATCTCCCTTTTTTTTTCTTTTGACGCCCTTAAAATAATTGTTTTGGCTATGATTCTTTCACAGTTGGACTATGGGAATTGCCTGTACGCGGGCATTCCTGCCCGCGAGCTCCGGCGCCTTTAGACCATCCAGAACCAGGTCGCCCGCCTTGTTCACCAGCTTCCCAAGTCCCATCATACCACCCCCCTCCTCAAGTCCCTCCATTGGCTTCCCATCTTGCAGAGAACTCTCTTCAAGATGGGATGCCTAGTTTTTATGGCCCGCGACCGCACTGCCCCTGTTTTCATTAATTCCATGATCACTCACTACTACCCCAGTCGCAATCTTCGCTCTTCCACTCAGGCACTCCTCAATGTCCCCCGTTTCCGCAAGTCCAGAACTGGTGGTACCAGATTTTCAATTCTCGCCCCCCGCTTCTGGAACAGTCTTCCTCTTACCATCAGATCCATCACTGTTTACTCACACTTTCGTAAGGCGCTCAAAACCCATCTGTATGCCCAAGCCTTCACAACCCTGTAATTTCCTGGCTGCCTCTTCCATCTGACACTATCTATCTCCCTAGCGCCAGGAAGCCGCTTGGTCACAGTGCGCTCTACAAATATTTTTCAACTTCAACTTCACGTGTTTGGCCGACCATCTCAGGCTTGCCAAACACACATGCACACTTCTGTTTCTCCAACCCGCTGTTTTGTACAGCTGAGTTGGAGAAACCCCACAGGTTCCCAGGCACTGTCTGAGCGACAAACAAGGCCACTCAGACCAATCCTGGAGCTGCTTTTATGCTAAAGAGCATCACTCGGAATGGGTGGGGAGCCTGTGCCTTAGGCCCATCCACTTCCGGCTTTGAGACTTGACGAAAAGGGCAGGAGGAACAATGTGGCCGGCTGCAAAATTAGCAGGTACAACTTTGTGGGTCAAATACCATTACTGCCTGTTCATGGTATCTCCCAGAAGTGTTTGCCTCTCAATTCTGAGTTTCACACTTCAAAGTGGAGAATACCGTGATTTCAGTTTTACCGAAAAATAAATTCACATGCGATTCCTGTTTCTGGCCTGTTCTAGCCCACCTTCATCTTTACCCAACTCTGAAGGGGAATCTGGCCCAAACACGTTATAGCCGATTTTACTTTCAACAGAGTACACTCATTACATCTGCCAGTTGGTTTTCAACACATTTTTTCACTACCCATTTGTTTTAATAGCCGCATTGAATGAACTCTGCAACATTATCTCATTTCTTTTGTATTGGTTCCTTATTTTATATCCCATTTCATGTTATGTTGTTGTTATTTGTAAGCCACACATTTCACCCAGAGGCTATCCTGGCACATGTAAAGGGTGATATTACTAGCCTAGTGAAAGAGACAGATTTTCAGTTTCTTCTTGAACTCAAGGACAGACCTAGAGGCCCTAATGTGGTGGGGTTTTAGTTCCAGACTATAGGTGGAAGGTTGGACAAGGCTCAGCCTCCATCTTGAGAGATTTAGAGGCTACGGGTGAGGAGAAGTCTGACAGAGTGTAGGTGTCTGACCGCAGATAAGAGCTGGATGCATCTGTTGAGGTAAACTGGGCCTTGGTTGCGAAGTGTCTTTTAAGTGTGTGCGACTAGTTTGAAGTGGGTGCATTTGTGGAGTGGAAGCAAGTGGAGGTCTTTGAAGTGTTTATATATGTGGATGTGATGTAGCAGTGTGAGAGTGAGTTTATCAGCTGTGTTCTATATTACTTGGAGCCTATTACTGAGTTGGGCTGTGATGTCGACATAGAGGACGTTACCATAATTGATGAGGGCATGCTTGATGGATCTGCGGTGTGTGATTGGAGTCATTTGAAGACTTTTCTGAGCGTTTTCAGGGTTATGTAAACTCCTGGAAGTGACCAAGTTGACTTGATTTGTCATGGAGATCTGTCTGTCAATCATGATACCTAGGTTCTTGGCAGAATTCGATGGATGGGGTGTGGGGGGGAATTGGTCCTAGCTTGGTGGACCACCAGCTCAGAGACAAGAGAGAGGTTTTCTTTGCTGAAGATGACCGATTCTCTTTTGTTGCTTTTGAGCTTGAGGCATTTCCTTGTTATTCAGTCTGCTATTGAGGTCATGCAACTGACAAAGTTTGCTTCGGTGTCAGTAGTATCTTCTGATAGGGTGAAGATGAGCCAAGTGGTGTCTGCATAAGAGAGAAAAGAGATTATAATACATTTATGGGAGCGAATGATTTTGGCGAGAGGGTTGTAGATGTTGAAGAGTGTGGGGCTCAGGTAAGAGCTTTGTGAGGTGCCACAGGTCAGGTTGGAGTCATCAGATGAGTAGGGGACTATCCGGAACATTTGGGTGCATCCTGATTGGAAAGAGCAGATCCATCGGAGTGCTGAGCCACCAATTCAAGCCATGCGTAGGCGTCGGATAAATATGGGGTTGGAGACTGTGTTGAATGCTGCTGATACAACTTGTAGAAAGAATGCTGCTGGCTTGCATTTGTCCATGATGAGGAAGATGTCATTAGTAGCAGCAGTGAGGGTTGTCTCTGTCCTGTGCTTCGGATTTGAATCCAGATTAGTAAGGGCACAAGAGGTTGTATGATTTGAGGTAATTGGTCAGTCAAGATGTCATGAGCTTCTCCAGGACCTCAACTGGGTAGTGGAGATGGGATATTGGCCACAGTTGTTCAATGTGAGGAGGACTGCTGTGAATATTTTGAGGAGCAGTACTATGGTGTTTACAGGAATCTGGAATGTGGCAATGGAGAGTGAGGTGTTAAGAATGGGTGTGAAGTCTGTGCACATGGGGTTGAGTCCTCTTGCAAAGATGTAATGCAGAAAGAGGTCCGAAGGGGGCCTCTGAATGGCTGGGGGGGTGTTAGTGGTTTCTGTTTTGATGATGGCTGGAGAGCAGGTCATTACAGTTTCCAAGGTGTTTCTTTTGGTGGAGTAGAGAACTTTGAGAGTGGAAAGGTCTGGGAGGGGCCAAGGCTATTGTATATGCTGTTGATTTTGTTTGTGAAGTAGTCAGAGAGTTATGTAGAGAGTTCTTGTGAGGGTGTTTTGGCCATGGAAGTGTTAGGTGGGAATCAGAGTTCCTTCACAGCCATGAAGATCTCATTAATTATGCTGACCTTTTTTTTTTACTGTATGGTCACTTCACTTGATGGATTTAAGGTGCTGATAGTAGATCAGGAGGGCTGATTTGTAAGAGTTTCTGTCAGTGTTGTCATGGGAGTGGCACCCACATTGTTATAGCTGCTTGCAGTGACACTTTGAGAGCTTGAGTTCCTTGGTGTACCAGCTGGCTTATGGGTTGGATCGAGGAGTTGCCAAGGCTTTCAGTGGAGCCAGGAAGTTCACTTGTTAAGGTTCTTGATAGAGCATGCTAGGTCATTATTGCTGGGGAGTGTCAGGATTGGAACTTGGAGATCCAGATGCCCTTATTCCATTGGCATTGGGCAGTCTGGGTGCTGGGGGTTCTGGCTGGGTTGTCAAGTATAGGTTGAAGTGAATGAGTGGTCTGTCCAGGTAAATGGAGTGGGCTTTCCAATGTAATGTTGGTAAAGATGGAGAAAAGGAGGTGTTCTGCAACACCGGTGGGATAATTTACTCATTGGTTGTGCCCTACGATCCTGAGCAGCTCCAGGAGGATAGTGGTTTTGGGGTCGGTCAGGTCCTCTAGACAGAATCTGGTGAAGCAACTGGATGCAAGGGCCAGAGGGTTGATCAAATAAATGAGTTCAGAGTTGAAGTTGGGTCCATAGAGGTAATAAAGTAGGGCTCCTCTAAGAGAAGTGGTGCTCGAGGTGCTGATTATGAAGGTCATGTGTTCTAGTTCGACACTGGTATGAACCAATCAATCAATCAGGGATGTGAAGAGCGTGCTACTCACTCGTGAGGGTCTCAAGGCACTGAGGTGGTGGGAATGGGATGCAGATCCATATCAGCCGAAGAGCCAGGTCTTGAGGGTCTTCTTGAAGGTGTTCAAGGAGGGGGCGCGTCTGATGTCTGTCTGTAGCTCATTGCAGGTTTTGGCTGCAATGTGGGAGAACGATATTCCGCCTGCTCTGTGGATGCGCAGGGTTTCAGCTAGTGCGAGGTTGGCAGATCGAAGGTTTTGTTTGGGCACGTGGAAGTTTATTCTGTCATTGAGGTATTCGTGTCTGATGTTGTGCAGGCATTTGTAGGCATGGGTGAGGATTTTGAGGGTAACTGGGGAGCCAGTGGAGTCTCCGCAGGTGTTGGCTGATGTGTTCGTGCCGTGGGATGCCGAGGACGAGTCTGGCCGCGATGTACTGTATCGTCTGGAGTTTGCGGAGTAGGGAATTGTTGATGCCAGCGTAGAGAGCGTTTCCATAGTCGAGTTTGCTGGTGATGAGTGCGTGGGTGACTGTCTTCCTTGACTCAGGGGAGATCAGTTTGAAGGTCTTTACGAAGGATGCGGAGGGTGTTGAAGCAGCTGGAGGGGACGGTGTTGACCTGTCGGGTCATGGAGAGTGATAAATCGAGTACGATGCTGAGGTTTTTGGCATGATCTGAGGGGTGGGCGGGCTTCCGAGGGCAGTGGGCCACCAGGTGTTGTCCCATGCTGAAGGGGTGGTTCCGAAGATGAGGACTTCTGTGTTTTCGGGGTTGAGTTTTAGGCAGCTGTTGGTCATCCAGACTGTGACATCTTGCATTGCTCTATGGAAGTTGAGTTTTGCGGTGGCGGGATCCCTGGTGAGGGAGAGGATGAGCTGGGTGTCGACGGCGTAGTAAATTATGTTGAGGCCTTGACGTCTAACGATGGCTGCGAGGGGGGTCATGTAGATGTTGAAAAGGGTCGGGCTCAGTGATGACCCCTGTGGGACTTCGTAGGTGATTCCAGTGGGGGCGGAGAGGAAGGTTGGTAGTCAGATTTTTGGCTTCTTCCAGTGAGGAACAATTGGATCCAGTTCTGCGCAGTTCCTTGTATGCTGGTGTTGTGTACTCTGTTGGTTAGTGTGTGGTGGGAGACGTTTTTGAAAGCTGCAGACAGGTCGAGGAGGATAAGGGATGTGGAGTGACCTTGATCCAGGAGGTCGCGGATGTCGTATCTGGTAGTGAATAGGGCGGTCTTGGTGCTGTGGTTGCTTAGGAATCCGGATAGGGACGGGTCGAGGACAGCGTTCACTTTGATAAATCATGTCAGTTCCCTGTTGACTGCTTTCTCTGCCACCTTGGCTGCGAAGGGGAGGTGCGAGATGGGCCGGGAGTTCTTGAGGTCGGTGGGGTTGGCCGTGGGCTTCTTGAGCAGGGGTCTGACTTCTGCGCGCTTCCAGTCATGAGGGTAGGTGCCTGCTGTGAAGGTGGTGTTGATGGTCCATTGTAGTTTGGGTGCGATGGCGTCCACGGCGTCCACGGCTGTGTTGTAGATGTGCGGGGGGCAGGGGTCGGTGGGGGCCCCAAGTGGATGCATTTCATGGTTGTGGTTGGTGTCGACAGTCGTGATTGGTGTCCATTTGGAGATGGTGGGCGGCTGGTGTTTCTGGGTGTCAGGGGTAGCTGCTGCATATATTTGGTGGTCATCAACGTTGTCATAGAGTGTCCTGATCTTGAGGTGGAAGTAGGTTCCAAGCTTGTTGCAGAGGTCTTAGGAAGGGGTTGTTTTGCTGCGTGGGTTGGTGAATTCCTGAATAACACCGAAGAGTTTCTTGGAGTTGGCGAGAATTTTGTTTTGGATGAAGTTGCTTTTGGTTGTTGTGATTTGGTTGTGGTACTCCGTGATGGTGTGCTTGTAGGTGGAGTAAATATCGGTATTTTGGTGTTCCTCCAGTTCTTCTCCAGATGTCTGCAGGTGCACCTGACTTCTTGGAGATCGGTGGTGAACCAGGCGGCTTTCCTGGGACACTGTTTGCCGGGGTTGATTGAGCAGTTGATTTCCCTGCAGTAAGTGATTGTGAGACTTCCTTCTGGCCTGTTGGTTTCTTCTTGTAACTTTGAAGCCGGGGTAGTAGGGATAGGGGTGTGTGGCCACTGCAGTATCCATGGTTTATGCTAGTATGAGCCAGATTTTGGTGATGATGAGGAAGTATGAAATGCTGTCCTGTGGGAGGTCTCAAACTTTGATGGCATGCTTGACGAGTGAGTGAGTGTTGAGGAGAAGGCAGGTGAGAATGGTCTGTATGTTGTACATGGAGTCGGGGTGCTTGGTGTGGCTGTGCGTGTAGTGTGCTTTGTTGGGGAGGTTGGTGAGTGAGGGTAGAAGGCAGTAGAAGTGACAGGTGGGGTAGGAGAACCCACCCTCTGACTGTATGGGTGAGGCCTGGGTATAGTGTAGGGGTCAGGCTTTCGGTGTTGAGGGCACTGAGGATTTTGCCTCAGTAGTATCTGGAGCTGCAGTGGCAGGCTTGCGGACCAGGGAATCTGTCCCTGTGTGTGGTCGGAGTGCGGACGGCCTGGAATGGGTTTGCCTTGGACACTTATATGCCCAGAGTAATGTAGTAATTAAAATAGCTTCTTATAATTTCTAGAATTTTCTTGATCCAGATATTCCCTAATATCTTGATTATGTTAAATTCTGTTGTACTAATCCTTGTAGTCTAATCATCTTTTGAGTAGTGCATTTCCGTTTTGGAACAGCTGGGTCCGAATGTGAACTGTGGCCTGCAAGAGACACCGGACTAGTGGTGGTATCGGTATCACCTGGAGAAGGGTGAGCCTGTCTCCCACTCCGACACAGGCTATACTGGGACCTTCCCAACATCACCACAGCCCCTAGAAGACTGTGTTTCCCTAAGGTATTGGGGAACGTGCAGCTGCCCCGCATGAATATGGATAACCGCTTGGCAGTCATTGCCCTTGTGGGGGACCGAGTGAGGTTACCCAGTGAAGTATGGTTGGTAAGTGTGTGCCTCTGCCCCAGTCTGACATACCTGGGGGGCACATGTTCTTAGTACGCATTGCGAGGCGAGCCCAGGATGGGGCCCATGATTAGGAAGTTACAACCTTGAGAGAAAACCTCACAGGGATAATCACCACTCTTGTAGTAGACATTCAGGGGCTCCTGCAGCCTATGCTTTGGGCACAAACACGCTCTTGGTAACTGGAGCATTGTGATGATAATAGCACTGCTAATAAGGGGGCAGGTATTCCTGGATCTATGTCCCCACAAAGTTGCTGAGTTGTTTGTGGTGACTTGTGCTGATTCAAGTTTATTGTCCTGACCACGTCTGTTGCATGCCCTGGTTGTGCTAGCATTTTGTGTAATGGTTTGTTCTTTGCAAGACTGGGATCCTGAGTTCCATTACAATAAGCCTAACACCTGTTTCTGCCTGTATTTTCTGTCTGTCTCTGTATTGTGCTTGTTCTGTCTTTATTGTGCCTTGTTGTAACTTTATTGTGCCTTGTTGTGTCTTTATTGTGCGTTGTTGCGTTTTTAATTTTCCCCCCTTGTGCTGTTTTTCCCACCGCTGCTACTCTCGTGGCCCCATGCCCCTTGCTGGTTCCCGCTGCTGCCTCCCACTGTGCTCCCTTCCCCGCCCCTACTAAATGGCAGCCGCCGGACAAGCAGTTGAATCAGACCTCTGACCAACTGGTCAGGGAGCTCTGCTTTCTCCTCGTGCAGCTCCATCATTGCACCAATGTCCCCTGCACCTCCCTGGTCTCAGGTAGGTGTTCAAGGCCTTCCTCCACCTGCAAGCTCTTCCCTGCATCTAATCCCTGGTGTTCCAGTGGGAGAGCCTTGATCTTTTGCTGGCCCGCTCGGCCAGCTGTCTCTGTCATCTGTTTCTGCCTATCTTTTCTGTCTGTCTCTGTATTGTGCCTTGTTGTGTCTTTATTGTGCCTTACTGTATCTTTATTGTGCCTTTTTCTGTCTTTATAGTACCTTCTTGTATCTTTATTGTGCCTTGTTGTGTCTTTTATTGTGCCTTGTGTTTTTTCTTTATTCCCCCTTGTGCCGTTTTTTCCCCTCCGCTGCTGCCACTGTGGCCCCCACCAGAGTTCCCACTCCAGCCTCCCACTGCGCTCCCTCTCCCTTTCCCTACTTAATGGTGGCGGATGCACGGCCGTGTGGCTGACGCGCCAAAGGCAAGCCCATCTGCACCCGTCTATGACCCGACTGTGACCAGCGCCAGGGACCCTGGTTCTCCAACCACCCACCGCTACAACTCAGCTGTCCTTCACGCACTCAAACCTGGAAGGAACAACAACTGCCATCAGTCTAGGCCGAACACCACCCACGGACAATTCTCTTGCTGACACTGCTGACAAACCTTCACCGTCCCCCACACTGACCCGGCCACCACACTCCCACCAGATGTCAGCACACCTGAAGCCTTGAGGTGCATCCTCCTCAATGGGCGCTCACTGCACAGACTAGCAATAAAAATCTGGGACCTCCTCAACACCCTCTCATTAGATGTCACCTGCTTAACGGAAACCTGGACAAACCCCACCTTAGCCCCCGACATCACCACCACCATCCCCAATGGATACAAGAACCAGGACCACCCCAACCTCCCAGGAGGAGGACTCGCCATCTCACAAAAGACTCACAAACCTCCAAAATGAACGACTCCTTGTACCCCACGTAAAACTTCCACTTCCAGATCCAGACCAGCCCCAGATGACCCTACACGGCATCCTCGCCTACAGACCTCCCGGACCATGAACCATGTTCACCACCACATGACTGACCCCATCGCTCCCACACCATTGCCTCCATTGACTACATACTGCTTGGAGACCTAAGCTTCCACCTCGACAACCTCAGCGACCTCTACTCCTCTGCCCTCCTGGACAACCTTACCAACATTGGACTGAAACAGCTCATCACCATTCTTACCCACAAGGCAGGAAACACCCTGACCCATTCTTCGCAGAAGGTAACAACATGCCCTTCAGCCACACCTTGCAACCCCCCTGGGCGGTCCACCACTGCATACACATCTCTTTCGACAAATCCACCACTCACAAACCTACACCATGCCCTTCATGAAGGAACTGGAGCAAGGTCACAGAGGAGCACCTCAACTCCACCCTCAACCATAAAAACCCTTTCTACCTTGACCGATGCCAACTCTACAGATGGATTATCAACTGCGCAGTTAAGCTTGTCCCCATCAGCAACCTCGGCAGACAACGCCCTATGAAGGCCACCTGGTTCACAACCGACCTCCAAGAATCCAGACGCACCTGCAGAAGTCTCAAAAAGCTTTGGGAAACATCAAAACAGTGGAAGAGGGGCCACCTACAAGAATTCATCAGATCCACCAAAAAGGTCTTCATCCAGAACCAAATCATCTCTAACTCAGCAACTCTAAGGAACTCTTTGGCGTCATTCAGGAATTCTCCAAACCCCCCGGTGAAACCACAGACATTACACCCTCCCAGGACCTTTGCAACAAATTTGGCTCCTACTTTCATCTGAAGATCAAGTCCCTCTACGACAACTTCAATGAACAGACACCGGAACCAATCCCTTCTCCAGCAATGATGGCCAGCTAACCATCTCTGCCTGTACCCCGGTTACCACTGAAGACACTACCATGACTATGAAAAGCATTCACTCGAGAGCCCTATGGATCCCTGCCCGCTGCACATCTTCCACAGAGCCACCACCACCATAGCACCCGAGAGACGATGCACCATCAATGCCAGCCTCGTATCCTGCACATTCCGCGATGACTGAAAACACGCAGAAGTCAAGCCCCGCCTCAAGAAGCCCTCGGCAGACCCGACAGGCCTCAAAAACTACTGACCTATCTCTCTCTCTTCCCCTACGTGCCCAAAGTCACTGAGAAGATCATTGACGTCCACCTAACGAACTTCATCGAAGAGAACTCCATCCTCAATCCATCCCAATCTGTATTCCGCAGCAACTACAGCACTGAGACTGCCCTCTTTGCTGCCGCAGATGACATCCACACTCTCCTCATCCAAAACCACTCCATGGTGCTCATCCTACTAGATCTCGGTGGAGCCTTCAACACCATCGCCCACCACACCCTCACCACCAGACTCCACAATGCCAGCATACAGAGAACCACCCTTGACTGGCTCCACCTCTTCCTCACTGGCAGAACCCAAAGACTCAGACTCCCACCCTTCCTCTCCAAACCCACAGAGATCAACTGTGGAGTACCCCAATGATCACCACTCAGCCCCACTCTCGTCAACATCTACATGGACCCCCTCACCGCCATCGTCAGACAGCATGGACTGAGCATAATATCCTACGCCGATGACACCCAGCTCATCCTCCACCATATTCAGCTTCCAGGAAGTAATGAAAGACGTTGCATCCTGGATGAGTAGCAGATGCCTGAAGCTCAACTCGGAGAAGATAGACGTCCTCGTCCTCAGACCCACCCCCTCTTTATGGGACAACACCTGGCGGCCCACCACCCTCAGCAACCCAAACACTGACACGGACCACGCCCCGAAACATCAGCATCATACTCGACTCCTCCCTCACTATGACCCAACAGATCGACGTCGTCACCTCCACCTGCTTCAACACCCTGTGCATTCTTCGCAAGACCTTCAAATGGATCCCCTCCTAATCCTGAAAGACCATCACCCACGCACTCATAACAAGCAGACTGGACTACAGAAATGTCCGCTACACCTGAATCAACAAGTCCCTGCTCCACAAACTCCAGACCACCGAGGACACTGTGCCCAGACTCGTCCTCGGCATCCCACGACAGGAACACATCACCCAACACAAGCAAGACCTCCACTGGCTCCCGGTCAAGAAATGTAATGTAATGTAATGTGTATACTTGTAAAGCGCACTGTTGCCAGCCGGCGTCCTGGCGCTGTATACCGCTGGGGAACCCGTCCTGGCTTTCCCTGTGGGATGGTCCCTGCTGGGAATCCCCAAGGTGGAGCCAGGCATCCCCGGCGTTGATGGGGCTGTTGTGGAGATTAGGCAAGCTAATGCCCAGAGTTGCCGAGTGGGACCCCTGGTTAGAGTAGGCACCGAGGCGAGAATTATCGAGTCCACTGACCCTGGTCCACGACCCTGCCGTGTCGGGAATCGAACCCTGGTCCCGGGCCGACTTCTGCTTCCGGGTCTGCCTCCTCTAACCAGTGAGCCACACCACTCCACCACAGAAGAGATTAACCTTCAAGCTGCTCACCTACGCCTACAGATCCCTCCACAACATCGTACCTCAACGAAAGAGTCTCCTTCCACGTAACCAAGAGAAACCTCTCCTCCGCCGACCTCGCCCTCGCCAAAACCCCGCCCATCCACAGAGCCAGAGCAGGTGGAAAAGCCTTCTCCTACATTGCGGCAAAGACCTGGAATGACCTCCTGATCGGCATAAGATGCTCCCCTACTCTGCACACCTTCAGGAAGAGCCACAAGACCTGGCTCTTTGGCTGATTCAGAGCTGCACCCCCCCCCCCGCGCATAGAGACCCTCATGGGTGAGTAGCACGCTTTTCAATTCCCTCAGTGGTTGAATAACCGGAGCTCTGATATGGTGCATTTGTCTCCAATGTTTGTTCAGTAGGTATGTGCATGCTGCAGGCATTCACTGTGATCTGCAGAACACGAGTTTGAATGTTAGCAAAGTCTCTGTGTATGCAAATGTAGGACTCTTTCATTGGTTAATTGAAAAAAATTGCACTTAATTTCAATGCTAACTCTTGGCAGAAGTGGTGGATGATGCTCTATATATAATCAAGTTATCATTAATACTGTCATTCATTACCTGGCAAATGAAGCCCGATGAATGGAATGCAAAATAATGTTTCATCTTAAAAATGTTTTATGTATTTATTTATTTAGTATTCATTTATATAAAGGAGCAAGAGTACAGCGAAGGACTAACACTATTTGCATAAAAGGAGGCTGAGAAACTCCAAAGGAATACAACTCCAAGAAAAATGTTAAGCTTCACTCAAGCTATACTCAAATTTAGTATGACAGTACTGTGTAGAGTAGTTGTTGCAAAGCCACACTACTAAAAATGTGCAATGTAAAACCTTTTAGCATGCTTGTGAAGGGAAAATAAGGTAAGATATGATCTGCTGACACTTATAATAGCTAAAAAAGCTTCTGTTGTCTGTGACTTTTAAGCTTTCAAAAAACGCAGCAGGCAAAGTCAAAGTAGCAAAGAGAATTAAACATTGTATAAATCCCTTGTATGTACCCCTCCGTACCTGCCTTGTGCCCGAATGCTTGGCCTCACTGCATTTCCTATTTTTCGCATAGAACTATGAAGAATTGCTCAAATTGCTTTCAGACAGCACTGAATATTGCTGCTTTGCAGAGCTGAAGTTTGTGCTTCTCTTTGTAGCCTTTGGGTGACACGAAGATTGCCAGAGCTTGCTACACAGATTTAGGCTGAAATTGCACTTCACTATGCATTTATGGGACAGATGGGCTGCTTTATTTTAGATGGAAATCTTTATAGGAATGAATTGAAAAATTATTCCTGATCACCAGCAGCACTGACATCTATTGACGGGAATGAAGGAGCGCCCCTCCCCCTCACAGAGCCTTTTGAGCTTGAAAAGCCCCAATTCTAAACTGCAGCAAACCGAGGGGGGGCCTTGTGAAGGAGCCAAAGTAACAGGATAAAAAGAATTCAACAGATATACTGCGCGGGAATGAACTGTACAACGCCTGCCAGCACCCGGCAGAAGGTAATTAGATTGGACACCCAATGGGGAAGGACGTGTCTGCTTGGATTTCATACAGAACACGTCCTTCACCGACCGAGAGACATTTGTGTTTGCCAGAGCTGAACTCGACCCCCTAATTCATGCCACAGGGGATGCTTTCACTGAATCCAGCTACTAACCTTGCCTGATGAATTCCAAGAGGGTGAATGAGCTCTGCGTCCCGCATTTGTCACTCCAGATGTGGCATTGTTCGGCCTGCAAAATGTGAACCATGCAGGCGCCTGTTATGAGAGCTCCAGCGGCTACAAAGCCCCCTCCTGCCAAATCAACCAGTAAATTGTAAGCATGAGCGGATTTTGCGTATTGGCAATCCGCGGATTTGCGTATTGGCGTATTTCGAAAATACGCAAAATCCGCGGATCCTAGCGTATTTTTTTTGTTTTTGTGTTCGCACGGGTTTCTGCAAGTTCGCGAGGGTTTTATTGTACAAAACGCTCGCGAACGTGCAGAAACCCGTGCGAACACAATGTGCCTGGGTATTGCGCTCGTGAAAGTCAAGGATGCAAAGTCTATCCAGCATCACAGCTGATTTTCGACGGTAGATTTGGGAAGAAGGCACATCTGCCCAGCCTTGACAACGCTTACGATTGTTTTTGGGCTGATGAATGAGTCACTGAATTTAAGCTTTAACTAGGGCACATGCTTTATTGATATCTTTATTGATATCTGTAAGTGCTTCCTGTTGAGGTTTTATTTTTGTGCCAGGACCATCGTGCCAGAATGAACCCTGCCCTTCATATTTATTCAAGAAGACGCCACCGTTTTGTGCCATACCTCTACTCAACTGGAGCTGCTGTTGTAATTTACAATGGCGCCAGCAAGCTGCCAGCGCCGTTGTAAAATAGTTACAAAGTTAGCTTGCACAGGAAGCACTTAGATAAAATAAAGCAGCACCTGCTTCGTTTTATCTAGTGGTTCCTGTGCAAGCTAACTTTGTAACTATTTTACAACGGCGCTGGCAGCTTGCTGGCGCCATTGTAAATTAGTTACATGAGTGGGGGTTCAACTTTTGAACCCGTTACGTCCGCGCGGATTTTTTTTTTCCGGATTTTGTGGGAAATCTGTAAAATACGCGTATTGCGGATTTCCCAAAAATCCGAAAAATCCGTGGGCGTAACGGATTTACCGCTCACGCTTAGTAAATTGCCAATTGACAGTCGACGGACCTATATTTTAATTGACTTCTGCAACTGTGTTTTATTTATTCGGCTGCATGGTACTTACCTTACATTCTAATTTCACTTCCGTGAATGCACTGTTCACTCTGAGGTACCCTCCCCGAGAGACTCTCCTAATTTTTATGTTACTCCTTTGACATCTAGTTGCAGTTCTAAACTATCTAAAGAGTCATTTAAGAAGGGATATTGGGCTGTCCCTGTTAGCTTTTATTTAATTGTTTAGCAAAGCTCTAGCTTGCGACTGAAAACTTTTTATGGGAAGTCAAGCAACCTCACAGTTGTGCATAAATGGGATGGAATATCCCTCTTAAGAAAGCCCTTGTAAGTCTTGCTACAGACAGCTGAAGATGTCAGAGAGCTCATCTTACCCGCTCGTACAGAAATATAAACATATTGTGTAGAAGCGAGGACTTTAGTTAGCCCCCTCAGCCACTGACTGCTGGCATTGTTTAAAGGTTGCCATTGCCTGGGTTGGCTTTCATGAAGCCATGGCATTTCATGGAAGGTTGCATGTGTCTTTAAGTGGTCCTCTGTGATAACCTTTCCACTGCTAAGCGTGGCACTGTTGTCTCTTTGTCCTACCCCATTACCTTAACCCTTCTTTCTGACTTCTCTTTGTCCTACCCCATTACCTTAACCCCTCTTTCTGACTTCTCTTTGTCCTACCCCATTACCTTAACCCCTCTTTCTGACTTCTCTTTGTCCTACCCCATTACCTTAACCCCTCTTTCTGAGGCACAAGCTGACAGTGCCACCGCATCCTGTCCTGCAAATGCTTACTTGTATTTTGCTAATGCTTGTCGAATTAAAGTTCAACAAGCATTGGCAAAGACAAACTACGAGCGAGCAGATGCTTTCTTTCAATTGGGGTACTGTCCACTGCAGCCTTAGGCCCTCTGCCCAAATTAGTGTCAGTAGCAGAGCCTAAGAGTTATCTTTGTATCTCTTTAAATTATCATTCATGGACACGTAGATATTCAATGTAGCAATACAATAAAAGAGACACTAAGGAATGCATTAGCAAACTGTGAATTGTCATGATATTGTTGATTTTAGACGGATCATAAGAAATGAATTCCATTGATGATAATTTATGCCAAATGCATGTTTTGTAGAACATTAAAGAACGCAAGGCTGGGCACGAGCGCCGTTTTCCAGCCAGGGTTCTAAGAGGTTTGTGATTATGTTCTGTTTTAGGTATCCCCTACAGAACTTCCAACAATGCTTTTAAAAAAGTAAACAAGTGCAAAGCAATTTGCTTAATCCACAAGAGACCGAACAAGACAGAGAGCCGCCCTACATTGTCTAAAAGTATATGCTTTCAAGAGTGGAAAGAGATGCATTTTAGTAAACGTGACATGAAATTTACAAAAGAAAGTAAAATGTATTAAAGTTTGATCAGAGACATCATTACACTGACAAATAAGGCGACTATCCCTCCCGAAATGGCATAATGGAAAGCATAGCAAAGTGCTGTAAAGACAAATAGAGAACTCTCCCATTGGCTATTGGTATATAGCAAATAATGTTCAATGCCAACTGTAATCCATATGGCAAGATATGCTTTATTTACCACTTCTTTAAGTTCCATAATATCTTATTAGATTTAGTTATATTTTAATGGTTAGTAAAAGCAGACCGTCTAGCCAAAAGTGAAAAAAACATTTTTGGCGTAGGCAAGCCAGGGAATACCCATAGCCCACTCATATTTAAGCCAGTCTGCAATCACTTATTGAATAAATATTGCCTGAGAGTACATCATATCCACAGACACAACATCAGAGGTAAAAGCTTTGTAAGATCCTTCAGTTAAGTGAGTCCTAATTCCTTGTGGCAAACAAAGTGTGGACAGCTAGGTGGCTGAGATAGAAGTCTACAGCAAAAGCGAACTTCCTCTATCTGGATAATCTCCACATTTGCATAACTCCACACACCTTCGCTTAAAATAGTGGCAGGAACACCTTGAGTTTTATAGATATCTAAAAAAGGTGCCACTGTTTACTTCCTATCAAAGGACACAAGCAAAATAGTGCTCCGATTGAGTGGATACATGTCAACCTACTGGTAGATAGATTGGAGTGTCACCCACATGAGGAATCAAAACGGACCCCTGAGTATGGAAAGCGGGAGACCATTGATCCCATGTTTCAGTTAATGTGGAAAGACGTAATCTATATTTCTTAGATCCAAATACCAAAATATGGGTGTTAGAATAATTAATATCCTTATCTAATTTGCTCATGAAATTAGCAAAACCCAATAGCAGTTGTGATAGATTCCTTGGGTACAAGCCAACAATACTGCATCGTCAGCATAGAGTAGTGTTGGTACTTGTGGATTACCTATAAGTGGTACATCCTGTCTGCAAACAGTCAGGTGACTACTCAAATCAATGTTGTACAACATTAATCAAATGGTCGCAGGAATGCCTCCCTGTCAGACTTCCTTCTCCAGAACAAAAGACACTGAACATTCCCCAGGAACAGACTAATTTGCATATAGCCAAGTTCTGAGCTGGGATGGTGCAGTGAGCTAAAAAACGGTGATGGATCAAGCCCTGATCTTTGGACTGGGTAAGAGTGGTCTGCTTAATTCAGGCACTCTGTTCATCACCACCCCCTTTTCTGAATCATTTTGTCCACCATAAGCGTGGAAGGGTATACTCAGATGTGAGTCCCTTGCTCATTGCACCATCAGGATTCAAGCAAGCCGGGCCGACGACGCCTGAAATGGCAGAAACCGGTCCCCGGAAGCTTGTTTCCTTCCCAGTACAAGAATTGGCTTGGTAGTTTGGTTTGCCCTGTTCCCATCATGCACTGGGACAGGAACAGACTAATTTGCATATAGCCAAGTTCTGAGCTGGGATGGTGCAGTGAGCTAAAAAACGGTGATGGATCAAGCCCTGATCTTTGGACTGGGTAAGAGTGGTCTGCTTAATTCAGGCACTCTGTTCATCACCACCCCCTTTTCTGAATCATTTTGTCCACCATAAGCGTGGAAGGGTATACTCAGATGTGAGTCCCTTGCTCATTGCACCATCAGGATTCAAGCAAGCCGGGCCGACGACGCCTGAAATGGCAGAAACCGGTCCCCGGAAGCTTGTTTCCTTCCCAGTACAAGAATTGGCTTGGTAGTTTGGTTTGCCCTGTTCCCATCATGCACTGGGACAGGAACAGACTAATTTGCATATAGCCAAGTTCTGAGCTGGGATGGTGCAGTGAGCTAAAAAACGGTGATGGATCAAGCCCTGATCTTTGGACTGGGTAAGAGTGGTCTGCTTAATTCAGGCACTCTGTTCATCACCACCCCCTTTTCTGAATCATTTTGTCCACCATAAGCGTGGAAGGCTATACTCAGATGTGAGTCCCTTGCTCATTGCACCATCAGGATTCAAGCAAGCCGGGCCGACGACGCCTGAAATGGCAGAAACCGGTCCCCGGAAGCTTGTTTCCTTCCCAGTACAAGAATTGGCTTGGTAGTTTGGTTTGTCCTGTTCCCATCATGCACTGGGACAGGAACAGACTAATTTGCATATAGCCAAGTTCTGAGCTGGGATGGTGCAGTGAGCTAAAAAACGGTGATGGATCAAGCCCTGATCTCTGGACTGGGTAAGAGTGGTCTGCTTAATTCAGGCACTCTGTTCATCACCACCCCCTTTTCTGAATCATTTTGTCCACCATAAGCGTGGAAGGGTATACTCAAATGTGAGTCCCTTGCTCATTGCACCATCAGGATTCAAGCAAGCCGGGCCGACGACGCCTGAAATGGCAGAAACCGGTCCCCGGAAGCTTGTTTCCTTCCCAGTACAAGAATTGGCTTGGTAGTTTGGTTTGCCCTGTTCCCATCATGCACTGGGACAGGAACAGACTAATTTGCATATAGCCAAGTTCTGAGCTGGGATGGTGCAGTGAGCTAAAAAACGGTGATGGATCAAGCCCTGATCTTTGGACTGGGTAAGAGTGGTCTGCTTAATTCAGGCACTCTGTTCATCACCACCCCCTTTTCTGAATCATTTTGTCCACCATAAGCGTGGAAGGGTATACTCAGATGTGAGTCCTTTGCTCATTGCACCATCAGGATTCAAGCAAGCCGGACCGACGACGCCTGAAATGGCAGAAACCGGTCCCCGGAAGCTTGTTTCCTTCCCAGTACAAGAATTGGCTTGGTAGTTTGGTTTGCCCTGTTCCCATCATGCACTGGGACAGGAACAGACTAATTTGCATATAGCCAAGTTCTGAGCTGGGATGGTGCAGTGAGCTAAAAAACGGTGATGGATCAAGCCCTGATCTTTGGACTGGGTAAGAGTGGTCTGCTTAATTCAGGCACTCTGTTCATCACCACCCCCTTTTCTGAATCATTTTGTCCACCATAAGCGTGGAAGGGTATACTCAGATGTGAGTCCCTTGCTCATTGCACCATCAGGATTCAAGCAAGCCGGGCCGACGACGCCTGAAATGGCAGAAACCGGTCCCCGGAAGCTTGTTTCCTTCCCAGTACAAGAATTGGCTTGGTAGTTTGGTTTGCCCTGTTCCCATCATGCATTGGGACAGGAACAGACTAATTTGCATATAGCCAAGTTCTGAGCTGGGATGGTGCAGTGAGCTAAAAAACGGTGATGGATCAAGCCCTGATCTTTGGACTGGGTAAGAGTGGTCTGCCTAATTCAGGCACTCTGTTCATCACCACCCCCTTTTCTGAATCATTTTGTCCACCATAAGCGTGGAAGGGTATACTCAGATGTGAGTCCCTTGCTCATTGCATTATCAGGATTCAAGCAAGTCGGGCCGATGACGCCTGAAATGGCAGAAACCGGTCCCCGTAAGCTTGTTTCCTTCCCAGTACAAGAATTGGCTTGGTAGTTTGGTTTGCCCTGTTCCCATCATGCACTGGGACAGGAACAGACTAATTTGCATATAGCCAAGTTCTGAGCTGGGATGGTGCAGTGAGCTAAAAAACGGTGATGGATCAAGCCCTGATCTTTGGACTGGGTAAGAGTGGTCTGCTTAATTCAGGCACTCTGTTCATCACCACCCCCTTTTCTGAATCATTTTGTCCACCATAAGCGTGGAAGGGTATACTCAGATGTGAGTCCCTTGCTCATTGCACCATCAGGATTCAAGCAAGCCGGGCCGACGACGCCTGAAATGGCAGAAACCGGTCCCCGGAAGCTTGTTTCCTTCCCAGTACAAGAATTGGCTTGGTAGTTTGGTTTGCCCTGTTCCCATCATGCACTGGGACAGGAACAGACTAATTTGCATATAGCCAAGTTCTGAGCTGGGATGGTGCAGTGAGCTAAAAAACGGTGATGGATCAAGCCCTGATCTTTGGACTGGGTAAGAGTGGTCTGCTTAATTCAGGCACTCTGTTCATCACCACCCCCTTTTCTGAATCATTTTGTCCACCATAAGCGTGGAAGGGTATACTCAGATGTGAGTCCCTTGCTCATTGCACCATCAGGATTCAAGCAAGCCGGGCCGACGACGCCTGAAATGGCAGAAACCGGTCCCCGGAAGCTTGTTTCCTTCCCAGTACAAGAATTGGCTTGGTAGTTTGGTTTGCCCTGTTCCCATCATGCACTGGGACAGGAACAGACTAATTTGCATATAGCCAAGTTCTGAGCTGGGATGGTGCAGTGAGCTAAAAAACGGTGATGGATCAAGCCCTGATCTTTGGACTGGGTAAGAGTGGTCTGCTTAATTCAGGCACTCTATTCATCACCACCCCCTTTTCTGAATCATTTTGTCCACCATAAGCGTGGAAGGGTATACTCAGATGTGAGTCCCTTGCTCATTGCACCATCAGGATTCAAGCAAGCCGGGCCGACGACGCCTGAAATGGCAGAAACCGGTCCCCGGAAGCTTGTTTCCTTCCCAGTACAAGAATTGGCTTGGTAGTTTGGTTTGCCCTGTTTCCATCATGCACTGGGACAGGAACAGACTAATTTGCATATAGCCAAGTTCTGAGCTGGGATGGTGCAGTGAGCTAAAAAACGGTGATGGATCAAGCCCTGATCTTTGGACTGGGTAAGAGTGGTCTGCCTAATTCAGGCACTCTGTTCATCACCACCCCCTTTTCTGAATCATTTTGTCCACCATAAGCGTGGAAGGGTATACTCAGATGTGAGTCCCTTGCTCATTGCATTATCAGGATTCAAGCAAGTCGGGCCGATGACGCCTGAAATGGCAGAAACCGGTCCCCGTAAGCTTGTTTCCTTCCCAGTACAAGAATTGGCTTGGTAGTTTGGTTTGCCCTGTTCCCATCATGCACTGGGACAGGAACAGACTAATTTGCATATAGCCAAGTTCTGAGCTGGGATGGTGCAGTGAGCTAAAAAACGGTGATGGATCAAGCCCTGATCTTTGGACTGGGTAAGAGTGGTCTGCTTAATTCAGGCACTCTGTTCATCACCACCCCCTTTTCTGAATCATTTTGTCCACCATAAGCGTGGAAGGGTATACTCAGATGTGAGTCCCTTGCTCATTGCACCATCAGGATTCAAGCAAGCCGGGCCGACGACGCCTGAAATGGCAGAAACCGGTCCCCGGAAGCTTGTTTCCTTCCCAGTACAAGAATTGGCTTGGTAGTTTGGTTTGCCCTGTTCCCATCATGCACTGGGACAGGAACAGACTAATTTGCATATAGCCAAGTTCTGAGCTGGGATGGTGCAGTGAGCTAAAAAACGGTGATGGATCAAGCCCTGATCTTTGGACTGGGTAAGAGTGGTCTGCTTAATTCAGGCACTCTGTTCATCACCACCCCCTTTTCTGAATCATTTTGTCCACCATAAGCGTGGAAGGGTATACTCAGATGTGAGTCCCTTGCTCATTGCACCATCAGGATTCAAGCAAGCCGGGCCGACGACGCCTGAAATGGCAGAAACCGGTCCCCGGAAGCTTGTTTCCTTCCCAGTACAAGAATTGGCTTGGTAGTTTGGTTTGCCCTGTTCCCATCATGCACTGGGACAGGAACAGACTAATTTGCATATAGCCAAGTTCTGAGCTGGGATGGTGCAGTGAGCTAAAAAACGGTGATGGATCAAGCCCTGATCTTTGGACTGGGTAAGAGTGGTCTGCTTAATTCAGGCACTCTGTTCATCACCACCCCCTTTTCTGAATCATTTTGTCCACCATAAGCGTGGAAGGGTATACTCAGATGTGAGTCCCTTGCTCATTGCACCATCAGGATTCAAGCAAGCCGGGCCGACGACGCCTGAAATGGCAGAAACCGGTCCCCGGAAGCTTGTTTCCTTCCCAGTACAAGAATTGGCTTGGTAGTTTGGTTTGCCCTGTTTCCATCATGCACTGGGACAGGAACAGACTAATTTGCATATAGCCAAGTTCTGAGCTGGGATGGTGCAGTGAGCTAAAAAACGGTGATGGATCAAGCCCTGATCTTTGGACTGGGTAAGAGTGGTCTGCTTAATTCAGGCACTCTGTTCATCACCATCCCCTTTTCTGAATCATTTTGTCCACCATAAGCGTGGAAGGGTATACTCAGATGTGAGTCCCTTGCTCATTGCACCATCAGGATTCAAGCAAGCCGGGCCGACGACGCCTGAAATGGCAGAAACCGGTCCCCGGAAGCTTGTTTCCTTCCCAGTACAAGAATTGGCTTGGTAGTTTGGTTTGCCCTGTTCCCATCATGCACTGGGACAGGAACAGACTAATTTGCATATAGCCAAGTTCTGAGCTGGGATGGTGCAGTGAGCTAAAAAACGGTGATGGATCAAGCCCTGATCTTTGGACTGGGTAAGAGTGGTCTGCTTAATTCCGGCACTCTGTTCATCACCACCCCCTTTTCTGAATCATTTTGTCCACCATAAGCGTGGAAGGGTATACTCAGATGTGAGTCCCTTGCTCATTGCACCATCAGGATTCAAGCAAGCCGGGCCGACGACGCCTGAAATGGCAGAAACCGGTCCCCGGAAGCTTGTTTCCTTCCCAGTACAAGAATTGGCTTGGTAGTTTGGTTTGCCCTGTTCCCATCATGCACTGGGACAGGAACAGACTAATTTGCATATAGCCAAGTTCTGAGCTGGGATGGTGCAGTGAGCTAAAAAACGGTGATGGATCAAGCCCTGATCTTTGGACTGGGTAAGAGTGGTCTGCTTAATTCAGGCACTCTGTTCATCACCACCCCCTTTTCTGAATCATTTTGTCCACCATAAGCGTGGAAGGGTATACTCAGATGTGAGTCCCTTGCTCATTGCACCATCAGGATTCAAGCAAGCCGGGCCGACGACGCCTGAAATGGCAGAAACCGGTCCCCGGAAGCTTGTTTCCTTCCCAGTACAAGAATTGGCTTGGTAGTTTGGTTTGCCCTGTTCCCATCATGCACTGGGACAGGAACAGACTAATTTGCATATAGCCAAGTTCTGAGCTGGGATGGTGCAGTGAGCTAAAAAACGGTGATGGATCAAGCCCTGATCTTTGGACTGGGTAAGAGTGGTCTGCTTAATTCAGGCACTCTGTTCATCACCATCCCCTTTTCTGAATCATTTTGTCCACCATAAGCGTGGAAGGGTATACTCAGATGTGAGTCCCTTGCTCATTGCACCATCAGGATTCAAGCAAGCCGGGCCGACGACGCCTGAAATGGCAGAAACCGGTCCCCGGAAGCTTGTTTCCTTCCCAGTACAAGAATTGGCTTGGTAGTTTGGTTTGCCCTGTTCCCATCATGCACTGGGACAGGAACAGACTAATTTGCATATAGCCAAGTTCTGAGCTGGGATGGTGCAGTGAGCTAAAAAACGGTGATGGATCAAGCCCTGATCTTTGGACTGGGTAAGAGTGGTCTGCTTAATTCCGGCACTCTGTTCATCACCACCCCCTTTTCTGAATCATTTTGTCCACCATAAGCGTGGAAGGGTATACTCAGATGTGAGTCCCTTGCTCATTGCACCATCAGGATTCAAGCAAGCCGGGCCGACGACGCCTGAAATGGCAGAAACCGGTCCCCGGAAGCTTGTTTCCTTCCCAGTACAAGAATTGGCTTGGTAGTTTGGTTTGCCCTGTTCCCATCATGCACTGGGACAGGAACAGACTAATTTGCATATAGCCAAGTTCTGAGCTGGGATGGTGCAGTGAGCTAAAAAACGGTGATGGATCAAGCCCTGATCTTTGGACTGGGTAAGAGTGGTCTGCTTAATTCAGGCACTCTGTTCATCACCACCCCCTTTTCTGAATCATTTTGTCCACCATAAGCGTGGAAGGGTATACTCAGATGTGAGTCCCTTGCTCATTGCACCATCAGGATTCAAGCAAGCCGGGCCGACGACGCCTGAAATGGCAGAAACCGGTCCCCGGAAGCTTGTTTCCTTCCCAGTACAAGAATTGGCTTGGTAGTTTGGTTTGCCCTGTTCCCATCATGCACTGGGACAGGAACAGACTAATTTGCATATAGCCAAGTTCTGAGCTGGGATGGTGCAGTGAGCTAAAAAACGGTGATGGATCAAGCCCTGATCTTTGGACTGGGTAAGAGTGGTCTGCTTAATTCAGGCACTCTATTCATCACCACCCCCTTTTCTGAATCATTTTGTCCACCATAAGCGTGGAAGGGTATACTCAGATGTGAGTCCCTTGCTCATTGCACCATCAGGATTCAAGCAAGCCGGGCCGACGACGCCTGAAATGGCAGAAACCGGTCCCCGGAAGCTTGTTTCCTTCCCAGTACAAGAATTGGCTTGGTAGTTTGGTTTGCCCTGTTCCCATCATGCACTGGGACAGGAACAGACTAATTTGCATATAGCCAAGTTCTGAGCTGGGATGGTGCAGTGAGCTAAAACACGGTGATGGATCAAGCCCTGATCTTTGGACTGGGTAAGAGTGGTCTGCTTAATTCAGGCACTCTGTTCATCACCACCCCCTTTTCTGAATCATTTTGTCCACCATAAGCGTGGAAGGGTATACTCAGATGTGAGTCCCTTGCTCATTGCACCATCAGGATTCAAGCAAGCCGGGCCGACGACGCCTGAAATGGCAGAAACCGGTCCCCGGAAGCTTGTTTCCTTCCCAGTACAAGAATTGGCTTGGTAGTTTGGTTTGCCCTGTTCCCATCATGCACTGGGACAGGAACAGACTAATTTGCATATAGCCAAGTTCTGAGCTGGGATGGTGCAGTGAGCTAAAAAACGGTGATGGATCAAGCCCTGATCTTTGGACTGGGTAAGAGTGGTCTGCTTAATTCAGGCACTCTGTTCATCACCATCCCCTTTTCTGAATCATTTTGTCCACCATAAGCGTGGAAGGGTATACTCAGATGTGAGTCCCTTGCTCATTGCACCATCAGGATTCAAGCAAGCCGGGCCGACGACGCCTGAAATGGCAGAAACCGGTCCCCGGAAGCTTGTTTCCTTCCCAGTACAAGAATTGGCTTGGTAGTTTGGTTTGCCCTGTTCCCATCATGCACTGGGACAGGAACAGACTAATTTGCATATAGCCAAGTTCTGAGCTGGGATGGTGCAGTGAGCTAAAAAACGGTGATGGATCAAGCCCTGATCTTTGGACTGGGTAAGAGTGGTCTGCTTAATTCCGGCACTCTGTTCATCACCACCCCCTTTTCTGAATCATTTTGTCCACCATAAGCGTGGAAGGGTATACTCAGATGTGAGTCCCTTGCTCATTGCACCATCAGGATTCAAGCAAGCCGGGCCGACGACGCCTGAAATGGCAGAAACCGGTCCCCGGAAGCTTGTTTCCTTCCCAGTACAAGAATTGGCTTGGTAGTTTGGTTTGCCCTGTTCCCATCATGCACTGGGACAGGAACAGACTAATTTGCATATAGCCAAGTTCTGAGCTGGGATGGTGCAGTGAGCTAAAAAACGGTGATGGATCAAGCCCTGATCTTTGGACTGGGTAAGAGTGGTCTGCTTAATTCAGGCACTCTGTTCATCACCACCCCCTTTTCTGAATCATTTTGTCCACCATAAGCGTGGAAGGGTATACTCATATGTGAGTCCCTTGCTCATTGCACCATCAGGATTCAAGCAAGCCGGGCCGACAACGCCTGAAATAGCAGAAACCGGTCCCCGGAAGCTTGTTTCCTTCCCAGTACAAGAATTGGCTTGGTAGTTTGGTTTGCCCTGTTCCCATCATGCACTGGGACAGGAACAGACTAATTTGCATATAGCCAAGTTCTGAGCTGGGATGGTGCAGTGAGCTAAAAAACGGTGATGGATCAAGCCCTGATCTTTGGACTGGGTAAGAGTGGTCTGCTTAATTCAGGCACTCTGTTCATCACCACCCCCTTTTCTGAATCATTTTGTCCACCATAAGCGTGGAAGGGTATACTCAGATGTGAGTCCCTTGCTCATTGCACCATCAGGATTCAAGCAAGCCGGGCCGACGACGCCTGAAATGGCAGAAACCGGTCCCCGGAAGCTTGTTTCCTTCCCAGTACAAGAATTGGCTTGGTAGTTTGGTTTGCCCTGTTCCCATCATGCACTGGGACAGGAACAGACTAATTTGCATATAGCCAAGTTCTGAGCTGGGATGGTGCAGTGAGCTAAAAAACGGTGATGGATCAAGCCCTGATCTTTGGACTGGGTAAGAGTGGTCTGCTTAATTCAGGCACTCTGTTCATCACCACCCCCTTTTCTGAATCATTCCCCATTAAGGCCAAATATCACTCTGGCAGTTAGATTATGATTTGAAAAGAGCAAAATGTTTACTAGTGTGAAATCCATAAAAAAAAAAGAAAATGGGCCAGATTTGAAACATATTTACATGGTCAAAAGCGTTGGATAGGTCCAAGGAGGCCAGATACACTGGGCTGTGTCTAGCTACTGGATATTTAACAATAATCAATTCAAGGTTCAGACACTGCTCCACTGTTCCCAGGTGCTCCCTGAATCTATACTGCCAAAAACTAAAGGTATTCTGATCATTGGCCCAAGTTCTAATTTGATTAAAGATCACTCTTTCCAAAACTTTAGTTGATGAATTAGTAAGGAAAAATTGACGATAACAACACGGATCCCATTAATCCTCCTTCTTAACCCCATCCGCCCTAAGCGTTTTACCGCTGTGCGCTAAAGATTCGCAATTACCGCATTATATGGCAAGCTCAGCTCGTCATGAGCGTACGACAGGCGTACCTCATGACGAGCTGAGCTCGTCATGAGCGTGGAAGGGGTTAAAGACAGGTACAATTAAGCGAAGAGGACCATAGGGAAGGTAAAGATGCATAATTCAATGGGTTAAAGATGCTTGCTAGCAGAGGAGCCCACATGTCAAGGTTACATTTGAGTATGTTATTCAGTACACCATCAGGACCTGGGGCTTTATTAGGGGGACTGTCCTGAAGAGCTGTAATTACTTCCTCCAAGTCGATTTGGGATTTAAACTGTGATACTTCTGTGCAAAATAGAGCTCCTCACTGTGATTAGAGCGATAAACACTAGAAAAGTGAATAACCCAGTTAGCTTCTTTGATACGTGAGTTAAATGGCAGCATTGTTCTGCTTTTATCTGGCTAATCGTAAAGCAAAACATTTTGGTATTTTTCCTCTTATTAGCCTCCATTATAGTGTCTAAGTTGTGGATTCTGGCCTCCTTCCTTCCATGATTTAAAGTGTATTTATATTTAGCCCTACATCTTTTTTCCAGCTCCTTAGTCCTTGGTACAGTTCCAAGGGCAAGTCTCAGGTTTTGGTTTGCCTAAGAGCATGCAGAATCAAACCACTTAGGGCTCTGATCAGCAAGCCTGAGAGCAGGTTTCATTAACATTTTCTTTGGCATTTCACACATTTGAATAAAGGATTTAAGTTTTACCCTAACATCCCCTCTGATTTAAAGCACATAATAAAGGCCTCATAGCTATCCTTGATCACATATTATAAAAAGGTAATAGAGTCAGATAATCTCCAGACTAGACATACGTTTTTATCTTTAGTATGCATACATGTATCAGCACTAGGATTGGGGGCATCAAGAGACATTTATGTGCATTGTATGCAAATTTTATTTTTTCCTCTACTGGTCTGAAGAGGCCATCCACTTTTTTACACCATTAACTAAAAAATAAAGTATAAAGATGATCACAGCTTATTTGAGCACTTGTATTGCATCCATCTTTAAATGATTTTCCTTTTGTTTATTAAGAAAAATCAAAGATAACTGCAAATTGGAGGCCATCATGTAAAGATTTTCCTAAACGCAAAAACAAAATTCAAAGATGGCCACTGTGGATGCATGCATATGTGCCATGACCATATCGAGGGAAACAAAAAGGGGTACCTCTCCGACCATAGATAAAATCTATTCAATTAATGTACTTTATTTCCTTATACACATATGTATGTTTCCCATTTATTGAATTAGAACATACACTTCAAGTGGATTATAACAATGTTTACTTGTATGCCATTCCCTTTCGCTGTATCAAACATGTTCTACTTAAAAAGAACAGTGAAATAGCACATTAAAACATTTACATGTCAGACAAAACAATTAATGCATTGTTGAGGACAAGACTAAGGCATAAACGAGTCAACAGATTTGTCTATTTTGTTTTAAATAACAACACACAAAAAAAAACGAATTAGTGCGTTCTAAAATGGACACATTAGACATTACATACATGTCGCAAATACATCAACCTGGACATTTCTGGGGACATTTATGGACTTTGATAGATCTTATATGTACTAATATGCTTTTGTGTATCTGGGCCTATTTACTTTGTCTCCACAATACATATTTATTATGTGGTCCTGGTGAGGTCAAAGTGTAAATATAGAACTCCTTGTCTATATCAATTTAATAGAGCTTAGACTGTCCATTATTTGGCGCAATGTTTCAAGATGATTGCTCTTGGCCTCGGGAAAGTGATGCCGACGCGTTTCAAGCTTCGTGGTGGGACCATGATATATTTTGATGGACTGTCTTCATCAGGGCGAGGGAAGCTTTTGTAGGACACGGTAATTCTTGGGCGTGTGGTTAATAGCCAATTTTATTCTTATTCTTATTTTTCTGGATAAAAAACATACGCAAAAAGAAGTTGCTATGGAGTATATTGAAGCCACTGAGCGCATTCTGAAACATTCTCAATAAAAGACTGCATAATCAAGAAGAGATCTTGAAAATAAAGGTGACAAAAAGATAAAAAGAATAAGAAAAATACACAAGAAGAGACCTAACAACGCCATTGATAGACCTCCGCCAAATTGGGCTATTTACCACACGCCCAAGACCTTATTGTCTTGTGGTGTACTGCTTTTCCTGTCTATGTGTTGTACTAGTTATGGAGTTGTAGTATGTAATTTGCAGAATGTTGTATGTGTCATAGACCTTGGTCATTGCACTCTATGAAGGGTTTTTATAAGTAAACCTGGGCAGTTTATGTTAATAGCTGCCAGTTGATGGATGGCATTCTTGGTGGAATAAAATCAAGAAGAAACAGCATAACTGTGTCCAGACTGTATGTTAGAGGCATGCTTCACTGGCATAGTCGGCAGGATGACCACTAAGAATCTCAACACAGAAGATTGGTGAGAGATATATTTAAACAAAATAAGATTTATCACACAAGGATATTTAAGCTTAAGATATTTCCAGTCAGCTACATAACTGTTCTCTCTCGATAATTATAAAGGAATATGGAATGCATATTGGAATTTAAAGAAGTTTCTTGATTATTTAAGACTGCACTTTGTAGGATTGGGAGCTTCACCGCATAATTACTTTAATAGCTCCTTGGTTGTTTGTTGGAGTTTACTTTTTATCGATGGGGGCTCGTCCTTGTTCCTCTGTGAGAGTGGTCATGATATTCGTGGCATTACATAAAGCGCTTGTGATGGTAACCGGCAGGAAGTGCTCATAATTGCTATTGGGAAAACGACATGATATTTGTAAAAGCGTTACATTAAGCACTTGTCATGATAAATGGCAGGAAGCGCTTGTAATGGACATCGACAGTTGATATTTGGGGTGCATTGTTTGAAGTGTCTGCATTCTCTTGTGTGGTAATCCTGAACTCCCAGACACTTTACTTTCAAGCCTTGTTGTTCTAACTTGGTTGCAAGGGTCTGGAAAAAATATTAATATTAATATATTGAAACAAGAACCATGAGAAAACTTTGAGTTTTGAAAGCATATCTTTAAATGGCTGAAGATAAATATCGTTGTATCCAGTGTTTGACGTGCATTTCTATTACGAAAGGTTTACGATTAAAATATTGCCACAAAAACTATGGGAAAACGTCGAGTGTTAAAGGCGTACCTTTAAATAGTTGAAGATAAACATTGTTGTTACCAGTGGTTGACGTGCACTTCCATTTCGAATCCTGAGCGTGGAAGCCTCTTCCTTGTGTTTGTTATTCTTCACCGGCAACCCGATCTCTCTAAGCTGCGTTCTACGTCATTACACAGCGTAATCGAAACATAGAAGCCATCCTGGATTGGGAAGTCAACGAGGAGTTGAAGTGTATCTGTCCAATCCGCACAGTATTCAATACGCTGATGCACAAAGCACGGTAACCTCTTGCTAGCTCTCTTTTGTTAAGAATTCTGCGATGAATCGTACAGCTTTCATAGTGCTGACGCGCACAGCTCTGGGATTTCCATCAATTTTCTGCTTATGTTGATAGTTCTGCGCTGATGCGCACAGCATGCATAATTCTTACATGTACAACAATAGAATTGGAATACAGCAGTATATGCGAGAACGATTCTGTGCTTATGCGCACGGCATTGTTGTTTACAAACTGTTTAGTATTTAACTGTTAATATTTCTTTCACTAAAAAATAAATTAACTTGCCTTGTTAACTACAATTAATATGATATACACAACTTAGTCATACATAAGATTTTTGCAGTACATTTGTATGTGGTGCAACACTCTTATTCTAAATAGTAGGGGCACAGTGAGATTTTGAGTGAAACATTTAGTTGACTGTATTTTTTGTTAAGTTTGGGAACTTAAAGTGCAGAACGTTACCGATGCACCCTTCTTTCTTACTACTCCAGGTACTCCTCCCATACAGTAGAAAAAATGGAAGGTGGTGTTCAAAAGATATGCTAGGGTATGTGGGCCTTCACTTAGCACCGAAAGGAAATCTTCGTTATTATTAAACTGTTTAGGGTTGGAGGGTCAGGATGTATTTGACCATTTATCAGACCTGTCTGCAGAAGAAGCAATGGGCTCAATGACTATGAAATATGCATTAAGAAATTAGATAAGCATTATTTACCGAAGGTGAGCACTATTTTGAAACAATACAAATTTGCTAAAAGAAAGCAAGGTGATGACGAAACTGTGGAAGGGTACGTCACTTATTTGAGGAAGCTTGCATCTTCATGCATATCTGATAATCTGACTGATGAATGGATACGAGACCAGTTCATGTTTTGATGCAATATGGAAAAGGTCAGAAAGGAATTATGGCTACGTGATGAGCCTACGTTTGATGAATTTCTCTGAGTTGCTAAAAGGATTGAACACTCATTAAAGTGTGTTTCTGTGTTAAAGAAAGATTCTGAGAAGGAATACAAAGTCAAGAAATTAAAAGTAAGGGTAGAAAAAAGGTTATACTTAAAGATAAGCATAAGGGTGCTACGACAAATAGAGAAAGATTGAATGAAAAGTGGATGAACTGCAAATGTTACAGGTGTGGTAGGACTGGACACTTAGCTAACGACAAGACATGTCCTGCTTTGAGTCAAACATGTCCCAACTGTAAAAAGAAGGGTCAAATTTGCCTCAATGTGTAACAGTAGGCCCATATCCAAAGTAAAAGAGGTTGAGATTTACGATGGTGAGAATGGTGAATTGGGCACAGATGATTACAAGTGCGGACAGATTGTAGTACAAGTAGTAAGCGGGGAAAAGAGAAAAAATTGTCCTTGTGACAATATTTTAGTTGAAGGTGCAAGCACTAAAGCGTCAGGTGCAAAAATAACGATTGTCTCTTGTGGATCTTACATGGAGAATTTGAAGGGGAAGGTAAAACTCTTGAAACCTGATATTAGGCCATTAGTCTATGGTGGAGAACCTATTAAACTTCATGGATATTTTATAGGCCTCATTGAATATAAAAGTAGATTAGTCTCAGGGAAAATCTATGTGTCAAAGAAAGGAGACAGGACTATTAGCTGGATCCATCAAGGTGACCTTGGAATTTACCTTGATCCCAATGCTGACCCTTCTACTCAACTAACAAATTACGTGAATTCTATTCTTGTAAAGGATGGGGATGATGAATTGATTTCTGAGCTTAAGAAACAATATCTGAATGGTTTCAGACAAGATTTAGGTTGCCTTAAGGGTTACCAACATAAATTGTACTTAGGAAGGAGACTATTCCTGTTTGTTGCAAGGTAAGGAATGTTCCTCTTTCTGCGAGGGATGACATGAGAAAAGAAATAGATAAACTTAGAGATTGGGGTATCATAGAGGATGTTGAGGGCACTGAGTGGTTGGCCCCAGTTGTAGCAGCTCGCAAATCTAATGGGGACTTGAGGCTCTGCATTGCTTTGAGGCAATTAAATAAATGCGTAGTGGTTGATAAATATCCGTTGCCACATATAAACAAATTATTGGCTTTGTTAGGTGGTGCCAACGTTTTCAGTACAATAGACCTTACTTCAGCATATCACCAAATAGTATTAGAAGAGTCATGAAGAGACTTTACTTCGTTCATAACTCTTTTTGGTACTTATAGATTCAAACGTATGCCTTTTGGCTTAGAATCAGCCTTTTCGGTTTTCCAGAGAGTTATGGAAAATATTCTTCATGGTCTCCCAGGTGTATATGTGTATCAGGATGATATTTTGATATATGGGCATGATGTAAGGCAGCACGATGCTCGCTTAAGATTAGCTTTGGAGAAGCTGTGTAATAACAACCTGACCATTAAAGCAGAAAAGTGCACATTCAGAACAAACTCCATAAATTATTTAGGTCATAATATTACCAGTGAAGGGGTCAAACCGAAATCAGATTTAATCAATACCATACAAGAAATTAGTTCTCCTTCATGTAAGAGTGAGCTTATGAAGTTTGTAGGTGTAGTAGAGTATTATGCTAAATTTGTGAAAATGTTTGCAGACTTTGCTGTCAACATGAGGTATTTATTAAAGAAAGGAATTGATTTTGAATGGACTGACTGTTGTGAGAAAGAGTTTATTAATATTAAAGAGAAACTTAAAACTGCACCTTCTCTCAGTAGCTTTAACCCAAAGTCAAAACCTATATTCATCACTGATACCAGCGAAAAGGGCTTGGGTGCAGTCCTGCAACAACAAGGCCCCAAAGGTATGCAAACCATAATGTTTCTATCACGCAGTCTCAAAGACCCTGAAACTAGATATTCGGTGGTGGAGAGAGGATCTCTCGCGGTATTTTGGGCCATTAAAAGTTTAAAAACATTCTTTGGGGCATTGACTTTGAGGTACGAACTGATCATAAACCTTTGATTGAAATATTTAGTAAGAAGGGTCTTGATTCAATCTCTAGTAGGATAACTAAATGGTTGATAGGACTGCAGGAATACAATTTTGTTATAAAATATATCCCGAGTAGAGAGAATAAGGTAGCGGATGTGTTGTTGTGTGGCGTTTAGAGTTCCGAGTGAATTTTCCAGATTCATGCCCTTATATGGGTACAATTCTCATTGCCCTTATGTAGGCATAGAAATCAATCCTTTATTTAGACATAGCCCATGCAGACCAAATACAGGCACCCACCCGGGAGACAGCTATGACAACGCAGGCTTTACCCCGCGCTGCCATTACGATGCTGCCATCACAACGCAAGTCGTTACAACGACTTGCGCTGGAGGGCACTCTTGGTAAATGAATAGTTTTATTTTCTATTCCAACACCTTCCCCACTGTTACGTGGGCTGGAGTTGGAATAGAAAATTAAACTATTCCACAATCCAGCGCCTACAGCGCAAGTCGTTGTAACGACTTTCATTGTAATGGATGCATCGTAATGGCAGTGCGGGGAAAGCCCACATTGTCATGACATACATCCCTTCCACCCTTACCAAACGTCACAACGATTTCTTTGAAAATCGACATAAGCAGTTAGGGAACTTCCCCTTGCTTGAATATTGATGTGCCCAAGAACTCATGTACTTTGCAAAGAACAACTATTCCCTAGGGGTTTACTTACCTTATTATGCCTGACTTTATGTCAATCTATAGCATTCCTAAACACCTTCAAGGGATAAATATACCTTCAGTTGCTAAGGCAAACTTCGGTGGTTCGGAGCAGTTCGACTATCTACTTGCCCGACGCAGCTCGCTACAGCAAGTGCCGAAGGAAGCCGACCCTCCAGCTGACGCACTGATGAAGAGTCTGCCTTTCTCTTGCCGAGAATCCAGCCCCAGTGTTTCCAAGCTCCCCTTGCGAGGTGTTGGGAAATCGACTCCTGAGACAGAGATACCAGACCGCCTTCATTCTAAACCAAGGTATGGAGCTGATTAGAACCTAGAGAAACCTTTGGTAGGTTCTTGGCAAAAACACCTAAACCTATGCTACACAATACTTACTTCTTCCCATGTACTGGACTTAGGTTAGGTACATTGGGGTAGGCGTATTTAGAAGCACCAGTTGAGTATTTTTAGTCAATGTTATTTATGAATATATTTTTATATGGCTTAGACACCATACAATGCTTTTACAGTATTATTTCACAATACTCTTCTCCCTGTACGCATTATACTTTGCAGTCTGCTTAACGAGTGTAGCAGTTCACTTCTTTTGTATGAGAAAGAAGACAGTTCAATAAACCTTTTTTATTGAAAATGCCCGTCTCTCTATTTCTCTACAACTCTGTTGAATCGAAGCATGCACGATTGACTGAGTGAAATACTTATCTATTGTTTCTGCGACTCTATTGATATATTTCTTATCCTTGGGAAACAAAGTTGTCATGTTTATGCGGTTGTCAGAAACTAATCCCTTCTTGTGAATTCGAGAAAGTTTCTAGTGACCTCAGAGCTAGCTGGCACTCACTATTAAGTTTAGTATATTAGATAGAGACCTAGTCGACCTCAGTCCTACGTCTAATCGATAGAATATATTATTCCAATGTGCAGAGCCTATTGGGAATATAGGAACTACACTACATTGTCACGTCTTACACCTAAAACTTTATCTGAAGAAGAAGACTTAGAAGATGCTGAGGAATGGGTTTGTGTGATTGATCAGGATATCATTTCTGAAAAAAGGAGGTGTGATGTAATGGCTCAAGATACTACTTTAAATGAAGTCTTGAATCTCATTAGGAAAGGTTAGATCAGTAATAAGGAGGGATCAGATACTAGTAAGAAATGTTGGCCATTGCATAATGAGTTTTCCCTTGACAATGGACTATTGTTTCGTGGTACGAGACTAATTCCTCCAAGCAGCCTCAGGAATGAGCTCAGTGATTTGATTCATTCTTCACTAAATGTAAAGAGAGATTGCGCATGTCATATTGGTGGCCAGGTATGGATAGGGAAATTGAACGGATATTACGTGATTGCATTTCATGTTCATTAAGTGATAAATCTAAGTGTACACGTGTTCAACCGATGGTTTCAAGAAGGCGCCCTTCTAACCCTTCGCAAGATATAGCTCTAGACATCCTGGGCCCTATACATAATAATGGTTCAAAAACTTTTATATTGGTTGTGATTGACATGTTTTCACGATGGCCTGAAATTTTCTTGTTACCAACTATTGATTCTAGCCAAGTGATTCGGTGTTTAAAGAGTCTGTTTTCAAAAGAAGTGATTCCTGAATCCTTAATAACTAATAATGGGGTTCAGGTTGTTTCTGAAGAGATGAGAATTTTTTTTCTGCTAAAGGAATTATACATAAAACATGTTCTCTCTATCATCCCGAGGCCACCGGAATGGTAGAGAGATTTAACAGAGTGACTAAAGAAACTATTGCTTCAGCAAAATCACTGTCTTTAGATTGGAGGTCTGAGGTAATAAAGAAAATAGAAGAATATAGTTTTCTCCCCATTCTACCACTGGGAAGACACCTTTCTTACTGTTCCGAGGTAGAGTTCCAAATACAAATGTAGAACCTACATGGGTAAACAAGTATGAATTAAGTGAAGGAAAAGAAAAAAAATGTGATAATCACATGATTCAGAAGAAAGAAGAGAAGGCTAAAGAAAGGAAAAGTTACTTTGATGTGAAGAAGGCCGTAAGAACAACCAAAGTGGCGGTGGTTGAGGTTGTAATGATTAAACACCCAGGTTTAATGGGAAACTCTGTTTCAAAATTCATGAAATCAATTAAAGTGATCAAAGTGTTTAAAAATGCAATAAAGACACAAGACCATCGCATTTGGAATCTTAATAGAGTTGTTGTAGTCAAAGAAAAGGTTTAAATGAAATTAAATGATTTAAATGAAAGCTTGAATGGTGCTGCTCCGCAGGTTGATGGAAAATGTAGGGGGTAACCAGCGACGCAGACGCAGATTTGCTACCTGGTAATCAGTGGATGGACGGTGGCCAAACGTGAACGTTTGCATAGGCCTGTCCCGAGAACAATACTCAGTGCACAAGTTCATGTTTGTCTCCGGGCTTTGTTTTCACAAGGAAAGCCCTGGGGTGAACCCCAAGAGCCAAGTTTTCCAGGCATCTGCCAGCAAAGTGAAATTCTGGAGGAGTATTTTTGGCAAGGATTAGAAGTTTTTGACAAACAAAGGAGGAATTCAAGGATGTTCTGATAGTGTGGACCAAAGGAAAATAGTCATAAATGCAGCTGCCAAGATTTATTGTTTGAAGGTGGAAAATATTGAAACATGTTATCTGGGAGTCTCGAACGTTCTCCCTCTATCTGTTCTGAGAACATTAAATTAGCGCTGAAATTGCTTTGCAAAGAAATCACAGCAGATAGATAGGAAAGTGGATGGAGAGTATAGTGCAACAATCTAGATATTACCAATAAGTAAGGTGTTTCAACTAGACAGAGTTTGCTTATTTAACCTTTCATCCTTCTATGGTCGAGTGCTACATGGTTGAGTTATGAAAACAGATATTTCTTTACATTCTTGACAACATCTAATGACATAAGTCTTGACTGCGCAAATCACATAATATGCGCTACACAGAGGGCTGTGTCACACGTTAACATTTCAGAGTGCTGTATTGTTGTATTTACTAGTTACGCTGAGTCATTGTTATGTTCAATAACTAACATGCAGAGCGATGCGTTGTTTCATATACTGATAATGTACAATAGACTGAGTGCTGCACTGTTATATTGAGTAACTAAGATACGGAGTGATGCCTTATTTCATTCACTGATTACATCTTAGACTGAGTGCTGCATCGTTATACTCAATAACTAAGAAGCAGGCGGATGCAACAAAGATGCAGAGGGATGCATTCATTCACTCATATTCTAGACTAAGTGCTGGATTGTTAGATTCAGCAACTGTGATGCGGAGGGATGCATTGTTTCATTGACTGATTATATCATAGACTGAGTGCTGCATTGTTAGATTCAATAAGTAAGATGCAGAGTGATGCATTGTTTCGTTCACTGATGAGATCAAAGACTGAGTGGTGCATTGGGATATTCACTCATTTAGATGTCAGACTGAGTGCAGCATCGAAACAGTCACTGTTTATGTCATTAGAGAGTACTGCATTGTTGTATTATTAATTGTAATGTCACGACCAGGCTGTTGCAGTCTTACGATTTACTCATTATGATATGGTAGACAGAGTGATGCAGTATTAGATTCACTAGTTCAGATTCCATAGACAGAGCGATGCTGCATTTGTACGGTTACTATGAATTTGACAACAGAGACCTGCACTGCGATTATCATTAATTTTGATGTCATAGCTATATAACTGCATTGCTACAATCAGTAACTATGAAGTCGGAAACAGACCCCCTTAAACAGCGGAGGCTCATTGCAAATGATGATTTTGTCATCGAACAACTGCTGCATCATAGCATTCACTAAGTATGTCAAGCAGAGTGCCCTATTGCTACATTATGCCTACAAAATCATAGTCTGCAACGATTTTGTGTAATCCAGATTAGAATACGGCAGCTCTTGATCTATGAACAAAACTATCAGACGCTTACAAAGGGTCCAAAACATCCAAGTGAGAACCATCTTCAATCTTAAATATTTTCATTCTGTCTCACTCAATCTACTTCACCTACACTGGTTTCCTGTCCTGAAGTGAAACAAATTTAAAGCTTGCTCTATTATGTAAAAAAAAGTTCTCAGCATAGTCCCTGAATTTGATATTAAAAATGGCTGTGAGAAAGGTTCAGGATAGAATCAAAACGTATTGCCATTTTCCTCCTGTCTCTACAGAGAAACAAGGGTAATCTCCCGGCACCCACGGATGAAAATTAGAGCTAGCTGGAAAGCTGCTTGTCGCTCCTTGTCCCCATACCAAAGCAAAGTTGGTAATTTGTTGACATAGAGTTGGTCGAGCCGTGAGGACACCATTGTTTGTTTAGGTTTCCGGTCAGCCATGATTACATGTGGTGTTGGTCACTGTATTTTTCATAAACAAGTAGAATCCACCCACAAGAATTCAAGGTGTAACAAGATGTGTGGTCTTGCGGGTGATGTGTTTCCTACAGTGGTAGGAAGCACATTGTATTCTTTAAATGCCCCTCCCACACCAAAAGGCCCTTGGTGTCATGCTTCGTCATAGAGGTCTTCGCACCACTCTACGGAGCGCGGCGCGCTACTAACCAACGGATATGCGGGAGCACTATATGTAACCACAATGTGTAGTGTGTGAGGGTGTGAGGGTGCTCACAGTTTATCGCAGAGCCTGCGCATAGGACAACAATGAGGAGCAGAGTGTAAGTACAAAAGTGTGCGCTGTGTTGTGAAAATAAAGCAGAGATATTGAAATTGAGTTGAGCGAGCCATGTGGCTGCCATTATTCTCTTAGTATCCCATCAGTGGTGGCGTTGCTACTGAAAAAAAAATGCAATGTAATAGTTATTAAAGAGCTGCATGGGATGGTAATGTCATTAAAGCACGGCGCCCATGTTATTAATATGAAAGCAGAGCGAAAACCAGCTGCCTGCAGTAAGAGGAACTCATTAATGAAAATAATGCTTACAAACCAAAAGATCATTATGGGACAATCTATAATGACGGGCAAGCTTCCCAAATACCATAGTGCAGCTTCATAGGCTTTCAACACGCATCTCGGCATTCTATTGTTGGTTAGTTGCTAGGTCTCCTGTAAGGGCCGTTGCCATAAAAGGAAAGAGATAGAATAATGGGTGGTGGCACTGTATTCCCGATCAAAATCACAAATAATTTTAGTTATGACTTGACATTTTGATTTCGTAACTTGTCAAAATTTTTGTTTCAACTTTTCCATTTAACCAGTCAGATTTTTTGTTTCAATCGGGCTATTGAATTGGGAAATTAACTTCCGATCTACTGTCCGAGGCAGTGCAGTGAAACATAGAATGTTGCGCTCTAGAGTAATCTAACGAAATCTCTAAGGCAGTCTCTTTTTGAGGATACCGGCCTCCTGTGCTGTGCCAATAAAAAGCCAAATAGCAGGAATTCCTCAAAAGTGTCTTAAGTGATCAGTGGAGTGGGGACCAGCGCTCAACGGCAAAAGGCGTTACAAAACGGCAGTTGCAAAGTCATGGCATTCTATTTGTTGGTTGCTTGTTGGAAGAGCTAATTAGCTGTAGGATTGACCGTCACCTGCCCATCCGTGAGCAAACAAACACAGGGTAGTTTCTATTCTGGCTGCGGACTGCCTTCCTGGAGGTGTGCTCGTCCAGCACGGCCAAAGGCCCTTTCATGGATGCCATGTCCAGACACAGAAAAGAAAGGAATGGAAGGACTGGTAGCTTGAGCAGAGGACGCGCCGCAGACGGGTTCCGACGTTTCAGAAGGAAGTGACGCAAAACTCCATAACTTGCCATTTGGCCTATCGACATGATAGAAGCTAGGTTCTCTTGAAGGGTTAATCCATAGCAAAGATGAAAAAGTCACATGACAAGGTTGTTCTAAGCTCTGGGTTAGTGCCGCGTACTATCTACGTTTTGGGAAGAGGTAGATTAAGGCTGTCGAAACTGATGCCAGTTGCCTATGCTGTACAAACTGAGACCCGTGGTAGGCTCATAATAAAAAATATTTGCAATGCAATAGGTCTCGCATTTATATGGCATTCGGCTGCTTTGAAAGTGATTGCGGGCATGGCCTGCTGAATGTAAGCGAAGCACGTTCTTGCGCCTAATGTAGGAGAAACTTAATGAAGAAAATAATACACATGTCGTGTAACAACCAAGTAAAGGGGCCAGTAACAATGAAAGGTTACAAATGACCCCACAGCCATACGAAGGAGGGAATAACAAGCCTATTTAGGAATCAGAAGACAGCATTTTCAAAGGACACAGACACAAGCCAATGACAAATATGGGTGGGGGAGTGGGTGGGGCTTCTCTCCCATACTGAACTACCACAGATCAGCCCCAGAGCAGCGCTTGCGCGCTGTCTCAGTCTAGACCTAAAAAGGTTATTTGTATGAACACATAGACACCAAAACAACAAAACTCCAACGTAGGGAACCACAGATATGAAATGTTAAGGATTAAAAGTAAAACTAGCACTTAGAAGCAAATAGAGCTCAAAGGGTTAAAAAAGATTGATCTGGACTGGGACAAAATCAAGAGCTCTTTACACTAACTTCCAGAAGTGTTTCTTGATGCTAGAATGTGATTCACAGCACCAGCCAAGGGTTCAGAAGCTCTGGTTAGCCTTTTGGGGTCTAGGACTACAACTCCCACAATGCACCTGATCAACTTATGAAGCACTTTATAAAAGTTGCTCCAAACTTCTCCAAACATCTGGACCTTCTTCCAGAAATTCCTTTTGTCCATTCAAAGTGTCCAAAACACCAATCCAAGGGCCTAGAAGCTCTGAGATGGTCCTTGAGACGTTGGAACTACCTTTCCCATAATGCACCTGGCCAAATCCTCAAACGTCCAGCGGACGCACTTCAGGATGGGGGCTTCCTGGTGGAGATGATACAGGTGGGCTTTGCTAACCAGTAGCTTTCAGGGAGTCCACTCCTTAATCCTTGTGACGTCAGGCAAAGTCCCTAAGGCTATAGCACCAGATTGTGCAGCGGATGCAGTCTTTCAAAGCACAGTACTCTGGGTGCAGATCAAGGTTCCAGCAGGGCAGTCCTTCTTCTTCCTTGTTGTTTCAGACAGCATATCTGAGTTACCATGCAGCTCTCCCATATTTATTCAGTACTCCTGGGTGTCATGCAGGGGGGGAAACCCCAGCCAATGGGATTCAGGGTGCCACCTTCGGGTATGACTACTTCCTCCAAAGTGTGGAATATTCTTGTCCCAGAAGGCACTATTCTTTCAAAATCCGAAATGGAGAAAGTCTCTTCTGAAGAGTTAGATGTAGCTAAGACAAACCACTGGCATGGCTAAGATTCCCTAACACTCCCCTTTGAGCACCTTCCCTAATCTAATTACTGGGGCTCCTGTCTGATTGGGGGTACAGGATGTGGGGATGAGACTGTGTCCTGTCCAAACTGTCATCCCCTCTTTGAAGACCAGTTTGGCCCCTTGAACAATTTCCTGCCGTGTGCACTGCAGCTTGCATTTCTCCTTCCATATGAACACATTTGTCTTGAAGCAGACCACTTCACTCCTTGTTTAGGCAGCTTGGCGCAGCCTGGCGGAGGCTGGCCAATCAGAGAAAGGCTGATGGAAGGCTATATTTTGGCTTACAGAATATAATGTTTTTTAACGTATTTTCTGTAATAGTTATAATAAATCTAATAATAGCACATATGTTAGATTTATCATAACTGCCCATTTAAGTTCTTGACTTATATTTTTGGCTCCTTTCCATCATTAGTTATACTTAATTAAATTATTCCCATGTTAGCCTATGGAGCCAATGCATTGCAATAGGGAAAAACAAAGTTAGCGTTTTTTTTCTGTCACCAGGGCATATAACACATCTTTTAGAATATCCCTGCCTATAGCTATAAGGCACTCTATCACTGGGGCACCTAGGGGAGACCTTAGGGGTGTTATATTCCATACCTAGTTTGGGTACCCAATATAGGCTCAGGTAGTCACATAGCCATTCACTTTTATTCTCCCCTACCATTACACTGCATAACGGTTCTTAGTACTGACATTTTACAAAGATACGGTAATGTCCAAAGATGACATGGGATTTTCTATGGAAAGTTTAAGCCTCATTCATTATGCATGAGGATTCTTGGAATCACAGCTGGACAGCAGGCCTACTATCGCCTGCATAATAACTATGTATAAAGGTCATTCCTTCCATCATCCTAGTCCAACATGACACAGCAAGGTACCACTTTGCGTATATATACACTATATCTTGCTGAGGTAGTCAGAGGAGAAAAGGACTTCCATGCTGACACACTGCCACGAGGTTCTAGGACTCCTACATACAGACACTCCAGCTCTCACGGGTCTGGCATCCCTTGCGGCCTGTCCATCACAAGGCCTAGATGGGGTCCCACAGCCTCTCACTCCAGATTGTGGGATTGACTTTATCCTAGAGGGATTCTTAGCTTTACACCCACAAACATGCTGGGTACTCTTAGGTATATCTAGTTAGGGTTGCATCATAGGAGTACGCATTTTATTGTCATGCATTCTATATACTTGCCTGTGTTCATTATTGTAGCACAATGCTAGAAATCTACCATCCTTTTACACTGTTAGTGCTTATAATCATTTATATCTGTTACTGTCTATTGGTTGTTTCAGCACATCTATTTTACACCAGAAGGAGGCTGGTTCAATAAATGCTTATGAAAAAACATCCCCACCGTTTATTCTGTGTATCTCTCCCAGACGAAGTGAGCATGAGTGACTGAGCAAAAAGGAGTACACTGTTTCCATGATCCTGAAGGATCAGGGTTGTCATGTTCGAAAGTTGCCAAGAACTATTCTCTCCTTGGTAAGAGGGGTTTCTAACATACCCGGTAAGTTTGTCTAGAATCAGTCTAACACCAATCCTATAGCAGTGGCGGTTTCTCTGTGCGGGCGTCGGGGCTCCGCCCCAGGTAATTATCACAGTTTATTTCAGGATTTAACATCACATTAAGATCACGTTATTTGTTTGTTAAAAATTAAATAAATTTCAAAGAACACACGGGGCACTGTCTCTGACTCTGCTGCCCAGCCCCAGTCACCGCCGCCGCACCAATGATGAGTGGCGGTTTTGTGACATCCACTGATTGATTTGCTGCTCGGTCTTTTGCCGGCTGAGAACCTCACAGCTCTGAAGGCTGTGATGTCATCACTCGGCAAAAGACATAGCCTGGAGGCCCAGTCTCCACCCCCTGATGGCGTGGAGATTAAGTTAGCCCCGGGCGTTTTTAACACAAGCCCGGGATTGCTAACGTCTCCACGTCAACCAGAGTGGAGGAGACTCAGGAGAGCTTGCTGTCGTGTCATCCCACCCCCTCCCAAATCGTCACAGGGCGTGGTGAGACCCACCCTGTGACGAGTTGGGATAGAGACCGTCTGCGCAGACTCACTTCTTCCCGCCCATGCATTTGGAGCCTTGGAGGAGAAGTTGCAGCCATTTTTTATGCAGCACTAGAGACTTGTGAAGCAGCCAGCAGGTAGGGCCCCCCCAGGCGGGCAGTTTTACATTTAACTTCTGCAAGTTAATTCACATACGTCGCATAATTCGTCTACCCTTGCCACATCATTTGCTTTTACTTGCCGGCCGCATAATTCAGTCGGCCCTTTCTACATAATTTGATCCCCGACTACTATCTCGTAATTCTAGTGGCCCAAGTGTATCACAGCCAGAGTTTTGACGAGAGGGTGCTGTCATTGTGAGGCGATTGTGTAAAGGAAACATTTGCAAAGTTGTTTTGTAACTGGAGGAGAAAACAGTTCAAACAGGCGCCATACCTTATTTACATTGAAATGGCAACTTTGCCGATAAAACTATATATGGGGCACAAATGCTGTGTGAAAATCATTTTGTTGTTAGAAGGAAATACCATCCCATAGCCTTTCCATTCCCATCGGTAAGATTGTTATAGTTCGCTTTGCAAAATCCTCACACTTTTCAGTTAGAGAAAAAAAAGTAAACATTAGTCTCCATGTTAAAAGAAAATTCATCAATTTGTCAGAAGACTAGACTGACGCCTGACTTCTATCTTTGAAGGCACAGCAAATGTGATAAGATAAAAACTGCATTTATAGGCCTCGTTAATGCTCATTCACCAGCATGGTTATTTTGGGGGTGTTGCCCACCCCCAGCACCTTTATTTCCAGTGCCTAGGTGTTTATGACTATACATGGAGAAAGGAAGACGGTTGGTTACATTAAAAAACGGAGAGTGACTGAAGTCAAAGGTTGTGCCCGGGACTGTTAAAGGATTCCAACCTCCGATCTGGAGAGGGAACCTGTGAGAATGAGTAAAGATGGGCATAGTCTAAGGGAGAGAAACAGGTTATGTTGAAACCCTTTTACTCACCAGCTAGGTTTCCACATTACAAATACGGTTCCACTCCTTCACGGTGGCTGCTATAATATTCGTTCCATGAATTGCATAATCTCCAGATGTGGCCTTAAGGAGTAATCCCCCAGTGTAATTGAAAATAAATTGAGAGGCGTAATTACAGAAGATTCGGGGTTTGATTGTGATTTGTGAATTGCGGGTCAATGATACACCATGGCCTGAGCAGTGCTGTTGTCAGCCCCCCTACACCCACCCTTTCCTTTCATTGCCTTATTGCCGTTTTGCAGGGCCAAATATTTCTTGGAGTTTGTCACAAGGAAGGTAGGAGACAGAATGAAAGGGAAACTAAGACGGGCAGTGAAAAACAAAGTGGAGAGAAAAGAGAAGAATGTATAGAAATGTAAAAAAGAAAAGTAAGAGGAAACAAGTGAGAAAGCAGTACGATTTAAATGAAGTAAAGATGCTTAATAAAAATAAAGACGGTAATAAAAATATACTGGCCCGAGAATTATGTGACCATTCTAAACATATTCACAATTCTTGCCATTAGCTAGCCCAAAACAATCAGGAGTGTGAAGAGCTGGAATATGGTGTCCACACATGGCCATTAAAGAATACCCTGGCGTAATCTCAAGTCCTTGTTTAGTAGCAATCATTAACATATTCTGTGTATCCATGGCTTATTTGCAGTACACATCGATTTAGGACAGATTGCCCTTGTGGGCTGTGCTACTGGAATTACGCGGCAGAGGAGGACCAAAGTATGCACCATGGTTGGCTAAGTTGTTTGACAAAAAAGGCAAATTATGTAGCACATTTTTGTTATGGTATTGCTTAATTATTTTGTCAATTTTGGGGTTCAGCATGCGCAGGCTTGAAGCCTGCCCATTGATTATTATTTGTTGGCTTGCGTGGCACTCTCTACAGCCTTGTAATTCATCAAGGGAGGCCTAACATAATTTCCATTTCTCACTGTAGAGCAGGGACCAAGCACTGATTGATTCAACTTAATCAGTGCCTGTCTTCTACTCCTGACTTGATTGAGGTACTATTTTGTTCTATTCAACTTTTAGTGCCCTACAAACAGGTGTGTGACTGGCAAAAACATGCCCAGCAGGACAAACAAAATTGCAAAGATTTGTGGTCTATGGTTTACTTTTTATTCTTTATTTTGCCAAGTTATTTTCTTACTATGCACTCATGTTTTCTTTTGTATTTTTGATCCTGGGTCTGTTCTAAAAAAAAATTTGCTATTGCAAAGAGACATTGCTTCTTTCATATGTGTATTTTTCTAAAATGATTCTCGAATACATAATCGTAAAGCACCCCAATCCACCCCACACCAATTCATCCCACTCAAGCCAGTACACCCCACCCCAATTCAATTCACTCACCCCAATCCACCACACTCCAATCTGCCGCAATACAAAGCAATCTGATCCACTCAAACTATCTGGCCCACTCCAGTCTGGCCTCATTCCAGCCATTCCGTTCCCATTCCTGGTCTTCTAAGGAAAGAGGAGTCGACTCTTGCCCTGATGTTGAGGGGGCCCACAAGGTGGGCCACAACTGGTAAAAAAACGCATGTGCAGAGTCAATAGACACGGCCGTATTACCTCCCACCATGTCATCCCACCCCACCTGTTGATATAATTGCCTGTGGTTGTGTTGTCTGATAGGACCTGAATGGTGCTCTCTGAGATGGGAGGCAGTCCTTCAGGGAAAGGCAGGCTGAACTAATTTCTAACACCTGTATGAGCAGCACTGCTTAGACGGGGACCAAAGGCTCCTCTCTATGATGTTGCCCAGATAAGCGCCCCAACCTTCAGAGAAGGATTCTGTAACCCCTGCAGCTTTGGAAGGGTGAAAGGACAACCGACCAAAAGACTGGATGTACACATTCTCCAGTGCATATCTTAGGGAAAGAGTGGTAAATCTGTACCGCCTCAAGAATCCATGGATTCTGCAGCCACTATTTCCTCAAACACCACTAAAGGGAACCTCACCTGCCATTTCACTTGCATCGCTGATGAGATGCATGAAGCCATCAAACCTAATCAATCAGTGCTTGTTAAGTGCGGTTACTCACCCGTGAGGGTCCCAATGTGCTGCATGGGGGAGGGGAGGGTGAAGGAATGGTAAATCGCGCCATATTGTGGCAAACCTTAGCAGAGATGGGCGCACCTGGCGATATAATACATTTTCTTTCACAGATATACGCCCATCTAACTTCAAAATTACACTATGGCCAGAAAGGAGAATGCACCACGCACTTTAGGGTTACTAGAGGAATCGGACAATGCTGTGTCCTTGCCCCTCTTTTATTTTGCCTTTATATTAATGGTATTGACCTTCCTTTACAGAGCCTGCAAGCTGATGCCCCTGTGATTGGTAAACGTGTGACCCCAGTTTTATTATATGCAGATTACGCAGTCCTAATATCTAGGACTGCAAATGGCCTCCAACTCCTGATTGATAATTTTACATCTTTCATGAATGAAAAGAATCTAAAAATAAATCTGAGGAAAGATTAAGGCTATTGAAGTAAAAAATTCTGGTACTTAAAAGGATCGAGTTACTAGATCCATTAGTATTTCAAAAAAGGTTGTCGACATGTTTCAGCTCCCTTTGGCCCTGCTGGGTCTATGGAGCTTTCGTCAGGACTCACAAACATATAAGTGTACTCACACAACTTGTGTAGTATGATTCTAAGTATCTTCTTTTGACACTTATTATTGCAAAACCTGTTCTCTTTGATCTTTACACGAAGAAAAGGTTGCTTCGTCAAGGGATATCGCTATAAAGTGCAAAGCTGCGTGGTTTCGAGTATTCTGACTTGTGCTGACTCTGCCCCTGGACCGTTTTTGAAATACTAATGGATCTAGTAACTCGATCCTTTTAAGTACCAGAATTATTTACTTCAATAGAACCTCACTTTCTATTAAAGCAATTTGGTGATGATCTATTTCTTAACATTTCTAATACTTCTGTTATTTAATCTTTTTTTGGGGGCATCCCTCATTCTCTAGACACTGCATTCAAAACCAGAGGTGCCTCTGGATGAGGCTGGCGTTGAGCACGTACTGCAGCATCCAATGATAAATGCCATAACATCAATGTGGGGCGGATGAACAATATATACCGCTGTTCCAAACAACATTGAGTTTTTTTAGGGTGTCTTCAAACTAATGGTTTTGAATTGTTACAAGTGTCCTTTCTCTTTGATAAATAAATACTTGCCCTGGGGAAATAAGTGGACACTTTCTTCCTCTTCCCTACCAGTTGATTATTTATCATAGAATGAACCACTGCTTATGGAGTCAAGCTGCAGCTGAGTAGGCATATTCTATTTATTGGCTGTAGGTTTATCAAGCTTGAAGGACAAATTGTTCCTATTGTGCAAAAAACCTTATCTCAGTTTCCTTGAAACTCTTCCTTGAGAAACATTTTATCAACACTGGCTAACGAGAACGCCGCCGGGCGAGCACAGCCTGCTGTAGTCAGGGAAGAAGAAGAGGAAGGTGAAATTAACATTTCAGAAAATGCCAGAACTGCCCTTACTCAAAAGGTAACAGACTATGGAGTCACAGCTAGGGGTGGGACAGTAACCTTTGTGATTGAGATTCAAGAGTCTTATAGAACTGAGGTATTCTATTCATGGGTTAAATTCCAACAAGCAGATGCACATTCAAATATATTTCATTCTTGGATGTATGACGTTACAACGCATACTTTTACCACGCATACCTTTACAACGCGGTTTTTACCACGCATACCATTACAACGCATAGCGCTTAGAGGTGCTGGATAGTGGTAAGTATAATTTTCTATTCCAACTCCAGTCCCCGTGGACACTAGGGAAGTTGTTGGATAAAAAATGAAACTTATTACCTATCCTAGAGCGCCCCCCAGCGCAATGCGTTGTAATGGTATGCGTGGTAATGCCTGCGTTGTAATGGTAGTGCGTTGTAAAAATTTCATAGTAAACGTTACATACCTTCATTCTTACACTGAAGATGAAACATCAAATGAATACCGCTCTTCTACTAGGAGCACATAAACTGGTTTAAAGGTGCCCTCTCCACCCAACAGCCAAAGTAAGACTATCTCCGCATGGAAGAGACGGGCCACTTGTCCTGTCCTTGCAGCTTACTCACCACATCCAGACATTGACACAATGCCAGTAGCAGACTTACGTCCACTTCACAAAGAAATAATAAAACTTTGCAGAAATTTTACACCATTTGTGATGAGAACTCTCACACTTCAGCCAACAAGAGCTACACAATCAAGTCAAATTCAGAGTTCTGCAACTAAAATTACTCCACAAACTTTATACGCAGTTATGGGTAAAATGCCCACTAAACATGAGCCAATGCCATTCTGTATAGCTCAGAAAATAACATAGCTAGAGGCAGTATTTCCACACACAAGACCGCAAGAAAAGCACAGAATGTTGACAATCTGCTAGCCAATGGGAATAGGTCCCCAGATAGAGGATTGTACCTCTTGGGGTACAGTTTTTGCTGCCATATATGACAGAACTCATGGTGTCTTTATCAAAAGGAGGGAGAGTGATCAATTGATCAACGGACACTAGTTACCACTTTTGAGGGTGGAAGGTCCAGTTACAGCATGTGCCCGTAATTAGTATATCGGATTCAACAAGAGAGGTACTGAACTGTTCCTACAAGGAGGGGGAGGTTAAGTAAAAACTAGCGTGACCGGAGGTGTAAATATTACACCTTGGGGCATCCATTTTGTTGGATGTATTTGCCTCACACACCCCGAAGGATGTCATGCTTCATCATCGGCGGTTGCTCCTCGTCGGGGGGGCGGTGCAATCCCCGACGGGCACACCTCAAAGAGGGGCACTTTGGCGAAGATCTTTTGTATCCAACTGCCCTATGGTGAAGTGCGGGTGTGTGGGCGAGAGAGCAGGTGAGCCTGGTGTGATAGTTAAAATGCAGCAAGGGGTCCCGGAAAATATTTTATTCTGGTGGTCCCCCTACTACAATTAAAATCGTGAAAACGAGTTCGCTTGGTGTCACCTCGTTAGGTAGAGTGACCCTTGTCGAGCTAAGAAGAACAAATGGTCAACATGTTTCTCGCAATTGGGTAAATCTCCTGCGATTCATCAGGACCTTAAAGAAGTGAAAAATTATAATAAAGGAACTCAATAACATGCCAGTGTCATGTATGTGGTGTGGGTATTTTTTACCTCTGTGGAAACTCCTATGCCTGGATCATGAGAAGGAAAGGAGATAAGCATTAATAGTACATTTCTCATTAGCAGCAGGGAGGGTCAGCGCCAGAATGTGAACATAGTATGGCATGCTTGCGGCGGTGTTGGGAATTAAACACAACCTGTACATGCCAAGTGGTTTCTGCGTGCAGTGTGGGGTGCACACACACTAAGACTATGTCGGTGGGGAGGTACAGAATTTAAAAACAATTATTTAAAACAGCAGACAACTCAAACAACACCATTATGTCTCAAAGTGGCAGGTCGAGCCCTGATTATGTGAGTGGCACCATCTATATCACACAGTGGTTTGTAAAAACAAGGTGCAGAAGTTAACAAGCGCCGGACTCACCTAATGGTCAAGGTCTATGAGCCACATGAGTGGTCGGCGGGTCAGTACATCGGGGTTAAGCCTTCAGATTTAGCTACAAGATTAATACATTGCAAATCGGCTTTAGGAATCGGTTCAGAAGACTCCTAGTGACCGAGTCTCGTAGGGGGCCCCCATCTTACCTTAATCAGCCCGTGACCGCGTGGGGACACCTACCCATCTGCGCCGAACTCGGATAGATGGGTAGTGATCGCGGTGTTTGTTATTTATTGTAACCGGAATCATGGGATCCTAATCGTTGCCGCCCTTCCGTGAATGTCACGTGACACGGGCGGTGACTGGGTCGGCCATGATGTAATGGTCAAATGAACGTCGTCGTTCGTAGGCAGAGTGGAGTACGAGTGGGGAATGGAGTATATACTGGGTCGGTTTATTAAAACCGAATTATGTTATGTGTTAACCCAATAAGTATGCCCCAAAATATGCTTTATTGCAAAATATGGTTTTGGGAACTCCGGCGGTCACGTGGTATAGTGTGTAACCGGGTCGGCCATGATGTAAAAGGCAGGCGATATTATAGACCTGGTCTGTAACTCAAATCAATGGGGGTATAAACAACACGAGTCAGTGAGGACTTAGCCTGCGGTCCATGCCCAATTAAACTTAAGGAAGCCGTATCAAATATCTCGGAATAGCTGGTGAATGGCTTATAGTGAGTGCCAAGGGATATCTTCATTCAACCCTCGGCTATCCGAAGATAGTCGATGGACCCATCTCTGCTCCTTCCTAAAGAGTGCATTTTTTGGGCAGTTGGGACTCGATTCCAAAATAACCCATGTCAAGGAGTCTGGGTTATGATTGGAATCCACAAAGTGTTTGCACATTTTAGTATGGGTTTTTTTACAGTGGAAATTGCTGCGGTGTTCAATGATGCAGGTTTTTATTGGGCGGGTGGTCATCCCAATATATTGCAAATTGCATGGGCAAGTCAACAGGTAAATGCAATGTGTCGTATTGCAATTAGTGTGGTGTCTGAGTTCCCAATTGAAAGTCTCAGAGAGTTTGATGGTTTTCAGTGTTAGGGTGTACCTACAGACAACACAGGAGCCACAGGGGTAATGGCCCATGACAGGTGGTAGATGCCAAAGAGTTTGTTGAGTCTCTTTCGCAGCTTTCTTAGGCCTGGTGCTGATCAGTATATCCTTCAGGTTCTGTGATCTCTTGAAAGCAAACCTAGGTTGTTCCAGATCCAAATCACCTGTATTAAGGATTCCCCAATGGCGTTTAATGGTGTTTTTGATTTTGTTGGACAGGGGGGTGAAGGTGGTGACACAGGTGATAGGTTGGTTCTCAACCGGTGTCTTCTCCTGTCTCTCTAGTAGAGCTTCTCGGTTATTATTCCGAGCCCGTTTCCTGGCTTTGAAGACATCACTTTTCGGATAACCTCTGTCAAGGAGGTTCCTGGATAGGAGAGTGGATTCCTTCTTGTAATCAGACACTTCGCTACAATTGCGTCTTATCCGAAGAAATTGTCCGAATGGTAGATTTGAGCGTAAGGCCTTGGGATGATGACTCTGAAAATGGAGTAGACTATTGCGGTCTGTGGGTTTTCTGTACATAGTGGTTTTAAGGGACCCCCCTTCCAGTTTGATGGTGAGGTCAAGGAAGGCAATTTCCCTCGGTGAAGAGGACATAGTGAAGTGCAAGAACGGGTTCAATGTATTCACCCATTCAAAGAACTCCTCATGGGCTGTCAAAGGGCCAGTCCAGAGTATTAAGACATCGTCTATGAAACGCCTCCATATTTTGATGTTGTCTCGAAAGGGGTTAGACTGGTGATGTATATGTTTGTCTTCGAACTCTGCCATATACAGACAAGCCACCGAAGGGGCGAAGGTGCTGCCCATAGATGTACCCTGGGTCTGGTGGTAGTATTGTCCCTTGTATTCGAAATAGTTTTCGGTAAGTGCTAGGGTGGCGCACTCCATGATGAAGGTTTGTGGCGTATTTGAGTTCCATGTTTCTAGGCCCAGTCTTTCCTCTATTACTTCTAGGGTGGCCCTCTGAGGGATATTGGTATAGAGGGCCTCCACATCTAGAGTAATCAAGAGATCGATTTGTGTTGTGTCCTGGATGGAGTTCAAAAGGCGTAGGACATCTGTAGTGTCTTGGATATAGGAGGGGATGCATTTCACCAGGGGTTGAAAGAAATGGTCACAAAATTGTGAGAGTGGCTCCAGCACCGAATTGATCCCTGACACGATTGGCCTCCCTGGCACTGGACTGGTCCCTTTATGGATCTTAGGCAGGATGTAGAAATATGGTACCCGAGGGTCCTTTTTCGTCAAAAAGTCTGCCTCTTTTTTAGTGATCCATTCCTCACTTTCTGCACTCATCACCAGACCTGTTATTATGGTCTGCAGGCGTCTAGTTGGGTCACCGGGAATGGGTGTGTAGTATCTGCGATCATTCAGTTGTCTGGTACATTCCAGATCATAATCCGCAGTATTCATGAGAACTGTAGCTCCGCCCTTGTCCGCCTGTTTAATGGTAATGAGGGGGTCGTCTGCCAGTGATTTCAAGACCAACATTTCATTGCTGGAAATGTTAGAAAAGTGTGTCTGTCTGTCTAGCTGGTTTATCTCTTTAAGAACTACTTGTTCAAAAGTCAAGACTTCGTTAGGGACCATCCCATTGTGAGGTGTAAAGGTTGAAGGGTTATGTAAACCAGAGTCCTCAGTAGGTTCACAGGGTTTGCCTTCAAAGAAGGCCTTAAGTCTTATTTTCCTGAAGAACGATTTAATTTCCCTAGTTTGTTGGAAAAGGTCGGTCCTCGGGGTGGGGACGAAGCCTAACCCTTTTTGGAGGACAAGTTCCTCTCTCTCAGTCAAGACATGGTCTGACAAGTTGACCACTAGACTCATTTTGGTCCTGAGCGGGTCGTGGTCCTCGTGTCCATCCCTTGGGGGCGTGTATCCTCCCATTGTACTTTCTTTTCTTGCGCGTTCCCTCTTCTTCGCCCTCGCCCTCTGCCCCAACCTCTGCCTAAAAAAGGGGGTTGTGTAGGGTTTTGAGTGACATAGAACGGGGGATATTGTGGGGCCAGTGGCGGTTGGAAATGTGGGAATTGTGGAAACTGCCAGAAGGGGGGGCCCATTTGTTGCCCTTGGTACGGGAAACAGAACTCATGGTGTCCCATCATTAGCAGTAATACCAGACGTATTAAGACAAATACAAACTGAGTATGGGGCAGAACCTGCTCTAAACTTAGGGACGGAATTATTAGGTAATTTTGCCCAGGTATCAACTATAATATTAGCAAATATAAAAGAGTAGGCAGCAGCAGTGGCAATATGCCAACGCCTGAGGGATTTCAATCCTTTACAATAGGAACGTGAATTACCTAAACTTAATACTGACACCTATGCTGAATTAGGTAGAGATAGTTTGGGATCTAGAGCAACAAGACCTCAACTCATGGGTGGTCCTGAAAAGGATAATACCAAGCAAGCACCTGATTCTTCCAAGAAGAAATGGGATAATAACAATAAAAACAAAAAATTCGAGAAAATAGATCTCTATCTAGGAGTGGGTCTCCTCAACAGGGGTCCTCCGAAAGGAGATATAACCTTAGGAATAGAGATAACATTAAAAAACCTAACAGGTATCAGGATTCTGATACACAGTCCTCACATTCCTTTCAGGGTTCACCAAGAAACTCTGAGAGAGAATGACGGTCAGAACACAGGCAAGAAGAAAGTAGCAGGTCTTGAAGTTAGACATGCCGAGAATTCTGAGGACTCAAATTCTAAATGGGGAATGGGCTCTGACGATGCTAGATAGTAAAACTAGTAAAACCTTTCTACAACTTAATACAACCTGATTTCTCAGTTAGACAATGGACACAGGAACACACAGATATCCTTTGTTCCCTGTAAGCTGAAATGATAGCTTCAAAACAGTTGCAGACACGTGTAAACGTACGCATTCTACTCATCCGCATTATAGCCAGTCAATCTGGGTACACTTACCTAACCATCAATGAAGGAAAAAGGTACCCATAGCATACAAATCATATTTGTACACAAACGCTGAAATGCGCTTTGATTCTACAGAAAAAATACTAACAGCAGTACAGACCGCTGTAATAAGAGAAAGAACACTGGCTCAGGGGAAACGAATAATTGTCGTAACTCCAGTACCAGCCTTAGAGGCTGCTACAAAGGCTAGCGTTCCTAATGCTAAAGCTTTACATCGGAGATGGATACAATGGGCTAATTCTTTCACTGCAACAGATGTAGAATACAGATATGAACTAATACTAATAACACAAGCATTTCTGCAATATGAACAAGAATATTCTCTCCCGAATTAAATAATACCTCTAGATCAATATGAATACATTATTTACACTGATGGTTCTGCTCAGCCGGCCGTAGGAAGTAAACAGCAATACAGTGCCGCTTGTGTGATTGTAAAGGGTCGTATGTAGGATGGCAAGTTGCATCCCAGTGATATGAAGATTAGGGGGCAGATGTATCAAGATACCATTTTTTGATTCTCAAATAGCGATTTTTAAGGAATCGCTATTTGAGAAGTGCAAAATGGTATGTATGTAGAAATTCGCTATTTTTTAGCGATTTCTTAAAATTTCTTAATTGCGATTAGCAAATTGCTAAACGCAATTAAGGAATCATTTCCCATTCATTTCTATGGGCCAGGAGGCCCATAGGAATGAATGTGAAATTATTCTCAATTTGCGATTAGCAATTTGCTAATCGCAAATTGAGAATAATTTCAAGGGTGCAAGGGTGTCTTAGAAACACCCTGCTGCACCCCTGAATTTGACATGTGTGCGCATATGGCGCACATACATGCCCTGAGGGCATATATGAGCGTCAAATGGCACCTTTAGAATTTGAAAAAAGTGCATTTTGAAAAGAATTTGCCAATTACCACCAACTACAAGTTGGTGGTAATTTGCGAATTCTTAGTCAAAAATCGCAACACTGAAATGCTTAATACATTTCAATTAAGAAATCGGAATTTGCCATTTCTTAAAACCTCGCAATATTAAGGAATCGCAAAATGTGCGATTCCTTAATATTGCGAGGCTTTTTGCATGATACATTCCAAATCCCGTTTTTTTTGTCGCAAACGCTGCTATTTTGCGAATCGCAGCGTTTGCGACAAAAAAACGGATGATACATCTGCCCGACAGTCTCTTGGAGACTGCACAGCACAGCTGGCAGAACTAAAAGCACTATTACTGCAACTTATAAATATGGATCGGGAATTCCCAACACTGATTTTGTGCAATTCTTTTTATTGAGACCAGTCATACAACAAATATCTTCACTACTGGGGTCAAAATGGGTTTAAAGACTCAAAGGGTGGCACAATTAAGCATAAAATGCTATGGAAACAGGTAGCTGAGTTAAGAAAAACGAACTACTAAGAGCTCAAGCGATTCACATGCTGAGTCATCAACTTGATGGCATTCACAAGGAAAGAGATTTGCCTCCATTGATCTGATCAAACCACACACTGTGGCCAATACTGAATAGTAGGCCCCGTGCGCTCCTGGGTAGCTGACACTCTCCTCTCGCTATCATACAGGAAGTTTAGACAGAAAGACTCATAACATTTGAAGAGTCACCAATACAAAATGATGGCATTTCCAACAATGAAATGGAACTCGGTCCTCTTGAAACAGAAATTCAAAGCACAAATGAAAGACTAATTTTAATTCTGCCTAACACTGATGTCTACATCAATATGCCTCGAAAAGAGACACCTGCCGGTTCTACACAACCTGCCGAGCTACCAAAGATTGATCGAACTGCATCTGGCTACTTTATCAATTTTCATACCTTCTCTCTTGATCGCAGGGAACCTGACACAATGCCATCTCCAGTTTCCCTTAAGTAACAAATTCATGAATTTTACACTTTACTGAAAATTACTTACTTAGTTTCACCTTGGCTCCAGCTCTGGATAATATCTGGAAATATTTTGTTTCTGTTCTGTATTGGCCTGGTGATTGTTTTTGCTTATTCATAAATGGAAAATATCTTCCAGAACGCTCTGCAGTATCAAATGTGAACTTGGTCCTGAAACTTCATATATCATCTCATCATGAACAAAGATACGTGTTTTCTGTGAACTCTACAGCTGTTCCAATTTCTGATGGTATAGTTTGGGACAAAGTTGATTATGATGTATTTGGCCCCACTGAACTTTTGAAGATTCCACATTTATTTAAGATTTCTCTAAAAGAGATCATTACCTCCAGTATATTTTTTGATGATTGGCATTTTGAAACTTTGAATAATATGTTGTCTGATTTAGAACAATCTGCTGCATTTTCAAACAATGAAATGTTAGAGGACAAATCTGACTTTGATAGCATGTACTGTTACCATCATTATGGTCATCACCTTTTACACAAATCTAGTATCCCACAAAATGTTTTCACATACCACCAAAGGGAACATTGCCGACACCACCAAAAGGTAGTTCAAAAACATTTGCACAGAAATTCTCATATTTTTCAGGGTTTAACACTTCTGACCCTACCTAATATTACTATAAGGTTGCACCTAAACCTGCACAGAAAAATATGCTAACTAACACCAAACAGATATATTCTGCATCCTTTATTTCCCTACTGTCTGAACAGGGTTTCGACTTATGGAAGGATACTATATACCCAAAATCATTCTGGGGTTCTAAGGAATGGCAAGTTCAAGGAACAGAAGCGCAATTTAGAGCGTGCCTCATTCCACAACAGATAATATTTATGAATGAAACTGTGCAACAGACTTCCTGTCTTGGACTAGCCAAGAACAAGGATTTGAACACACCTCGGTTTCTTACACCCTCACACAACAATGTTACATCACGTGGAGGGGATACAATAGATAACATCATGCAGTACAATACATCAGACCCCAATTGGAAGGGATGGTTAGTTTGACCCAGAGACATGACATTGGAAGTGATGGTTAGTTTGACCCAGAGACATGAACAGATGTCAATCAAGATTCAGGGGTACGATCGAAGGGTTTAGTATTCGTAGGCCAGACCCACGATATGTGCAAAGAGAACATCCAGGGGTAGTGACATCATATAGAGTTGGGAAGTTGTGCCTCAAACTTGGCTAAAAACTTTGACAGTGTCCCAGGGGAAACAGCACTTATCCTTACTCTTGGATGAGGTGGATCCAAGGTATTTCTTGTTAGGTTCCCGAAAGCCACGTCAGAAACATTTCTATTACGCTATCTATAATGAAATCTGGAAAATCTTGCAACAAGAAGCTGCGGAGAGACTTTGTGAAATAGATAAAATTAACCTAGAAAAGGCGTTAGCTTTAGTTGACAATGGTATGACTACTTTAACATCCAGAGGTGGAAGTACCTTTAATTCCAAAGTCAAATTTGGAAATTATTCTACTTTAATAGCAGCCTGCTAAAACAACAGCAGGCACCACTTAAGAACATTAAATCTACTGGGCCTCTAGACCTACAAGCCCTACCACATACTAGGGACTTACAGGTAGGTTGTCAGTGCCAATTTTAATTATATCTAATTACGATGTACTTTTAATCAGAGCACAGGCCCTAGGTCTGGTTAGCGAAGCCCAGGGCACAATCTGAGTCAGAAAACCACCACGTAGTAGTCAAAATGGTGGCAAGAAGTGGGAGAACACCGCAAACAGGTCCTGATTTCTCCCACCGACACCTGTCCTACTTTCCTGACTTAAACAGGGTTTCCATAATTCCTAGTTTAGAATAGAGCTTAATAGATTTCCTTAGGTAACCACTTATATAGGGAGGAGTGTCAAAACCTAATCACCTGACTTTGTTTCTCATTCTCTGTAGTGTGGCTACGTAATTCCTCATTTGCTTTCCCTGATTGAGGAAACATTTTGCACAAAGTGTTAGTGCTCCATTAGTGATTCTATCTTTTTATACTATGTTTCTGTGACTGATTTATAAAAGCTTGGTTTTGAATTTGTAATAAATCCATAATTAATCTCATCTTCAGACTCAGAGTTTTACTGTGTGTCCAAATGATTAACACTGTAATTGTTAAATTGTAATTGATCCTGACTCCATTCATTTCTCAGGTACCTACGAAATATACATTGCAGGGATTCGGGAAGAGGGGCTCAAATGCGATGTGTTATCAGTTTGCATGGCGCAATCTACTGGCCCTGCCAATGCTTGTCCTTGAAAGGCTCCCGGTTTGGTTGACTTTGGTAATATGTGGTTCACCGCTCCCATCCTCAGGGCCCATGTGTCTGAGCAGCACCATGGCAATATCACTTTCATTCCCTGAGCCTGCTCTTAGACTTAGGTATAGCGAACCTTATATTATATGTATTGTGTTGCTAGATATAACTGCGAATATTATATGTATTGCTCGTCCTAGTATTGTTCCACTTCACTACATTGCCAAAGGCCACACGTCTAACTCAACTTTGCTCCCAACATTATTTGTATGTGTGGCATCCAGAGCATTTCTCTTCAAAAGAATAAACACCTATGCATCTGTTTATATATGTAATTTAAAAATAGGTGTTTGCTTAGTTCATATGCATTCCTTATGAATGTTTTGTAATCTGTACAGTAGCTTGTTTGTCCCAAAAGACGATTAACAGACCAAATTGCAGGAAATCAGTTCTCTGTGCCAAAATGCCATCCTATACATGCAATAGAAGAACACCAACAAACGGTATGTAGTAAATGTCACATTTTGCATTGTAAAAGGAACCAGTTCAGAACAGCAGCATAGGCCAAGTAAACAAACAAGGCCGTGTAGCAGAACAAAGGTTTGATGCAGGCCCCTGTCACCGTGTCCAATTTGCTATCACAGTTACTTCAAGAGTCACACCGGCCAAGGAACCGGATTCAATGAAAAATTGTAATTATTGGAGCATACTGTGAACGGAGGAGCTTGGCCAGCATGTCGCAAGCAAACACGCTCATTGGTATAGCACACCTGTTTGCAAATACGGAGCGATCACTTCTAGCCATGAAATAAATAGTCTGAATATTTCGTAACAGGACTGACTTCTTAGCTGCAGCATCAGTTGAACTAAAGGCTGACTGAGATGTGGAAAATATCTTGAAAGTTTTTGATCAGCGACTTTAGCTTACAGGTTTTATAGCGCCTCCTTGTTTTTTTGTGTGTAATTTTCATACAACGTCTTATTATTTTTCGACCTGAATTAGGGACAGTTTGTGAGGTAAACGAATTTAGGTCCTAAAACTATAAAGTTAAAGGTTACTTTGATTTTATGGTTTGTTAGGCCTGACATTTCTTAGCGTGATTACCCCTGACTTTTTGCCTCTATCTCCTCTATTTTTGGTACTGTGATGGATATAGTGTTGCCAATTTAGATGTTTTGGGCACTTTGCCACTGCTAAACAGTGTCAAAGGGCAAGTGCTCCCTGTGTACAGAGTAATGGTAAATGGTTTTCCAAGATTGGTATTGTTGCCTTACTGAGTCAAGTCTCTAGTAAAGTGCACTATGTGTGCCAGGGCTGGTAATGCAAATGCTACCAGTGGGCCTGCAGCACTATTTGTGCCACCCACACCAGAAGCCTTAAAAAGGGAACTCAGGCCTGCCATTGCAGGCCCTGTGAGCAGTTTGTGAAACTGCCATGTTGTTCTGCAAGTGCACTCACTAGCCAGAACTTACCCTTCCCTTTCTGTGCACCTAAGACACGCCTATTGTACAGACCCTCCAGCTTATCGCGATTTCGCGATTTGCAAAAAAATCGCGAAATTGGCCAAACGCCGCAAATCCCGCGATATTTGCCTAAACGCCCGCGAAATCCGCCGTTTTGCCAGCCATTCCAGGATTTTATCACAGCAGCAGGACAGGAGAACAGGAGAAGAAGAGAATTGGCAGAGGACACCCAGCAGGAAGACCAAGGAGGCCAGCCAGGGGGAGAGAGAAGCCAGCGGACACGACGAACGCCTCTTCTCCAGCCCAGCCCGGGAAGGAACACGGAAGCGTGACGACTCGGAGACCAGGGGGAGGGAGCGGCACCGGCAAGCAGGAGACACATGGGGCGGCGGGCCCCGGGGGCCATACATTTTTTTTTTAATGTTTTGCTGTGGGGGCCCGCCGCACATGGGGCACGCGGCGGGCCCCGGGGCCATCCATCTTTTTTTTAATGTTTTGCTGTGGGGGCCGCCGCACATGGGGCACGCGGCGGGCCCCGGGGGCCATAAATCTTTTTTTGTGTATTCCTGTGGGGGCCCGCCGCACATGGGGCACGCGGCGGGCCCCGGGGGCCATAAATCTTTTTTTTATTGTTTTGCTGTGGGGGCCCGCCGCACACGGGGCACGATGCGGGCCACGGGGGCCATAAATCTTTTTTTTTTATGTTTTGCTGTGGGGGCCCGCTGCAAATGGGGCACGCGACGGGCCCCGGGGCCCTAATTATTTGAGTGTGCATGTACTGTGGGGGCCTGCTGCGCACAGGGGCACGCTGCGGGCCCTGGGGGGCCTAATTTATCGAATGCAAATGCACTGTGGGGGCCTGCTGCACACAGGGGCATGCTGGGGGGCCTAATTTATTGAATGCAAATGCACTGTGGGGGCCTGCTGCACACACGGGCATGCTGCGGCCCCTGGGGGGCCTAATTTATTGAGTGTGCTTGTACTGTGGGGGCCATTAACTGCACTTTTGTCGCACTATTTATTTCATCACTGGGTGATTTGCACAGGCTTCACCACATTATATGTTACGTGTTGTCTATGTTTTATGGTCATACGTTGTGTTGTGTGGAATTTATTATTTTTTCCCCCTCCCTTATGCTCCGCCCTGAGTGTGGCTACACCAGGGCGTATTGTAAGCAGGCCCTATGATGAAGCATGTCACATACTTCGGTATGTGAGTGAGGGCAGTTTTTTCCAAATTATGGATTTGCCTTAGTTTGTCTTGTGGCTTTTGTTGTGTACTCTACACCCCTCTTTGTGTGTGCACATGTACTGTGGGGGCCTGCTGTTGTAAATTAACTCAAACAGTAAGATATCTGTGTTTGTTGTCGAAAAAAAACAAAAATAAAATGCCGCTAAATGCCGCTAAATTCCCAGATTTGTGCCGCTAAATTTCCTGATTTGTGCCGCTAAATTTACTAGTTCATGCCACTATATCCTGGGGGGTCTGATTGTAGGTCTAGGGTCCCCCCTGGACAGGGTCTAGTGCATGTAAAAGGTAAGACATGTACTAAGGTGTGTGTCATGTCCTGACAGGGAAATAATCTCCATTTAGTTTTTCACTGTTGAAAAGCCATCTTGCCCATAAGATAAAATTGCACAGCTGTGTAATATGTTTTCCAGCCTATCTTCCCAAAGGCTTAAGATGGAATGGTGAAGTTTAGTATGCCTGAACTCACCCAGCAATAACACATCTTTTTCTGAAGATGGTTTTTGCATTATGTGTTTGTAAGCCACTCTTTCAGAAGTGGCTGTTTTTTTTTTGTTGCTTTGAACATTTCTATGTGTCTCTGTCTGGTTGTGTATTGACTGGCTGGATTTGAAAGCGAAAGGATCTGGGAAATGTCTTGACCCAGGGGAGGATTTGAGACAGCACAGGCTGACCTGCATCTGGAGTGAAGGGGGAGGAGAAGCCCCTAGAGGTGAAGGCCTGGGCTGGTGCTAAAAAACAATTGTCCCATCTCCTGCTGAGTGATGGAGAATCCAGACCCCCACTAATCAAAGGAAGAAGGTGTCACTGGTAGGGAGGCACCCAGAACTGGTTTGAGCAGGGGTCAGTGCCCCCTGTAACACAAAGACTTCAAAGCCATTGAGGGATATAACTATGCAAGCTGAAGCCCCTGAACTTTGGAGAATGGCTGGATCAAGTGTGAACAAGACTGGAGCTACTTTGTAGTCAAAAGGACCTTTGCCAAGGAAGAAACAACTGAAGAGACTGATAGATAGGACTGCTCTTGTTGTGTGATCTGGGTCCAGCCTGCAGTTCACTGTTTCAAACAAGGAAAGGCTAAAGGGATTTTGCTGTGTGCTTTGTCCCCCTGCTTGAAGGACTTTGCTGTGTGCTGTGTCCTGAAGTAACTGTCCCCAAGGGCCTGAGTCGAGCTGGCTCCCTGTTCGGAAACACAGGAACACAATTGTTTCCAGAGAAGACTCTCAGAAACGCTGTGTGCGTGTGCTCTGTCTAGTCTGAGACCTTCGTAAGTTGTGCCCTGTAATTTTGGGCACGTGGACTTCCAAACGCGACTCAACGACACAGTATGCGTGTGCTTGGTGCAGCCTGAGTCCTTCGAGAGGATCGTCCAGTGAACCTGTGCACCGGGAAGCCAAGTAAGTCTCAGCGATGCAGTGTGCGTGAGCTTGGTGCAGCCTGAGACTTTCGTGTGGATTGGCCCGTGATCATGCCCACTAGAAGGGTAAGTGTGTCTCAGCGATGCTGTGTGTGTGTGCTAATTGCAGCCTGAGACCCTCCTAAGAGGTGCCCTGTGATCGGGGAAACCAAAGATCAAGCGTGTCTCAAGCGACGCTGTATGCGTGTGCTTTCTACAGCCTGAGACCTGCGCTAGTTGTGCCCTGTGATCGAGGGCGCCAGAAGATAGAGTGTGTCTTCGCGATGAGGAGTGCATGTGCTTTCTATCGCTGGAGACGTGTGCAAGTTGTGCCCTGTGATTGTGGGAACCAGAAGATCAAGTGTGTCTCAGCAACACTGTGTGCATGTGTCATGTGCAGCCTGAGACCCTCATGAGGGGTTGTATGGTTATCGTACACCCGGAGTCTAGTGAGTCTTATTGAGTGCGGGTGTAGTGTGCAGCCTGGGATGTTCCCATTGTATGGAAATTCAGAGAGATTGCATTGGAGGCCCAAATCGCTGGACGAGGAGAGGAGATTGAGTTTGCACCCCCAGGTAACGTGTGTTGACTCTTGAGGCGGGGCATGGGCTCAGAGGGAGACGATCTCGGCCTCTTTCTCTGTCCTGCTGCGCGAGCCTTTGCCTTGGCTCGGATGATGGCCCATGTGCCAAGGGAGTGGTAGCACCAGGGCCGGAGTGCGAAGCTGCATTTACTGTTTTATATCTTAACCGTGGGGGGTCAACTGTGGCTGGAGGCAAACTGCAAGCCGGCACGAGTGCCGGAGAGACCGCCGGAGGCACCGTGAACGGTGCAGGACTAAATTACGTATTGCATTATTCCTGCACAATGAACTACCTGTTTGTTGTATTGCCCATTGCATTAGTTTTGCATAACAAACTGCCTGATAGGTGAGTTACGCATTGCACTAGGTTTGCATAACAAACTGCCTGATAGATGTGTTACGATTTGTTTAAGTCCTGCATCACAAACTGGCGGTTTGTCGTATTACACTTTGCATTCGTGTTGCATACCAAACTGCCTGATATATGTGTTCCGCATTGCATTAGTTTTCGCATAACGAACAGCCTGATAACTGTATTACACGTTTCATTGCTTTTTCCTAACAGAGTTTCTGAAGGGGACCGTACGCATTCCATTACGAGGACATAACAGTTCACAACCTTCTTGCATTACGCACTGCCTTACAGTAACAGTACACATCGCCAGATTACGATCTTCATTATTCTTATGTTGTAAAACACCTGATTGTTGCATAAAAACTGCATATTACGACATTAGGAGAACATAGGATTGTTTATTTAGCTCAATACTAATAGGCCAGGAGGAGCTTTACCCTGCGGTAACATTGTATATCTTTTTATAAACATATACTTGTTTTTCTATTAAACTCGTGTGGTCTATTTGTGGCGTAATCATTGGGTTGCTGTGAGCGTATTTTCAAATACTTAACACATTGGCCTTGAAGATAAGCCTCGCTGCTTGTGCCAAGCTACCAAGGGGGTGGAGCGGGTGCTATCTCTAGAGGCGACCTGTCTTTCCCTAACATTGGGGACTCGTGGGTCCCTTTTTGACCTACGGTACTTACGTCAGCCAATCAGGGATCCGGGGATTCTAACATGGTTGGTGGTGGAGCGGGTGCTATCTCTAGAGGCGACCTGTCTTTCCCTAACATTGGGGACTCGTGGGTCCCTTTTTGACCTACGGTACTTACGTCAGCCAATCAGGGATCCGGGGATTCTAACATGGTTCAACTGTTAACAATGTATATTAAGGTTGACGCAGCTATCCATCTGCAAACCTTTTTTTTATTTATTTCTCTCCGAAATGTAATAAGTTTGAATGTGTTTGTGCACGCGAACATGTGTACATTTGTGTGTGAGTTTGCGTGTGCGCACACACACCTGTGTTTCTGTGAATGTTTGTGTTTGAGAGGCTGCGTACACACAACATGGACAGTATGGCAGGTTTCTTTTCTATCAGCCTGGTTCTCTCTGAAATGCATCATCACCATCAGTTGCAGCCTCCAATTTATTCACCATTAAGTGGGTGTTTTTATTCTCCCATGAGATACTCTTCATTGTGGACACATTCATGTGAGGGAACACACAACAATCTTGTGTTTGCTTTTGAATCCCCTGTGTTGCACTTGGTGCCTGCACAAACACTGTGGAGGTGCCCTGTCTATCCATTATAGGTTCTGGTGATTCCCTGTATTTTCAAGTAAAATTTGATACTATTTTTTGTTCACAATAGAGTTCCTTACAATAAAGTACATGCAAATAAATTACACAGTTGTTAGGTTAGTCGTTATCAAAGGAGTATGTGAAATTTGCAATAAATGGAAAGGATTTGACAATGCAGGTCACCAACACATTTATTGAAATATAAAACACAATGAACATGTCTAAGGCAAATAACAATTGAGCCGAGAGATGTTATGAGAAAGTTCATTCAGTGGGTTGAGTGGTAATCTGCAGTCAACAGCCCTCAGCTGTATCAATGGAGCCTTTACCTCTGGTGTTATGGGGCTTCTCTGCTGTGGAACCTTAAACCTGGGGCACTTTACAGTTTGGTGGAACATGCCCACTGCCACACATTGGGGATGCTCCCACCCTGAAAAACTCTGCATTTCCTTGCCCCATTTAGACCAGGCTTGGTGGGCTCTACACACCTGTTATCTTTTACACATCTGTTAGAAACGTGGTTGTAGGTAGCTGTGGTATGAGCCCTAGTCAAGCAGCAGCCACATTCCTCGTCAGGGTAATAAACAGACAAACCCTAAATTAACCTGTGTTCACTCTCTGGTAACTTGCCACAGACCAGTCAGGCTTACTTTAGAGGCAATGTGTAAAGTATTTGTGCAATGTTTCAAACAGTGAAACAGTGTAAAACACCACACGAAAACATTTCAAGCTGGGTTATTAAAATAAAACATAATTTAAAAAATAAAACAAGACCAAAACAGCAAAAATCCAGTAGGTAGAACTTGAGATATTAATTTGTTATGAATAAACCATAAAATAGCCCTTAGAAGCAATATGCACCTAATTGGGGTATCTGGTCATGCTGGACCGGGACAAAGTCAAAAGTTTAGGCTGACCACAATGGAACATCTTTGATGTCCACGCAACCAGGATCAAGGTACTTTTGTTCAGTGGGCCCTACTAGGTCCCTGTATCTGATCCAGTTTGCGTGGACGTCAAAGAAGATGCAAGGTACAGCCGAAGCGATGCGTGGGAGTTGAACCTTGCAAACAGAGTGATGAGCTGGTCATAGCCCACAAAACAGCATGAATGGGTCAGCTCTGATGAGCGCAGGGGCTTCAAGGCAGGGTTCTCATCGAAGCTCACATAGATGGAAAAGTCTAGTAGAGCATTGTGCAGTGCTGGTTCTGAAGGTGTTGTGTCTGGCTGGTTTATTCAGCAGAGGTGATGCACCAGTTCAGGTAACACAACAGTGGGCGATGTGCCTGTTCTGATCCATGCAATGGTGCCAATGTTCCGGTTTGATAGAGGATGTATGGGTTTTGATGGTGCAAGCATCTTCAGACACACTTCCAAGGGTCCAAGACTGGAGTGGCACCGCTAAGTAGGGCACACTTGCGGATGGGAGAGTCCAGTTGCAGAGGCAGAAGAGTTTGAAATGTTTTATGTCCCTGAGACTTCAGATCCGGAGGAAAACCAGCAAGCCCTTGTAGTCACTCTGGGTTCAAGTGCTGCAGGGCCAATACTTTTCACCCAGGCAGGGGAACAGCAGCACAGCACATCACAACAATACAGGAGTCCAGCAAAGCAGCAGTACAGCAGTACAACAGAGTAGTAGTCCCTCAGCAGCACAATAGTTCTTCATCCTGGAAGAGTCTTCAAGGTCTAGATGTGTACTGAAGTGGTGGTGTCAGAGGTTCAGTACTTATACCCAGCTGTGCCTTTGAGGTGGGGGAGACTTCAAAGACAGGTCTTTGAAGTGCACTGAGATGTTTTCTTCCTGCCCTAGTTACAGACTCGCTACAGGTTGGTATGGAGCCTTTTGTGTGGGGACAGGACACAGCCTGTTCAGGTGTAAGTGTGAGGCTTTGCCCAAGTCCTCCCAGGTACCCTCCCAGGATGACCCTTCAAGTCACACCTAAGCTCCCATTGTGTGTGGCTGTTTAGGGGAAATACACAAAGCCCAGCTGTCACTTTTCCCAGACGTGTAACAGAGGCAGACAGCAGTCATCTAGGGGCACATTTATGACATGATTTACATCACTTTTGCACAAGGCAACGTGGTGCAAACGTGACGCAGATCAAAAATGAGATTTATGAAGCCATGCAAGGTGGCCCTCAGTGGCTTCATAAATCTGGATTCATCCAGTATAAATCACTGTGTTGAATTACTCTGCCCCAGGAAGGCTTTCCATGAGCATTGAGTCAGTGTTCCCACACAACTCTTACAGTTTGTGATGCATTTCCACATTTACAAGAACTTGTACACCTGGAAATGCGCAAAAAAGGTGTGCCTTCACAGGGGATGCATAACGAGGAGAAATATCTTTATTTCTCCTGCTCACGTTCTCTTTATATGTGTGATGCATTCCACAGCACACATAGAAAAAAGAATATGCCTTCTACAGATTTTTTTTCTGAAAGGGAGACGCACCAGCCAGCATAAAAACAAACCTGCATGCAACACAGGCTCTCTTGCACCAAGGTGCATGGGTGCCTGCCTTGGCACTAGGCATATAAATAGCGCCAGAGCAGGGACTAGGACAGAAATGCGGCACGTTCTTTTAAATGCGGCACATTCCTGCCTTTTTCCTATAATGCAGTGCAGCAAAGTGACTTGCTGCGCTGCGCCTTATGACTTTTTTGTAAATATGCCTCTAAATGGCTAAAGTTTGTAAAGGTCAAATTTCGGAAATAACTCACTGTTGTGGTCTTAGGCTCCAGCTATTAAATCTCAGCATTGATACCTGCCAATTTCCCAACTCTAGGATTGAGAGTTGTTCTCCGTGGAACCTTCCCCGTAAAGGCTATTTACTTCTCTGCAATGTGGATTGCACTTATATTTGTTACAACCTTCAGTCTCTACCTCTGTTTGGCTACATGTAATAAACCCTGTCACATCGTCCTTCTGGTGCTATGATAGGTGATGTAAGTTATACATAAGAAGTCATGTATTCTTGGCACACCAATAAATGTAATCAGGAATGTATTTTGAAGTCCTGATGATGATCCTGCATTAATCATGGAACGAAATGTCGTCAACCTTAAACATACTTACCCTATAAATTTGTGTATGAGACTTCTGGGTGCAATAGTATTCTCCTTGATGTAAATAAGTGATCCCCATTGTGGATGCAACTGATGGTCATTTAACATCTCATGCCTCTTTGTTTTCATGTTTTTAACACCTGTTGAGGATTACCCGAGTGAGGTTAATCTTCCAATCATATATATGTTTGATTAAAGGTGTACTACACATCCATTTTTGATTACTCCTGGACATTATTCTTGTCTTAAGAGCATTATTATCTATTCATTGACTTTAGGGACCTCTTTTCCTGAAAAAACTTTCTGAACGTGACATTTTCAAAATCCCAATTTAAAATCTGACTTCACTATACGTTGTGATTTTAAATGGTCACTGCAGAGACACCAAACTTGGAAAGTCTATCTCTTCATACTTGGGAATTACACTTTAAAATGTAATAAGGTAATCTTAATGTTATTCCATGAGGGAGAGATAGGCCTTGCAGTAATGAAAAGCACATTAGATAGTTTTCACTACAAGGACATGCAAAACTGAAAAGTACATGTCCTGCCTTTTAAATACATCACACCCTGGTCTCTGGGTTATCCAGGGTCTACCGAGGGGTGACATATACGTATACAAATGGGTGGTATAGGCCTGCCAAGAGGTTTATCTGGCCAGGTTGAAATGGCAATGTAAACATCATACACAGACTCTGCAATGGCAGGCCTGATCCATGGTTAGAAAGCTACTTAAGTGGGTGGCATAGTAAGTGCTGTAGGCCCACTAGTAGCATTTAATTTACAGGCAATAGGCACATGTAGTGTACGTAATAGGTTCTTATAAGTAAATTGAATATGCGAATTGGGGAGGAGCCATTATTACCTTGTTTAGGGGCTAGAGCACGATAACAAGCAAAGTGCAGGTCTAACAACATCCATTCTCTCCAGGACTGTAAAGTCATAATGACAGATCCCTGACACCTTTTTTAAGGCTGAGAAAACATCACTAAATTTCCCTGTCTTGGACACCAGTTGAGCCATGGCAGTCCCATGCATAATACGTTATGTGTATTTGTAAAGAAAGCAATCACCTGCAATCAATCAATCAATCTGGGGGTTTAAAGCACGCTACTCACCTGTGAGTGTCTCAAGGTGCTGGGGTGGGGGTGGAGTGGGTGGAGCTCCAGTTCAGCTGAAGATCCAGGTCTTGATGCTCTTCCAGAAGGTGTATTTGATGTTGACTTGGAGCTTGTTCCAGACTTTGCCGCAATGTAGGAGAAGTCTATTCCACCCGCTCTGATTCTGCAGATGCGCGTGGTTTTTGCCAGGGTGAGGTTGGCGGAGCAGAGGTTCCTTTTGGGTATGTGGAATGAGATTCTTTCATTGAGTTATTTGGGTCCAATGTTGTGGAGGGATTTATATGCGCGGGTGATTAGCTTGAAGGTTACTCTCTTCTCGACGGGGAACCAGTGAAGGTCTAGAAGGTGTTGGGTCGTCGGGTGCTGAGGACGAGTCTGGCCTCAGTGTTCTGGATGGTTTGGAGTTTGCGTAGCAGGGATTTGTTTATTCCCGGGTAGCAGGCATTTCCGTAGTCCAGTCTGCTTGTTATGAGTTAACCCGTGGGTGACAGTCTTTTTGGCTTCGGGGGGATCCATTTGAAGGTTTTGTGCCGTATGCCGAGGGTGTTGAAACAGGTGGGAGTGACGTCGTTGATCAGTCTGGTTATGGTGAGGGAGGAGTCAAGTATGAGGTTAAGGTTCTGCAACGTCTTTCATTCCTTCATGGAAGATGAGTCTGGTGGTTTTGGGGTCCTTCAAAGTCCATGCTGTCTGACGATGGTGGCGAGGGGGGCCATGTAGTTGTTAAGGAGCGTGACACTGAGCGGTGATCCTTGTGGTAGTCTGCAGTTGATCTCTGTGGGTTCAGAGAGGAAAGGCAGGAGTCTGATCCTTTGGGATCTGCCGGCGAGGAAAGAGCAGAGCCAGTCAAGGGCGGTTCCCTGTATTCTGGGGTCATGGAGTCTGTCTGCGAGGGTGCGGTGAGAGATGGTGTCAAAGGTGCGAAGAGGTCATGTAGGATGAGGGCAGCTTAGTGGCCTTGATCGAGGAGTGTGAAGATGTCGTCTCTGGTGAGGAGGAGGGCGGTCTCAGTGCTGTGGTTGCGGCAGAATCCGGATTGGGAGGGTTTAAGGATGGAGTTCTCTTCGACAAAGTTTGTCAGCTGGACGTTGACGATCTTCTCGGTGACTTTGGCTGCGAAGGGAAGGAGAGAGATGGGTCAGTAGTTTTTCAGGTCCGACGGGTCTATAGATGGTTTCTTGAGGAGAGGCTTGACTTCTGCACGTTTCCAGTTGTCTGGGAAAGTGCCGGATTTGAAGGTGGCATTGATGGTGCGTCATAGCTGGGGCGATGTGGTAGCAGCAGCTCTGTGGAAGATGTGCGGAGGGCAGGGGTCCATGGGGTCCCATGAGTGGGTGCTCTTCTTGATCGTGGTGGTATCTTCAGGGGTGACCGGGATCCAGGCAATGATGGTGGGCCGGCTTTCGTCGCTGGAGGGTAGGATAGTTTCAGGAGTCTGCTAAATGGCTTTGATTTTCAAGTGGTAGTAGGAGCCAAGCTTGTTGCAGAGGGCTTGGGAGGGGGTGACGTCTGTGGCTTTGCTGTGGGGCTTGGTGAATTGGTGGATGATGTTGAAGAGTTCCTTTGAGTTGCTGGAGCCAGTGAGGATATTGTTCCGGATGAAGTTCTTCTTTGTGGATCTTATGCGTTGGTGTTAGTCTGTAATGACGTTCTTGTCAGTGGTCAGGTTTTCTGTGGTTTTGCTGTTTTTCCGTCGTTTTTTGAGATGTCTGCAGGAGCGTCTGGATTCTTGGAGGTCAGTGGAGAACCAGGTGGCTTTCAGGGGGAGTTATCTGCATTGTTGTGGAGGGGTATGAGCTTGTCTGTGCAGTTGGTGATCCAGTGGTGTAGTTCCTTGGATGCAGAGTTGGTGTCGGTCGAGGTGGGGGGGTCACAGCTGAGGGTGGAGTTGAGGTGCTCCTCTGTGACTTTGCTCCAGTTACTTAACGGAGGGCAAGGAGTGGGTTTGAGCATGGTGACAGTGTCATTAGAGAAGTGTACGCAGTGGTGGTCTGTCCAGAGGGGCTGCATGGTGTTGCTGAAGCAGATGTTGTTCCCACCTGCGAAGATGGGGTCGAGGGTGTGTCCTGCCTTGTTGGTAGGGGTGGTGATGAGCTGTTTCAGTCTGATGTTGGCAAGGTTGTCCAGGAGGGCGGTGGAGTTCGGGTCGTTGCGTTGTCAATGTGGAAGTTAGGGTCTCCAATGAGTATGTAGTCCATGGAGGTGATGGTGTCGGGTGCGACAAGGTCAGTAATAGTAGTGGCAAACAAAGAACAGTGCCTGTGGGGTCTGTAGACGAGGGTGCCGTGAAGAGTGGTACTAGGGCTGGTCTGGATCTGGAAGTGAAGGTGTTTGGTGGTGGCAGAGGAGTTGCTTGTGGTGGAGGTAGAGAGTCAGAAGGAGCTCTTGAGTGTGATAGTGAGTTCTCCTCCTGGGCCATTGCAGAGGTCCTCCTCTGGATCTTGCAGACATCGGGGATGGAGGAGGTATTGGTCCAGGTTTCTGTGAAGAAGGCAACATCTGGTAAGAGGGTATCGAGGAGGTCCCAGATGTCTATGGCATGTTTGTGCAGCGAACGCACATTAAGGAGGATGTCCTTCAGGACTTCAATGTTGTTGGCATCCGGTGTGGTGGCAGCGGCCATGGCGGTGTGAAGGGTGGTGAGGGTTCTGCAGCAGTGGTGGCAGGAGAACTGGCCATAGGTGGTGTTCGGCATGGACCGCTGGCAGTTGTTGTTCCTTCTGGGGTTCAGTGCGAGGAGGGCAGCTGAGTCGTAGAGGTGGGTAGTCAGAGATCCAGGGTCCATGGCGCTGGTCGCAGTGGGGTCACGGACAGGTGCAGATATGCTGGCCGTTGGCAAACCAGCGGGGCAGCCGTGCAGCGGCCGCCTTTAAATAGGGAAGGGGGAGGGAAGCGCAGCTGGGAGGCAGGAGCAGGAACCGGCAGGGGGTGGGGCCACAGGGGTAGCAGTGGCAGGTAAAAAGGACACGAAAACGGGCAGAGAACAAGGGCAGGTAAGGACACGAAAATAAGCACAGAACAAGGGCACAAACAAAAGGAAAACTTGCAAACAGAGAAAAACTGAACAACAGCAAAATTACAAAATGAAAGACAGGCAAAGACACACAAAGATAAAAAGCGGGCACAAACACAAGGACAGACAGACAGCAGTGGAACAGCAAAAGAGCAAGGCTCTCCTACTGGATGAGGCACAGGCAGAAGCCTATGGGTGGATAAGGGCCACGAACACCTACCAGCAACTGGTGAACGGGGTCAGCAGCAGGCAGCACAACATCAGAGCTGCTGGGGGAGAGAGCAGATCTCTGACCAGGAGGTCAGGGGTCTTGCTTGCACTCCCTCACATTGGGTGCCATTAAATAAGAAAGGGGAGGGAAGCGCAGCTGGGAGGCGGAGCAGGAACCGGCATGGGGGAGGGGTCATGGGAGCAGCAGCACAGGGAAGGAGGACGTGAAACAGGCAGAGAACAAGGGCACCAACAACAGGGATGAGGTACAGACAGGAGCCTGCAGGTGGAGGAGGGCCTTAAACACCTAGCAGCAACAGGTGAATGGCAGGCAGGCAGCCCAACAGCGGAGCTGCTTGGGGAGAGAGCAGGGCTCTGATCCGCAAGGGTATCCTAGCATTGAGCAGCTGTGTATGACTAGCCGTGCCTGTGGTAGGTTGGTTCATTGAAAAGCCAGGTCTTCAGTTTCTTGCACAATTCAAGCAGAGAGGATGAGGCTTTTAATGTGCAATGGGAGGACGTTCAATGCTTTAGCAGTGATGCAGGAGAATGCCTGTTCTCTTGATCTGGTTCTGTGTATGCATGGCATGTGTGCAAGTAGGAGCCCTGTGAAGCAGAGGTGTCTAGGTGGTTAGTGGAAGGAGATGTGACTGTTCAGGTAGGTGGGGCTTAAGTTGTGTAGTGCCTTGAATTTGTTTGTGAAGAGTTTGAAATGAGTGCGTGTCTGTATCAGGAGCCAGTGGAGCCCCCTGAGGTGTGGTTTCATGTACATTTTATGTGGGAGGTTGGGTTATGCTGCCGAGTTCTGAATTTGCAGTCTTGTAGGGAGTTTTTTGGTGATACTTGAATAGAAGGTATTCCTGTAGTCCAATATGCTGGTAACTAGGGCACAAGCAATAATGTTTCCAGTGTTGCTTGGGAGTCATTTGAAGATCTTCTTCAGCATCTTCAGGGTGGAACGCAGGATGCAGTGATGTTGTTGACTTGCGCTGTCATGACCAGTTTGCTGTTGATGAACATTTTGAGGGTACTGACATGGGTGCTGGGTATAGGTCTCATAGTGAGGTGTTCTTCCTGATGATCACTACTTCTGTCTTGTTGGTGTTGACAGTTGGCTTTCTTCCAGTTAGAGACTGTGATCATGCAGGGAGTAAACTTGTATCTTGTGTGAGAGGGAGAGTATGATTTGTATGTTGTCAGCATAGAAAAGCATGTTGATGTTGGGTGAATGGATGACTTTGGCCAGAGGGAAAATGTATGCGTTGAAGTGTGTTGGACTGGGCGATGATCCTTGAGGCACTAGGCAGATGAGTTTACAGGGTAAACAACCTTTACAACGCAACTTTTACATCGCAGAGCCTTTACAACGCAACCATTACAACGCAAACTATTACAACGCATTGCTCTGAGGGGGGCTCTAGGATAGGGAATAGGTTAATTTACTATCCAATAACCTTCCCTAGTGTCCACGGGGACTGGAGTTGGAATAGTAAATTAAACTACTCACTATCCAGCACCCCAAAGCACTATGTGTTGTAATGGACTGCGTTGTAATACTTGCGTTGTAAAGGCATGCGATGTAAAAGCATGCATTGTAATGTCATACATCCGTTTACAGGATTCGAAGGAGTAAGGTTCAAGGGTGACAAGTTGTCTTCTCTTTGTTAAGAAGGAGCGGATACAGCAGAGAGCAGGCATGGAAAAGAAATTGCTCAGTGGCCAACACATGCAGTGAGACTACTCACTACATGTTGGGGGCCACTTTTTTGGTTTTTCAAGATCAAACTTCGGTATTTCAAATGTATTCTTAGAACACATACCTCAGCAAACCTGGCAACAGCTCAGAAAACTCTTGAGCATGCGGAGCAACCAACACACGCAGGTTGCACTGAAGACATAGAAATGTCTGCCGCGATGGGTTAAATATATAAATATGTTCTGTCTTCCTGGAGTCGTGGATGCCACGGACTCTGTTTACCTTACAGAATATCGGGCCGCCCACCAGGGCCTTAATAACCATGCAAGTGCTTTTTTGCACATAACGTTTGCAAAAATCCAACCTACTACAGCAATCTATAAGATTGCATGTACTAAAATACCTACATTCAGCCTTTTAATTGATTACATTCACCATTCACACATAAAGGCATCTTGATTTTAGCATATTAATTCCAGGAGCAAAGTAAGAGCATAGAGGCTTGAACATGTTTTTCTACAATATTAATTATGAGCCTACACACTTTTTTAAATAAAAAGACAGGACGCCCTATGGCCTTTGCTTTATGGTGAAGTCTCTCACTAAAAATGCAAGTCAACATTAGTCAGACCTAATATTTTGTACATAGCAATTATCCTAAAGTTTGTAAAAAACGACTAATCATCAATTTAGTCATATCCACTTTTACACCAAAGCTATTTTGGGGAACTAACTCAACTTGTTCCAGCATTAAAATCTTTCTCTTTATGTTCAGGTGGTTGCTTAGCAACCAAACAAGCTTTTCAGTTAGGCATATGTTCTACTTTATTTTTAACTCTTCTATTGTCCCAATAGTTACTGTCCTGTTCTTTGTAGATATCCCACTCCCCTGAGGACATCTAAACATTTTTTTCTCTGTCTGCTCTTCACAGATGTGCCGAACTGGCTTTTCCGCCCACCTGCTTCCTGCTCCTAAGTGAAGCATGCTGTGTCCTTGGTAAGGAAAACTCAACACAGGTTCAAGGTATAAATTAAGTGGGTTTAATAGTAAACCCAGAGCAACACCAAACAGGTCTTTCCCACTCCTTAGCCACCTTCCTACTGCCTCACAGTCCTCCTAACATTCTGCCCAGAATCCCATGACATAATAACACTATAGTGAGGCAAAGCAAGCAAAACATAACACATCTCCTTTCCCAAAAGAATGAAACAAATAAAACAGAAACTGAAAACTCCTTAAAATAGAACCCCTTTACAAGGAACTACAAAAAGAGAACAATTAAATTCGAAGAGCGTAAATGCTATATCATAAAACTACACTATGTGATCTGAAAAACTAATGTAAATAGAGAACACAAAAGTTAAACTATTAAAGTTATAATTCGCAGTAAAACCGCCACATAGTATAGTCCATGTCCACACACTATTAAGAAGAACAATCACTTTTCACAGTAATCTTTCATCCATCCAGGGGCATGCTTGACTCCGCATGATATAAAAGTCCATTCACTCCTGGTGTTCCCTTTAATGTCCCAACCATGTTTTTCAACCATACCTCCATCAATATTGCCCTGTCTCACACCATCCTCCATTGGACATAATTTTGTCAGCCTTGACATGCTCCACCACTCTCCGGTATGTACATGCACCACGTTCAATTTCACTTCTGTGATGTGGAATGGTCCAAAAAATCAACTTCCACCTTTAGCATGACACCTAGTTTTACTGAGCCACACTTCATCACCCAATGACCACTTGATGTGCTTTACACAATGTTTCCTGTCAAATCTCTCCTTATACTTCCCTTGTTTCCTCGCAATTTTATCTTTCACATCCTTACTCCACTCATTATTTTCCAGTAGCCTACCTCTTACCCAGTGGGTATTCATCTTAGTGACAGTTCTTCTACCTCTCAACACACTGAAAGGCATAACATTAGTGATGGGATTGGGTGTTGTTCTGTGTGCCCATGCCTCCTTTCTCAAAAGATTCTTCATTGAAACCACACTACACACCGCCTGCTGACCACACGCTTTTACTGGTCTATTTATGCTCTCCACCAGACCATTGACCTGGGGAGAATAAAGTGTAGTTCTACAATGCTTGCCACCCACTTCGTAAAAAAATTCCACCATTAAGGACAAGGCAAACTGCTCTCCATTATCAGTGACTAAGCACTCGGGTACCCCTTCTTTCATAAATTCAGCCTTAAAAAACTCAATCACTGTCTAAGTGTTGACTTCCCTAACACACACCACCGAAACTCACTTGGATGTGTAGTCAACCAGAATCAAAACATATCTCTCTGCTTGGGAAAGAGAATTAAACGGTCCTATGATATCCACCGGCACCTTACACAACAGTTTCTTAGGCACCTCCATAGGTGAAAAAAGAACCATTCTGGTCACTGTGTTTTTGTCACAGTATGCCCACTAATCCCATTCCTTCACCATTTTCTCAACCATATGGTCCATATGAGGCCACCTATACCAGCTTTCTCAATCAAGCTTTCGTCCTAGTCCAGCCCAAGCGCCCTTCATGCACCAAGTTACTAATTTGCTCCTCAACTCCTTTGGTGGCACCAATCTTTCCCCTAAACAGGAAATCATTCGCAATGTATAGTCCTTCGCGTATCATATAAAAATCGTTCATGTCAGACTCCAAACACTTCTTCTCAGGCCACCCCTTCACCACGTATCCCATCAACAACTTCAAAGTCACATCCTCCTCCATCTTTTCATACCAATATGATTCCATGAGAGCTTGCTCCTGCACCCAGAACCCACCAGCCTTCTCACCTTCCGTCCCAAAATCCACAACAGTTAACCAGCCTGAATACAAGATCGTTACAAAAACATAATCTTGAAATTTTTACACTCCTTCAGAATGAGGACATAGATGTCCTAACTCTCACAGAAACGTGGTTGGGCGACAGCTCACTACCAGATATCATAGCCGCCCTCCCAAATGAATATGACGCTATGTGGCACAATCGTGCAGATAATGTGAGGGGGGGTGTGGCAATTCTGTTTAAAAAACATCTAACAGTTACCAAATTAATGGCAGAAACAGTTGATCTAGCAGATATACTTGGGGTGAAGATCACCTTAAAAAACACCTGCCTGGCTGTTCTTACAGTCTATCGTCCCCCAAAATCTACCCCATTGTTCAATGACTTACTTGCCCCCATCATCTCAGATATTTGCACACGCTACCAAAAAGTCTTAGTAACTGGAGATTTTAAGGTTCACTGGGATGAAACTCGTAAAGAGGTGGCAACCCGACAGCTGAAGACCACCATGACCACGCTTGGGCTCCAACAACTAGTTGAGGCACCCACACATAATAAAGGCCATACCCTCGATCTTATTTGGACCTGTGACCCGGAGGTAGTTCTCACAGGCATCCTACCCTGTATATGGTCGGATCACTACTTAATAAACTGTGATATTCCAATAGATGGGTATCTGTCTCAACCACCACCCCCAAAAAATCAAAAAAGTACGTCAATGGAGGAAAGTTGACTCAAAAATACTGACGGACACCCTTCTTAAATACACACAGTTACCTGATACCCATGGTGATCTAGATCAGGAATATGTGAATGTGATGCAAAATCTTAGTCAGGCCATAGATCAAATAGCACCCGAAAGGAAACAGAAGATAAATGGAGCAGTAAAAGGGGCCCCGTGGTTCAACTTTTCCCTGAGGGAACACAAAAGAAAGCTCCGCCATTTAGAGAGATGCTGGAGGAAAACTAATGATCACATAGATCAGGATCATTATAAAGCATTTCTTAAACTGTATAAAAAGTGCATTCTGTCAGCAAAAGCAGAATACTATGAATCCCGAATTAACAACGCGGCTAATATCCAGAAAGAAACCTTTAAAATTCTTACAGAGCTGAGTAACAAAGCAGAAAAATCAGAAACCCCGATAGATTGTAACACCTTTCAACACTATTTTCTTGATAAAGTGAAAACTATTCTCTCTGACATCGAGAATACCTCCAACAGTCACCCTCCATTACCGCACTCTCAAACCCCCCTCCCCAGAATATACCATCTCTAAGTTTCCCTTGATAGATTCTACAGTCCTCGGGCAGCTTATGAGTCAAACTAAGTCAGGTTCCCCAGCAGACCCATGTCCCCCTAGCATCTTTCGACTAGCGCTCCCTATTTTAGAGAGTCATTTTGTCTCCTTATTGAATAAATCATTAGATACTGGACATCTACCCTCTAGTCTTAAAGAAGCACAAGTTAGGCCCCTAATAAAAAAGCCTGGGGCTGACCCTGCCAACCTAAAAAACTATAGGCCAATATCCCAGCTGCCTTTTCTGTCCAAGATTTTGGAACAACACGTTTTGATGTCTCTTTCATCATTCCTGGAGTCACACCATCTACTCTAGGAGCGTCAAGCGGGGTTTCGTGTGCATCACAGCACTGAACTGGTGATGCTCTCAGTGCTGGATGAGCTCAGAGGTGTGGCTGACAGTAAGAAGCAGAGTGCCCTGATATTATTAGATCTGTCAGCGGCATTCGATACTGTCACCCACACCCTGCTTCTGGACAGACTGGCCGCATCTAGGATACAAGACTTAGCCTATCAATGGCTAAAATCCTTTCTTTCTGGGAGAACTCAAAGGATTCAACTAGGGGACTGCATATCAGACCTGGGTACCCTTGAGTGCGGAGTCCCTCAGGGATCTGCATTGTCCCCACATTTATTTAACCTTTATCTGCAACCCTTAATTGACTCTTTGGTAAACATGGGCTGCAGAACTTTCAATTATGCCGACGATACTCAGTTGCTACTCAATCAATCAATCAATCAATCAGGCCATTTATAGAGCGCACTACTCACCCGTAGGGTCTCAAGGCGCTGGGTTGGGGGGGGGGTGCCGTTACTGCTCGAACAGCCAGGTCTTGAGCTTCTTCCTGAAGGAGAGGTGGTCTTGGGTCAGGCGCAGGTCGGTCGGGAGTGAGTTCCAGGTCTTGGCGGCCAGGTAGGAGAAGGACCTTCCTCCTGTTGTCGCTCTTCGGATGCGGGGGACGGCGGCGAGGGCGTGGCTGGTTGATCTGAGGAGGCGCTTGGGAGTGTAGAAGTTGATCCGGTTGTTGAGGTAGCTCGGGCCTTGGTCGTGTAGGGCTTTGTGCGCGTGGGTGAGGAGACGGAAGGTGATTCTCTTGTTGACCGGGAGCCAATGCAGATCTCTCAGGTGTCCGGAGATGTGGCTGCGTCGGGGGATGTCGAGGATGAGTCTGGCCGAGGCGTTCTGGATCCGCTGGAGTCTCTTCTGGAGCTTGGCGGTGGTTCCGGCGTAGAGGGCGTTGCCGTAGTCCAGTCGGCTGGTGACGAGGGCCTGGGTGACCATCTTCCTCGTCTCGGAGGGGATCCACCGGAAGATCTTACGTAGCATGCGTAGGATGTTGAAGCATGACGAGGAGACGGCGTTGACTTGTCTGGTCATGGAGAGGGAGGAGTCCAGGATGAATCCCAGGTTGCGTGCGTGGTCTGTCGGTTTGGGTGCGGTGCCCAGGGCGGGGGGCCACCAGGAGTCGTCCCAGGCGGAGGGCGAGGAGCCCAGGATGAGGACCTCCGTCTTGTCCGAGTTCAGTTTCAGGCGGCTGGTCGTCATCCATTCGGCTACATCTCTCATTCCTTCGTGCAGGTTGGCTCTGGCGGCGGCGGGGTCGTTGGTCAGGGAGAGGATCAGCTGGGTGTCGTCGGCGTAGGAGATTATGTTGAGGTTGTGTTGGCGTGCGATGGCCGCGAGGGGGCTCATGTAGACGTTGAAGAGGGTGGGGCTCAGTGAGGATCCTTGAGGGACGCCGCAGATGACTTTAGTGGCCTCTGACTTGTATGGTGGTAGGCGGACTCTCTGTGTTCTTCCGTCGAGGAAGGAGCTGATCCAATCCAGTGCCTTGTCCTGGATTCCGATGTTGCCGAGGCGCTGTACTAGGGTGCGGTGGCAGACAGTGTCGAAAGCCGCGGAGAGGTCCAGGAGGATGAGGGCCGCTGTTTCACCGTTGTCCATCAGGGTTCGTATGTCATCGGTGGCAGCGATGAGGGTGGTCTCGGTGCTGTGGTTCGCTCGGAAGCCAGACTGTGAGGGGTCGAGGGATCCATTCGTCTCGAGGAAGGCGGCCAGCTGTTTGTTGACGGTCTTCTCGATGACTTTGGCCGGGAACGGGAGGAGCGAGATGGGGCGGTAGTTCTTGAGGTCGGTGGGGTCTGCTGTGGGTTTCTTGAGAAGAGCGCTGAGTTCGGCGTGCTTCCAGCTCTCAGGGAAGGTGGCGGTGTCGAAGGAGGTGTTGATGATGTCCCGCAGGTGGGGTGCGATGACAGCGTCGGCCCTGTTGAAGACGTGGTGAGGGCAGGGGTCAGTCGGAGATCCGGAATGGATGGAGTTCATTGTGCGGATGGTGTCTTCGGTGCTGATCGGAGTCCAGGTGCGGAGGGCGGTGGTGGGTGGCGTTGTTGCGGTTGTGGCTTGCGTTGGTTGGTTGCTGAAGCTGTTGTGTATGTCCGCGATCTTGTTGTGGAAGTAGGACGCGAGGGAGTTGCAGAGGTCTTGCGACGGGGTGATGTCATTGTTTCCGGCGTTGGGGTTGGAGAGCTCTTTCACGATGTTGAAGAGTTCCTTGCAGTTGTGTGCGTTGTTGTCCAGCCGGTCCTTGTATGTATTTTTCTTGGTGGCGCGGATCAGTTGGTGGTGTTTACGGGTGGCGAGCTTGAGGGTGGTCATGTTGTCCGTAGTTGGTTCCCTTCTCCAGACTTTCTCGAGGGCTCGACAGTTCTTCTTGGAGCTCTTGAGTTCGTCGGTGAACCATGGTGTTTTTCTGCTGCAGGGTCTGCTGGGTGGGGTTCTCAGAGGGGCGAGTTCGTCCGCGCAGTTGTTGATCCACTTCGTGAGGTTGTCGGCGGCCTGGCTGGGGTTCGCTGAGCTGGCGGGGGGGTGCTGGCTCAGGGAAGCGGTGAGCTGGTCGGCTGTGATCTTGTTCCAGCTTCTTCGGGCAACCTGTTGCTGGTGGTGGTGGATCGTCGTTCTTTTGAAGGTGAAGTGGACGCAGCTGTGGTCCGTCCAGTGGAGTCCTGTTGCGTGGCTGAAGGTGACGTCTTTGCAGGATGAGAAGACGGCGTCGAGTGTGTGTCCGGCGAGGTGGGTGGGGGTGGTCACCAGTTGCTTGAGTCCGAGGTTGGCGAGGTTGTCGAGCAGGCTGATGGTGTTACGGTCGCTGTTGTTCTCCAGGTGGAAGTTGAGGTCCCCCAGGAGGATGTAGTCAGCGGAGGGGAGGGCATGCGGGCTGATGAAGTCGGCGATGTCCTCGCTGAATTGTGTGCGTGGACCCGGGGGTCGGTAGATCAGGGTGCCTCTGAGGGTGGTCTTCGGGTTGGTGTGGATCTGGAAGTGCAGGTGTTCAGCGGTGGTTAGGGTGTCGTCGGTGTTGGTCGTGATGTGGATGGTGTCTCTGTGGATGATGGCGATGCCTCCTCCCGTCAGGTTGGCGGTGCGGTCCCTCCGGATGATCTTGTAGCCCTCCGGGATGGCGATGGCGATGTCTGGGGCAGAGGAGCATTGACAACACGGCATCTGCACAGATCCAAGCCCAAAATATTCTTAGACACACTGTGAGTTGGATGACAGCGAACTCGTTGAAGATAAATCCGGACAAAACGGAGGTCCTAGTGGTTTCAACTACTGCTTCACCTTGGTGTGACCTGTTTTGGCCCCAAGAGCTTGGCCCTACCCCGAAACCATGTCTTAATGTAAAAAGTCTCGGTATAAAGATCGACCATGAGCTGTCAATGGACAGCCAGATTTCCTCTGTTGTTGGGACTTGCACAAATCTAATTAAACAGCTACGAAAGCTAGTCCCCCTTCTTTCCCCCTCCACGCTTCGTACAATTGTCTCCGCCACAATAATTTCAAGACTGGATTACGGGAATGCCCTTTACTTGGGATTGCCTAAAACATTGACCAGCAGGCTGCAAGTGGTCTTAAACGACCCACCTAGGTTAATCTTTAGGCTACCTAGACGGACCCATGCCTCTCCACTGCTGTGTAGGTTACACTGGCTTCCCATAAAGCAAAGGGTGGAGTTTAAAAGCGTATGCATTGCCCATAAGGCAATCTATGGCCAAGCACCTGCCTATATCAAAAGACGCCTGGGGGTTTATAACCCCACACGATCATTAAGGTCCTCTAACACTCAGTTGCTGTCCTGTCCCCGATACAAATTGGCAACCAAGGGAGGGAGATCCTTTTCTGTGTTGGTTCCACAGATCTGGAACAAACTTCCAGAGTCTCTCCGCAAAGAATCAAATTTGTTGCACTTTAGGAAGTCTTTAAAAATGCTCCTGTTTAGAGAAGCCTTAAGCACCGCTTATTGCCAAGGCCACATGCTCTTTTTTCATCTACTCTGCTGTTGTTACCTCCTTCTGTCATGAGCGCCTAGAGACCTGACGGTGATTTGGCGCTATATAAGCTTCAGTTAACAATAACAATAACAATAACAGGTAGGTGGGACAAAGTCTGCAGCCCTTTTACGAGAACCACTTAGATATTCTACTTGTAAGTTATAATCTCTCATACCTTCCATCAACCTTCTAATAGGAGGTGCATCCTTTTCACTACACCTGCAGATAAACAAAACCACAAGGGGCTTGTGGTCTGACCTTACCACAAACAGTGGCCCCCACACATAAAACATAAAGTGAAAAATGCCTCAAGTGTCTGTAAATGTCTCTCTTTCCACAACAGAATAGTTTTCCTCAGCACCTCTCAAAGCCCTAGAGGCAAACGCAACCACCTTCTCCTCTTCATCCATAACCTAAGACAATACAGCCTCCAAACCTTTAAGTCTTGCATCAGTAGTCAAAATCGTCTCCCTGAAAACATCAAAATGCCCCAGCGTAGGCATGCTCCCCATACTTATTTTTACCACCTCAAAGGCCTTCTTACAATCCTCCATCCAAGCAAACTTCTCACCTTTTTTCAACAATTACCATATAGGCTGGACAACCGCTGCAAATAAATTTCAGCTAGCCCTAGGAAAGAGCGTATCCCATCTTTACAAGTAGGTTCAGGGACATCAACAATGGACTTGGCTAAATCTGGTTTGGGACAAATCCCATTGAGATACTGAGGCTACTCTGAACCTACATTTCTCTTTCTTCATGGTTAACTCACACTCACTAAACTTTCCAAGAAGTTCAAATAACTTCCGGTCAGGGTCTACCCTGTCCTTACCCTAAATCAATATATCATCTTAAAAAATCTTAACTTATTCAATCCTTCAAGTACTTTCATCAGAACCCTCTGAAAACATGCCGCTGCTGACACCAAACCAAATGGCATCCAGATATTGAGCCTGGGCGGAGTTTGTGTAGCAGCACTATGCAGAACTCTGTGAAGCGGCCAAAAAACTTAACTGCACTCTGCGCCTCTCCATGCCACTGGAGTCAAGCTATGCTGGCTGATGAGGGCTGAAAGCCCAAAATTGGTCCTAGGATGCTTGTTTCCAGTCCAGGGAGGACCTGGCCTGGCTGTTCAGGCTGGACTGTTCCCATTGGGCGCTGGTTCAAGACTTATTTGCATATGGCTGGGTCCAAACTGGAATGGCATAGTGAGCAAAAAAAACGATAGATTTTTAGGCCCAGATCTGGGTACTGGGGTGAATGTATAACATTGTTCTGCATTCTGTCCATCAATTTTTCTTTTTGCATTTGTCACCCAGAATGGGATTGGTATGCCCAGACGTGAGTCCCGTGCTCTCCATGCCACTGGAGGCAAGCTATTCTGGCTGATGAGGGCATAAAGCCCGAAACTGGTTCTAGAATCCTTGTTTCCAGTCCAGGAAGGACATGGCCTGGCATTTTGGGCTGGACTGTTCCCTTTGGGCGCAGGGTCAAGACTTATTTGCATATGGTTGGGTCCAAACTGGATTGGCATGGTGAAAAAAAGAACAAAGGATTTAGGCCCAGATCTCTGTACTGGGGTGAATGTATGACATTGTCCAACATTCTGTCCATCAATTGTTCTTTTTGCATTTGTCATCCCGAGTGGGACAGATATGCTCAGACAAGAGTCCCGTGCTCTCCATGCCACTGGAGTCAAGCTATCCCTGCTGATAAGGGCTGAAAGCCAAAAACCAGCCCTAGGATGCTTGTGTTCAGTGCAGAGAGGACCTGGCCTGGCATTTCGGGCTGGACTGTTCCCATTGGGCGCAGGGTCAAGACTTATTTGCATATGGTTGGGTCCAAACTGGATTGGCATGGTGAACAAAAAAACAATGGATTTAGGCCCAGATCTCAGAACTGGGGTGAATGTATGACATTGTTCTGCATTCTGTTCATCAATTGTTCTTTTTGCATTTCTCACCCCGAGTTGGACGGGTATGCCCAGGCGTGGGTTCCGTGCTCTCCATGTCACTGAAGTCAAGCTATCCTGGCTGATTAGGGAGGAAACACTGAAACTGGTCCTAGGATGCTTGTTTCCAGTCCAGGGAGGACCTGGCTTGGCAGTTTGGGCTGGACCGTTCCCATTGGACGCAGGGTCAAGACAGATTTGCATATGGCTGGGTGCAAACTGGAATGGCATGTTGAGCAAAAAAAGATGCATTTAGGTCCAGATCTCTGTACTGGGGTGAATGTATGACATTGTTCTGCATCCAGTCCATCAATTGTTCTTTTTGAATCTATCACCCCGAGTGGGACGGGTATGCCCAGACGTGGGTCCCGTGCTCTCCATGTCACTGGAGTCAAGCTATCCCTGCTGATGAGGGCTGAAAGCCTGAAACCGGCCCTAGGATGCTTATTTCCAGTCCCGGGAGGACCTGGCCTGGCAGTTCAGAACGGACTGTTCCCATTGGGGGAATGGTCTAGACTGATTTGCATTTGGCTGGGTCCAAACTGGAATGGCATGGTAAGCAAAAAAACAATGGATTTAGGCCCAGATCTCTGTACTGGGGTGAATGTTTGAAATTGTTCTGCATTCTGTCCATCAATTGTTCTTTTTGTCACCGCGGAGCTTGGCTGGCAGGTGAAGGAGTCACTTAAGTCTTAATCGATGCACAAAACAAAGAAAAATGATACAGAGATGACTGCCTTTGAAATCATTTGTCAAAAGATGGTGATCTTGCCCACAAAATACATCCAATGCTACAATGTGAAAAACAAATACACAAGTGGCCTGTTTGCCTGTTTCGTGGACCTCAAACAAGCTTTTGATAGCGTGCCCAGTAAACAACTATAGGAAAAACTGGACAGCTGGGGCATCCCAACAAAGTTATTAAATGCCATCAGAGAATTATACACTTGCACATAGAGTCGGGTCAAATTAGGGGACGGCCTGTGGATAACAAAGAAAATAGACACCCAAAATGGTCTGAAACAGGGGTGCGTGTTATCTCCAACTCTTTTCAATCTGTATATATCTGACCTTGAAGAGGTTCTCCTGGAAAATATTATTATACAGCTCATAGAGCACCTGGTTACTCCAACTGAGTGTCCCGCGCTAGAACACCAGATTAGTACCCAGCAGCTGGGCCAAGACCACCCGCACACCCAGCAGCCAGAACCGCCTAAAGAACAGCAACAAAGGGCTATTTCCTACCACCAAGGGAAAGCGGAATAGCCATGTCTTAAGTTTTTTCTGAAACACAGTCTCCGACTGGCACATCCTTAGGTCAGCCAGGAGGCTATTCCAGGCTTTTGCTGCAAGGAAGCCGAAGGAATGCCCACCCGTCCGTGTCTTCCGAAACTTAGGCACAATCAACTCAGCCATGCCCAAGGACCCTAGGCAGCGTGCCGGTCTATAGTCGGTAAGAAGGGGGTTCAAGAAGCCAGGACCTATCTTATTGAAAATCCAGTGAGTGAAACATAAGGCCATAAAGATAACTCTGCTTGTATGTGGAGCCAGTGCAAGTTCCACACGCCTCTCCTATCGAGGCCCGTCTAGGAATGTTCAAAATTAGGAGGGCTGCAGCATTCTACACCTTCTGCAGTATGTACAGATTTTTTGGGGTCACCCCTAGGTACAAGATGTTACAATATTCTAGACGCGGCGTAACTAGAGCCTGTATAACAGTCCGTCTAGCCTCAACTGGGAGAAGATCCAGAATTTTAAGTAGTATCCTCAGAGTACCAAAAGAGGCACCCGCCACTGCTGATATCTGTTAAGAGAATGAGAGGGAACATTAAACCACACTCCAAGATTCTTAACCTTGGCCCCAGCTCCTCTGGCCACCACAAGTGTGACCAAAGGGAGGGCTGCTTACCAACTACCATCACCTCTGTGGTGCGCCTGTTGGCACTGAGGTGGCACTGGCCACAGGGGCAGGTGGTCGTACTGCCGCTGGTGCGGCTGCTTGTCCTGGCTTCTTGATCCCCCTTCTTACCCGCATTCAGCTGGAAACAGCTGAGCTTCATCTAATTGTCAGGCTCCCCCAAGCAGGCCTTGAACTTGGCAGCCGTTCCTACCTCTTTTTGCTCCAGGGTAACTATCAACTGTGTATCATCAGCATATGATACTAGTTTTACCCCACGTCTCATCACAATGTTTGCCAAGGGGCGCATATAAACATTGAACAGGGGAGGGCTCAGAGCAGAACCCTGCTGCACTCCCTGCGACAATGGACAGACTCTGGGTTCAAAAGGATGCTGTAGGACCTGGAAGGATCTATTTTCCAGATAGTGTTTTATCCATCTCTATATCACTCCCCCGACCCCAGCCTCCCCCAACCATTCTAAAAGTAGGCCGTGAGAGACGGTGTCGAAAGCGGCACTCAGGTCTAGGAGGATCAGAGCAGTTGTTCTTCCCTCATCGGCAGTCATCTTCAAAGCCTCTGAAGCAAAAAGAAGAACCGACTCAGTACTATGTCGGGGTCCAAACACTGACTGAGTTTCATGGAGTACTTGACTCTCTTCCAGAAAAAGGGACAATTGACTGTTAAGAAACTTCTCCACAACCTTAGCCACATAAGGTAGTAGAGATATGGGTCTAAGATTTTGTGGGAGAGCAGGATCAAGGGAGGGTTTCTTTAACAGTGGAACCACCATAGCGTGCTTTTTTTTTTTTTAATTTTTCCAATTACTGGAAACCTCACCTGAGCTAAAAGAGAGGTTCGGAAGTGAGGTAGGAACTGGGGCAATAGCTTCTTTCCCTAGCCTCACATTACTAGGGGGAATAGGGTCTAGAGGCGACCCAGATTTCATTACCTCCATAAGTTTAAGAACGTCGCTTACTCCAGTCGGACAGAAAGCAAAACTGTTCTCATTTCCTGAAGCATCTATTACAAGAGGTGGGATGTGATTCCTGCTACTTTCAGGGAAAGCAGCATAAATGTTATCGATCTTGCTCATAAAAAAGTCTGCAACCTGATTGCAATAGTCAGACGAGACTGGCATTGAGGCTGTCACACGCTCTAAAGAGGACAGTTCTTTCACTACATTGAAGATACTCTTGGTGGAATTTTTAGCTGCTTCAATGTGCTCAATGTAGGACTCCCTCCGTACTCTTCTAACGTTTTGCTGATACAGCTTTAGAAAAGCCAGGTATAGCACCCTGTTCTCCTTAAGGTAGTTCACCCTCCATTTGCGTTCAAGGCATTTACAGTCTGTTTTTAGGAGAGCCAGTTCCACCGAAAACCATTTAGCGGAGGGGGTTCTGCGGGAACTTTTACCTGATTTCAGGGGGATAATAAAATCAACTGCCGCCTTAATCCACAGAGAGACTTGCCCCTCAGCTGTATGTACTTCAGTCCCTAAAACTGGGGTGCTTAACACCAGCTTATCCCCAAAGGCCTCAGGGCTTAGCACCTCCCATTTCCTTACCATATAGGGCAGAGAGTGCTTTACTAAATTGCAGAGGGTCTGTCTAGTGGGAGTAAGTGTAAAAGGGAGGACAAAGTGGCCAGACCATACTATGGGCACCGGTGGCAGAGCTACTACCAGGGCACTGTTAGTGAATATGTTATCGAGCTTATGACCTTTATTGTGTGAAGGGGTGTTAATCAGGTGAGTTAGACCCATCGCTTGTAACCCTTGAATCAGCTCCTTGAAGCCTCTATTATCTGAATCTTCCAAATGCAGAAATTCAGATCCAAATTCAAGTCCCCCAAAGAATGAAGTTATGATAGCGAATAATATAATGGGGCACTGTCTCAGCTAGCCCATCAAGAAAGGCTCTCGCCGGCCCGGGGATCTATACAGAAGAAACCCTGCAACTGTGCTGGTACTGTTGATAGCCAGACTGAAAAAGGCTGCTTCATAGCTGGCCAGTGCTATTTTAGACAGCTTCAACTGAAATTAGTTCCTAAATATCATGGCAAGACCTCCCTTCTCTGTCCAAATCTATCAACCCTAAGAATTGCATACCCGTCTGGCAGAGCTCTCAAAACATCTGGAGCAGATTGCTCATTTAACCATGTTTCCACCTAAAACAGCCCCACCGGTTTCTGGTCAGTAAGTAGGTCATAGATGTCTAAGCTGTGTTTGCTAAGAGACCTACAATTAAGGGAGAGGCAAAGCAGGGGGTCAGAAGCAGTATGCAATAACTTCCCTCCTTCTGCGCCACCGCTGACCAAAGAGAAGCGGAAGTCACAGTCCGTACAGCTCCCTACACAGTCAACTGCTATGGACTGGAAGCACTTCGAGTCAGCAGCCCTTCTAAGGTCCAGCAGTTCCATAGAAGTATAATTATAAACAACAAAAAGATCCAGGGAACAAGGCCGCTGGCGCCGTGCGGGCGCTGACGGGCGCAGACGGGCTTGCCTTTGGCGTGCCGGCGGCGCGCCCTCTGCGCGTGTCCCCTGCACGCCCGTTTGATCATCGGCTAAATAGTGTTATGTTATGTTATGTTATGTTATAAAGCTTTTATATAGCGCACGGCTACTCGAAAAGAGTGTCCTGGCGCTTTCCACCTGCAACTCAAGATAAAAATAACACAACACAGCAAAAATAAGAAAAGATCTAAACAGAAAACGGCGAGAACAGCCTAAAGATTAAAAAGCCAGGTCTTCAGGCTCTTCCTGAACTGGAACAAATTGGCAGTGCTGCGAAGCGTGAGAGGGAGCGAATTCCACAGCTGAGGAGCTTTGCAGCTGAAAGAGCGCCCTCCCGCGCGAGCCTTCCTCACCCGCGGGACCACCGCTTTATAAAGGGATTCTGAACGCAATGAGCGGACTGGTCGATAAAAGGCGAGTCTCCGCCGCAGGTATTCGGCCCCAGATCCATACAGGGCTTTGTGCATCAGGGTCAGGGACTTGAACTGGATCCGCTTCCGGATGGGCAGCCAGTGTAACGCCTCTAACAGCCCGGAGGCTCGAGCTCGTCTACGCAGGCCAAAAATAGCCCGGGCGGCTGAATTCTGTACCACCTGCAGGCGCTGTGCCAGTGTGCTGGGAACTCTAGTCCGCTCCCGCAGCACCACAAACTCGCAGGCGGAAGTGAGAGGCCGGAAGTGAGGCCCGAGCACCGAGGAATTACTCGCAGCACCCTCCGTACAATCAGCACCAGCCGCGACGGACCAGTGAGAGAGTATCCTCTGTGCACCAAGAACAAGCCCGCTCTCCGTGAGTAGCCCCCACCTACTACCAGATTAATAAAAAAGGTAAATACAGGCTAAAACTGTATACAAAATGAATTTTGGAAGGTATATTTAAAAAAGAAGGAATAGTTTTAAAAAAACGTGACAGCAAGCAGTGTGATGCAATGCACACAAGTGGAGCAGCGCTAAGGACTAACTGATGTTAATGATGTAAATCAAAAGTCATTCCCCATCGTTAGTTAACGAGGAAATCAGGTGCCTTCAGTATGCTGACGATCTATTGCTACTAAGTCAAACTCCAATCGGCTTACAATGAGAAATGAGTGCCTTAGCGAAATATTTGGCAGCACAAGGGATAGAATTTAATTTATTAAAAAGAAAGGTTGTATGGCTAGTGGATGCCAAATACAAGAAATATACAAGGCACATTGAGGGAAAAAAAGTTGAGCAGTCGCTTCCTACAAATATCTTGGATTCAAGGTAGAACAAAAATTGAGCTATAAATCACAGCTCACCCCAATGAGGCTAAAAAGAAACTCAAAATCTGATATCTGGTTTTAATGTTTTTAAAAAGAATTTAAGCTGTCCATCATACGGTAACCTATTAAATGTCATGCATGCACAGTTAATGCCAACAGTAACCTATGGCACTGAAATAATGAAAGGATGTGAAATACCTGCCTTGAATAACATTTTTAAAAAAGTCTACAAAGAAGTTGGGGTGTGGCTTAGCTGGCTACGAAATTGGCCGCACTCTGAGTGGGCTCTCAACATCCGACAAAATCCTGCAGGCACTGAACGAATCGTTGCACACACTTACATCATCGTCACTCACCTGATCTGGCAGTGCCTTTTGAAGCTTTTCCTGCCTCCCTGGGCCGCTGCTTTCCTAGATCTGCTGGCGTGTCGGGCCGGGCCTGGGCCCTGTGACGCGTACGGGCCTCCTGGATCTCCCTGGGTCGGCTGCGGAGTCCTGACGGGGACTGAAGCACAGGTCAGGGCAGCACCTTCACTCTGCGGACATCTAAGCCGGTAGGATTGTGGCTGCGGGGGCGGCTTGCGGCGGGGCTGGTGGCGTGCTCATCAGACCGCCCTGCCCTTGCATTTCCGGACGCTGCTGCTCCTCCTCGCCTCTGTCCTCAGGTCTGGTGAGGTGTGTGGCGCGCTCCCTTTGATCCCCCCGCTGCGCACTACTCCCTGTCCGCTGTACACCCCGACTTCCCGGCGACAATCTCCAGCGACACCAGACTCGGCGGTCGCTTTTGCCCTCACTGCGGGAGACCCGTGAGGCTCCCCTATCAGCAGCTTGGTGTTGCAGCCCCACTTCCAGCCTTCTGCCTTGACCCCTGCTGACCCGTGCGGATGCTGCGGCTCACTGCCTTGCTCTGTGGGGGGCGGTGCACAATCTCGGCGGCACTCAGCTTGGACGCCGCCTCCTGCCCTGAACTGGCTGTAACCTGCTCTGGACCCGTGGCATGCTTTTGAGATCTGCGCTGATGTCGCTCCCGACTGCCTACAGCCTAAAGCCTGACCGAACCATCTTTCTCCTTGCTAGCCCAGTTGCCTGGCAACTGCCCTCTGCTGTTCGCCCCGCTGTGCGGTGGATGGTTGATGAGTCGCGGGCTGCTTTAACACTTGCTTCATTTGGTGCTGGCCTTTACCACTGCACTGTCTGGGGCTAATTGCTGCGATCAGCACATCCGGGGCCTGATACAACCACTGCACCCCACTCTGGCTGGCTGACTGCCCTTCTTCTTCACGTGCAGCTCATCTTGGTCCCGGGCCTCCGCCTGCTGGTCACATCTTCAACATCCTGGTCTGTCCCCTCTCATTGCAGCCCTTGGTTCTACTGTCAGGCAGCTTCAACTTCCTACGCCGTCAGCCATGGGCAGAACTGACCCCAAGCAGCCCAAGATTGCTTTTGACCAACGCTGCAAACGTGCCAGGAGGGTGCCGGTATGGACGGGGGGACCTCCAGACTACAACCAAAATGGCACAATCCCGTGAGGATGATCTAAAGGCCATAATGCTGGAAGTTAAATCTACGGTCACCACCATAGCGATGCAGCTGGATCAACTGTCGGGCCGCCTGGACATGGTGAAGGCCCGGGTTGACTCCCACGATTCTCGACTCCTTCTTGTTGAGACCAGGGTGTCTGACGCAGAGGACGCCGCCACCCATGACCATCACAAATTGCTACAGATGGAAAAGCTCCTAGCCATTATACGTGATAAGAACGAGGATTTGGAGGCGCATTCACATCGAAGTAACCTCCGCATTAAGGGGGTGCCTGAATCCACCAATATCTCTGGCATGGAGGATTATGTGGAACAGCTGGCCCGGGAGCTCTTTGGTGATGTACTCTCGCCGATATTTGTCGTTGAGCGCGCCCATCACTCCCTTGGCCCCTGTCCGGCCCCTGGCTTACTGGCACATCCCATCATTGCCAAAATCTTGAACTTCAGGGACTGTGACGCCATCCTCTGGGTGGCTAGAGAAAAAGGGGATATCCCTCACCATGGTAACAACCTCTCGTTCTATCCAGATTACACCGTCACAGTTCAGGTTGCTCGCCGTGAGTTCCTACCTGCCAAACAGATCCTACAGAAACATGAGATCCCCTACTCCCTGGCGTACACTGCAAAACTGCACGTCAAGCACCAAGACTCTCACCTTCCCGGATCCTAGAGAGGCACTGGCGTTTGCTAAAAAACTCAACAAGTCTCACCGCTACTCGCCTGCAAACTCCCAGGCTGCTGCTGCTGGAAACCTCAGTGACAATGACTGACCCACTATTGACCTTTTGCAGTTGTGTATTTAGGTTTTCCTGTTCTCATGGTCTATCAACCAATTCAGGCCTCTGATTCCTTCGGCCCCCTGAGGTGCCTCTATCTGTCTGCTTATCTTTGATGTTTAGTTCTGTTCTTCTTTGAAGGTCATTCCTAATGCCTGTATATTCCCACAGCTGGGCCACCTTGTCTTCCTGGCAGGGGTTGTACGCCAGGTTTCTTCATGCCTTCACGGGATAATTCCCATTATGGTCCCGAATTCTCCCTCTCCAAGTTGTGGGTCCCTGGGGTGGGTGTGGGTGCTACCTCAGCCTGATTGGGGGTTTGGTGTGGGTGCGGGGTTGGGGGTGCTCTTGGGGTTTTTTGTTTTCTTGATGGTCCTCCGGGGATAGGATCCTGGATGTTGGGGTCCCTTGGCCTTTCCCTGAATTCTTGTTGTTTGTTTCTGCAAAGTTGTTTGCCTTCGATTTCTCCTTAATCAGGTTTTTTCTTTGCATTAGACATCTTCTGGCCAAAGAGCCAGTATTGTTTCTATTATTGGTGCATTTCAGAGACTGCAAGAAATGTCTATTCACATTATTTCAAAGAGTTTTCTTGATTGATGCCTTGCTTCCTCCATGCACGCTCCTTTGCATCGCTCAGCGTTTATCAATGCAGCTATTGTCCACTATGTCACTATTCTCTTTCTCCCTCCCACGACTGAAGCACCATGAGTGACACCACATTTTGGACTTGGGCTGAATGACTACTGCAAGGCATGTTTGGTACTAGCCCATCTTACTCGCCACAAGGTTGACAAGAGACCCATCTCATGCAGCCCACTGCTACTAGACTCCTCTCCTGACATTGGGGCAAAATCCACTCCTCCTTTTACTCCAATTACTCCCGGGGTGTCCATACTACTACAATGGGGGCTCCCGAGGCAGACTTCTCAGGAGGTCACTGACCCTGACGGCGATTTGTGCTACTCAGCAGCACCCTGCAGGCCCAGCCTCTGACACTTATGGCAATATATGGTCCAAACTGTGACGCCCCGGATTTCTTCGCTGACGTCTTAACCCTGCTGTTCTTCTTTCGGGGGCGATTTCAATGTCACCCTGCTGTCCGCCGCTCTGGACCGTTCCAGTTCCCATTTCTCCCACCCGCGTGCGGCCTCACTTCTTAATTCCATTCTCTTGGACAACTCATCTACTATCATTGAGACACATGGTGATGAAAGGGTGTATCCCTTTAACCTTATCTGATTGTAAGAATCTGTTGCAAGATGTAATGGGCAACTCAATGTGAGAAAATTGTATTATTGTTAATTGCAGCCCTGAAGAAGTCTTATGTCATTGTACAGACAAGACGAAACACGTGTTGGCTGCGTGGTGTGGAATTGCTAACTTGAGATGAAGTATTAAATTGGAACAACTCATAAGGATATCGGAACTGGAGGACTGTTATTATTGATACTGGGAGTGCTCGGAAGAACTTATGAACAATAGCCATTTATGAGACTTTGACCACAAGGCCAGGGCTTTCCTGGTGTACTGTGTACACTCAGGAAGAATAAGAATAGCAAAGAACAAAAACAAAAATGTAGTGGAGCCTGTTTGGCCTACATTTGTGCGTCACGTGGGATGGATGCAGCATCAGGAAGCTGCAGCTGGCAATGGGAATTGATTTGGAAGCAGTAAGACAAGAGGAACAATGAAAGACACGCAGGCCTATGTGGCAAAAACAGCACACTACTAACTACCACCACGAAATGGCCCCCAGCTAAATGGTCAGGCCAGCCACAATAACAAGAAAGTGAAGACAAAGGACATGGACAGGAAGTTGGAGACTCTGGGGAACTTCCTTCCTCTTCTAAAAAATTGTAAAAATAAAAAAAATTACTCTTTGCTCCAAAAAATACATCCAAATGACAACCTGAGGATTTTTTTTAGCAAAATGGACAAAATCATAATTTTCAAGAAGGTTTTATGCTGCTCACAAATATTCTTTGCCAGATTGCAAATTCTGCGTGTTTGACATCGCGATCTTTACAAAAAGCTGTTATCGTGTTTGCCACAACTGCGCGTGCTGAGCACCGAGGGTTACCTACTGGCTGAAAAGGCCTATTTATTTAACACACACCAAAAAACTGAAATGCCACCCCAAAAACCACATTTTGCAATTCAATCCAATGCCATAAATTATGTTAAAATTCAACTGACAACACAGAAACTGTTTTTATGCACCCATGATGACTGCCTCTGGGCCTACTGGCAGATTAGGCCAGAAGCTTGGGGCTGAAGCCTATGACAAAAGCAAGCACACAGCCTAACTGTACAAAATGGCCGCCACCCACATGGCTAGGCCTCCCACAGAAAGTGAAGACACTAGACAATGAATGCAAGCCTATAGCTTTAGCAGTGCACACAGCCTGGATTGCTCCACAAAATGGCCACTAGCCACCAAACAACAAAAAGAAATGGAAGACAGACAATGCAACCCAATGGCGAAAGCACACTGCCTGCCTTCAGAAAATGGCCACCACCCACATGGCCAGGCCGCAACAACAACAAGCATAAGCCAGGGGCAACAAAGAAAAGACATGCAGGCCTATATGGAAAAAGCAGCACACTACTAAACTACCACCCCAAACCACATGGATGGTCACTCACAGTCACAACAGACCATGGCAAACAATGAACTCAAGCAGGCATATATCACCAGCCAAAGGAGGCCTGCTAAACAGCACAGCTTTAATACAGAAATGCAAAAGGGAAAATCAACAGGGCTAGGAAAGGTTGGAAAGTTACACAGCAAACACAAACACACATCCAATAAAGGTATTTATTTATTAACAACGCACACACCCAAAAAGTGAAATACACCCCAACCACATTTAGCAATTCAATCCAATGTCATCCATGCCCTACATCAGTGTTTCCCAAACTGTGGTCCGCGGACCCCCAAGGGGTCTTCGATGACACATTCCCATGGGGTCCGTAGGCAACAGTTTTAAAAGCACAAACGTTTCTTGTATAATTAGCAGCCTTCCAGCAACAATAAAAGTGTCAAGAGAATGCCAGTGATTAATGTACCTGCTGGAGCGGAGGAGAGTTTTGTTCAGTGGCAGCTTTGATTGAACTAATGTAGCACAGAGGGTTAATGTGCCTACTGCAAAGAATGTGTATCATGCATCTTAAAAAGCAGTATTTTATGTGCATAGGTTCGTGGTTACTGCTTTTGTCACAGAAATTATTTTGTTACTGTGCACTTCATAACTGACAATCATAATCTAGCATAGGGACCTATAAACTGTCAAAGAGCTGCTTGCAAACTGCATGGTACCAGTTATTAACTTATATTTTTGCCCAGTTATTCATTATCCTGATGCTGCTAAAAAGATTTATTTGGGTGGAAATGCATTTTTAATGTTCAAGTCAGTGCTAGCCACTGTGTTATGTTCTGAATCCTGAGTTTGTGCTTTTCAAGACTAAGCACTCTTTAAACATTTTATATGCACACTGATTTACATGTATGATTCAATATCTATATGTGTGTGATGTAAAGTGCTCTGACATCCTACAATGGTATGAGAGATGCTATAAAACAAATGAAATACATGTGACAGAGGGACTATTACTTCAATATAAAAATACTAAGTGCCAGATGTACGATCTGTGTTTATATGCGCGAACGGGTTCGCGAACCCGTTTATGCATGCAAAAACCTATTGAGTCATGTACATAGCCTATTTCGCGAGTCGCAATTTGTTTGCGACTTGCTAAATAGGTTTTGCAACTTGCTGTTTGGAAGAGGCATTCCCTTCCAAATAGCGAGACTCAAAAACCATGTACAAATGTTTTGCTGTTGCAAATCAGTCGCAATTACCACCTACTTCAGGTAGATGGTAATGCATTCACAAATGGGATGGGGTCCCCAGGGGACCCCTCCCCCTTTGCAAATGCATGCAAAATTATTTTTTAAAGGCAGGCAGTAGTCCCAGGGACCTCTGCCTGCCCTTAGAAAATGAAACGAAAATGTTTCATTTTCTTTTTTAGTTTAAATGCATGGTAAACAGGCTGCATTTTTTTTAAAAACTGCTTTATTTAAAAGCTGTCCGAGACATGATGGCCTGCAGAGCCCAGCAGGCCACCATCCCTGGGAGGGCTGGCATTTCCAATGGGCTCGCAAACTGCGAGAGGCTCATTAAAATTAATGAACCTCGCAATTTGCGACCCCATTGGGAATTCCAATCAGTGTTAAACACACTGTTGTACATTTCATTTAGCGACTCGCAATTTGCCACTCACAATGTGTCGCCAATTGCGAGGCGCTAAATGAAATGGTCGTACATCTGGCCCCAAAATCCTTAGTACCTTGAGTATTTGTTTTGTGTGCACACGTGTGTATTTTTTTCGAATTACTGTTTTAATTTTGAAATTTAACTCATACAAATTGCTTGGGGGTCCCCGGCTTCCAGTGGTGACTCAATGGGGGTCCTCAGGAGTCAAAATTTTGGGAACCCCTGCCCTACATGATGTTTAAAATAAAATTCAACAGACACCACAGAAACATGCACCCATGAGTACCACATCTGGGACTACTGGCTGAAACTTCAAAGAAAAATAACTAGGCCCCTACTGAAAGTACAGGCCACCCACAACAGCAAGAAATTTTAAAAACGATGAAAATTCCAGAAAAATGTAGGTACAAACAAGACTCAATCAAACAAACAAGTACACCAATTCTCCAACTTACTTGTAAAATCCCAAATCCAATCCAATGATAATATGATGCAGCAGACAGACACAAAAAGTGATCCTTCCAGCTCCAAATCCAAATGAAAGTGAACAGCACATGGACAAAGCACTGGGAGGAGCCTGTTGGACAGGAACAGGAAGTTGGAGACTCAGGGGCACTTCCTCTTGAAAAAAAAATTAAAAAAAGAAAAAGGAATCCTTGCACAAAAAACTACAGCAAATTCACAATCTGAGTTTTTTTAGCAAAATGATCCTTTTCAAGAAGGTTTTATGATGCGCAAGAGATATTCTTCGCCAGACTGTAGTTTCTGCGTGTTTGGGATCGCGATCTTACCAAGACTGCCGCCGGAAGTCAGCTTGCACACCTGAATGACGTGTTTACGTTCGCACACTCTCGCGGGATCATGTGGCCATATTCCAAATCTCGTGACGCACGCAAACGGATAGAAAATCATGTCGGCGAACGCAGAATCACAGTAGGCCATTAAAGTGCGCGCGAGAACGCATATTGAGCACGCGAAGAAGAAAAACAGCTACACAATGTTGCAGATTGCATAGTATTCGGTAACTACGCATTCTACACGAACCCCGAAGTTACCGAAACTCCGCAAACTCCGCGAGCGGAGCGTAGTTCACCACCCAGGGTTAATGGTGAGCAAAAAAACAATGGATTTAGGCCCAGATCTCTGTACTGGGGTAAATGTATGACATTGTTCTGCATTATGTCCATCAACTGTTGTTTTTGCATTTGTCACCCTGAGTGGGATGGGTAGGCTCAGACATGAGTCCCGTGCTCTCCATGCCACTGGAATCAAGCTATCCTGGCTGATTCGGGCTGAAAGCCCGAAACCGGTCTTAGGATGCTTGTTTCGAGTCCAGGGAGGACCTGGCTTGGCAGTTCGGGCTGGACTGTTCAAGTCTGATTTGCATATGGCTGGGTTCAAACTGGAATGGCATGGTGAGCAAAAAACAATGGATTTAGGCCCTGATCTCTGTACTGAATGTATGACATTGTTCTGCATTCTGTCCATAAACTGTGTCAGGGCAGTAGAACAAAGAGATTTGCACTCTATATATTGGGGCTGTGACCCTATTTAAGGTTGTGCTTACTTGGAGCTGATCACACTGCGTGGACTGCACATAGGAGTGTGTTAGAACTGGGGGTCTCTAGTTGGCAAAAGTAGGTACCACTGTCCAAATAGGGACCCTTGCTTCTAGTCAGGGTAAGGAGGGAACCCTCTGAGATAACCCCTGCTCACCCTCTAGGTAGCTTGGCACGAGCAGTCAAGGCTAATCAGAAGGCAATGTGTAAATTATTTGTACCAACACTCACAGTAACACAGTGAAAACACCACAAACTGACTCCACAACAGTTTAGAAAAATAAAGGTATTTAATCTAAACTACACAAGACCAAAACGACAAAAATCCAACATACACAGTTCAAGAATATGGTTTCAAAAGAGTTCTTAAGGTTGCGATAAAAATAATCCACAGTTGTGTGACAAGTTCACAGTTGCGTCACGTTTAGCCAACAGTACCTTTAGATGCGACAAAGTACCAAAAGCAGAAGCTGGTGCGGTGGACAACAAGTGATGCGTTGCTTCTGAGACCTTGGGGAGGCGATGCGACAACCCCGCTGCAGCAGCGGGCATGTTGCGACGAATCCGGTCTGTATGGGGAGGAGGGCCACTTGTATGGACTCCGGTGCGTAGGTTCCGTAGGAAGTTTGTTCTCGCAAAGGTACGATGCGTCGATCTTGTAGGGGCCGCGACGATCCAGCGGCGATCTCGAGGCGATGGCTCTGTGACGATGTTCGCACCGACGTGATGCGGTCCGCAAGCAAGCGGTGCGGCGATCTCACCCAACGGCGACAGGCTCTGCGACAACACTCCCAGCGATGTTAGTCTTCCTGCACCGGTCTGGTGCTTCCTGCAAATGAAGGATACGAAAGGCTCTGGCAGCGGCAACAGGCTCTCGGCCTTTGTAGCGGCGGGAATTTCCTTGCTCTGTCGGAGATGCGCTCCACAGCGAGCGATGCAATAACTTTTCTGTAGCAAAGTCTTTAAAGCTTAATTTTCAGCTTCCCAACACAGGTACAACTTCCAGAGCACCAGACATGGGCCGCAAACTCCAGGAAGGAAGGAACTCTCTCAGTAGAGCTCAGGGGAAGCTGGGGGTGAAGTCCTTCTGTTCCTGGGACTTCAAAAACAGGGAGCCAGCTCTTCTCAGGCCCTTGGAGATTCCTTCAAGCAAGGGGGCACAGCACAAAGCAAAGTCCTTCCCCTCTCCTTGGCAGCAAAGCAACAGCCGGGCAATCCAGCAGAGCAACAGCTGGACAATCTTCCTTCTTCAGTTTCAGCTTTCTCCTTGGCAGAGGTTCCTTCTTGATTCCAGGATGATCTAATTTTCTGTAGTCAGGGGTTCTGTACTTATACCCCTAAAAGTCTTTGTTCCCTTTGTGCAAGAGGGCTCTGAGCCCGGTCTGAACCAGTTCTGGGTGTTCCTGGAGCACTTTGTTTTCCTGGCTTCTCCTTTCCTTTCAGAGTGAGGGGCAGGGTCGTCAGCCGCCCAGCAGGAGGTGGAGCCAGCATTGTGGAAGGCAGGCACAGCCCTATTCAGGCCCAGGTGCTGTCCCCTCCCACCACTCAAGTTGCAAATGCAGTCATTCAGCCTAGGGCTGACTCAGCCAGCCTCTTGGGAAATCTCCAGCCCCTGTCACTCTCAAACCAGACAGTCAATCCACAGACAGGCCGAGGCACACAGAAAGGTCAGACAAGAGAACAGCAACTTTCTAAAAGTGCTATTCTCAAACACAGGAGTTAAAACCCACCTTTCCGAAAAGATGTGTTATTAAATTCTGAGTTCACGGACACCAGACTTTTAAGTCCTATCTTGCTCCTATGGGAAGATATGCTGGTAGCCACTGTAGCCAGCATCCTCCATGATAGCCTATGGAGCAAGATAGCCTTGCAGCAGTGAAAAACGAAAATGGCTGTAATTCACTACCAGAGCATGTCACCTGCACAAGTACATGCTCTACCTTTCACATACACTGCATCCTGCCCAAGGGGGTACCTTGGGCCTTCCATAGGGGTGACCAATGTGCACAGAAAGGGAAGGGTTAGGCCTGGTCAGTGGGGACACCGACCAGAAGGACATGGCAGTTCACAGACTGCACACAGGCACTGCGATGGCAGGCCTGAGACGCCATTTTAGGGCTACTCATGTAGGTGGCACAATCAGAGCTGCAGGCCCACTAGTAGCATTTGTCATCACCAGCCCTGGCACACCCAGTGGACTTTATTAGGGACTTCATGGTGATACAAATATGCCAATCATGTATATCCAATCACAATACCAATTTACACTGGGAGCACTTACACTCTGACACTGATCAGCAGTGGTAGAGTGTCCAAAGCATCTAAACCAGCAAAAACGAAATCCAGCACAGCATCAAAAATACAGGAGGTAGAGGCCAAAAAGACAGGGGAAACCACGCCAAAGATGCCAGGTCTAACAGAGTGCTTTCCCTTGCCCTGCAATCCGAGCGGGGCCACACTCTCATGGACAGAATGAAGTGCTTCTTGGAAAAAATCCAGCGAGGGCTAAGCGCTCAATGACGGGTACAGCAGTGCTGTGCTGTGTGGCCTCTGAGCCCCCCGACAGAAATGCCGCCAATCTCCAAAGTGTGGAGGGAGCCTACCCCGCACTTGGTCTCTAGAATGAGTAGTGCTTGTTGCCAGTGCCGCCGGAAGCCAGGCGTGATGATGCCTGGTTGTGGACCCGGATCCCGAGGGAAAGAAGAAGCCAAGGAGCTAGCGCGTGCAGCGCTGCTCGTGCTTGGTGTGTCCCTGGGAAGAGAGGGGGGAGCTGAGGCAATAAGTGCCCCGTGAAGTCAGGCGTGAAGGTGATTTTATTAAAGTGTGCACACCTCTAGTAATTGCAATAATGCAATACTAATGATGTTTAGGCGTAATGTATCTATGCTAAGTGTACCTTGCCAGTAGTTACTAGTTGCGTCACTTACTGTGTATTCTAATGATTATGACAGTGGCCCGATTGGCCCTGTAATGTATATAATCCCCTGTAAAGTCATACCTAGTGCCAGGTGGCACAGTGTATATTTGTGATTGCGTTCTAATGTGTTTTATGAGTAATACAAAGGCTGTTTTTGATATAACATTGTGTGGAGTTTCTTTTGTGGTGTGCCTAGTGTGTTGCTGTTGTGTGAGTGTGCTGCGCAATTGCCTTACACATTGCCTCTGGGATTAGCCTGACTGCTCTGCCAAGCTACCAAGGGGGTGGGGTTATCTTTGATGTGTAACTCCCTTGCCCTGACTAGAATGGTGGTTTCTGCCTGGCTTAGGCGCATGCCATAGCTAACTAGAAATCCTATTTCTAACAATGCCCATTCTGTAGTTGCTTTTCCTCCAGAGTTTGCTTTTGCCAATTCGGCCCTTTGGAGCACCATTTAGGCCAAGGATTGGTGACTGGAGAATGAGGTGGCATGAATGAAGAGTCATTTGTGGTCTTCGCTGTTACTAAATTTCTAGCAGCAATGAGGAATACCCGAAGGCCACTGGTGCTCAATTTTTAGGCCGGGACAAAGAGCACATAACTTTAGAACTGTGTTGAGGCTGCCCCCTTAACTTTAGCAGGGCATGTGGGTCTAACTGATATATATAAGAATTAGTTATTATTATGGACTAGCTTCATCATCCGCTCTTTTAATCTTTTAAACTTTTATGTATTGTTTTAATGTTTTATTGCTGTCTTTTATGACATACCATGTCGAAATAAAGATTACATGATGATGATGATGATGAGTTGTTTTTCTATGTAGGAAAAAGATTGTGGGAGAACTTATGTCATTGTGAAGGTCATCAGTGGAGGCCATAAAAGCACAGTTAAATTGCTTGTTTGTTCGTGGCATGGTGTCATGGCAGTGAATGAGCTCCATGAAACAGTGGTAACAGTAACAGTGGTATCATTCATAACAATTCTTAGCAGCAGGTCAATGCCTTGATCGCAGGTATTTCCTCTTCTTGAAGTTGTCTTTCCTGTATGTCTTTTTTGCAAAACTTTTCAAAGGTTTTGGTTTTGTTTTTTTTACGACATCTATCGAGCCTGTGTTTTTTGTCCTGAGAAATCTACTAGTCGCATTTGAAATAGGCCAGCGTTTCAGAACCTGCATGGTGTATTTTGAATATGTGTATTAGTCAGTACCCCTTGGGGCAGTGCTTTTAGAGGGAGAAATAATCACAGTTACGAACACACTTTCAGGCACCAAGTCTAGTTTGTTTTTGTTCTAACCCGTTGCTTTGAGTCTTTTTTTTTGTTAGATTGAATTCTAACGAGAGTTTGCCTACTTGATCGTCGGCTTTAATGTGTGTTTTGCCAAAGGCATAAGGCGAGCGGCTGCTGTGCCGGGACCCTCTCCCGTGGTGGGTTTAAGATCCTCCACACTTGGTCTTGATTCTGAAGCAACTCTGCTTTTCGTTATGATGTATTCATCCCGCTGAAAGCTAACAATGCACAGGAGTGGACAAAGTTCAGACATCAGTCCAAATGTTAGTGTTTTATCCCAGAGTCATCTGCCTCGCTATATCTTCCAAAGCCTGAATATCAGGATTGTTTTAACTCCTTTAATTATCAAACATGGCAAAGTAGATATCTGGAGGGAATGCACTCTCACAGTCTGCGTAAACCAATGCCTTCTAATCTATATCTTCCTAAAATAATGATTAAAAAATCCAATGGTCGTCCAAAAATATTGGGGAATATTGATGTAAAAATTGAAAGCAATTGAGGAAGCAGTAGCTGGCTAAAAGCAGTGTATGTATGTTAGAAATTCAGATATCTGTTCGACAATTCCTTATCTGGCAATAAATATATATTTTAGCTTAACCAGCGTGCTCAAGCAAATCAAAGATCCGTTTAAATAAAATATGATCAAAGTGATTTGCCGAATAAAAACAATGACATTTTTAAAGTGTTATAATTTGAAGATGTAGCGCAATGATTCGAACCAAAAAAATTATTAGTAAATTTATAAAATGTATCACACACTAGAAGAAATAAAATGTGTCGTTAATACCGATTTCTCACCTTGCCATTTACTTTGCTATTTTTTTTCGGGCGTTTTTGGCGGCTGATACTTTCCTGCAATCACTTTGTTTTCCATGGGTATCTTTTTAATTGTCAGGGAATGTACATTTCAAGCATCTGAAGGTGAGTAGAAATCCATCTCAGTTTCCTCCACTTTTACTTCTGCTCCCCTTACATTTTCTTTGAGTTCTGGATACCCCCAGACTCAAGTTTAGTTCAATATCAATTCCAACTCCATTCACTGTCAATTTCGGCGCAAACAGCGGCGCAGGCAAGCCTGGAGGTGTGTATATTGAAGAAAATGTATTCAAGTCAATGGATGGGGTACAAAAAGTGGTGTGGCTTAATCATATTTACATTTTATTTCAAGATTAATTCTGCTAAAAATAACCATTATGAAGAGTGTGAATATAAAACCTGTTTGCATGAAAACTGCATGTTAGAAAAAAAAATTCACAGCAGAGTATCAGTAGACAATAAGCATTTTGTTGGAGTTCTGTGCAAGATCCGTGGTGGTGGTGGGAACACATGGCTAAAATATATTATGAGTGATTGTATTCAAATGCCAAAATAGCAGAATACTTTTGAAAAAGGCAAGGCCAAAATGTGGTCCATCTAATTGGGTCATTCTGTGTCCTTCAATGAAGGTTGTGTTATTTAGTTCCTGTTGCTCTCTGGCAAGACCATTACAGGGCTGAGGAACGAAATATTGGAAGAAACGTTTCAGATGGGTTCATTGATCTGCCTCGTTGGCACATTGAACGTGAGCAATCGAGGGCACTGCCAGTTCAGTGCCTGCTAGTGACTGGCATGCAATGTGAGTCACGAATAACAGGCATCAGAGGGTCTCTACATCAGAGATGTAGCAAACCTCGGAGAGCAGCAGCATTCTGCACTCACTGCAAATGCCTCACAACATAGCACGGAACGGCAGTGTGTGGCTGCGCATGAGAAACAAGTGCCACCATACACGTACCACTTGCAGTGACGCCACATACGAGAATGTTCCCAGTAGCATCTTAAACTAAATTAAACATGTGTTTGAATTACTAGCACGGTCTGAATAGCTGTGAAAATATGATCGTCCGATATTACCCATAGGTTTCCAGCCAAATTGAAGTGAGGGGGACATTGGCACAGGACTCCAAGCCACACATTAAAACTGAATTCCTTTCTTGGGGGCTCATACTCTGACATTTTGCATGTATTTGTTTTCATCCGCTGGCCCTCTTCGCTCTCATTAACTTGCACACCACATCCTAAAAGACAGAGCCTATAGGTAAGCCTGATGTGAGTCCTGCAAAATGTAAAACGGGAAGTGAGTTTGTTCCAACAAAGGTGCAGCAACACAAAAGGGAAAATATAGAAGTGGGTAATCTCAGGCACTGATAATTACTAAAGGCCAAGGATCAGTGCATAGTTCTATTACCCTCCCACCCTCCCCCCCGGGTCACAATAGATTTGGACCGACCACATGTAACTCAGTGCTGTCCCTGCTCTAACAGGAACAGCCCCGGCCATATCCCCTCTGTATGAGAATCTAAGGAGCCCCAGTCCACTTTGACACATATCAATGAGATTCACCTTGAGTACTAGGCACAGCAAGGTCATTTGGAGGCATGCCCATCACCCCCAAGTGGTTCACTAAGAAAATCAAATAGCATGAAGGGTGGAAGGTGTGAAGTCTTTATCCAATTGTAAGTCCTTGCGGCCACATTCCAGTCCATTGTTCTTGTGCTCATTATAGACAGCGACCAGCCGTAGTCGAATCAGATGCAGTCCAACTCCAGTAGGATGATTCTAACTTGAGGTGACAACCATGGCCCTGTGAAGAGGAATGCAAGAAACACCAGACTGGTTTCAGGGTCATTACTCATCACACTTACCGATCTGTGGGACAAGGATAAGTAGGCTGTCCTGTTTTCAGTTTCTATTTTTGGTCAATTCTGGTGGGGTTTTTTCAGTGTTTTCAATATCTTAAAAAACGGTTGTTATCAGTGGTTACACATTTTCACGCCACTAAAAACAACAGAAGAAAGTGTTTTTCCGGTGTTTATGGAACGTTTTGATTTTATCATTGCTTGCTTTCAGCACTGAAAGAACATGGTATATAGACAGTGTACGTAGAGTGTATATGCGGTCCAAAGAGATTTTTGCAAATTAATCTTATTGTAGTACACCATACAATACTTCTTCAGTGAGTCTTTGGTCATGTGCGCTCACGCTTTCCTTCCTATGTAAACTTCTGTGAAAAGGCCCTCTCAGCATTCTTAGCCCCTTGGGCTGAGAACCGTCAGCTAAGGGGCAGAGTTGGGATGACTCTTTCTTTGATGCCACATAAAGCACGAAATGATAAATATTTGCGTTTTAGTTCCTGGGCATAAGAAAACAGTGCACCAGAATGGACTAAAAAGTCAATAGCATCCCTCATTAACTCTGAAGATTGTAAAGATGCTTTCAGCATACCATCTAAAAAGTGGCAAGGATCTCCTACAGGGAATCACTTCAGCTTGGGTATCAATTTTGACAGGTCATCACACAAATGTTTTATATACATAGCTGAACCACTACAAATACAAACAATATCACTCCAATCTTTTTTGAACTTGGAAAGAACCTTTTTTGCAGAGCATAACAAGTGACACTGCGTTCCATGTTTTCCAAAAGTCTGGTGTCACGTTTTCATGACTATCCCAGATGCTGGTGATATATATACTTGTCACTATACCTGGCATTTAATGTTTAAAGCCTGAGGTGTTGGCAATTCACCTACTATCAATACTGACCCACTAGAAACTATGGTCTGACGTATCAAGGGATTGTACCCATTCTCTGGGGGCAAATGTGATGACACATATTAGGAAACATTTTTATGAAACTAGCCATTTTACCTATCAGTGAAAGAATCAAATGCAGCCAAAATATCAAATGTGAGTTTCATATGTCCATATTCTCTACAGTTTATAAAATAATTAAACTAAACCTAAAACGTGAAACTAAACTTTGTATCTTTAGACCAAAGGCCATAACACTGAAAAAAGTAAAAGGAAGAAGAAACAATATTTTAGTGGCATCCCTAAAGAACAAAACTCACGCAGAATAATGTTAGCCAGTCTTTCTTACTGCTAGTTTGTATAACAAAGTTACATTTTATTGACCCCTTCAGTAAGAACAAAATGACTCTTTCACTTTCTTTTTCCTTTCTTTGAATGGTATTTAGTTTGTGGTTGTGCAGGTGTTTTTTCAGTGTTTATATGTTTTCACCAGTGAGGGCTATTTTTCTTTCAGTGGGGTTTTATCAGTTATTATAGGTTTAAACCTAAAACCCCACAGCCTAAGGATAAGTCATGGGGGTTCCCCCCGGATCCAGTATTTAAAGCTCATTAAAAGGCTCGACCCTTAAATAAATATTTAAAGCCCATTCCATTTGCCCATGCACATATGTGTATTCTCATGCACAGCCCTCGTGCAGTCTCAAAGACCCCACCTCAGCCTCACAAGTCCTGCCCAGGCAGCAGGCATAAATCAAGTGCCAACTCGTGTGCCTAGACTTGGCGTCATATACGGGGGAACATCTGTGTATCCCAGGCTACAGTTTCGTCCACCGAGAAGCTGCCTTAATTGCTTAGGTATTACAGTATCAGGTAATAAAGAGCTGGGGGGCATTCAGCCTTTTGGTTTATGTACAATCGTGGATAGAGAGTGCCGGGGAAGGCGTAGCCATGGCTTCTGTTGGTTGACGCGTATGTGGTTGTTTGGCAGATTTAATGGAAGACTTCTTCTTGAGTGGATGAACTTATTAGGATAGATCTTTGAGCAATAGGATGAAAAAAGCTGTTGATTGGCGTCATTTATGGTGCTACATGAAGTTCCAAGGTGGAGAGTCTGACTTCAGAAAGACGGTCCAGGAGAAGGATCCTGGTGGCCTGGTGTCCTGGGGTCACAGTAACTAATAAAGGGTGTGAAATAAATGGCACAGGACCAGAATCATGAAGACGTGCAAGAACAATTAAGGGCTGTTGGAAATGGCCCTTTTTGCAAGGTTATCCCCAAACATTTTGCTTCTCCCTCCCTTGTTTTTCCTGACCCGTGGTTGTTAGCAATAGGACTCTGGGCACTTTACCACTGCTGATCAATGCTAAAGTGCATATGTGCTATGTATAAATTGTTATTGTGATTGGTTATCCAGGATTGTCATATTTATTTTATCAGGAAGTCCCTAGTAAAGTGCACTGAGTGTGCCAGGGCTGGTGATTCAAATGCTACTAGTGGGCTTGCAGCACTGATTGTGCCACCCACATGAGTAGCCCTAAAATGCTGTCTCAGGCCTGCCACCGCAATGCCTGTGTGCAGTTGGTAACTGCCATGCTGCCCTGACCAGTGTCCACACTGGCCAGGCCTAGCCCTTCCCTTTCTGTACACATTGGACACCCCTATAGAAGGCCCAAGGTACCCCCCTGGGCAGGGTGCAGTGTATATGAAAGGTAGAGCATGTACAGGTGTGTGTGACATGCTCTGGTAGTGAATTACAGCCATTTTTGTTTTTCACTATTGAGAGGGCTCTCTTGCCCAGAGGCTATAATGGGGAATGCTGAGTATAATGTTTACCTGCATATCTTCCCATAGGAGCAAGATAGAAAATTAAAGTCTGGTATCCCTGAACTCAAAATTTAATAACACATCTTTTAGGAAGGATGGTTTTTAAATCCTGTGTTTGAGAACAGCACTTTTAGAAAGTGGCTTTTCTCTTGTCTAACCTTTCTGTGTGCCTTGGCCTCTTTGTGAATTGACTGTCTGGTTTGTGAGTGACAGGGATGGGGGATTCCGGGAGACAGAATGAGTCCGTCCAGTGGTGAATAGAGTGATCTGCATCTAGATGGGAGGGAGGAGTAGCTCCTGGGACCTGAATAGGACTGTGCCTGCCCCCCACAGTGCTGGCTCCACCCCCTGTGGTGCGTCTGATGTCTCTGCCCTGCACTGTGAAAGGAGAGAAGGAATCATGTCAACAAAATGCTCCAGGGCTGTGCTTTTCCTCCACAATTCTGGCTCCAACTCTTGTGAGGCGTCTGATGTTTCTGCTCTGCACTGTGAAAGGAAAGAAGGAGTCATGTAAACAGAGTACTCCAGAACTGGTTTGGATCGGGCTCAGAGCCCTCCTGCACAAAGGGAACAAAGACTTTTTGGGGTATAAGTACAGGACCCCAGACCACTGAACTTTAAATCATCCTGGAATCAAGAAGGAACCTCTGCCAAGGAGATAGCTGGGAGACTGAAGTGGAAGGACTGTCCTGCTGTGTACTTGTGGACTGACCTGCAGTTGCTTTGCTGCCAAGGAGACGGGAAGGACTTTGCTTTGTGTTGTGTCCCCTTGCTTGAATAGATCTCCAAGGGCCTGAGAGGAGCTGGCTCCCTATTACGAATTCCCAGGAACAAAAGCACTTCATCCCCAGCTTCCCCCCTGAACTCTACTGAGAGAGTTCGGTCCTTCCAAGAGTGCTTGGACCAGATGTGGTGCCTCTGGAAGGCTCGGAAGCGGGACAAGAAGAAACTAAGTCTTTCTGCAAATTTCACGCATTGCTCGCTTGCGGAGTGCATCCCCGTCAGTGCGAGGAAATTCCCGCCGCCACTAAGATCGAGATCGTCGCATCACCTGTGGCTGCTACAAGAACAGACGCATCCTTCGTTTTCCGGGAACGCATCGCTCCTCTGCGGGAAAAGTACCATCGCTGCGAGTATTGTCGCAGAGCCTGTCGTCACTGGGTGAGATCGTCACACCGCTCGGTTGCGCACCGCATTACATCGCTGTGAGAGTCGTCGCAGAGCCATCGCATCAAGGGGCCACAAGAGGAGAAGATCGACGCTGAGCTGTGCATCGCCGCCGCACCTGAGATCGTCACCATCACGATGATCGTAGCATCGTACCTTTTGCGAGATGCTTCCTATGAAACTTGCGCACCGGAATCCACAAACGGTATCGCATCCCTCCCCATACAGACCGGAGTCACCGCAACACGCCCGCTGCGTCCAGCGGGGTTGTCGCATCGCCTCCCCAGGGTCTCAGGAGTGACGCATCGCTTGATTTCCAACGCTGCATCTCTTACTTGGAACTTTTGTCGCATCTAAAGGTACTGTTGGCTAAAACATGATGCAACTGGGGATTATTTAAACACAACCTTAAGAACTCTTTTGAAACCATATTCTTGAACTGTGTATGTTAGATTTTTGTCGTTTTGGTCTTGTTTAGTTTAGAATCAATACTTCTATTTTTCTGAACTGGTGTTGAGTCCATTTGTGGTGTTTTCAGTGGTGTTATTGTGAGTGTTGGTACAAATACTTTACACATTGCCTTTGATAGCCTGTCTGCTCGTGCCAAGTTACCAAGGGGGTGAGCAGGGATTATTTAAAGAGTGTATCCCCCTTACCCTGACTAGAGGCAAGTGTCCCTATGTGTCACAAGTACCTACCTGTGCCAACTAGAGACCCCCGAAATCTAGCAAGAGCTAGCTGGGTAATGACCATTTTTATTCACCAAGCCAAAAGTCCCTTGTTGTTGGCAGGCAGGGAGTATCCATGACTTAGTGATACTCCCAACCTGTGCAGGTATAATAGTCTTATGGTGATGGCTGCTGGTGCGGCATAGAGGACAGACTGCGCTCTACCACATGCTTAGTTTTTTGTGCACCATGCTTCATCTGCAGCATCGTCTCTGAAACAACTCCTCTCCTGCATGCTTGGAGCATCAGACAGGTCACAACTCGATACGATGATTGCAAAGTCAGCGTGGAACTGGGATGACTGCAATGTAGGGCATGTAACTTCGTTTGCTAGTGACTGGGGATGAGATGTAATGGTCGGAATATCATCATACATCAAGTATAGACTCATAAACTGAGACACAATTTCATTTTCATGGTGTGACAAAGTTCACCCTCTTATGTGCAGTGATATATCGCCAAGTGCTAAATATGCGCCGAAGAATAGAGTCATGTGCCTAGATAGGCACTGAAATAAAGAGGCTGGGTTGTACACCCCTAAGCAGAGACTCATACACAGTTTCTGTTGACATCAGTGTGAGAAGTTGGTCTGGCATATGATGTCCACTATTCTAGTGAACACCTTGCACCAGTCCAAATGACTCCTATTGATGGTAGGTTTAGACAACCTTTATAGAAAGCTTTCCTAGTGGTAGCTGTGGAGAGCAGCCTTCAGGCTAAGTCTTGAAGAAATGTAAAGCAGCTTGTTTTACCAGTGTAAAATCTCTTGAATGATCAAATGAAAGAGCACCACATCAGGTATATATATACAATATATGTATTTATTCTAAACACAACCCCTCTAGTCTCTTTATGAGGCTAGAGGCAAAAGTACAATACAAAACGTTAATTAGCACACAGTAAATTAGCACAGTATACGTTTTGCCCTAGGGGCCTCACAGACCATATACTAAGAAAGTGGTATAGGAACCACGTGAGGGATAGAAGTTAGGTCTAGGGCCTGTATAACTGCTGAGGCAACCAGGAACCACCCAAGGTAGAGTAGCAGGAGGCCCACGAAGGTCCAAGATTCATGTTTCAGAGTTTCGTCCAGGGTAATCTAAAGTCCTAGTCACTGGGTTCCTATACTTATACCAAGTTTAGGGGTTGGACTAACTCTAGGGTCCCACCTATGGGGGGACCTGAGGAGGGGGTGGTTACACCCCTTCCCCTTTGTCCAGTTTCGCGCCAGAGCTGGGGCTGAGTGCCCCTTCAACCGGTTTGAACTGGGAAATGCATGGGACACCTTGTGTGCCTCAGGTGTGTCTGAGAAGCATTCAATGAATGCAACCCACCCTGCCTCAATAAACTAAAGCCTGTCTGGGGAGGTGCTGGCACCTCCCTGGGCAGGAAACCTACTGTCCAGGCCTCCCCTGCTGGAAATTCGTCCAGCAGCAGGAGGTCAGACTCGTGTCTGTGGCAGCAGCATCCATTTTGTGATGCTGAGGCTCTTTTAAACTTCTACCGGGTTTACCAGTGTGTACATGTCATCTCCCTCTAGAAGGGTGGAATTCTATCTCCGCTACCAGAACTGGCGGGGGGTAGGATTCCAAAGTGTTTGACACCAAACACAACATGTTTTGATGAAGCCATTCCAAAGTTAGCATTAACCGCGAGGATTATAATGCACTTAAGAGTATATGGTATGGCTATATCATAAAACAGCTATAAGAAAGGGATTCCGAAAGCTGCAGAGGGACTCAGCTCATGCTAGGACACCCTCTCACACAAAACCAAGCACTTTGCCTTCAGGATTGTCAAGGCCTGTCATAGGAGTGACTTAAAGGTTAATATGTGTCTATATATATATATATATATAGGTAGGAATAGGTTTACTATATGTAAGTAAGGGGTGCTTACACCACCTTACCCAGGCTGCAAGTCAAGACCTGTGGAGCCATTTTGGAAGGCTTCCCAGGGGTGGCATAATACATGCTTCAGTCCCTGGTAGGCCTCTGGGGTACCTATGCCCTTGGTACCTAAGGTACCATATACTAGGGACTCACAAGGGTAACCCAGTAACCAATCTGGAGTGTACCTAATGTATAGATAACCAATTTAGAGAGAGAACAGCTAGGCTGTGGTCCTGATTAGCAGGGCCACAGTCATACTAAAGTCGAAAAAACAGCGAAACACAGCAAAAAGTGGGGGTAACCATAGGAAGCAGATCCTACTCTCCTACACAACCTCTTCCCCAAACGCATGGACATTAAACTAACCTTGACCAGTTGAGTCTTCATGTCTATGTTCCACTGTATAGTCCATCTCCTGTAGGGAAATGGACCACCAACCTTTGAAATGTGGCAGGTGCATTTTTCAGACCAAAGGGCATTACCACAAATTGATAATGTCCACTAGGGGTTCAAAATGCTGTTTTTGGCTTTGCATCATCAGCTAGCCTGATCTGCCACTAGCTGTTAGATCAAATGTGCTCAGAACTTTGGCAGTCGCCAACATATCTATGAGCTCATCTGCTCAAGAATTGGATGGGCATCAGTCCTGGTGACTGCATTGTGACCTCCGTAGACTACACAAAACCTCATCTCTCTCTTACCACCCTGGGTGTGAGATTTGGGTACTAGGACTACTGGACTAGCCCAAGGGCTATCTGAAGTTTCAATCACTCCCAAATCCAACATTTTCTGGACTTCTGTCCTGATACAGTCCCTGACATGATCGGGTTGCCTGTAAATCTTATTTTTAACTTTCAGATTGTCCCCAGTGTCCCCTTCATGAAGGCACAAGGTAGTCTGACTTGGAATCAGTGAAAACATATGTCTATACTGTTGTAGAACTTGTCTGCAATCAGGTTGATGCTGCTCAGTGAGGCTGCCTGCCAAGGCTACTCCATAAACTGATCCATCATCAGGGTTCTGAGAGAGCAGGTCTGGGAGAGGGTGACTCTCTTCCTCCTGTCCTTCATCAGTAGCCATGAGCAAACACATGTCTGCCCTGTCAACATATGGTTTCAATCTGTTGACATGAAGCACCCTATGGAGTCTCCTGGGAGTTCCAAGATCTACCATATAGGTGACCTCTCCCTTCTGTTCAATAATAGTGTGGGGCCCACTCCACTTGGGGAGCTGCTGGGGCCACTGGCTCCAACACCCACATTTTCTGTCCTGGCTGATAAACAGTCAGTACAGCTTTTTGGTCATGCCAGGCTTTCTGTAATTACTAGCTAGCCTCAAGGTTTTTAGTTGCCTTTTTCATGTACTCAGCGGAGAACAAGTACATAATCCACAATATCCTGTTTAGGAGGTTTGAGAGGTAACTTCCATCCCTCCTTCACCAGACAAAGTGGTCCTCTGACAGGGTGCTCAAACAGAAGTTAAAATGGGCTGTAGCCAACCCGCTTCTGTGGAACCTCCCTGTATGCAAACAAAAGGCAGGGTAACATGATATCCCATTTCTGCCTGAGCTTTTCTGGGAGACCCTTAATCAAACCCTTTAAGGTTTTGTTCAGCCTTTCAACTAAACCATTGCACTGTGGATGATAGGGTGTGGTGAACTTGTAGTTCACTCCATACTCCTTCCACATTGCAGTAAAGTAGCTAGACTTAAGATTTGCACCTCTGTCAGATACTACCTCCTTTGAGAAACCCACTCTTGAGAAAACTCCCAAAGGGCTCCTGCCACAACAGGTGCTGTAGTGGTCCTAAGGGGAATTGCCTCTGGGTACCTCGTGGCATGATCCACTACCACTAGGATAAACATGTGCCCAGATGCAGTTTAAGGGTTCCATTGGTCCAACAATGTCAATCCCTACACATTCAAAGTGACCCCCAACACAGGTAGTGGTATGAAGGGGGCCTTTGTAGTGCCACTTGCCTTACCACTGGCTTGACTGATTACACAGGAACGACAAAACTCCTTGGTGTCTTCAGACATGTGGGGCCAGTGAAAGTGAGGGCTGATTCTGTCCCAAGTCTTGTTCTGGCCTAGGTGTCCTGCTAGGGGACTATCACGGGCCGGTATCAATAGTAAGTCCCTGAATTGCCACAGCTATGACCAACCTCCTGGCTGCACCAGGCTTGGGGTCTCTACACTTCAAATACAGGAGTCCATCACCCCAGTAAATCTTATGGGTGCCACTAGCATTCCCAGCAGCCTCAGCAGCAGCTTGCTGTCTGAGGTGTTCAAGTGAAGGGAAGCTCAACTGCGCCTGACTCAGATCTGCCCTAGAAGGGCCCCCTGTCCCTAAGAACTCACCCTGATCAGGCTCAAGCTCCTCTGGGACAGTTCCTTCTTCAGGCTCACAATCAGCTTCCAGATAAGGCTGATCGTCACTCTGAGTCAGGGGGGAAGGCACTGCCTTAACCCTACTGCTCCTTTTCTTGGTAGGCAACTGGTCCATCATTCCAGAATCCAGTGCCTGTCCAGTGTTAGACTTTCTGAACTGTGACCTAGTCACAGCAAAAACATGTGCAGGAATTCCAAGCATTGCTGCATGGGTGCTTAACTCCACTTCAGACCAGTCTGAAGTCTCTAAATCATTGCCAAGCAAGCATTCTACAGCGAGGTCTTCACTGATCACAATCTTCTTAAGGCCATTTACCCCTCCCCAGGAGAAATCAACAACTGCCAGGGCATGGGTAGTCCTGACATTGCTGGTGATGATCACTTGGTAAGTCTCACCAAGTATGACTTGTCCAGGGACCACAAATTCTGGTGTCACCATTATGATACTTGCCCCTTTGTCCCTGTAGGCATCCGCCTTTTTCTCATTAATTAAAGGTGTTTGTCAGTACTTGCCCAGATCAATTGGACTCACAGAGGAGGTCATATCCATGCCTCCATCACAGACCAAAACAGCTTGATTTGGCACCCCGACTAAGCCAACGTCCATCTCAGATCCCAGGGTTAACCCTACTACACGCTTCTGCTGGGAACCACCACTTGGAGCTGAACTAGGGGGAACAGTTGCCTTAGTGGCAATAGTGGCTGGAGTGTCTCCTTTTTGGTGCAATCACTAGTCCAGTTACTATTATTCTTACAAACTTTGCACCAGGGTTCCTTTGGGCCTTCTTTCTTTTTGGATTGGGGACCCCCACCATTTGAAACTTTTTGGGGACCTTGTGAAGGCTTCTGGTCTTTACCTTTCTCCCCACCCTTTTGATCTTGCTTCTTTTGGTCACCACCTTGGATCTGTACCTTCTGCTTCACCCTGGTTCTGACCCATTTGTCTGCCTTCTTTCCCAATTCTTGGGGAGAGGTCAGATCAGAATCTACCAGGTACTGATGCAACAGCTGGTTCTGACAGTTATTGATAATGTGTTCTCTCATGATCAGATTATACAATCCTGTATAGTCCCACACTTTACTGCCCAGTAACCAGCCCACCAGAGACTTAGTAGCACAATCTAAAAAAGTCAACGCAGTCCTGAGTCTGTGCCTTCTCGGTGTCTCTGAACTGTATCCTGTACTGTTCAGTGGTTAAGCCAAACCCATCTATCAGAGTATTCTTCAGGACCTTGTAATCATCAGCATCCTCTTCTCTTACAGTGAGGAGCTTATCTCTACATTTTACTGCAAAGGAGAGCCAAAAGATTGCTGCCCACTGCTCCTGGGGTACCTTCTGTTCTTTGCAGGCCCTCTCCAGTGCAGTAATCCATTTGTGGATGTCATCCCCATTCTGATAGGGAGGGACAATCTTGTTTAAGTTTCTATGGTCATAAAACCTATCCCTACCATTAGGGAAGTCGCTGCCACCATGGGACTCTAGTCCCATGTTTTTTCTCTCTATTTCAAGAGCTAGGGTCTCCGTTTCTAAGACTACTTCTTGTCTCCTTATTCTAAGCTGGGCTATTGTCATCCTAGCATTATGCTCCCTCTTCTCAAGTAAGGTACCCCTCCTATGAGCAGAGGCAGAAGACCCAACAGATGTACCAGAATGAGTAGACTCCTGTGAAGGAGACATTTTTCTTCTAGGCACACCACCAATTCTTCCTGGTGGGACAAAGAGAGGGCTTCTTTGGCCTTCTTCATCTCCAGGCAGATATGGATCCCCCCGGTTTAGGTCACTGATCTCTACCTGGTCCACATCAACCAAAAATCAGAATGATTAAAAAATTCATTAATTATCTTCCCAGCCATACTAGGAAAATCCTCGTCCAGGCATTAATTACATCTCACCTGGACTACACCAATGGTCTCTATCTCGGACTTGCCTCGGGTTTGTGCAACAGACTACAAATAGTCCAAAATGCCGCGGTCCGACTAGTCTGTGGCATCTCCCTCAGAGAGCATATATCGCCTCATCGGCGGAGTCTGCATTGGCTGCCTGTCCGCAAAAGGGCAGAGTTTAAAGCTCTGACTCTTGCCCACCGGGCAATAAAAGGACATGGCTCTGCTTACCTTTCATCTTGTCTCCTCCCCTATACCAATGTTAGAAACCTCCGGTCAAACTCGAAATCTCTGCTTACCATTCCCAGATTTAAGAAAGCTCGCTCGGGAGACAGAACCTTTCAAGTGTGCGCCTTTTCCGAATGGAACAAACTTCCCATTCACCTCCACAAGATCCAGGAGGAATCATCTTTCCTCAAGGCACTTAAAACCTTCCTCTTCTGTTAAACTTCCTTCCGGACAAGATCTGACATTTTGAGCACAAGCACCGGGACACCCCGTTGGGGTAGCTGCGCGCTATACAAAACACACAAATAATAATAATCATATTCAGAGTCCTGGTGGGGCAACCCACTAGGGTTCCCTTTTTCTGAAGTATCCACCCCATTGCTTACCTTGTCAGGATCTGATGCTTTCTTAAAGTCATCAAGCATTAACACCTCTATAAGGCGTTGGGTATTGGGGTTCTGTCCTGGCTTAAATTTTCTCATGGCACACAAAGTCCTTAACTCTTTTAAAGGAAATGTGTCATACTTAGATGTCTGTCCTTGACTGGCATCTGGAACAGACCCACTGGGTCCCTTCTCTGAAGACATGACTAGTGAGGTGTGGTGTGTGCACCTACCTACACTATTTGCTTTCCTACTAAACCTCTCTTGAGTTGTTGTGAGGGTGTGCTAGGCCCTTAACACACATAACTCTAAGTTCAGTAGAACTTACTGTATTATATCTTATATTATATGTACCTATGGTACCTTTAGTGATTTTTTTCAAATGATATTCTCAAGATTATCTGGTAAAACAATGCAAGCTGGAATCCCACACGCTGCACACCAATATGAGAAATTGGCCTGGCATGTGATGTCCACTATTCTAGTGGACACCTTGCACCAGTCCAAACGACCCCTATTGATGTTGGGTTTAGACAACCTTTATAGAAAGCTAGTGGTAGCTGTGGAGAGCAGCCTTCAGGCTAAGTCTTGAAGGAATGTAAAGCAGCTTGTTTTACCAGTGTATAATCTCTTGAATGATCAAATGTAAGAGCACCACGCCAGGTATATATATAAAATATATGCATTTATTCTAAACACAACCCCTCTAGTCTCATTATGAGGGTAGAGTCAAAAGTACAATACAAGAACTTAATTAGCACAGTATACGTTTTGCCCTAGGGGCCTCACAAACCATAAACTAAGAAAGTGGTATAAGAACCACGTGAGGTATAGAAATAAGGCCTAGGGCCTGTAGAACTGCAGGGGCAACCAGGAACCACCCAAGATAGGGACACAGGAGACCCACGGGGGACGCGTGCAGTGTGTAAACACAGCCGCAAATCACCATTGACTTCTATGGCAAGAGTTAAAGTTACAAAGTTAAAGTTTAAGGACACTTAGGAGTGGACTACGGTGAAACCCTTTTAGTACTGGACACTTCGAGAGTCAAGACCCACGGTAGCACCAAAGTACTCATGTTACCTCATCCAGGGAAGCCGTGTGCATAGGTGTCTTTTCGTGTCAGGTTTTGTCGTCGATTCCAATGGAGAGCTGCAAAGAAGTGCTGCAGGCGTCCAGGAGAAGAGTGTCCGGATGGATCCAAAGGTGGATCAGAGATCTGAAGAACCTGAAAGCAAAGGGGACAGAGTCTGGGTCACTAGCCAGTGATCAGGATGGCGAGAGGAGAATGCCAGCCAATGTCCGGTGCTTTTAGGTGAAGTAGGTGAAGCTTGACTCTTCAGCCACGAGGTCCAGGACACGTTGACGACAACCAGGAGCTGGATTCAGGCTGTCCCATGTTAGGTGTCAAGCGCTACAGCATCGGTATCCAGGTTGGACCCAACAAGCCTTGGCAACAGCAACCTATGCAAGATGACAAGATTGGCTTCAGTGCAGACCCGCAAGGTCTGAGGGACTTACCCTTTGGAGGGGAGTCAGGGCACATCTGGAGCAACCAAAAAAGTCCAAGAAACAAAGTAGATGCCTTTATGGGGACCCACTAGCCAACGGACTAGGGATGCAAACGGTGCTCAGGGCTTGGACTACAAGTAGCCCAAGCAAAACTTCGGGAAAGCTCGGGAAGTTGATGCACTAGCAAATGTGCAGGATGTCCAGGAGTTCTGGTCCCATGTCTCTTGTGATAGCTACAGGTATCAGCTTTGCTAGGGACTCTTGTCAGCCTTTGAGATGTTTGGAAGTCCATGTCCTGTGTCGCAGATTCGTCGGGATCCAGCGGGAGCCTCGAAAGTGCAGACTGGAAAGATGCTTCTTTGGTGCCTGTTTGAACAAAGGAGTCACTCCTTGACACCAGGGAGATTTTTTCCATTTTCCAGTCGATATGGGATTTCGAAGGTCCAAGATTTATGTTTCAGAGTTTTGTCCAGGGTAATCTAAAGTCCTATTGACTGAGATCCTATACTTATACCAAGTTTAGGGGTTGGACTAACTCTAGGGTCCCATCTATGGGGGGTCCTGGGGAGGGGCTCGTTACACCCCTTCCCTATGTCCAGGTTCACACCAGAGCTGGGACTGAGTGCCCCAGCAACTGGTTTGAACTGGGAAATGCATGGGACACCTTGTGTGCCCCAGGCAGTGTCTGAAAAGCATTCACAGAATGCAACCCACCCTGCCCCAATACACTAAAGCCTGTCTGGGGAGGTGCTGGCACCTCCCTGGACAGGAAACCTATTGTCCAGGCCTCCCCTGCCGGAGTTTAATCCAGCAGCAGGAGGTCAGACTTGTGTCTGTGGCAGCAACATCCATTTTGTGATGCTGAGGATCTTTTAAACTTCTACCAGGTTTACAGTGTGTACATGTCTCTTCCCACTAGAAGGGTGGAGTTTTACCCCCCGCCGCCAGAACTGGCCGGGGGGTAGGGTTCCAAAGTGTTTGACACCAAACACGACATTTTTTGTAAAAACCATTCCAAAGTTAGCATTAACCGCGCAGATTATAATGAACTTAAGAGCATATGGTATGGCTATATCATAGAACAGTTATAAGGAAGGGATTCTGGAAGCTGCAGAGGGGCTCAGCTCATGCTAGGGCACCCTCTCACACAAAACCAAGCACTCTGCCTTCAGGATTGTCAAGGCCTGCCATAGGAGTGACTTATAGGTTAATATGTGTCTATATTTATATATATATATCCAGTAGGTATATATAGTTAGGATTTTTTTCCTATGGGATTTTTGAAAATTCTATGTCGAATAACTTTGGCGTTTGAGGACAGAATTGGCTGAAATTTTCAGGAAAATGGAACATTTTGTTTCTGAGCAGCCCCTGAAAATTTGGGGGGGTTTCGTCAAGGGGGGGCCGAGAAAAAAGGGGGGTCCCAAAACGTGTTTTTCCCATACAATTTTCCATAGGGCGGTTGGCCTCACTTTTAGCCTGAACGGCTGAATGGATTTACACCAAACTTGGCAAAATTGTAGGGACTGGTAGCCCGATGTGCCTTTGCTATGTCTCACGATATAGGCTCCAGTGGTTTTTACGAAAATTAACTTTGAAAAATATATATTGGGCTACATTGGGCTATATATATGTTGGAGCCCAAATGTAGCCCAATGTAGCCCAATGTAGCCCAATGTAGCCCAAAGATGGCCACCAGAGACAAAAAAAAACAAATGTAGCCCAAATATCAGCCAGATGTAGCCCAACTATAGCCCAATGACAGAATGTCCCAGAGTGTTCTAAAGAACAACTAGAGTGCTAACAGTCCTAATTATTACAAAGGTATGGCACACCTGAAGCCATCTTGATTGGAATAAAGTGGTAACTCTTAAAACATTTAATTTAAAAAGGAACAAAATGAGGGGGTTCATTTTGCCATAGAAAGTATGATTAGCGAACATATGACGAAATTCCGCATACCATCAGTCCGCAAAAAAAATCCCGCATGTACTATTAGGCCGCAAATTAAAATAAAGAAAACTTTTAGAAATGAATATGCCTTTAGCATACACTAAACAACTAAACTACCCTAAACCCTAAAACACTACCCCCAGCATGACCCTACACTACACAAACAGTACAACACTACCCTAAACCCTAAAACACTACCCCCAGCATGACCCTACACTACACAAACACTACAACACTACCCTAAACCCTAAAACACTACCCCCAGCATGACCCTACACTACGCAAACACTACAACACTACCCAAAACCCTAAAACACTACACCCCAGCATGACCCTACACTACGCAAACACTACAACACTACCCTAAACCCTAAAACACTACCCCCAGCATGACCCTACACTACACAAACACTACAACACAACCCTAAACCCTAAAACACTACCCCCAGCATGACCCTACACTACGCAAACACTACAACACAACCCTAAACCCTAAAACACTACCCCCAGCATGACCCTACACTACGCAAACACTACAACACTACCCTAAACCCTAAAACACTACCCCCAGCATGACCCTACACTACGCAAACACTACAACACTACCCAAAACCCTAAAACACTACCCCCAGCATGACCCTATACTACGCAAACACTACAACACTACCCTAAACCCTAAAACACTACCCCCAGCATGACCCTACACTACGCAAACACTACAACACTACCCAAAACCCTAAAACACTACACCCCAGCATGACCCTACACTACGCAAACTCTACAACACTACCCTAAACCCTAAAACACTACCCCCAGCATGACCCTACACTACGCAAACACTACAACACTACCCTAAACCCTAAAACACTACCCCCAGCATGACCCTACACTACGCAAACACTACAACACTACCCTAAACCCTAAAACACTACCCCCAGCATGACCCTACACTACGCAAACACTACAACACTACCCTAAACCCTAAAACACTACCCCCAGCATGACCCTACACTACGCAAACACTACAACACTACCCTAAACCCTAAAACACTACCCCCAGCATGACCCTACACTACGCAAACACTACAACACTACCCAAAACCCTAAAACACTACCCCCAGCATGACCCTACACTACGCAAACACTACAACACTACCCAAAACCCTAAAACACTACCCCCCAGCATGACCCTACACTACGCAAACACTACAACACTACCCAAAACCCTAAAACACTACCCCCAGCATGACCCTACACTACGCAAACACTACAACACTACCCAAAACCCTAAAACACTACCCCCAGCATGACCCTACACTACGCAAACACTACAACACTACCTAAAACACTACACCCCAGCATGACCCTACACTACGCAAACACTACAACACTACCCACAACCCTAAAACACTACACCCCAGCATGACCCTACACTACGCAAACACTACAACACTACCCAAAACCCTAAAACACTTCCCCCAGCATGACCCTACACTACGCAAACACTACAACACTACCCAAAACCCTAAAACACTACCCCCAGCATGACCCTACACTACGCAAACACTACAACACTACCCTAAACCCTAAAATACTACACCCCAGCATGACCCTACACTACGCAAACACTACAACACTACCCAAAACCCTAAAACACTACCCCCAGCATGACCCTACACTACGCAAACACTACAACACTATCCTAAACCCTAAAACACTACGCCCAGCATGACCCTACACTACGCAAACACTACAACACTACCCTAAACCCTAAAACACTAGCCCCAGCATGACCCTACACTACGCAAACACTACAACACAACCCTAAACCCTAAAACACTACCCCCAGCATGACCCTACACTACGCAAACACTACAACACTACCCTAAACCCTAAAACACTACCCCCAGCATGACCCTACACTACGCAAACACTACAACACAACCCTAAACCCTAAAACACTACCCCCAGCATGACCCTACACTAAACAACCACCACAACTCTACACTACACTAACACAACACTACACTACACAACACTACACTACATTACACAATCACTAACCCACGAAAAAATTAACACAAACCCACTTACCTCTCTCGTCATCGTGGTTTTCACAACGCAAATGCATTTACCATACATGCCTTTAAAACGTAATTCTTTGTAAAGGCATGCGCGATAAATGCACATGCGTTTTGAAAAAATGCGGGATAATGGTATGCGAGGTCAATGACCTTGCGGGATAATGGTATGCGGACTGAAAGTCTGCGGGATAAAAAATGCGGGAAAATGGCTGCAAACCATGATTAGCAGCAGACTTCCCTGGTGAGCACTAGCTTTACTACAGTGATCTAATGAGCAACTAGAGTGCTAACATTCAGAATTTATGGCAAATGTGTGACACATCTGAATGCCTTCTTGATAGAACCAAAGTAAACAAGCATGGAAAATGCAATAGATCTCACAATCGTTTAAGTTAAAGCCATTCTGTTTGTAATGAGGTGGCTTTTTAGCTTTGCTTTTATTAGTGTTTTTAAAACGTTCATGTAAATAACATGCATATGTATGCATATATGTATATGTATGCATGCATTTATATTTATATAGATATGCAGATTATATATGTTTATATATGTATATTACCTACTGGCGATAGCCAGTGGGTATATATAGTTAGGATTTTTTCTCTATGGGATTTCTGAAATTTCTATGTCTAATAACTTTGGCGTTTGTGGACGGAATTGGCTGAAATTGTCAGGAAAATGGCACATTTTGTTTCTGAGCAGAGCCTGAAAATTTGGGGGGGTTTCGTCAAGGGGGGCCGAGAAAAAAGGGGGTCCCAAAACGCGTTTTTCCCATTCATTTTTCCATAGGGCGGTTGGACTCACTTTTAGCTCGAACGGCTGAATAGATTTACATGAAACTTGGCAAAATTGTAGATATGGTTTGCCCGACGTGCCTTTGCTATGTCTCAATATATGTGCTCCAGCGGATTTTGAGAAATTAACGTTTAAAAAAATATATATATCTGTGACAGCGCTCCGGTTAGCGCCCCGGTTCGCGTACCTGACGCGTAACGGAACTTCGCGAAGCGAAGCTGATTGGCTCTCCGGTGTCTGTCAACATTCTAAACAGTCCGGAGCGGCCGCCATCTTGTCTCTCGGTACGATCGAGAGACAAGATGTAGTGAAAAACGAAGGGGGAAATGAAGGAAAGGGGGCAAGGTAGACCACTCCTGACCCCCTAGGATTGATGAGGGGGATATTAAAGTGCCCCGCGGGGCAAAAAATAAAAAATAATTTTTTTTTGCGATTTTACGCCGTAGAGGCGCGTCCCGGTACGCGAACCGGGCAGCTCACCGGGCAGCTCACCGGGCAGCTAACCGGGCAGCTAACCGGCAGCATAGCTGTCAACATTGTAAACAGTCCGGAGCGGCCGCCATCTTGTCTCTCGGTAGGTTCGAGGGGATATTAAAGTCCCCCGCGATTTTTCGCGGTAGAGGCGCTTCCCGGTACGCGAACCGGGCAGCTAACCGGCAGTGTAACGGGAGTCCGCCATCTTGTGTTTTTGGAGCGTCCGGTTCGCGTACCGGGTAGCGTCCCGGTAAGCGTAACAAGGGGAAAACCAAGAGAAAAAAATTAAGGGAATAGATTTCCAGCAAACTTGGCAAAATTGTAGGGACTGTTTGTTTGATGTGCCTTTGCAAGGCCTCAAGATATGTGCACGTGTGGATTTTGTCTAATTAAGGTTAAAAAAAATATATATATCTGTAAGCGTGTTCCGGCACGCTTACGTTACGGGTTTTGTTTGCGCTGCAGAGCCGATACGTCACGGTTACTATATATGGTCTCTAACCTATGGTTTTTTCAGTGAATATATATATATATTACCTACTGGCGGTCGCCAGTAGGTATATATAGTTAGGATTTTTTCCCTATGGGATTTTTGAAAATTCTATGTCTAATAACTTTTGCGTTTGTGGACGGAATTGGCTGAAATTTTCTGGAAAATGGAACATTTTGTTTCGGAGCAGCCCTTGAAAATTTGGGGGGGTTTCGTCAAGGGGGGGCCCAGAAAAAAGGGGGGTCCCAAAACGTGTTTTTAACATTGAGTTTTCCATAGGGCGGTTGGCCTCACTTTTAGGCCGAACGGCTGAATGGATTTGCATGAAACTTGGCAAAATTGTAGGGACTGGTAGCCCGATGTGCCTTTTGTAGGTCTCAATATATGTGCTCCAGTGGATTTTGAGAAATTAACGTTTAAAAAAAGATATATATCTGTAAGCGCGCTCCAGGCAGCGCTCCGGTCCGCGGACCTTAAGCGTACCGGAAATTCGCGTAGCGAAGCTGATTGGCTCTCCGGTGTCTGTCAACATTCTAAACAGTCCGGAGCGGCTGCCATCTTGTCTCTCGGTAGGATTGAGAGACAAGAGGAGGCCAAAACAAAGGGGGAAATAACCATAAGGGGGCATAGTAGATCCTCCCTGACCCCCTAGGTTTAATGTGGAGGCTTTAAAAAGGCCCCGCGGGGCAAAAAAAAAAAAAAAAAATTTTTGTTTTTTTGCGTGGGTAGCGCCCGGTCTGCGAACCGGGAAGCGTTCTAGGCAGCGTACTACAATGAAAAATGAATGATAGACTTTTCAAATGCTGTATGTTAATTGATTGTTGGTTTTGTTGATTATTTTTTATTTTCTTTATTTTTTAAGCATTTTTTTTATTGTGATTGTGTTTCATAATTTATTAAACTTTCTAACATTTCATTGTCAGAAATTTCATAATTATCATTGAATATACATTGTAGTCTCTGAGGGTGTAAAATGTCCTCATTTTCAAGGAGGTTATCTACTGCTTGTACACATTGCAGTAGTTCTTTGTCTAAAGTTTCATCGAAAAATTCAATATCATTTTCATCAATGATTTCTTGGCTGCTCTCTTGCAGGACAATTTGAAATTCAACTTTCTGTTCGCCTTCCATTTTGCCTGAAATTTAGATTAAAAAAATATATATTAGTAGAGATAGGGCACTGTTGGGATTAACTTTAGATAGGCAGTTTTTATCAGTGAATTTATCTTTGGGCAGTGTATAGTATCAGAGTGGAAGTAGGAATATAAAAAAGTGTATGTGATTTAACGTAAGTAAATTCATAATTATACAAGAGAAGCCTAACTCCATCCATAACTATAACAGAGAAGTCTATCTGAATCTATAACTACTACAGAGGGATAGTATATAACTATCAGAAAAAGTTTACCATATTAACTTATAGTGCACAATATACTTCAGTTTTAAAAATAAAAACTTACCTTTAGAAAGAAGTTGAAGGAATTAGTGAAAATCCTATTGAAATGTACACCAAGAAGTAGTAGTCAAAATGGCTGTGTTTTCTTCTCTTCCTTTATATATATTCAGGTATATAACCAATGAAATGTCAGGTAAAAAAAGTAGAAAATGAAAGTAACATATTAATTGGTTGTCAATTCCAACACTTCAGATGTGTTTTGTGAAGTAATTTACCTCACGGTATTTAGAGAGGTCTACAGGCTAAATGGCTAAATGGAATTCCAATCAAATTTGTGAAAATGGTAGGGATTGGTATGTAGTATGAGCTAATCTATATTTGGTGAAATTGTCTCCAGTGGCTTTTCTGTGAACTACTTTCCCACCTTTTTTGATGGTGCGCTTCCCAGGGAGCGACCCGGTACGCGAACCGTTGAGCGCCCCGGTTCGCGAACCTTAAGCGTTACGGGAGTCCATCATTTTGTGTTTCGGTCGAATTCAGATACAAAATGGAGGGCAAATAATGTTCAGAATGGGTAGAAGCGGGCACGGTAGACTTATCTTGACCCCCTAGGTTTTGTGAGGGTGGCTGAGGAGGCTTATATGTGCGAAAAAAAACCATTTTTTTTTTAAATTTCGCGAGGTTAGCTCCCGGTTCGCGTACCGGGTAGCGTCCCAGGGAGCGTACTTTGTTGAAAATTAGTGAAAAAAGTTAGAGGAAAAATAACAATTGTGAGTGATCAGATGTAGGGTAGCTCTGAGAAGAGCTTTTGGGTTTATGGTACATTTAGGTACTTATAAGTAGGTACCAATGCCCATTCTTAAATTCAGAGTGAAAATTCTGTTGCCCTCATCTGAGAAGTGAACTCCATCTCCTCTGTAGATATCTTGCATGTAGTAACGCAAGTTATTGTTGTACAGGGAGCCCATTCCATGGTCTCTCATGTAAGCTGAAACAGATTTGTTTACATGCTTCCTCGACTTCTCAATTTGTGGACAAAATTGGTTTGACCACCTCCATTTCTGTCTTTGGCATATATTTGAATATACCAAGGCAGTCTGAGGGAAAAGTGCCATTAATTGCTCAAAGGTGTCCTTTAAAAGCATTTCCAGACCTACACCAGTCAAAGTGCCCAAGTCATTACCTCCACAGTGCACAATTAACAGGTCAGGTTTGGGCAAATGCATAAAGGTTTTCACCAATGGTATCAATTGGTGACATTTTAATCCTCTGTGGCCAAACCACTTAATTTCCACATCTTGTAAATTGAGGTTAGGTAAATTCCTGTTTTCAGTGTACCTTTGAGCCCAGTGAATATAACTATGTCCAACAATCCAGACAGAAAACATGGTGAGAGAAGGTTCTCCTGCAGTCAGATGAAGTGTGGCAATGAAATGGCAGTTGAAAAAATGAGAGTTTAAAATGAAAAAAACTGTGGAGTTTCTGTGTTCATGAAGCAGTAACAGTGATTGGTGGATTTTGATTGCTGAAAACAGAAAGTTAGGGTGCACGGATGAGTTATTTGAAAGATGTATTTTGAATGGTCAATAAAAAATCATTAAATGAAAGAATGCACTGGATATGCAGGTGCACTGAGAGTTCAGAGTTCAATTGCAACATTGTTGTGTGAACTTGCAAACACCAGAAGTCTTCCAAGAGGTGGTTGCCATGCAGAAAAGGCAGAAAGGGCAGAGGGGGGAAGGGTTTTCATTTGAAAAAAAGTGAGGGAAGAGTTTTGATTGGGTGACATGAGAGATATGTGTGAAGAATTACAGCATTTCTGTGCTTTTGATAGCTGCAGACTCTGGAGTGCATACCTTTTGCTCTGCTGAAGACAAATTGGTGTGTTTCTGAGACTGTTTTCAAACTCAAAGTATTTGCTAAGGTGAGAAAATATTTCTTTAATTTAGATAGAGAATAGTGTGCTTTAAGGAGAAAATTATGAATTATGTGGCGCAAATTGCTTGTAAATATGCTCCCACCTGTGCATGGAAAATTTAGATTTTGAATGTTTGTGTTACATAGCCATGTTAAAAGTGATACAAACATGCTGCAAAGGCAATTAAAAAACGCTTTTATGTGTCTTAAGGACATTTTAAGTAATTTTCCCATGTGCAGTGTTTTGAAATTATGATTTGAAAATCGTTTTTGGGGAAAAGGAATTGTTTTTAAATTTATGACAAGGACATAATGGTGTATGCTTCTTTATAAGGCAATTGACTGTCCCTGATGTTATTTTTCCCATTTTAATGTAAGACCTTTCTCTGTGGCGCAAATTGCTTGTAAATATGCTCCCACCTGTGCATGGCAAATTTAGATTTTAAATGTTTGTGTTACATAGCCATGTTAAAAGTGACCCAACCATGCTGGAAAGGCAATAAAAAAACACTTTCATGTGTCTTAAGGACATTTTAAGTAATTTTCCTGTGGGCAGTGTTTTCAAATTATGAATTGAAAATCGTTTTTGAGGTAAAGGAATGTTGTTAAAATTTATGTGCGCCATATGCCCCCAAATTTATTTTTCAGGGGTGCAGCAGGGTGTTATTGAGACACCCCTGCACCTTTGGAAAAATTCCTAATTTGCGATGAGCTAATTGCTAATCGCAAATTGCACCTTCTTTCATATGGGCATCCTGGCGCATGGAAATGAATGGGTAATTTGCAATTAGCAATTTGCTCATCGCAAATTTGGAATGGTAAAGAATCGCTATTTATTCCTTAAAATTCGCTATTTTGGAAATGCAAAATAGTTATATGATACATATGGCGGTTGATGTCTAACAAGATAAGAAGCTTAGGGATACATTTATGATGACTGGCGCAATGAAGTGGACATCACTTACTTCATTGGTAGAGCTTTACATGTATTATGTCCTCTGTATTCTTCATCAAGCGTAACTTTAATCTGCAATCCTGAGTAGGCCTCACCTTAAACAAACCTCTGGATAGGCCACATCTTATCGTCATCCTGAATTAATCATTTAAAATGCTAGGGACAGATTTATGATAGGTGTATGCCTTTTTTGCGCCACTTACAAAACACTGTCCATGGGGAAATGACTTAAAATGTCCTTAAGACACATGAATGTGTTTTTTTAAAGCGTTTGCAATTTTTTTGGGTCACTTTTAACATGGCTATGTGACTCAAACAGTCAAAATCTAAATTCACCATGCACAGGTGGGAGCATATTTACAAGGAATGTGCTCCATGGGGAAAGGTCTTATAATGTAATATGGGAAAAATGACATCAGAGACACTGAAATGCCTTATAGAGAAGCATACACCATTATGTCCTTGTCATAAATTTGCAAACCATTACTTTTCCCCAAAAACGATTTTCAAATCATAATTTGAAAACACTGCACATGTGGAAATGACTTAAAATGTCCTTAATTCAAAATTTGCTATTCCTTATTTTGCGATTGCACTGAAGGATTTGCAAATTTTGCGATTCCTTAAATGCAATGTATCAAACAAAAAATATGTAAAAAAATGACATTAAGGATTTGGAAACTACCACCAACTTCTAGTTGGTGGTAATTTGTGAATTCTTTTCAAAAAGCTTTTTTTCCAAAAAACAAAAGGTGCCATATGACGCCCATACATGCCCTTAGGGCATGTATGTGCGCCATATGCCCCCAAATTTCTTTTTCAGGGGGTGCAGCAGGGTGTTCTTGAGACACCCCTGCACCCTTGGAAAAATTCCTATTTTGTGATGAGCTAATTGCTAATCGCAAATTGCACCTTCATTCCTATGAGCCTCCTAGCCCATGGAAATGAATGGGTAATTTGCAATTAGCAAATTGCTCATTGCAAATTAGGAATGGTAAAGAATTGCTATTTATTCCTTAAAATTCGCTATTTAGGAAATGCAAAATAGTTTGATGGTACATATGGTGGTTCATCTGTAACAAGATAAGAAGCTTAGGGATACATTTATGATGACTGGCGAAATAAAGTGCAAATCACTTACTTCATTGGTAGGCCTTTACATGTATTATCTCCTCTGTATTCTTCATCAAGCGTAACTTTAATCTGCAATCCTGAGTAGGCCTCACCTTAAACAAACCTTTGGGTAGGCCACACCTTATCGTCATCCTGGATTAATCATTTAAAATGCTAGGGACAGATTTATGATAGGTGTATGCCTCTTTTGCGCCACTGTGCGTCACTTTTATGATGCAGCGGCAAAAGATTTGCTATGAGGCGACAAAATTACAAATTGATGCATTTAGGCAGATATGTCATGGTGTAAAAAAAACGTACCACATGAAACCAATGCAGCAGTGATGCAAAAGATGCACCATGTTGCAAGACAGGCCTCACTTGGGGCCATATGTATCAAGCTAATTAGCATTCGCAAAGATCAAAATTCTGCGAATTTCGGCCTTTGCGAATGTTAATTAGACAAATGGTATGTATCAAACAAGTTTGATGCAAAATAAGGAGTAGCAAAATTTGCTATTCCTTATTTTGCGATTGCACTGAAGGATTTGCAAATTTTGCGATTACTTAAATGCAATGTATCAAACAAAAAATATGTAAAAAATGACATTAAGGATTTGGAAACTATTGTGGTAAATTGGTGGTAATTTGTGAATTCTTTTCAAAAAGCTTTTTTTCAAAAAAACAAAAGGTCCCATATGACGCCAACACATGCCCTTAGGGCATGTATGTGTGCCATATGCCCCCAAATTTCTTTTTCAGGGGTGCAGCAGGGTGTTCTTGAGACACCCCTGCACCCTTGGAAAAATTCCTAATTTGTGATGAGCAAATTGCTAATCGCAAATTAAACCTTCATTCCTATGAGGCTCCTAGCCCATGGAAATGAATGGGTAACTTGCAATTAGCAATTTGCTCATTGCAAATTAGGAATAGTAAAGAATTGCTATTTATTCCTTAAAATTCGCTATTTAGGAAATGCAAAATAGTTTGATGGTACATATGGCGGTTCATCTGTAACAAGATAAGAAGCTTAGGGATAGATTTATGATGACTGGTGCATCACCAGGGATGTGTCAGTCATCCTGCGCCGCTGTTCCGCCATCCATGGTGTGCTGCATTTACAATGCGGGGCATCATGGGGCAAAAATGGCACAGATGCGTGATGTATCTGTGCTGTAAAGGTAGTGATTGCTGGAGTTGTATCGCAAGTGCGATGCAGCTCAAGCAAGGCTCAGGGGTGCCCCATCTCCACAATGTTGCGTCAAGACCTATGCCTGCTTAAAGCAGGCGCAGGGTTTTGACGCAGCTTTCTCCTATCTGATTGTAAATACGGCACACCATGGGTGGCAGAGCAGCGGTGCACGTTAACTGGTGCATGCCTGGGGATGTGCCATTTAACATAAATCTGCCCCTTTACATTTAAGTATGTGCAGGACACACAGAGTCGGTGAGGCTTATCCAAGGTTAAGAAGAGATGAGTCCTGTTCACTGAAAAATTAGACATAGTCTTCACCTGATCAGCATTGCTGGACATGGCTAAATCATAGCTGCAAAATATTACTCTTGTTAAACAATTTTACTATTATAATCTCTGAGATTTGTCTCTTACTCTGCAACATCTCATTGTTGTTATCTTTCTTTAAAGATAAAGACAACATCAACATGAGCGACAATCTGCAATCAGTTGATTTTGACCTCATCATTGAACTTGTAATTGAAACATCAGTGGATGTTGATCCATTGGATGATTTAAATCCTGAGGATGAAGAAGAGCGTGATGAGGATGCAGATTTGTCCGAATTATATGACATAGGGTGGGAAGCTGACCTGCTTGAGCCTATGGAAATATAAACATTTATTTTTAAAATGTATAATTAATAAAAAGTAAAAATGTAAACCGTTTAATTTAAAAATAAAGACACCTTCAAAAACAGGTTATGTGTAGTGTCTTCAATAAAATATTAAAATATGCTCATAAAATTAGATCAGATTCACATATAAAATAGCACAGGTAACATAAATATAAATGTCATTTCTTTTCTGCTATTTCTGTATTGTAAATTTGCCAAGGACTAAAAAATCTTCTATTTAAAATGTCAAGTAGTGTGTTAAGTTTTTGATCACTGTTATTGATTTACTGTTTGGTAATAATGGTTAATAACATTTTTTATTATATTTTACCACAGATTCAACTGCAGATCATTTCAAGATTTCACCATGCCAACAATAGAAAGACAGAGAAAGGCTGCAAAACGTCAAAGACAGCAGGTGAAACAAAATAGGCAGCAGTCCTCTAACAAAAAGATTTGTCAAGTCACGAAGAAAGCACCGGGTAAGAGCACAAAATATTTCATAAGAAATATGTGTAGTAAAAAAAATATTACTACAGAAAATGTTTCAGTCCATAAAAAGAGAAGCAAATCAAATGGAAAGGAAAGGCCAATCAAAAATGTTACTGCTAGAGCAAGAGATAACTCTGTGCATGATAGTAGAAGGAAACAACAGTTTAGGGACATTCGTAAACGAATGTTCCGCAACAGGATAATTGGCAATTTGTTAAAAAATATTAAGAAAGGTCAACAGAAACTGGTTTTTTATAAGAGAAAAAAAAAGTTGAGAAAGTTATTGATCAGGCATTTGAAATTAAACGTAAGTTATTTATTTTGATAATCAATAGAATTAGGAAGCTAAACAAGGCAATTTATGATTTCAAAAGAAATAGTAGATGGAAGAGAATAGTTAATCGTAGTAATTTTTGTGAAGTTTTTTCTGGAGAATGGATGCATAGTTCAAGCTGTGAGGCATTTTTTAATGAGGAGAGTTATTTCCAGGATAATGATTTGGTGCATGCAGTTGACACCAGTGGTCGTGCTTATGAAGTGAAAGATGGTTGTCCAGTTGAAAAAGAAAAACTTGTGACAACAGAGACAGAAGAGGTGTTAGGTAATGAGGTTTTAGGAAGACGTGCTAAGGGTCCTGTGTACACCTGGAAGTGTAGTAGTATTTGTAGTGTGCGACAGGATTCCATCAATTTGCTTTGTGATTTTGTACGGTCATTTAATAAGAAAAGTTTGAAGCAGAAAATAAGGTTGTTGCAAGAATTAGATCCTTGCAGAGTGAGAGAAGTGACAGGTTTGCATGGTCATTCACTGGCTTGTCTTTCCAGGAGAGTATGCCAGAGTGTTTTTCATCATTTCAGGATGCTAGCAGTGCATCATAATAAAGTGAGGAAATTAGTTAGAATGTTGTATTATGCTAAGAGTCCAGCAATTATGCTTAAACAATTATGCGCTGCTCTTTTGCATGGTTCTGAAATAGATGTGAAGAACATATGTGAAGAAATTGAGTTTTGTTACTTTGGAAGTAAAGAGGAGAATGTTGAAATTGACCCAGAAGAAGAGGGTAATGTGGAAGATAGTGTACAGGTTTCCAGTACAGATAATTTCCAGAGGGAAATTGCGACGTTTCAGGTGAAATCAAGTGAGAGGCCTAATTTCACTTGTTCGTGTTGTCGACGCACTTATTATAAGAATCAGACTAAGTTAGTGGATTTATATGCAAAAAGTGAAAGGGAAAATAATAGTGAATGGAAGGATTTTGCAACATACTTGATGGTAGAAAATTGTTTTGATTTGGGATTCGATCAACGTGTGTGTACTTATTGTTGTTGCAAATTAAATCAAAACCAGATGCCTGCTAGAGCAGTTCATAATAATCTGGAATTGGTTGAGATTCCTTCTGAATTGAAGGATTTAAATACTTATGAATCTATTTTGATTCAAAGTATCCATCCCTTTCAGGCTATTGTAAGAATGGAGCCAAAGACAGGGAAATTGCCTCCATCAGATTTACAGAGAGGATTAAAGGGAAGAGTTGTTTATTTGCCTCTAGATTTCAAGAAAAACATTAACACAATTGGAGTAGAAAAAGTGGAAGAGGAACCTCTGGTTATCTTAGTTAATGGGGTTCCGACAAAGAATAAGAAAATATGGCAAGATTTAGTAGATGTTAGGAAAGTTAAAAAGGCAACATTGTATTTGAAAAAAAATAATAAATACTATAAGAATGTATATGTTGCAGAAGAGGAAGTAAGTGAGGAAGAGGATAGCGATTTGTGTGCTGGTCAAATTGAGAAAGTAGAACCCTCTACTAGTGAAGAAATATATGAACATTATAGTGTTCAACCTTTGCATTCCAAGGAAGTCATGGGGAATGCTATTGAGTTGTTTCAAATGAAACAAGCCAAAGGGAGTCCCATTAGTGTTTGGGAGGAAAGTTTGGAAGCTCGGTGTTTCCCACAGCTTTTTCCAACAGGTCAGGGAGGAAGATATGATGAGCGACCTCATCAAATTCCTGCTTCTGAATACCGGACTTTGCGATTGTATGCAGGAGATGCTAGGTTTCGACAATGCATTCCCTATTTGTTTCATCTCCTGTTTGAAAGCGATCTGTCTGGACTGTCATATGCAGTGAACCACATCTTGAAAAGTGGTATACACATGCAAAACATCTCGGCAAGTGACTTTATGGATAAAGTCAATGTCCAAGACAGTATTTTGGATTCTCACCTGATTAATCTCATGGCGTGTCAGCGTGGTACTAATGAGTACTGGTACCGTCGTCATGGTGATTTAAAATGTATGCTGAGGAACTTAGGTACTCCCACATGGTTCCTCACTCTGAGCTGTGCCGAGTATGGCTGGGAAGACTTACTTGAATTTCTACGAGAGGCAAATGCTAACGTAGATAACATCGAATTCAAGACACCCGGAGAACTGTGCTCTTTGGATCCAGTCAATGTATGTAGGTACTTCAATCATAGATTTGAAGCTATGATGTCTTTCATCATGAATAAGAAGAATCCACCTCTTGGAGAGGTGTTGGATTTCTTCTGGAGAAAGGAGTACCAAGCAAGAGGTGCTCCTCATATACATATGTTGCTGTGGATCAAGGATGCACCTAAATTTGGAACGGATCCAGAAGACTCAGTGATGAGTTTCATCCAACAGTATTCTACGTGTGCTGTTCCAAACGCAAAGGAGAAGAAAAGCCTAAGAGAAAAAGTTCTGCGTTTCCAAAGCCATCGATGTGGAAAGTACTGCCGTCGTAAATTCCGAAACAAGGACAAGTTCTACACCAAATGTCGTTTCGGCTTTCCACGACCGGTGATTTCTAAAGGAAGAGTAAACAGTTTGATGTCTTCGCTGCGACATAATGTCATGAAGAAATCACCTAAAAACACATACAATTTGAAGAGGAACGAAGAGTCCAAGTACATCAACGACTACAACCCGGTGATTTTGTCCATGTGGAATGCTAACATGGATATACAGTTTGTGGCTGATAACTGTATGGCTGTGGCTCGGTATGTGACGTCTTACATCACCAAAAAAGAGAAGACAGAATTGAAGGATATGTGGGAGGACATTTCCCATGAAAAGAGCCTCAGCAAGAAGTTGTACAGTTTCAGTCTGAAGATGTTGTCGCATCGAGAAATTGGAGCTTACGAATGCTCTGACCGGTTGTCTTCAGCAAGTCTCTATGCCAAGTCCAGGAGTATCGTTTGGGCGAGTCTTGGTCTTGCTGCAACGCGTAATCGAGTTCTGAAACCTGTGCGGGAAATTGAGTATTTGGCGGAAAAGGAGCCAAACAGTACCGACATTTTGAAGACCAACATGTTGGATACATATTATCCAAATAGAAGCAGTCACCTCGACAATGTTTGTCTGTATGAGGTTCTTCAAAATTACATATTCAAGAGGAACATCAAAGAAGATACTGAGAAAGGAGTGTATGCTGTAATAGGAAGTGAGGGATGTCTGGTCAAGCAAAGAAAATGCCACTTGGTAAACCATCGAAAATTGAGTGGCGAATCTCCTGAAAAAAAGGAGTTTTTCTATTTAGCACTTTTGCAACTTTTCAAGCCTTGGCGTGCAGAAGAGGAACTGCTTGGAGATTTCCTCTGTTACGAAGACTCTTTCAATGCCGCCAAGGAGACTATAGAATGTCCTGCTTTTCCCAAATATGTAGAAATGTTGAATGCGGAAATTGAGCAGGAAGCAACGATTGCAGCCGAGATTGCCAGAGACAGTTCTCAGGACAGTCAGAGTTCTGCTTCATTGAGTCAGGATCCACTAGGAGGACCTGTTATCGAAAATGAAGCTGCCACTGCCATGAATGAAGTGGAAAGAGCCATGGCACATGCTCAGGAGGATGCGGTTAACTTAGAAGAGTTGGAAAGACAACTCAACGTTGAGCAGAGGAAAATATATGACGAAGTTACCATGCAAATTGATCATGGATTAAGTCATGACAAGAAAGAGTGCTCATGTACGTCGTTGAAGCCTGTCCGACTGTACGTGAGTGGAGAAGCGGGAACTGGAAAAAGTTTCCTCATTAAAGCAATTTCATGCTATTTGCAGGAAAGGACAGAGTCATCGCTGTCTTGTGTTGTCACCGCTCCAACTGGACTGGCAGCACATAACATTAAAGGGATTACTTTACATCGTTTACTGATGCTGCCAGTGGAGCATGACAACAAATTACAATATCACAAGCTATCTGGAGATGCTTGTTTTGAAGTTTCAAGAATCTTGAGGAAAATGAAACTTCTTATCATTGACGAAGTAAGCATGGTTTCCAATGTCATGCTTGCCTTTGTGCATTTGAGAATGCAAGAAGTTCTCAAAACAGAGTATGATGTGTTATTTGGTGGCAAACACATCATTGTTTTCGGAGATCTTCTGCAGCTGACACCAGTGAAAGGGCAACCTGTGTTCAAAATGCTCACGCATGAAGATACCAGGAAGTGCCTAGGCAGCATTGGCAACGTCAATATATGGTTAAACTTCAATTATGCTGAACTGCATGAAAATATGCGTCAGGCGAAGGATGAAGTTTACAAGACTATTCTACAAGATGTTAGAATTGGAAAAGTGACCGAGCATGGGAAAGAAGCTTTACATGCACGATTACTATCAAATTTATATCCAGAACAAGATGTTGTGCCTGAGAATATTTTTCAGAAAATTACTGATAAGAAATCTGGAATATGTTTGATGCCAACTCTTGCAGAATGTGCCAAATTCAACAACAAAATGTTGCATTTAGAAAAGCAAGAGATTGTGAAACTGGAAGCTATTGACAGAGTAGAGCATATGGGATCAACAATTATTTTGTCTGAGAATCTGAAAACAAAATTGGATTCATTAGAGAAGAGTATATCTAAAACTGCAGGTTTTGAAAAGACTCTGAATGTGTGCTTGAACTGCCGTATAATTTTAAGAAGGAATTTACATGTTGAAAGAGGTCTGGTAAATGGATCAATGGGTAATGTAGTTGATTTTGTAAAATACAGAAATAGAGATGGAATTGAATTTTTAAAAATTAAATTTGATGGCATTGAGGAAGTACAGCTAATTGGTCGTTGCTCTGCTAGATTTTTGCTTGTAAAAGACTTATATGTTCGCCGTAAGCAGTTTCCTGTTTGCTTGGCATATGCGGTGACAATCCATAAATCGCAAGGTTTAAGTGTAGACTGTGCATTGGTGAATATTGGCAGTTCTGTGTTCAAGGAGGGTATGGCATATGTGGCATTGTCACGAGTTAGAACTTTATCGGGATTGTACTTGATTGAGTGTGATGTCACAAACATTTGTGCGGATCTAGATTGTGTTAAGGAATACAATAGGTTAAGAAGAGAGTATGCGCCACATTTGCCTCAGTATCCTTTGTTTGAGAAACGTGTGGTAGGCCGGAAACGAAGAAATGTGACCAATACTGGGGAGGTTGTAGCAAAAAGACGAAAAGTCGATGAACCTAAAATTACAAGCAGAAACAAAAAGGATTCTGTTGAAGATGTTGTTGGTTTTCAATTTGAAAACAGTTCTGGTGTCAACTGCTATGCTAATGTAGTGGTTAATGTTTTGTTTTCTCTAGAAAATGTAAAAGAAGAGATTGTGGTCAATTCTGATCAAAGATTTTGCAGTTTGTTCATTCTGTGTTAGAGAAATGTAGCACTGATAGAAGAAACATAGAAAGTGTGTCTGAAATTCGAAATCTGTTAGACAGATGTTCAGGCCAAACACAATTCTCTCAAAATATTCAGCAAGATTGTCAGGAGTTTTTAATGTATATGATTGATGTATTGCATGCTGAAGGTGTAGATGTAGATCAGCTGTTTGGGCTTTCTTATCAATGGCAGCATGACTGCGAGAACTGTATGGTATCAAGTACTACTAGTGTAGACTCAGAAAGATTTATATATTTAACTTTGCCAGACAGTAAATCAGTCTCCTTTAATAAGCTAGTAAAAGCAGCTGATCACAACATGGAGTGTAGCCAATGTAAATCTGAAATGATGTCCACATTATTTATACGAACATATGGCCAGTATGTCATTTTAATGTTCCAACGATGTAGGCCTGATGGAACAAAATTGACAACTTTAATTAAAAATTTTGTAGCTTCGCAGTTGTCAATATCAGGAAGGACTTTTGTAACTGCAGCAATTATATATCATGACGGCCCTTCAATAACATCAGGACATTACACAGCTTATTTAAAGTCTAGAAATGGCTGGTCATTCTGCAACGATTCTGTTTTAATTTTCAAAAAAAAATTGCCGTATGACCTTAAAAACTCTTACCTGGTGTTTTTAAAACCAAACTTTTAGGGAAATAATCTTGGGATGTGCTCTGTGGAATTTCAAGAAGTTCTAATGGCTCCTACACAATTTGGCCTTGAGGATAAGTGTAGTTCAGAGACATAACTTCTAACCATAAGACTGGACGTCATGGGGTAATAAGTGCACTTTGAATGAGTTCAGAAAAACTATTTCTTTTTATAAGCTAATTGAAGCAGCCAATCAAAACATAGAGTAGAGGGAATGTAAGTCTGCAACGCTGTCTACTGTTTTACATTGCTTTGTGATTGAAAGTGATGTAGAGAATTAAATAATTGTAGTAGTCATAGAGTTAGTGTAAGTCTGCTTCATAGTAAGCAGTATCAGTGTCATAGGAAATGTAGAACATGACTGAGCAAGAAGGGGAAGATATTACTATTCCAGGATTGTGAAAATGATCTTCAACATTTTATTTCTGAAAGTTGCGGAAATGCCAAATGACGGGATTGGCTTACAAGAAATCCAAGAGTTATAAATGGGTCTGACAAGATTTGGCCTTGTGGAAACTTGTGGTAGAGAGCAAGAAGTCATTTATTGCATGTAACATGTTTTTAAAAACGATGGAGATTTTCTTTCAGAAAGTGGCGGGCTGAAAGTAATAACAGCACAAAAGAGTGTAAGCTGTTCATAGGACATCCTTTGACGTCATGGAAAGTAAGTTAACTTTAAGGAGTTCTGAATTCTGATTTCTTATGTTGTATGGGTTTTTTAAACACAATCATTTTGATTGTGTTTTTTTTCCCCGCTGTTATATGATGAATACCTTCAAGTCACTGTTTTTAGTGAATTTTGATACATTCTGAGAACAGCAAAAATAAACCATTTAACATGTATAATTAATTCTGTACTGTTTGCATTTATGATGTATATGTAGAACTGTGTAGGAGGCATGGAGAAGGTGAGGCTTCTGTAAGTGTCAAAGTTGTTGCATGCAGTGCTGCACTTCTGCGTATTCTTTCATATGCTAGACTACATCTGCACAATGAGATACCTAAGCAAAGGAAACACAAGTGATGTGATTGTGAAATGAGCAGAATAAATTGCACGTATTTCAATTACATCACCTGTGTTTCCTATCATTACGAATCACATTGTGCAGATCAAGTTTAGGTCTGTCCAGGGAAACATAGGAGGTTTGGACTTTGTTCAAGAGTGCAGTGGACATGACTCACTTCATTGGTAGACCTTCACATGTATTATGTCCTCTATTCTCTTCAACAACTCGAAATTTCATCTGCAACCCTGAGTAGGCCTCACCTCAAACAAACCTCTGGATAGGACACATCTTATTGGCATCCTGAAGCAATTATTTAAAATTTTAGTGTCTTGCGACACTTTTCTGAGACAACAGCAATGCAAAAGATGCACCATGTTTTAAGATAGGCCTCACTTCATCTGCATCAAGATACTGTTAGTTTAAAATGTATATCTTTAGGACTGTGTAGGGGGCCTGGAGAAGCAGAAGCTTCTGTAAGTGTCAAAGTTGTTGAAAAACTGTTTGTCCTTCAATCTTTTCCCTTGTCTCTTGTAATTATTAAATACATGTTTTAATATTTTTGAAATGTTTGTTCTCTCTTTCACAGATTGAAAGTATAAAAACAAAAAGTGAGTAATTTAACGACAATTATAAGGTAAATGCTTTGTACTCTTTTGGTTACATTTCTATCACATTCACCTACTATTAGTTCCACTGCTTCATTTCTTTAACCCTCAGTTTCCTGCCTTTGCTACTTCCCTCATTCCTTTCTCTATTTTCTACTTACTCAACTCCTTCCACTCTTTTTCTCAGTCCCTCTCTTCTCATAGTTCCTCACTCTTGTTCACTCACTCCGTCTCTATTACTCTTAGTGTCTTTGACTGATCACTCTATCACTACTTGTTCATAATGCTTTCTCTGTGTAGTTGAAGCACACTAAGGGGCATATTATGAACACAGCCAATAAAATTATTGCTCTTTTTATTGGCAGAAAACTGGTGCAAAAGTGGTTTTAGCGGCAGTTTTCTGCCGCAAAAGCAGCTTTAGCGACACATTTCTGCCAATAAAAGCTGCAAAACTTTTATTGCCTATGTTGATGATATGGCTCTATGTTACTTACATTTCTTTGCTGTTTCAATTAATCTTTTTCTGTTATTTTTTGTTTTCTGTTTTCTATTTTTTCTCTCTGTTATTCCTCATGTTTTAATCTTATTTTGAACATTCACTCACATTCTCCAAGAAACTCTTCTTTGTTAATGTTATACTCTCTTTTTTTTTCTTTCACTTCGTTATCTATTTTGTTTTTCACAATTATACCCTCTTCCGTCTTTTCTTCGGTAAATAGATCTATTAAACAGTATCTCTTCTTTACTCCCTATAGCTGTCTTTCTTTTAACATCACTCTCTGTTTACTTTCCTTATACTTACTCTTTTTTAAAAAAAATTTGGTTAGCTCCCGGTCCGCGTACGGGAAGCTAACCCGGGAGCGAACCAAAAGAAATAGAGCTTGCCAGAGTGCTAAACATTCTAGCAATTTTTTTTGAAAGGGAAGGTAGTTCTGAAAAGAACTTTTTTTAAAATATTTTTGTTGTTTTATATTTTTTTTTATTTTTTGAACATTTTTTGTTTTTTTTGTATTTTTTGAACGATTTTATATTTTTTTGGGTTTTTTTGGGGGGGGGGAAACAACAAAAAACAGGCGTTGAAAAGGGCTCAACAGGAGCAAAAAAAAAATTACTGGGGGCGGTTAGGGCAATCATGGTGTTCATACGCCAGGTTGAGTGCTTTGATGCTCATGTTGCCACACGCTAACAACTCACGACAGTGCATACAAGAGTGTATCATGTGGCCAAAATTTTCTTGTATATTTGGCACAGTTTCCCGTGCCTCTACTGGTGTTAATGAAATTGGTAATCTTGGTCTGGCCACAGGAGTTGGTCTTGGATTGTCCTGCATATCCCTTATTTCCGCCCGGCTGTAATTGAGCGGATGCTTCCTTGTCATGTGCCTGTGCATTGTGTGATTTCCGTAACTATATTTCTTGTCCGTCCCTCTGGATAATTGTTCTTTGCATATGAGGCAGGTGACATACCTCGCATTGACTTTTTTTTGGCCACGAGGGATCGAATAAAACTGCCAGATGAAACTGGCTTTCTTTCTGGAAACCCGGGGCACCTCTTCTAAGAACTGGGGTTCTTCTCCCTCCTCATCCATTTCTTCCTCTTCCTCCTCAGTGTTGGTCATGACCTGGGGAGGTGGTCCTCTCTTCCCATGAGGAGGTGGTGGTGGTGGTGGGGGTCCACCAGCTGAAGCTACCAATGAAGCCATTTCTCATATAGTAGTAAAGGTCTTCCTCTCACAATGATGAAAGTCAGAGTGAGGAAAGAAGGAGGGGTTTTCATCATTTGGGAAAAACAATACTTCTCAACCAATGAAAAGTGTTATTTTTAGGTCACCTGACCTAGCCTTACATCATTATGAAACCAAAAGTGAAATGAACCAATGAAAAGTTTTATTAACAAGTCACATGACCTCTCACGCTCATGTTACGCGCTCCGGTCCGCGCCCCGGATAGCTTCCGGGTCGCTGCGCTTCGCGCCTCGGTCCGCGCCCCGGGACACTTCCGGGTGCGCTAACGCGGTACGTCACAAGACGCATTACGCGGCAACGCGATACGTCGCGCTTTCGCGACGCGCCGCGGATCGCTTCCGGGGAGCTGCGTTTCGCGCCTCGGTCCGCGCCCCGGGGCACTTCCGGGTGCGCTAACGCAGTACGTCATAAGACGCATTACGCGGCAACGCGATACCGTCACTATGTTGATTTCTTACCGGTTCGCGGACCGGGTCGCGGCATCAAATTGAGCTAACGGGAAGCTTCCCGGTTCGCGGACCGGGAGCGAAACAAAAAAAATATTTAAAAAAAATTATTAATAAACATATAAAATATATTTTTGGATTTAAAGAAGAATACATTTTACAGCTATAGATATTAGCTTTTAAAAAACCAATGAAATTCACTGAAAAAACCATAGGTTATAGACCATATATAGTTAGGAATTAGCATTTACAAAACCTTGAAAATTCACTGAAAAAACCATAGGTTATACACCATATATAGTTAGGAATTAGCATTTAAAAAACCTTATTTTACTCACACAAAACCATTGAAATTCCATATATAGTTAGTTGTACTAACTATATATCGCGCACCCGCAATCCACTGCTGATCATGTCACATATTACATCATTCATGACATGGTCAGTGACATCACTGATGACATCACTGATGACATCTCAAATGACATCACTGATGACATCACTGATGACATCTCAAATGACATCACTGATGACATCACTGATGACATCTCAAATGACATCACTGATGACATCACTGATGACATCTCAAATGACATCACTGATGACATCACTGATGACATCTCAAATGACATCATTGATGACATCACTAATGACATCACTGATGACATCACTGATAACATCTCAAATGACATCTCAAATGACATCACTGATGACATCTCATTTGACATTACTGATCACATCACTGATGACATCATTCATGTGATAATACGATGAACCTCTTCAGACTCTAATATAACCTTAGATACACTCAGTGTAAACACAGACTCGCAGATTGTCACTCATCCATGAAGTTACACACACACCTAGTCAGTCATGCAAACAATCAATCACACCTCCATTTCCTTAACTATACAGTTAAACACACCTTACTTATTCAAACATATACTAAAACATATTTACTCACTTATACAATCCTGGATACAAGTTCACAATGATCCATACAGCCACTCACACATTCACTGGCTCTTATGCACAGTTATTTATATATGTCAACTCTCACATGTACTGTATTTTACATATGTACTTACTTTGACATGTAGCACTGAGATATCTATTCACTCACCAATACAGTCATGCACACAGTCAACCACCCATACAGCTGTTTCCACATGCACTTTTGAACCCATACATCTATGCAGAGAGTCATACACCTCCCAGCCACCCATACACACTCTCAGTCTCCCATACAAATACTTGGGCAACCAATCAATAACCCATATAGTTAATCATATAGCTACTGATCAACACATGCAGCAGTTTACAGAACAACAGACATAATGATGCACAAATTAAGACAGTTTAGTCACTAACCCATGCACTCAGTGAGACACATTTAATCACTCACTCATACAGTCAGTCATGCACCTACTAAATCCTTTGTTCAGACACTTCTACATCCACTCATTCTTCAATATGTAAGACATATTTTAACTTTACAGAAACATACAGTCACTGGATGTTGTCATCAGTGATGTCATCAGTGATGTCATTTGAGATGTCATCAGTGATGTCATCAGTGATGTCACTGACCATGTCATGAATGATGTAATATGTGACATGATCAGCAGTGGATTGCGGGTGCGCGATATATAGTTAGTACAACTAACTATATATGGAATTTCAATGGTTTTGTGTGAGTAAAATAAGGTTTTTTAAATGCTAATTCCTAACTATATATGGTGTATAACCTATGGTTTTTTCAGTGAATTTTCAAGGTTTTGTAAATGCTAATTCCTAACTATATATGGTCTATAACCTATGGTTTTTTCAGTGAATATATATATATATCCAAGAAGTAAACGCTTCTTCCGGAGCGCAGGGACCCGTGAAAGTTGGCGCAAATCCCGGCGAAGCAGTCCGGTAAATTTAATCCATCTACCAAACAATTAGTTCATGATGCGCTATCAGGGAGGAAAGACAGAAGGACCCAAATTGAAATTTTGCAGTTTATTTACACAACGCGTTTCAGCTCAACAGCCTTGTTCACTTGTAACCAAACACACCAAGAGCCGGCATTGATAAAGTTTTTTTGGTCTCTACAAACAGCATAAACATAGAAAGAGGACAAGAAAATAATACGAATCGCAGACATGTTGGAATGGCCAATGTACATAGAGGTAAATTATAAAGTATAAAGATCTACACATGTGTATTTTTTGCCATTCTAACTTCATTCTATCTGAATCAAAGAAAGAAATGCATCTCAGAATTTAACGAAGCCAACGGCAGGAAAATGAGCAATTCTGGAAAGTGTCATAATATTGATATTGCACTTGTACCATTATTTGCAAGTGCATGTTTCTTCCGAAATATATATATACATATCCAAAGATAGCTCAAAATAATTACATAATGCAATATCCACGTTTATACTATTAGTTGCAAATGCACTCATTTGTATAGCTGCTGACATCGTCTGTTAGGTACTCATAATTAAATAAGTTAGTCCGATATATATCGTTGAAATAATTTAGGATGCATGTCAATCCGGAATAGTTTCCAAAGTCCATCATAGTAGGACACATTACCTTTCACCCGGCATAACCATAAAGTGACAAAATGGTGATCAAGTGATACGGAGTGCAAAGGGTAGGTACGCCCGTGAAGAAAATCTTGGTGAAGGGGCCCCTTCCTTTCCTCCTGTAGACATTAAAACACAAAACAATTGGTTAGTTTAAAATCTAGTACATTATTTCTCATATGTTACAGAAGAAGAAACACATACTAGTAAATGGTGTTATAAATTCCTAGTACGTATTTTAAAACCAGGGTGATAGACAAATAGCACATTAAGAAATTGAGAGATTCGGGAATCATTCTCTCAGGTGACTAGCTAGTTCCTCATCCATATTAAGACCTCCCGGAAATCTAGTCTGGAACTCTATAATGTACCTAGATTCTCTCTGTCTGAGGCTGAGTAATCTATCTCCGCCTCTGGGATGTCTAGGGACATGTTCCAGAATTAAAAAATTCATGTCAGCAATATTTGAAAAATGATGTTGCTCAAAATGGCGTGCCACAGGATACTTGGGGTCATGGTTGGTAATGGCCCTGAGATGTTCTAGGATTCTCTCTTTCGCAGCACAGCTGGTGCTGCCAATATACCATAGTTTGCAAATGCATTCTATGGCATATATAACAAAAGTGGTGCCACGTGTGAGGAATTGTGTTAGTTTTTTGGTAGTTCCTCTATACTCTAGAAGCCCTCTGTATTTGCTGTGTTAGCATGCTTTGCAGTGGCTACATGGGTAGAAGCCAACTAAGCCATGTTGAGTGTTACTAGGATATTTTGTGATATCATTTCGAATCACCAGATCGCGGATGTTCCTGTTTCTTCTGTAGGTGATAGTGGGTCTATCTGGTATATTGCCTCCTAGAATGGGATCTGTCTTGAGAATGTCCCAATTTTTTATCAGGATCTGTTTTACCTGATCTGCCTCTGAGTTAAATGTGAGTATCATCCTTGTGGGTTCATCCTCTTCAAAGGTGCTAACAACTACAGTGTCTTGTAGGGTCTGTGCTCTCTCAATCCCCTCTTCTCTTTCTTTGGCTTTCTTGAGAACCCAGTTAGGATATCCCCTGCTCTTGAATCTGGTTATGATACTATTTTGCTCCTCCATATAGGAGTTGATATTATTGCAGTTTCTTTTGGCCCTCAGCAGCTCACCATAGGGAATACTCCATTTGAGTGCCTCCGGGTGACTGCTGAGGGCATGCAGGACGCTATTGCCCGCAGTGACTTTTCGGTATAGAGAGGTGCATATATTGTTGTCTTTTATCTCCAACGCTACATCCAGAAATTTAGTTTGTGTGTTGATAATGTTACCAGACAAAAGAATGTTATATTTGTTGGTATTGAGCTTGGAGATAAAGCTTTCTGCATCTTCCCTCGATCCTCTCCATATAATAAAAAGGTCGTCGATGTAGCGAAGCCACATGACAACCTTCTTAAAATCCTCTGCTAAGGTGGTGCTAGCGCAAACTTCTTGCTCCCAGTACCCCATAAACAGATTCGCAAAGCTTGGGGTAAAGCAAGACCCCATTGCAGTACCATTAATCTGCCTGTAGAGGGCACCATTAAAGGAAAAAATGTTGTTAGTTAGACAGTATTCCATCATTTCTATAATCATTTTTGTATGCTCACGATATTGCAGTGGTCTATTCATTAAGAAAAATTCACATGCTTCCAAACTTTGTTGGTGATTGATTATCGTATACAATGAATGCACAGCTAATACAATAAACAAAAAATCAGGATCCCATGTGAGATTATCAATATGACAGAGAAGGTCTTTCGTATCTCTAATGTAACTCGGCAGTTCAATAACAAAGTCACGGAGAAAATGGTCAGCATATTTAGAGATATCTTCGCTCACACTACCTATGGAGGATACGATGGGTCGACCCGGTGGTTTAGTATCATCTTTGTGTAGTTTAGGGAGTAGGTATAAGATTGGAAGTTTGGGAAAGTCTTTTTTTAAATAACAGTATTCTTCTCAGACAAGGAGCCCCTTATCCTTCCATATCATCAACTTATCCCAAATGTCAGTGATACTCTGATCGTATACCTCAATGGTGACAGGTGTATAGAAGTTGATGTCATTCAATTGTCTAAGTGCCTCATTGATGTAATTTTCCTTATCAAGTATAACAATATTGCCCCCCTTATCGGCTGGACGAATTACGATATCATTATCTTCATATAATGATTTCAGGGCTTGTCTTTGGGCAAATGACAAATTATTTCTGTAACCTCTTCGTTTGCGTTTACTCTTGTCTTTGAGGTCCTTCAACCCCTTTCTAGTGCAATCATGAAATGTGTCTATGTTATCATGAGGAAGAATAGGCATAAAAGTAGATTTTGCCTTGAAGGCAGTTCTGGCCACTGAGTCTTGTACCATATCCATGCTTTCAAGTCTTTGGGTATTAGTAGCTAATTGATCTTCTGTTGTGTTGTCATTGTTAAGATCAGCCATAGTTAGTAGAGTGTCAACGTCTCCTATCACCAAATTGTCTGGATTAGATTTGGTATTGTTGTTGTTTTTACAATTTTGACCCAATCTTTTAAGTTTGTGCCATTTTTTTAGTTTTAATTTGCGCACAAATTTAAAAACATTTGTTCTAGTGTCAGTATATTTAAAACTAGTAGTAGGACAGAATGAGAGACCTAGGCATAAAGTTCTTTTCTCAGAATCAGATATCAATCTTTTAGATAAATTGATCACTGTTTTATTTACCGATTGTATATCCATCAGTAGTTCTTGTTTGAGTGAGTCTTTCGATTTCCCAAAGCCGAGAGGACGAGGACGATGAAGAGGCAGAGGCCGGGGAAATGGAGAAACCGCAAAAAAAGACTCAGACAACGTTGGGAATACCGACAAAGGAAAGGGCGCTATGGGAAATCGAAAGACCCGCTCAAACAAGAAGTTGAGCAAACATTTATTAAGTATTGCATACCATTTGTCAGTGAATTTTTTTGAATTTTTACAGAGAGAAGGTCTTAATAATATTCTTAGACCATGGTGAATTCTTGATGCCTTATGATATCTTATCATTGTGCTGGCGTGCAAAAGCTGATTGATAATTTTGCGTGATAAACAGAAGAAGAAGAAGTTAATGAAAGGAAACTTCGCAAATATCGTCGAGACACCCTCGATTATAAAGTGGACGAAGTATACAATTGGGCAGAAGCATATGCAAGAAAACGACAAAGTCGCCCTTACACATCACAAAAATTCACTGACAAATGGTATGCAATACTTAATAAATGTTCGCTCAACCTAATTTTATTGATAATCAAAGAACTATCTCAAATCCTTGAAGAGCTAGAAAAAGACATCACTATTGTAAAAGAAGAATTGGGAAAAATAATGTCAAGTGAGGAATTAAACACAACTTTGGAGGATATTAAAACTCAACTGGCGAAACACATCGAAGAAGTTAATGAAAGGAAACTTCGCAAATATCGTCGAGACACCCTCGATTATAAATTGGACGAAGTATACATTTGGGCAGAAGCATATGCAAGAAAACGAAAAAGTCGCCCTTACACATCACAAACAGACACGTCGTCCACGGATACGGACAGTTCAGTAACATCAAGAAGGATACCACTAATACCAAACCCATCGACAAGCACAGACAAAACAACACAGCCTTTTTTAGAATCAGGCCCCAACGCAGGGGACGACCCAGGAGGTCAAGAAGAAAGAACCAATATAGGGAAGGAAAAAGACCCACCACAAACTCGGAATGTCACAGCGAAAAAGGACAACAGGAAGAAGAATCGGAATTAAATAACCTTGTTATTAACATTTCGAATGTCAGCCTTTCCAAACTTCAGATCAATATTCTACAGAAAGGCACATAATTTGTCCCGACAGCCCATACCAATCACCTGGAACTAAACATACGTTTTTTCAAACTCATGAGAAAACGGAGGCTTTGCCATTTTTTTGAGAATATAGTCACGGAACGCCAAGAACCCAAAGAAGATCCCCTAAAAGGATTAACTACCACTAGTTCCTACATGGCGCCCATCAGCCACAAGACATTAGACCTATTTGAACAGCTAGTCAAACAGGATTTGTCTAAAATCAATTATCGAAAACAGACGAAAACTAAAAATCTTTCGCAAAAAGAATATGCTATACTACAATCGATAGCTAACAATAAGACCATTACGTGTCAGAGGGCGGACAAAGGTGGGGCTCTGGTCATTATGAATACAGACTACTACAATTCTCAAGCCATATTACATTTACGGGACGAAAATACTTACATGGAATTGGAATGCAACCCTACCAAGGGGATACAAACAGTCTTGAAAAAAATCATCCTAGATGCCAAAACCAAGGGAATAGTGAACGAGAAAATGGAAAAGTACCTCACTACAGATTACCCGAAGGCTCCAAAATTTTACCTCACACCTAAAATCCACAAAGACTCAGTTAGGCCTCCATGTCGACCCATAGTATCAACGTGTGGAAGTATACATGAATCTGTGGGCAAAATAATTGATAAATATTTACAGCCCTTTGTTAATACCATGAGTTCGTTTATCAAAGACACAACCGATTTTCTGAATAAATTGGCTACCATAAATCTAGAACCAGATGAAGAAGTTACTATGTGCACTATCGACGTTCAAGCGTTATATACCTCTATACCGCACCAACTGGGTTTAGAGGCAGTGGAAGAAGCATTGTTACAAATGAACTATGAAGAATCAATGAAAGTGTTTTTAATGGAACTTTTAAACTTCACACTCATGCATAGTTACTTTAAATGGGAAAATCAATGGTTCCTTCAGAAGTCAGGAACATCCATGGGCAATTCGGCAGCGCCTTCGTATGCCAATATCTTTATGCACCAGTATGAAAATAAACATATCCTACACAACAACCAATGGAAAAACGGATTACGTCTATATTTAAGATATATAGATGACATATTCATCTTGTGGAGAGGAGCAAAAGAAGACTTGATCACAAACATCAAACAACTCAATGAAGTAGATGAGCGTATACAATTTACTTATGAAACTCATGACGATAAGATCAATTACTTGGATGTTGCTATCATGAAAAAGAACAATAAGTTTGAAACAACCATAAACAGTAAAAAGGCTGATCGTAACAACTTGTTATCTTACCAGAGCTTTCATCCATCACCACTGAAGCACCATTTACCGTACTCGCAGCTCCTGCGAGTAAAGAGAATCGTCTCAGACCCGGACGAATTCAAGATGCAATCTACTAAAATGTTACAACGGTTCAGAGACAGAGGTTACCCAGAGCCAGTTCTAAAATCAGCATTGGAAAGAGTTCAACCCAAAGACATACCACCCTACTTACAGCACCTAAAACTAATAAGGAAGCAAAAACCACCTGTCTCAGTAAATTTTCTACTGTGAGCCCATTGTTTAAAAAAAAAACATTAAAAAGCACTGGCCTCTACTACAGGCAGAACCGGACTTCAACAATATTTTTGCAAAAATGCCTTTTTTTCATTCAATAGAGCCAAAAACCTAGGAGAAATCATCAAACAATCTTCGAATAAAGGACCTATGATAACCTACAAAGGCACCATTCCTTGCAGAAATTGCAGCAATTGCAATAACATAATCGAAGGCAAAAGCATCAACCACCCCATGAAAGGCAATAAAATCAATTTACATGTAAATGCCACCGGTGACACAACGAACATAATATATATGATCAAATGCCCATGCGGTAAAGCCTACGTTGGCCAAACGGAGCGTAAATTCAAAGTAAGGCTCAACGAGCACAAAAGTAACATTAGAACCAAAGCGCTCAAATCAGTGGTGGCCACACACTTCATCGAGGCAAACCATCAAATAAGCCAATTAAAAGCCTGTATATTGGAAGTGGTGGAAAAAAGTCAAGACAGAGACAATAAGAAATCTTTATTGAAACGAGAGAACTACTGGATATATTATTTACAGACTCTGAAACCAAGAGGAATGAATGAACGGACGGAATTTGGATGTTATTTATGAACATAGTTGATCCAGACTTTTACATACATTAGCTCACAGTGCTGGGGGCTCGTTGATTTATTAACTGTATTAGCATTTCATGTACAGTAATTCTTATTATTCACCTTGTAATCTTCCTCTTTTTTTTTTTTATACAAGTGTATCGTCTTAGCGCACAGTGAAGTATCTATTTGACATTTATTCTTCATTCACACGCTTCTCGTTTATGTAAATATTTAGGCTCTAGATCCTTTCTGTGTTATACTCTTGAGTTAAACGCTTTTATTTTTATTGACCCAGATCACACACGTGCAGAAAACCGAGGCCCCTTTAATTTATGTGCACTTTTTCACGAACACTTGAAAGCTGCTTCGTTTTAAAAAAAACGCTACCCAGCGTTTCAATACATACATCACACGCTGGTTTCCTCGTGTGATTCTCAATGGTGGCAGCTCCATAGCTGGAAGCAGTCCTGGTTAGAACACGGTAAGGATTAGATTTAGAACTTTGGCAACAGCACTTCATGAGCTGATTAACTTCACTAATACGCATGTAGTAACAAGCAGTTATTAGCATAACTGCATAACACGATCACGATGTACTTTTGATAGCGGGTTCATTTCAATGTAGGAGTATTGCAGAAATCTATGAAGTTAGACATTCTTTAAAGCACCATGGTATTTATTTAATTGTTTATTGAAAACTGAGAGGCCTCTTTATTTATTTTATTTCATCGAAATGGAGTGTTGAGTACGAGATATTTAATTTTTATAAATGCGACACCCATTTAGACTTACATACATCAAGTAGATATAAGATTATTATGCACTAAGATTATTTGCATCGACATTAGAATGGAGATTCACATGACTATTTAATTCATGTTAAATGTATAAAACTTTGCGTGTAATAGAGGAGTTATAGTTATATTCCTTGCTTTTCAGACTTCCCTGACGAAGGCCTAGTGCCGAAATGCATTGGAAGGATTGTTGTGGTTTACCTAAATGGAATAGTGAATATGTAAATTGAAACATGAACACTTGAACAAAAAAGGATTTTCACACAAGTATGAATAAAATACTTTGAAAAAATACAAGAAACATTTGAAAGATAACTTTATTCACAAAACTTTTGGCTGGATTTTTTCAGCACACAAGTCAGTGCCCTAGGAGACACCCACACATCCCGTGTCGGTGATATCTTCACAGAATATTATTGTACTCCTAAGCAGGGAGTACTCCTGGGAGCACGATATATAAAGCATACCTCATTGGATTAACAAGCAGTGCACAGCCATTACATTTTATTAGTTGGCTTCTACCCTTGTGGCCACTGCAAAGCATGCAAGGACAGCAAATACAGAGGGCTTCTAGAGTATAGAGGAACTACCAAAAACACAATTCCTCACATGTGGCACCACTTTTGTTATATATGCCATAGAATGCACTTGCAAACTATGGTATATTGGCAGCACCAGCTGTGCTGCGAAAAAGAGAATCCTAGAAGATCTCAGGGCCATTACCAACCATGACACCAAGTATCCTGTGGCACGCCATTTCGAGCAACATAATTTTTCAAATACTGCTGACTTTAATTTTTTCATTCTGGAACATGTCTCTAGACATCCCAGAGGCGGAGATAGATTACTCGGCCTCAGACAGAGAGAATCTAGGTACATTATAGAGTTCCAGACTAGATTTCCGGGAGGTCTTAATATGGATGAGGAACTTGCTAGTCACCTGAGAGAATGATTCCCGAATCTCTCGATTTCATAATGTGCTATTTGTCTATCACCCTGGTATTAAAATATGTAGTAGGAATTTATAACACCATTTACTAGTATGTGTTTCTTCTTCTGTAAAATGAGAAATAATGTACTAGATTTTAAACTAACCAATTGTTTTGTGTTTTAATGTCTACAGGAGGAAAAGAAGGGGCCCCTTCTCCAAGATTTTCTTCACTGGCGTACCTACCCTTTGCACTCTGTATCACTTGACCACCATTTTGTCACTTTATGGTTATGCCGGGTGAAAGGTAATGTGTCCTACTATGATGGACTTTGGAAACTATTCCGGATTGACATGCATCCTAAATTATTTCAACGATATATATCGGACTAACTTATTTAATTATGAGTACCTAACTGACGATGTCAGCAGCTATACAAATTAGTGCATTTGCAACTAATAGTATAAACGTGGATATTGCATTATGTAATTATTTTGAGCTATCTTTGGATATGTATATATATTTTTCGGAAGAAACATGCACTTAAAAATAATGGTACAAGTACAATATCAATATTATCACACTTTCCAGATTTGCTCATTTTCCTGACGTTGGTTTCGTTAAATTCTGAGATGCATTTCTTTCTTTGATTCAGATAGAATGAAGTTAGAATGGTAAAAAATACACATGTGTCGATCTTTATACTTTTTAATTTACCTCTATGTACATTACCCATTCCAACATGTCTGTCATTCGTATTATTTTCTTGTCCTCTTTCTATGTTTATGCTGTTTGTAGAGACCAAAAAAACGTTATCAATGCCGGCTCTTGGTGTGTTTGGTTACACGTGAACAAGGCTGTTGAGCTGAAACTCGTTGTGTAAATAAACTGCATTCCAGCAATTGGGTCCTTCTGTCTTTCCTGCCTGAGAGCGCATCATGAACTAATTGTTTGTTGGATGGATATATATATATATATATATAGGTAGATATAGGTATACTATATCTAAGTAAAGGGTGCTTACACCACCTTACCCAGGCTGCAAGTGCAGACCTCTGGTGCCATTTTCTAAGGCTTCCCAGGGTTGGCATAATACATGCTTCAACCCCTGGTAGGCCTCTGGGGTACCTATGCCCTTGGTACCTAAGGCACCACATACTAGGGACTCACAAGGGTAACCCAGTAACCAATCTGGAGTGTACCTAATGTACAGGTAACCACTTTAGAGAGAGAACAGCTAGGCTGTGGTCCTGATTAGCAGGGCCACAGCCAGACAAAAGTCGAAAAAACTGTGAAACACAGCAAAAAGTGGGGGTAACCATAGGAAGCAGATCCTACTCACCTACAATCATTGCTTAGTTTGTAAAAAAATAAGTGTCATGGCCCCTGTAGGCAGGCCACTTCAGCTTGCTCCTACCATGCTGCCAATGATAGTAGCAACACAGCCACTAACCACCAGACTCTTACAAGTGTGACAACACGGACTATTTCAGGGCCCAAAAATATAAGAATGGCTACATGGCAGATAATAGACTTTTTATTGTAGATTGAAATAAAAAACTGTTGTTGTGGTCATCTCTAAATTATACAGACACCACCACCTTGTTGTGGCAGATTGTCACAAGTGCTGAGGTTGACTATTAAGTGCGGGTGTCAAGCACCGGAAATCCCTGGCTCAAATTAAGCGATCACTGACAAATGACCAGATAGATCTTCATATGCTGCAGTGAAGACTATAATCCCCTGTATAAACTGATATGCATAGATACACCCTCTCTAGCTCCAGGACAGCCTCATATACTCAGGTAGAGATTCATAGGTACAGTTCAGACAAATAATCCAAGCACAGCGCACTGTTAGAGTCATCTCCTATCCTCACATTTCCTTAAAGGTATCATCCATCACCCCACCTTGATGGGCAGGACAAAAACTTCCTGACCTGCCATTACACTGGCAATAGTAGTCTGATAGGTCTCTCAGTCATAGAGGAAACAGAGACTTGTGCCCCTGACTTCATGTGCTGCCTCAGTCCCTAGTGCCTTTGTTGCTGGGAAATCGGGCAGACAGTGAGACAGGTCCCCCCCACTAGTGCTAGGTAGGAGAGATACAGGCATGCAGCAGTTATCCCAGTCCTTTCTTCCCACTGTCCCATGAGAGAACATGGTGCATTCCAGGAGGATTCTTTCTCCCAGCTTCTCAGCAGCTAACTGACGGATCTCAATGACTTGGTGAGGGAATTGATGGAGGGAAAGTAAACATGGATCTGAGAGAGCAGAGCTTGCAGTCTGTCACTAGTACTGCCCCAGCGATTACAAAACACAGAATTCAAGAACTGTGCCTCGGCGTAACAAGGAGTAAAACAGAAATTATGTTGTACCCTGTACATAGAGACATAGGTAGCCATGTTGTATATTTCAAGTCTTCTTTATTGGTTCCATGTCAGGGTAGTATCAATCATTGTCCAGCCATCTCTAGTCAGGTATTAGCCATGTACCAGCCCCACCAGGAGCAGCCTGGCTAGCTGCTCAGCCCATCTCCAACTATCACCACTCATCCACACAGGCACCCAGGAATTCCATTCATCACAGTAACACCAACATTCCGTTACCATCTCTCACTCTGGCTGAGCAGCTAGGAGGACCGAGGCTGATTACATGTAAATGTAATACTGAGGATATAACAGATTACTCTTGCGATTTCAAGAGAACTTTGAAAAGCATCACTGTATGTCATTCACAAAATACATTTGAATGCACAAAAAGCTGGTATATGAAAAGCTGAGTTTAAGGCTAATTAATGCTACATTTAGAATGCAAAATGTTTACAATGAATATAATTACTTTTCATCTAGTTTCAAGTTAGATATTGTCTCAAAACTTTTGTAAAACAAAAATTCTAATGTAACATTGAAGACATTTAAAGAGTTTGCTTGAGTCAGACTACAAATGTCATCTTACTCTCAGTTAGCAATTTCTTTTCACAGATTTCTATGAAACAGACATAAAATGTCATTGTGACCCGATAGGATGCAGCAACCTTTCAGTGCTTAAATACCTCTGTTTATGATTTGAAATCTGGAGACTGCGCACCTGTGGTTCAACTGAGCATTACTTATAAACAAAGTTTTGAAAGTTTTTAATTATTATAAACATCTCAATAATTATTTAAACCGTTTTTTTCAGCACTTAACTGCTTTTCACAAAGAAAGACTACAATTAAATGCACTCCTGTAACATATGCATCATAAAACACCACCTGATAAAACTTGGATTTTAAAAGAGGCTGGTTCAACAGGAGTAAATTGCAAGAACACCTATTTTTAAACTCTATTCCTATTGCTGCTGAAAAAATACACCAGGAAAGCATCTCCTCTTAAAACATTATTGTACCAGCCCCATCTTCTGGTCACATTGCCTTTAAAGTGCTCTTCGGCTGCAAAGTGATGGGCAATGAAGCTGGCTTCCCTTGTCTCATCGTCATTTGGAGAAAATGTCTTATTTGATCTCTCTGCGAACCCTTTTTATCTTCTCCTCTACACTATGCCAGGTTTATCTTTGAGCTCTCTTTCCTCTTACTCTCAAGGCTTTTCTGAGAATTCTAGCCACGTGTTGTTGTTTCGACCCATCGGTCACCTCAAAAGAATATCATTTCTTTTTCAGCAACGCTTATACTAACTAGCCTTTGTCAAGGATTTCAATAACCTTCAACTTTGCTTGGCATAATGAGCCCATAAGCAAATATAATTGCCAGTGATACATTTTGGCCTGTACGGTCTCAGAATATGACTTGCAGATCCAATTCACATCTGCTCTGGTCTCTATTAGAGGGAATAATTTACATTTGACTTGAAAAAATGACCTGCTTAATGTAAATGTTGATTCCCATACCATATACAGTTGTGAGTTTTATAGACTGCTCACAGGTGAAAATCTAATCCCTATATCTTTACTGCAAAAGGTTTGCAATCATTCTAATTTCTATTAATGTTTTATTTCAATTTTATGATACATATTATATAAAAATATAGTTCAACTTAAGTATAATTTGGCATTTGGAACTTGTTTCTAATGTGTATGAAATCTTATGGTCCATAATTTGGCTCTATTGATTTGTTTTGAACGAGCCCTAACAGGCCATTGAGGCCGGATTTGAATTTGCAAACACTTAGTATCGGAAAAGCTTTGTTCTGGGTAAAGGGGAGGGTAGGGCGGGACGGGTGGGGGTGGTGGAGTGGTGGGCTGGCTTGAGTCCACAAAAAGTGTCTGCTTAGCCCTGCCACTCCTGAACCTTTGGAACAAATGCAGGAAAATGCACCGGTGTTCCATCCTAGTTTGTTCTCCTGACTGCGGCATGGCTGGTGGAGCAGCCGGGGAGGTGCAAGGTGAGTTTTTACGCTAATACTCTATCTTAAAGTGTTTTTTGATTGCCTCTATGCTGCTCCTCACATCGGCTCATTGTATCTACCAGGTTCATTTCCCAGCTGCTATATCGATACCTGCGTCTTGCCTTCTGACTGTGGGCAGCTTTGGGGGGGATTGCTGTGCTGGACGTCTCTCTTGTCTCCCTTGAGAGCACACCGGCTGCATGCTCCCTAATGCTTCTGGCCATCATGTGAACCACCACAACGTGCAGGCCCTGATCCTCCCTTACAGGAGGCCCTATACTTCTGCTCTGATAACATCTCTAGAGTCTACTGACGTTGATAGAGCTAAGTAGCATCATCCATCTACTGCGGACTGAGAGGGCAATCTCATCCCTCTCTGGAATAAAGCCAGCAATCATGGGCAGGGTGGACAAAACACAGATCGAGCTCCCGTTCAATGCCAAAGGGACCAGAACTAAAGAAATTGAGAGGGCCCGCTCCGCAGACAACAAAGCCTGACGACAATGGATGGGAAGATCGATTCCCTGGTATATCAAAAGGACAGGATGTCAGAACGCTTATATAAGCAAACTGAATGAACGCAGGATTACAGAGGTCGAGGAGGCCCAGACTGAGATGGATTCGACACAGCGACAAAAGGTTAAAACCCTCACCGCACTCCAAGATAAAGCAGGAGACTTGGAGGCCTGCTCCCGTCATAGCAATATTCGTATAACGGGCCTTTCGGAGTCCACCCCCATGGGCAATGTGGAACAATTCATAGAAAAGCTACTTATCTCTGTACTAGGCCGTGAATCTTTCTCAGACATGTTTGTAATTGAAATAGCTCATCGTTCATTAGGTCTGTGGGCCCAGGCGCACCACCGCGCCCAGTAATAGCCAAACTGCTTAACTATTGGAATCGTGACTCAGCCCTTCGACGCGGCAGGGCTCAGCACTCTTGCTTTACCCAGACTTTATGGCGAAGATACGGGAGGCAAGACGCCAATTCAACCCCCTCAAACGTCAACTCCATGATCATAACATTTCATACAACATGCTGTACCCAGCCAAATTGAGGGTGAATCTGGACAGCTCCTCGCCCATCATCAGGCACTGAAAAAGGCACTGAAAGACCTGCTCAAGAAGTCGAAATGTGAAGCAATGCAGGAGGGTATACACCCGTTACAACGGATCTTTTACTCCGCAGACCCATTACAACGCGACCATTACTCCTCATACCATTACAACGCATTGCGCTGGGGGGCGCTCTAGGATAGGGAATAAGTATAATTTACTATCCAACACCTTCCCTAGGGTCCACGGGGACTGGAGTTAGAATAGTAAATTATACTTACCACTATCCAGCGCCCCAAGGCGCTATGCGTTGTAACGGTATGCGGAGTAAAAGTCGCGTTGTAATGGTCTGCGGAGTAAAAGTATGCGTTATAACGTCATACATCCTGCAGGAGAGTTCGGCTACAGCGACAGACGGATCACAAGGGAGAACAATGACTAGAATATTTGATCTGTGGAGGTCCCACTCTTTGTAACAAGTTACTCATTTTCCCTTTTATAGTAAGGTTTGACCCAGTAGTCCCTGTGCCATCAGGACTACTCTTCAGTGGTACACTTAGAGGCCAGCAGAGCGATTACACGAGACAGCAACCTCCTGAACTCTTCGCAAGTATCCGTGGTCTATGTGTTGTATTTATTTAGGGGGCAGCTATGCCTTAATACTTGGTGATTGTAGTCTTTGCTCTACCCCGGTGTTAACCCCTGAGGGGATGTCTTCAGCTCTTTGAACATAGATAATTGCATTATGCCCTCCTGATGGTTGTTATTCCAAATACATATCCAGAGAATCGGATTGCCACGCAATGTTTATTATAATGTGGATTTATGCTAATGGTTACTCGTAGTGCTTGGTAACATCCACTCCTGTGTGTTACTCACTACATGGCTAGTTGCCCTATTTACCCAGGGGAAAGGGTGGGGGGGATATTCGACTGTACTCAGTTTGGGAGAGCATGGCATGGGAGGGGTGATGGGGGGATTGTTGTGTTTTTGAGTTTATTTAACTTGCTTTGTTTTTCTTAGATTATTTTGTCACAACGGTGTGAGACACACATACAAGGGAACACTCGACAACGCTACCATATCACAGGTATGTCCCCCAGAGGGCGGCGAGGAGGATCTAGCTATATTACTCACATTTTCAGTACTAAGGGACAAGGAGAATAGGTTGAGGTTCCTGTCCTGGAATGTCAGAGGCCTTAACGACTAGCATAAAATTAGAAAAGTTATGTCTTACCTCACTAGACATTAGGTTGACATAGCACTTTTGCAGGAAAGGCACCTACCTGTAGCGAGTCCCCTGCAGACCCGAGGAAGGATCCACAGCTCTTTCCATACCGCAGGCTTCACTACACATGCACAAGGGGTCCTCACTTGGATTAATCCCACAGCCCGATTCACCCTCGAAGTGTTTCACACAGAAGCTAATGGTAGATATGTGGTGTCAAAATGTGGCGGGATTGGTGCGGAATACATAATTATCAGTGTGTATGGCCCTAACCACGACTGTCCACAGTTCTTCCATGATCTCCTGACTTAGCTTGGCAACTACCCAATATCCCTCAGTTATGGGGGGGGGGTGCTGAACTAGATTGCTCAGGGGGACCACCACGCTGTAGAACACAGACAGCTGAGGCAATCTTAGACACCCTGACGGAGCTGAATATGGTGGCCATTTGGCGCTCCCACTCTGCGGTCGCAGGCGGTTACATGCACTTTTCTGCCCCCCATAATCTCCATACCAGGATCGACTACTGGTTCCTGATGGGATTACTTAGATAAGTAATCAAAAAAGGAATGCCAGCAAGGGACTTCGTTTGAGTCAATTGATTTATCAAAATAATGATTCTGTGTTAAAACTAATCACAGAAAATGTAAGAAATAAATCAAGTGTTGAGATCATTGAATTTGAGGAATGCTGTTATTTAAAACATTCAATCAAATAATTTGAGATAATGCTCTACATAGTAGGCAAGAGAAAGACACGGAGTAGAAATTCTTTTGAAAAAATATTTTTATATAAAGAATATTTAATCAATCATAAGGGTACAGATCAACATAGAAGGTTGAAATACAGTGCTATACAAATGAAAAAAGGTAAAGTGAAGACAACAGCCTATAATTCATTTGCAACAAAGTCCAATCATGTATCAATTAAAAGATGCCATCTATTCAAAACTGTTTGCATACTGTACTGTCCTGAAGAAGGTCTCAAGGATCAGTTCCATCGGAGACCGAAATGTCGACTAGATGATTTTTTATTGTATTTGAATAGATGTCATCTTTTAATTGATACATGATTGGACTTCGTTGTAAATGAATTATAGGCTGTTGTCTTCACTTTTCCTTTTTTCATTCTATGTTGATCTGTACCATTATGATTGATTAAATATTCTTAATATAAAAATATTTTTTCAAAAGAATAACTACTCCGTGTCTTTCTCTTGCCTACTATGTAGAGCATTATCTCAAATTATTTGATTGAATGTTTTAAATAACAGCATTCCACAAATTCAATGATCTCAACACTTGATTTATTTCTTACATTTTCTGTGATTAGTTTTAACACAGAATCATTATTTTGATAAATCAATTGACTCTAACGAAGTCCCTTGCTGGCATTCCTTTTTTGATTACTTACATTGACCCAAGCTTGCAAGGGTTTAATGGGTTTCCCACCCTTTCTTCTTCTTAAAAAAAAAATGGATTACTTAGAAGCAATATACGAGAATGTAGAGTCTTACCGTATACGTATTCTGACCATTCTCCCGTGCGGGCTAATATTAGCCACTCCTGTCAAGCGCCCCCTCCATTCACTTGGCGCTTTCCCTCTAATGCACTACTAGATGAGGCCTTTAGAGAGGAAATATTGGAGGCAATGGAAACCTCTTTTGATACCAAATTGAGTTCCGTCCCACACTGTACTATGGTTTGGGAGACTTTTGCCAACTGTAGGTTGCACCACCTAATCCAAATGTCCACAGAACCAAAATAATTTATGAATGTCCACCCAGTGTTGATAATGTTTACATTTCTTTATTCTTCATATTATTTGAAACTAAGCACCAGGCAGCCAACACCTTTTGATCTTTTAGACAACAACTTTGTCAGGGCATTATATTGTTATTGTCAATTTTGAACTGAAGAAAGAATCATCAGGCTGGCTCAACTAAGAACTCCCCATATGGTGTCACCTTTCTTTTTGTAAGTACAAGTGAAATATTGTGGCTTCTATGCCTATTGTGCTGAATTGCTGGATGATTATTCTTATCTGGTGGCAATACAATATTAAGTGGCTGTTGTGCCGGCAATGAGGAATATCAAGCAGCAGGATATGTGTACATTCAAAAGTTTTTTGAGCATTCAAATTTACACATATCCTTCTGCTTGATATTCCATGTTGCCGGCACATCGACCACTTAATATTGTATTGCCACCAGATAAGAATTTGGGCCGGTGCTGAGCACCAGCACTTCAGGGCCGGGTCTACACACATTTAGTGCACGTCAGTAATTGATTTATAATTAGTGGCACAGAGTATGTGCTGCTCTTCTGTAAATGCTGCTGCGTTACTAGTTAAGAGTGTTACATACTGGTAGTGTTGTTCAGTTGTTGTTGATGACTGATGGAAGTCTTGGAAGAACTTGTTTCACTTTTGTGTGACTGCGATTCTGTCTTCTTTTTGTTCAATTTGTGACGCGGCTGCGCGGATTAGTTTTGCCAGCCCAGTGGGCGGGATTCTGAGTTGGGCAGGGCTTCTGTGTGGGTTGGGGCTGTGCGCTGCAGCAGGCATTGTGTGCAGATTTTTTTAGATTGGATTGCTATGCACGCGCATTCGCTGCTTTTTGGCACGCCCTAGCATACCCGCACGGCTGCACCTCACCACCGCACCAACACCAAATGTCGTGGTTCAACGTCCTCCGCCATTCAAAGTAGCGTGACCTGGACGACGTGGTAGGCCGCGTTGAGGTGGTCTCGGTGGAGTAGACTGGTCTGGACAGTACATAGAGTTAAGCACCTACCAGGTGAGGCATGGCCTGGTAAGCCTAATTATCATGAGTTAAAAAAATAAAGCTGCGCCGTGGCCTAATGTCATGAAGCTGCGTAGCCAGCAGCCTAATAGTGACAGTCAGAGCCCCGAGTGAGTCACTCATGTCCGACTCCCACCGTCCCAAACTGCCACAGTCCCGCTCAACTGTCTGATGATGATGACGTGGCCGGCGGCTGAGGGCCCGCGGCCCTTAGTTTGTCAGCCGGGCTGCCTGGAATCAGTTTTAGACAGTTCAACAAATCTGCGGGGGTTGGGGCTGTGCACGGCAAACAGCGTGCGTAGATTTATTTTGATTGCAATGCACGCGCATTCGCTGCTTTGGAACACCCCAGCATACCTGCACTGCCTCAGGCTCTCCACCACCACCATCCGACACCGAGACAAGTCATCGTGGCCATTCATGTTGAGGGGTGATCCGTTCAGCAGCATCGGTTCACTAAAAAGAGTCTAAAGTGAAAAAGTAAGCATGAATGGCCAGTCTGGACGACGTTGTGGCGGTGCGACCATGCATTTGGTGACTTGTTGGTGCAGCCGCTGCCAGCAGTGAGTACTACTGACTCTGCTTTGGCCAGTAAGTGCTGCCAGTAACAGCTCCAGCCACCAGGTGAGGCTGGGTCTAGTCAGTTAAAATAAAGCTGCGCAGCAGCCTCAGTAAAGCTGCAGGCTGTGCACTAGCACTGCAGTGAGTCAGGGTGTGTGTGTGATTGTGTGTGTCGGCGCGAACCGAGTTCAACTGACCGGTAACTTAAGTTTTAATTAACACACACTATGACTGCACTGTTCCAACAGTAAGGTAGCGCCAATATTCTCAGAGTCATATACCAAGTATGAATCTGTGTACAATGTAGCACCTGCAGGCTCTGACCCTTTGAAGTGATTGCCAGATTACTTGTTCTGTCCATGAATAAGACACCAGTGCTAAGTATATCACATGAACTCCCAGCCTGTCTCTGCTGTCTGTTAGCCCATGGTATATATCACCTGAACTCCCAGCCTGTCTCTGCTGTCCGTTAGCCAATGGTATATATCGCATGAACTCCTAGCCCGTGTGACCTCGCCCTTCCCTACACCCACAGACACTCTCATTGCATCGCAGGCGCTTGACAGACACTCTCTGCTCCTCTCCACGGCTCTTGCTTTCCAACTATGACACAGGATCCCTTTACTTCCCCACCCTCCTCCGTCCCACGAGACTGTCTGGAGCTCCAGGCTAAGGTCCCAAGTCTCTTATGTAATGCACCTTATAACCTGCTTTAACCGCTAGCTTCATCTCTCTGATTAATCCCCTTTCTTTCTTACCACCAAGCTCTGTCCCAAAGCCTTTCTTTTTTGTCCCTTCCAAGAGTCCACCCTCGCCCTGGTCCCCCGTCCCCTCCATCACACTCCTTCTCCGGTACCTGCAGTGGCTGTGCGGAGGTGCCCAGGGCAGACTGTAAATGCCAGTGAATTCGCAGGCAGGATTATGTAATACATCCCACAGTTGTCGCTCTTGGCTTGTGCTGCTTTCACATCGGTTTAGTACTTTGCATGTCTGTTCACTTATTACATGTTGTGTTGACTTATGTGAACGCGCTGCTATGAGAACAATGGAAATTTGTCTCTGTTATTTGGACTTTGGACCAGATGTACATTTGTGTGTGTTGTGCTTCCTGTGGTGCATTAGGTCCAAATGTACAAGCTGCTAAACATTATTTGGAGTCAAAACATACGCTTTAGTCCAAATGACCATTATGTGTTTGAAGATGAGCTTTAGTTAGTGCTCAATTCCAGTTGTTTCTGATAGTTAACACACTGGACTTCGTACTGCCTGGTTATCTAAAGTACATATTAATATGGACAGGCAGTACTTAAATAAACATCTGTAATGGCTTTAGGGAGTACTGCACCTACGGTGCACGGTAATCCACAACACCAAACTAATTTAACCCTTTAATATATCATCTAGCATTTCATGACCTCTCCCTGCTCTCAACAAAGGCGATCACTAAACCGTATGTAAATGTCAACAGAACTATGAGATGCCTTCACTAAACCAGATTACAAATGATGTGTCATGTGTATGTGTTTACATAACTGTCTGTAAATCACTATGTGTTTGATCATGCTGGTGTTTTACTCAGATAAATATTCTGGTCGCTAGTGAACTCTTACAGGTTATCTTCAGAACGAGGAAGTTTACTGTGCTCAGATTATGAAATAATTTTCAGTGTGATTGGCAGAGAAAATGCAGAATCTAGATAGTATCTTCTCCTTAACTTAAATTGGGTATAGGTAGTAGTAAGGGAAAGCATCGCCAAATTTGGCAGCCTCAATATCATCAGGAATGTGTGCTTTCTTTCACTGATTGTTTACTGCCCCCAATGGGCTGTCTTTTGATATTTCCACATGCACTCTAGATCATTAACATATGTCTGCGGAATAGGCCTTGCATCACAGGTGGTTGATTTCACCAAATACTGACAGAATTTAAAAATCGTTGTAATTGCCTCTGGTAGTCATTTACGTATTATTGTTTTTATGTAGCTCTCACATTGCCTCTTGACACTAGCATTCAAGGCACTTGTGAGTCAGTATTTGGAATCACATTTGGTAGGTATGTAGTTATTGTTGTTATAACCACTGGCACAAATTGAGCACAGCAGGCACTGATCCCATAGTATGGGCTCCACATGATACCCCTGGTCTCCAACCAATAAAGCAAGAACGTTTGCTTGAAAATGCACCATTTGTCCACTCTTTTTTCAACATTTGCTCGGGGGGGAGAACCCCCCCGAAACTCCCGAAGATTGTTCAGGCTCGCTTGCTTGCCACAGTGCAGTACGGCGATTGATTTACACCTCCCCACTTTCAAATGTCACCAGGAGAGTAAAGGTGCAGTGAGTAGCCTGGGCCTCCTGGGCCATAATCCAGAGAAGAAAATTACCTCCCAAGTAGTCAGCAGTGCAATTGAAGAAGTGGTTGGAGCAGCTAGAGTAAGTGGGTGGAGCCACTGGTGGAAGTGGGTGAAGCACAGGGAAGTGGGTGTGGCCTCCTAAAAAAAATTGAGCGCCTGCACTTCATATTTTACAAATTGAACACTGATTGCCGCCAGATCTGAATAATCATCCGGCAATTCAGCATGATAGGCATAGAAGCCACTATATTTCACTTGTACTTACAAAAAGAAAGGTGACGCCATATGGGGAGTTCTTAGTTGAGCCAGCCTGATGATTCTTTCTTTGGTTCAAAATTTACAATAACAATATCATTGCCCTGACGAAGTTCTTGTCTAAAAGAACAAAACGCGTTGGCTGCCTGGTGCTTAGTTTCAAATAAAATGAAGAATAAAGAAATTTGAACATTATCAACACTGGATGGACATTCATGAAATTATTTTGGTTCTGTGGACATTTGGATTGGGTGATGCAACCTACAGCTGGCAAAAGTTTATGTTAATCGTCTTGACCGGCCCTTGGAAATGGCAGAGGCAGTGGTGTTGTACACCGTGGGAGCATAATGCTCGACTGTTAGTCTGACTATAGGAGGAATTAAAATTGAGGATCTGTGTCCTCAATATTGAGGGAGGTGCATCACATACACTATTCAGTGTTTGTATGGTTTTGCTGTTTCCTTTCTGTTTCAAAGACAGTTTGGGAGACCTTTAAGGTATATGTCCATGTCCATGTCATGTCCATGTCCATGGCATTGCAATTTCTAAACACTCGGGGGTGCTGAAATCGATCAAGGGACAGCTGGCCCTCTTAGAACAAACCCTGGATAGGCTAGAAAGAGAATCACTAGACACAAATGACTCCACAATACTGACCACTATTAAGGCCACAATGAATAAATATCACACTGTGGCGTATAGAGAGGTCAAGCTTCTGAGTAAATATGAAGTAGCAAGGACATATGGTGAGGGGGAGCGACCTGGCACGGCGCTGGTGAACCTCATGAAGGGACACCGAGCTGCCTATCACCCAATAGAATCAACTACAGATGAAGGCAAAATGATAGCTGATGCTGATAATGTGGCGGAGTGCTTTCTGCAATACTATGCTGACCTATACAAGGCCAAGTCTCACATTGCCCCCTTTGACATATTGGAATACCTGGAACATATTAAGCTACCCTGGTTGTTAGATGCTCACAGAAAATGATGCGCCCACTTGAAGCATGGGACTTACACGCAGCCCTGTCCACGGTGCGCTCTGGAAGTGCGCCGAGGCAGGACGGACTTACGGTGGGGTTCTACAAGGATTTTGAAGAACTTCTTACCCCACACTTACTAACACTATTTAAACAGATGGCTGAGGAAGGCACCATGCCCCCCACGATGCGCGAGGCGCTACTGGTGGTCCTTTTAAAGCCCGGGAAACCCCCGCAGCACTGCTCCTCTTACCGATCACTTTCATTATTGAATGTGGACACAAAAATCTTTGCCAAAGTGCTGGCTAATAGACTCTCCCCTCTTGTAGGATCGGAACAGGCTGGTTGTATACCAGGACGCACGTTTACCCACAATCTGTGCAGAAATTTTGGAGCTATACAGCATACTAAACCAGACACCAGGGCAGCTGCTATTTTTTGGGATTCTGAAAACGCATTTGATTCAGTGGAGTTGAAATTCATGATGTTGACTCTAGAACGAATGGGGCTGGGAAGTGTCTTTCTGAGCCTAGTCAGCACTTTATATTGGGACCCCTTGGCCTGTGCAAGTGGGTGACGGTGTCACTGACCCCCCGACCATATCCAGAGGTACTCGGCAGGGCTGCCTGCTATCCCCACTCCTATATGCCCTGGTGGGTGAGCCATTGGCTTGCGCATTGCAAGAATATGACAGCCACAGGGGAATTTGGTTCCCTGAGTACAACCTCATCATCTCCTCGTATGCAGATGTTACCCTCCTATACGTACGTGACCCAGCCCAAAATGTGTCCCCAGTCCTGCGTGAAATTGTGAGAGCTCTCCGGACTGAAAATTAACTGGGCAAAATCAGTTATCTTCCCCCTTATGCCGGCGACGCAACCTGAGGACTTAGACTTTCCCTTAAAGTTGTCTGCTGACCAGGTGTGCTACCTGGGTATCCAAATACATATTGACTCCGAGCTGTTGTTCAAAGAGAACTATGACCAGGCCATTGCTAAACTTGAAGAAGACATAACGAGATGGATTCACCTCCCCCTCTCCCTCCTAGGCAGAATATCGCTCATGAAAATGCTGGTCCTTCCCAGATTCCTTTTTTTGTTCCTCAACATCCCAATGGTTTTACCGGCACACTTCTTCAAACATCTTAGAACACTGCAAATTATATTGGCCTGGGCCGACAAACAGCCACGAGCCTATTGCAAGCTCCTTATTCTACTGTACTCCATTGGGGGTTTGGAGCCCCAGACCTTGACCATTACTACCGGACTGCCCAAGCCTCATGTGTGTATTACTGGCTACATTAACAGGCACCCCCTCTCACACAGGCCCCTGCTCACTTAGCAAAGGCTTTGTTCCATGCGCCACACAGTATCACTGGGACTCTTGACTCGCTTATTGCCACCATACATGCCTGGCATAAACTCTTTAACTGACAAGCACTCTCCATAATATATTCCTCCATTACCCCCATTGCTTGGTGCGAGTGGCTTCCGATTCTCACCACACCAGACATGATAGCGGCTCTACACTCCCTTGGAATGGACACAATAGACGATTACTTTAGCGATAGGGTAGGTAAACCCTGGGCTGACCTGTTATTAACCGAACATTCATCACCCCCTCACCACATTGCACTATTGTTAGGGCAAGAAGTGCACTGCAGGACTCGCTTGGGTACGAGTTACTGGAACCCCCGGAGTTCCTTGCCTTCACCACACTCCTCTGCGCGGAATCCCCAAGCAGACTGGTCTCACACATATACTCAAAGACGCAGGAGTTGAGCCTTACCCAGTATGTGAAAGCCATGCTTGAGTGGCAGACCAATTGAGAGCTCGATATAGATGACAACATGTGGAAATACTGCTGCAAAGCCACCAATCGCATTTCACTTAACGGTCAACACCATCTTATACAGTTCAAATTTCTTAATCGAATCTATCATACACCGGTGCGGTTGCACAAATTCGGGCTACGAGGCATGGCCTATTGTGAGATATGCGGGGAGGGTGAGGCTGATTGTTTACATCTAGCATGGCACTGCCCAGCGCTTGCCAACTTCTGGCTACAAGTTTTTGCAGAACTAAGAGCTCAGCCCTGATCCACTACTAGTCCTCCTCAGATAAGCCCAAAAATTGCTGAAACCCATCAGAAGCTTAGTGGATGTAGCCCTCCTGGTCGCTAAACATGTCCTAGCAATGCACTGGTCCCGCTGTCCCCCCCAACTCAATGGGCTAGGGACATGATGTATTGTAATACAAACACACAAGCAAATAGTGAACTACTCCCACCTCAGAACCACCCAAAGAACTTCTGGAGCTTAAACACTACTTACATTGAGACACGGTGTCAGGACTGTCAAGCCCAAAACCAGAATTAGGCATGTTGTCTGTGCCATTCAGAATATGGCCGTCAAGTTCAGAAAGAAAGGCGCAGCTTTGAACCGCGAGTGGGCTTGAGCGGTTCACTCGCGGAACTCCAAGATGGCCGCCGACTCGGGAAGCGAGTCGGCGGTCTAGTTGTTTTCAACTCCACAGGTGTGAGGCTCTAGGTGGGGCGCGCGAACTAACGCTACTGCGCACTTCACCAGAGCCTTGGGAGACTACGGACATGGCAATTTTCACCCCAGTCACCAAGTTAGTTATTACATCGCGTTTTGTTGTTTTTCATAGTTGGGATCCCAGAGATATTAAAACGTTGCCATAGAGTTCGAGTCAAGGTCCTAGTCGGTGAAGAACGTACCGATACCAGTCAACTCCAGCGTGAGGTGAACTCATCTTCCCTGCAGTTCTGTCACGTGAGATGTTCCTGAGGAGACAAGAAAAGACTAGGATAAGTCATTGAAATACCGCTTGTTATTTGCATTGCTGTCGATACTAGAGAGAATATCATCACTATCAGCGCATAGAAATACTTACCTGAAAACAGAATATCCAGAAAACCTGAAAGAGAAAAGACACAACTAGAGTTAAACTACAGAGAGGTCATAGAAATAGTACAAGGTTACTGAGCTCACTTAGGAGGTAAGACAAGAAATAAATAGTATACTAGAAAGGTCAGTTAGAATTGAGAAGGGAAGTAAACATTATTGTTATTTGCAGGAAACTCCACAGAGCCAACAACAAGACACAGTAAACCAAATAGGAGAGAAGAAGAGTAGCTAGCCTTGGGTCTAAGTAGGTGAGAAGAAAGAGAATTACATTAAGCTGGACCAAAATAAGGTAGGAAGTGTGTAACTCTAAATTTGGTGTATTTGCATTAGGACTTCTGCAACTTCCTGAATAAGACGATTCTAGAGAAGCAAGAAGGAAAAGAGAGACCAAGTGCAGCCTCTTATTGTTGTTTGTTATTTTATCCAATTTCCCCCTTCCCCCTTGAGGAATCTTGAGAGTCAAGTTGTGTAAAATAACGAGCTCTGAGTATCCTTGGGGTGGAGTTGGGAAAAGGTCTTCAGACTGTTCCTGTGCAATTCGTGGCAAGCACTGTATCCTTTGAAAAAGATATTTGTGAATATCAGAAGCACAGTATCCTTGTTTTAGTCGTTCTGACAGAGTGAAGTGCCCATGTAATTATATTGCACCCGAACAGGCTGGCTGAAGGAATAAATTTACAAACTTTAGGAACCGTTTTGGATGCAATCCAAAAAGAATTAATGGCAGTTAGAGAAGAGAATCAGAGCTTAAAATTGGAAGTGGTTAAATCCAGAAAAGAAACTGCGGAGTTGGCTCAGAGAATGGGACAATCATCGGGTTCGGGCAGGGAGAGTTTGGGGAACTCAACAGAAGAGACAAATATTAATTCAAGTTATTCATTCCTTTTCTCCAGTAATCCCATTGCCCCCCCCCCGAAAGGTTTAGTGGGGATCCCCAGAAGGCGCAAATATTTCTCACTCAATGTTCTCTCCACTTTATGTGCCACCCTTCCCTTTTCCCAGATGCGCAGTCGAGAGTTGCCTTTGCGTTGTCCTATTTAAGTGGCGATGCGGCTGCATGGTCAATGCCATTGGTCTCTAGAGATGAACCAATTTTACAGAATTATGATGAGTTCAAGAAAGAATTTCTCTGCATATTCGATAGGAGGAGGATTTCCCAAGCTGTGGATAACAAACTTCTTGAATTACGACAAGGTAATAGAGATCTGGTGGCCGATTTGGCGCAGTTTAACAAGATAGTAGTGGAGACAAACTGGCCAGAGAGTAAGAGAGCCACAGTCTTTTATCGGGGTTTGAGAGATGAATTGAAGGATGTCCTGGCGCAGATTCCTAATCGTCCCACAGAAATATCTGAGTTGGTGGATTTGGTGTTGGAAATAGATTTTCGCCAGGGAGAGCGAAAAGGAGAGAAGAGGAAAGAGTTCAAACCGGTGGTCCCTGGATTTGACAGAACCAAATCAGATTATGGTAGAGTTGGAGAAGGGCAATTAACCTCGGAACCAATGCAGATAGGAACTATTAGAGGCCCCCTAACCAAAGAAGAAAAAGAGAAGAGAAGAACTGGGAATTTGTGCCTGTATTGCAGTTCAAACGGTCATTATGTGAAAGGATGCCCAAAGAGACCTAAAACTCCTTTCAAGCCGAAGGAAAACTTGCAGCACCACCTGTAGACGGAGTTGGACAGGTGGATGCTACTCAGGAATCAACTCCTACCGAACATCGGTTGGCTAACACACTTCAGTCCTCATCGCCTCATCTAATTTTACCTATGGAGAATTAGTTTCGAGAAACCATCATTGCAGATGTATCAGTTATGGTGGACTCAGGAGCCACTGGAAACTTTTGTGATCTGAAGTTTGCAACAGGAATTCGGTTAAAAGCAATACCAAAGGCCAAGAGTGAACCGGTGAGAGCAGTGGACGGCACAAATTTGTCCTCTGGACCCATTCTGAGCCATACTGAGCCTCTGCTAATGACATCCAAGGACGGACATGAGGAGACTATTCAATTTAATTTAATTGATGCACCGCAATTTGAACCCATCTTGGGAATACCATGGTTAACCGCGCATTATCCTACTATAGACTGGAGTACTAGAACTATTACTATGGAGTCGAATTATTGCTCTGAGAATTGCTGGAGAAAGAATAAACCTGGTTTCACGAGTAACCCGGCTACTTCTCTGTGCAGTGTGAAAACCTCAATCTGTGTAGTTAATTCACTGGAAGTCCCTCTTGAATATCAAGATTTTGAAGATGTTTTTAGTGAACAAGAAGCAGAAAAATTACCCCCTCATCGAACCTATGACTGCACCATTAAATTGGAACCGGGCAGCAGAATTTATGCTCTAACCGAAAAGGAACACCAACACCTGAAAGAATACTTGGATAAGTACTTGGCGAATGGTTTTATAAGACCATCAAAATCACCAGTTTCATCGCCATTGTTTTTCATTCCTAAGAAGGAAGGCGATTTGAGAACGTGCATCGACTACCGCGCAATCAACAAAATAACTAAGAAGAACCGTTACCCACTTCCTCTCATTTCAGTTCTTTTGGACCTGGTCAAAGGAGCCCAAATCTATTCAAAATTACACCTGAGAGGGGCCTATCATTTAGTCAGAATGAAAGAAGGAGACGAATGGAAGACGGCCTTCGGGACACGATTTGGATTGTTTGAATATCAGGTGATGCCTTACGGACTATGCAATGCCCCAGCTGCTTTTCAGCATTTTCTCAACGACATCTTAAGAGAATATATTGACCAATGTGCGATCGTCTATATAGACGATATCTTGATCTATTCTCATGATACCCAGGAACACCAGAAACAAGTTAGGGGAGTCCTGCAAAAATTGAGAGAGCACCGTTTGTTTGTGAAACTAGAGAAGTTTTCTTTCAATGCTACGGAAGTGGATTTCCTGGGCTTTGTTTTATCTCCAACTGGTGTGAACATGGATGAACGAAAGATTCAAGCCGTGGTGAAATGGAAATCCCCCACTTGTGTCAAAGAAGTCCAAAGTTTCATAGGCTTTGCAAACTTTTACAGAAGATTTATAGATGAATTTTCAAAAAATGTTTGCCCCTTACTAGATTGCTGCGTAAAGGAGTTAAGTTCAAATGGACCAACGAAGCTGAAGAGGCCTTTAAGCTGCTAAAGAACAGTTTCACTTCTGCCCCTGTATTGTTGCATGCAGATCCTTCTAAACCCTTCTTTGTGGAAACCGAAGCCTCGGATCAGGCTATTGGAGGTGTTTTGTCCCAAAGACATCAGTAGACTGGTCAATTGCATCCAGTTGCTTTTAGGTCTCGAAAACTAACATCGGCAGAGCAAAATTACACGATAACAGAAAAGGAGTTTGTTGGCGATAAAGGATGCCTTCAAGGAGTGGCGTCATTATCTCATGGGAGCCAGATATCAAGTAACTGTTTTCACAGACCACCGAAATTTGAAATTTTTAAAGTCAGCCAAGACCTTAACGCCCCGACAAATTGAGATGTTCATTGTACTTTGCCGATTACGATTTCATCATAACGTACAGACCGGGCGCTCAAAATGGAAAGGCTGATGCCTTATCAAGGATAGATAATGAAGAAAAGAAATCTTTTGAGCAGAGTCAAACTATTATACCAAGTTCAAATATTCTTAGTGCTACAACGCCCACAACGTTTGAAGAGCAGTTAGTTCAAACAATGAGTTCTGTAGACACCAATTGCCTTATCACAAGGGAGCCTTGTATTTACCCACTAAGGAATTGCAAGATCAAGTATTGCATGAGTGTCATGATAGCCTTTTAGCAGGTCACAAAGGAGAAGAAAAAACTAAAGAATTAGTGACAAGACATTACTGGTGGCCATACATGAACACTGACATTGAAAAATACGTAAAGAATTGCAACACCTGCGCTCAGGGAAAATCAGAACGGCAAGTTCCCAGGGGGTTATTACAGCCATTGCCCACCCCCCCTGGTCCTTGGCACACCATTACCATGTATTTGAAAGTGGATTTACCTCTTAGTCATGGTTATAACACTGTTTGGGTGGTGGTGGATGCATTCACTAAAATGGCCTATTTTGTAGCCCTAAAGGGAGTTCCTACCTCTAAACAACTTGCAAGCCATTTTGGAGCCTGTATAGTTAAGATCCATGGAGTTCCGAAAGCAATTGTTTCGGATAGAGGTTCACAGTTCCTCCCCCATTTTTGGAAGGCATTTTAGACTGGACTGGGAATAGAGGCTAGATACTCCACTAGTTTCCATCCTGAAACTGATGGACAAACAGAAAGAGTTAATCAAGAACTTGAACAGTATTTGAGTTTGTTCCTGTTAGAACAAGGTGGTGATTGGTCAGATTATTTATGGGCGGCAGAATTCGCATAAAACAATGCTAAGAATGTGTCAACTGGTTATTCACCTTTCTACTTAAATTATGGTAAACACCCAAACGCCACCGTTAAAAGTACTGAACTATCTGTTCCAGCAGTTAAGGATCTAGTTTCCCATTTGAAAGAAATCCAGCAAGAGGCTTCTCAAAATCTAGTTCAGGCAAAAAAGAAATATAAGCTGCAGGCTGATAAAAAGAAGAAAGAGGGCCCTAATCTACAGCACGGAGATGAGGTTTGGTTGAGCATGCGAAATCTAAGACTAAAAGGAAATAGAAAATTCCTCCCTAGATTTATAGGACCCTATCCTGTAGCCAAACAAGTGAATCCTATTACTTATAGTCTAAAATTACCTGAAAAGATGAAGATCCATCCAGTATTCCACATTTCATTGTTAAAAAAGGTGTCACCAGAATTACGTAGGAAAACACCACCAAGACCAATTCAGTTAGAGTCAGGAGTAGAATTTGAAGTGAAGGGAATTCTGGACTCTAAAATGGAGAATAAAGAATTGTATTATTTAGTGGATTGGAAAGGTTACAGTCCAGAAGAACAGTCCTGGGAGATTGCATCAGATGTTCATGCACTCCGATTGGTGAAATCTTTTCACAAAAGGTTCCCAACAAAACCAGGCGGGAAAGAATCTCCTTTGTTGGGAGGTACTGTCAGGACTGTCAAGCCCAAAACCAGATTTAGGCATGTTGTCTGTGCCATTCAGAATGCTGCCGTCAAGTTCAGAAAGAAAGGCGCAGCTTTGAACCGCGAGTGGGCTCGAGCGGTTCACTCGCGGAACTCCAAGATGGCCGCCGACTCGGGAAGCGAGTCGGCAGTCTAGTTGTTTTCAACTCCACAGGTGTGAGGCTCTAGGTGGGGCACGCAAACTAACGCTACTGCACACTTCACCAGAGCCTTGGGAGACTACGGACGTGGCAATTTTCACCCCAGTCACCAAGTTAGTTATTGCGTCGCGTTTTGTTGTTTTTTCATAGTTAGGATCCCAGAGATATTAAAATGTTGCCATAGAGTTCGAGTCAAGGTCCTAGTCGGTGAAGAACTTACCGATACCAGTCAACTCCAGCGTGAGGTGAACTCATCTTCCCTGCAGTTCTGTCACGTGAGATGTTCCTGAGGAGACAAGAAAAGACTAAGATAAGTCATTGAAATACCGCTTGTTATTTGCATTGCTGTCCATACTAGAGAGAATATCATCACTATCAGCGCATAGAAATACTTACCTGAAAACAGAATATCCAGAAAACCTGAAAGAGAAAATACACAACAAGAGTTAAACTACAGAGAAGTCATAGAAATAATACAAGGTTACAGAGCTCACTTAGGAGGTAAGACAAGAACTAAATAGTATACTAGAAAGGTCAGTTAGAATTGAGAAGGGAAGTAAACATTATTGTTATTTGCAGGAAACTCCACAGAGCCAACAGCAAGACACAGTAAACCAAATAGGAGAGAAGAAGAGTAGCTAGCCTTGGGTCTAAATAGGTGAGAAGAAAGAGAATTACATTAAGCTAGACCAAAATAAGGTAGGAAGTGTGTAACTCTAAATTTGGTGTATTTGCATTAGGACTTCTGCAACTTCCTGAATAAGACGATTCTGGAGAAGCAAGAAGGAAAAAAGAGACCAAGAGCAGCGTCTTCTTGTTGTTTGTTATTTTATCCAATTTCCCACTTCCCCCTTGAGGAGTCTTGAGAGTCAAGTTGTGTAAAATAACGGGCTCTGAGTATCCTTGGGGTGCAGTTGGGAAAAGGTCTTCAGACTGTTCATGTGCAATTCGTGGCAAGCACTGTATCCTTTGAAAAAGATATTTGTGAATATCAGAAGCACAGTATCCTTTTTTAGTCGTTCTAACACACAGGCACTGGAGCATTCTGCAACACCCGCCTACATCGAAGGGTCACAACAGCCATGATAGAACTTACCGGTATTGGAACGTACACTGCCGATCTAGGTATCGGCCCCTGTGTGATATTGTCTCCACATTATTGTGCTTATTATTCCTTTAGTTGGTGAATGTATCTAGATATTAATATATCTATAAATATTTCTTGCTTTTTGTTAATTGCTCAATACTCTGAAGATATTTTCAAGAGAGTATTGTACTTTCAGTTTCCTTTAGTCCTTTTTTATTGCTATGTAGTTTGTTTTGAATTTATGTTTATTTTGTATGAATAAAATAGAAAACAAAATCTTTGTCAGAGCAGAATTTTCTAATCAATCATCTAGCTGGTTTTCATTGTCCCATCCCCATTTAGAATACCAGTTTTTTTTTATCCCTCTGAGGATACTTTGAATCTTCTCCTGTATACTATGTCATGTTTATCTTTGAGTTCTCTTTCTTTTAGCTCTTAAAGCTTCTCTGAGAAATCCAGCCACTCTTGCATTATTTCCGGCCATTGTTTACTTTTAAAGAATAGCGTTGTGTTTCATTATTCGTCATACCAGCTTTTGCCAGTGATTCTAGTAACCTTTGACTATGTTGAGCGTGGTGTAATGAGTACATCAGTTATCTTTTTGCCAGTGACACATTTTAACCTACACGACCTATGTATATGACTTGCATATTCAATGTTTATCTGCTCTTGTATCTATTAAGGGGAAGAAGTTACATTTTGCCTGAAAAAATTAACTTTTTATGTCAATAATGTTAACCATACCATATTTAGTTGTGTATTTTTTACTCTAAAACACACAAGATGATGGACGGAATGTTGCACAATGGCAAAATATTCACCCCCAGTACTGGACTGTACTGGGGTGAATGTATGACATTGTTCTGCATTCTGTCCATCAACTGTTGTTTATGCATTTGTCACCCCGAGTGGGACGGGTATGCTCAGACGTGAGTCCCGTGCTCTCCACGCCACTGGAGTCAAGCTATCCTGCTGAAGACGGCTGATAGCCAGAAACCAGTCCTAGGATGCTTGATTCCGGTCCAGGGAAGACATGACTTGGCAGTTCGGGCTGGACTGTTCCCATGAGGCACAGGGTCAAGGCTGATTTGCATATGGCCATGTCTGACCTGGGGTGGTGTGGTGAGCAAAAAAATGATGGATTTAGGCCCAGATCTCTGTACTGGGGTGAATGTATGACATTGTTCTGCATTCTGTCCATCACCTGTTGTTTTGCATTTGTCACCCCGAGTGGGACGGGTATGCTCAGACGTGAGTCCCGTGCTCTCCATGCCACTGGAATCAAGCTATCCAGGCTGAAGAGGGCTGAAAGCCCGAAACCGGTCCTTGGATGCTTGTTTCCAGTCCAGGGAGGACCTGGCTTAGCAGTTCGGGCTGGACTGTTCCCATTGGGCACAGGGTCAAGACTGATTGGCATATGGCTGGGTTCAAACTGGAATGGCAAGATGAGCAAAATAACGATGGATTTAGGCCCAGATCTCTGTACTGAGGTGAATGTATGACATTGTTGTGCATTCTGTCCATCAACTGTTGTTTTTGCGTATTTTATACTCTACTCACATATGAAAATACATTCCTTATATTTAATTTTCAAAATGTTTGCACTCCTACTTACTTTCTTTTTAGATTTAATGACAAACATTATATATAAAATACATTGCAACTTGTCCAGTTTAACTCACAATTAATTGTATTTACTTTTATAAAATTAGCCCGAAAATGTCCATGTGCACAGATTTGATGTGGCAAAGGGTAAGGCCTAAGTGCACACAAAATAGCCACCTCGCACTGCCACTTCTAATCCTTCGGAAGAGATTAACAAAAAGCGTCAGTTTCTGAGCCTAGTTTGTTTTCCACACAGAAGACGGAGCTGCGAGGTGAGTTCCACAAATGCTCAGTCCTTAAGAGTTTCTTTGACCTCCTTTATGCTGCTCCTCACACCAGCTCATCTCACCCTCCATTCTATGATTTTGAAGCATGACACATGCTTTCATCATTTTAAAGAAGGAGGTACCGCGGATGCCAGTGGGCCTCAATAACGAATCTTACTTCTCAGTTGTGACCTCTTAGGTACATCTAAGGAAAAACAGAAATTCAGAACTTCAGCCACCAGTCAAATATGAGGTAGAGCGAAGTTCCATGTACTCAGAAAATAAGTATTGTTTGATTCAGAGGCAATGTTACCTGAAGTTAAAATATCACCTAATGACTAATATAAAGTGCTATCAATCAATCAATCAACCGTGAGGGTCTCAAGGCTTGGGGGAGTGAGGGGGAGGTGATGTGGCTGTGGCGGGTGATGTCGAGGGTGAGTCATGAGGAGGCTTTCTGTATTCGTTGTAGTCGTTTCTGAAGTTTGGCCGAGGTTCCTGCATAGAGGGCATTGGCGTAGTCCAGTCTACTGCTGATGAGGGTCTGGGTGACCGTCCTTGTTCCGGTTGGGATCCATCTGTATATCTTGCGGAGCATGCGGAGGGTGTTGAAGCAAGAGGAGGCGACGGCGTTGACTTGCTGGGCCATTGACAGCGAAGTGTCCAGGATGAACCCCAGATTGCATGCGCTGTCAGTGGGCGTTGGTGCAGCTCCCAGCGTGGCCGGCCACCAGGATTCGTCCCAGGCAGAGGGGGTGGAGCCGAGGATGAGGACCTCCATCCTGTCCGAGTACAGTTTAGGCGGCTGTTCTTCATCCACTCAGCGATGGCCTTCATTCCTGTGTGGAAGTTGATTTTGGTGGTGGTGGTTGCCTTGGTGAGGGAGAGGATCAGCTGGGTGTTGTCAGCATATGAGATGATGTTGAGGTTGTGCGATTGGACGATGTTGGCGAGCGGTGCCATGTAGTTGTTGAAGAGTGTCAGACTGAGGGACGATCCTTGGGGTATGCCGTAGATGATCTGGGTGTCTTTAGATTGGAATGGAGGGAGGCAGACACCTTGGGGTCTGCCGGTGAGGAAGGAGGTGGTCCAGTCCAGGGCTTTCTCGTGGATCCTTGCATTGTGGAGGTGTGTGCGTAGGGTGTAGTGGCCGACGGTGTTGAATGCGGCCGAAAGGTCCAGGAGGTTGAGGGCCGTGGTTTCTCTGTTATCCAGCAGGGTCCTGATGTCGTCGGTGGCAGCGATGAGGGCTGTTTCGGTGCTGTGGTTGCTGCATAATCGGATTTGGGATGGGTCCACGATGTTGTTCTCTTCGAGGAAGGTGGTCAGTTGAATTTTGACAATCTTTCGCCTGGAACAGGAGTAGGGAGATGGGCTGGAAGTTCCTGAGGTCCTTGGGGTCCGCCTTGGGTTTCTTGAGTAATGCGTTGATCTTGGCATGCTTCCAGCTCTCCGGGAAGGTGGCGGTCTCGCAGGAGTTGTTGATGATCTTCCAGAGATGGGGTGTGATGGTGGAGCTTGCTTTGTTGAAGATGTAGCACAGGCAGGGGTCTGATGGTGAGCCAGAGTGGATGGTGTTTATGATTTTGATGGTGTCATCGTCATTGGCGCGGGTCCAGGAGAGCAGGGGGTCGTGTGGCTTTGGGGCGGTGAGTTTGAGGTGTTGGTGGCTGACGGGGGGGGGCCTGGTTGTTGAAGCTGTTGTGGATGTCCGCGATCTTGCGGTGGAAGAAGGGGGCTAGGGAGTCGCAGAGGTCTTGGTATGGTGGGATGTCATTGGAGTTGGAGTTGGGGTTGGAGAGTTCCTTCACGATGTTGAAGAGCTCTTTGCTGTTGTGTGCATTGTTGTTGATGCATTCCTTGAAGGAGGTCCTTTTGGCAGTTGAGATGAGTTGGTGGTGTCTGTGGATGGCGCTCTTGTGGGCTGTATTGCTGTCCAGTGTCTGTTCATGGTGCCACTTCTTCTAGAGCCTACGGCAGGTCTGCTTGGATGCTTGGAGGTTGGCGGTGAACCACATGGCTTTTCTGACAGTGCATCTGTTTGAGGGTTTCTTGATTGAGGCAAGAGTGTTGGTGCAGTCATCTATCCATTGCCTGAGGTTGCGGGCGGCAGTTTCAGTGTCAGCATAGTCTGTTGGTGGGTTTCTGGCAAGGGAGGCGATTAGCTCGTCTTCTGTGATTTTGCTCCAGCTGCGGCTGGGGGGCCATTGTGTGTGGTGGTGTGTGGTGGGTTTCTCCAAGGTGTAGTGGATGCAGCAGTGGTCCGTCCAGTGGAGTTCAGTGGTGTGGCTGAAGGTGACGTGGTTGCTGGCATAGAAGATGTGGTCGAGAGTGTGTCCGGCCAAATGGGTGGGAGTCGTAACGAGCTGTTTGAGTCCGAGGTTGTTGAGGTTCTCGAGTAGGGTGGTGGAGTTGCTGTCGTTGGTGTTCTCGAGGTGGAAGTTCAAGTCTCTAAGGAGGATGTAATCCATGGATACAAGGGCGTGCGTGCTGACGAAGTCGGCGATAGAGTCGCTGAACTGTGGCCGGGGTCCAGGGTGTCTGTAGAAGAGGGTTCCTCTGAGGGTGGTGTTGGGGTCGATGTGGATCTGGAAGTGCAGGTGTTCAGCGCTGCTGAGGGTGTTGTCAGTGCTGGTCGAGATTCTGAGGGTGTTTTTGGGGATGATGGCATTTCCTCCTCCTGTTCCATTGGTGCGGTCCCTGCTGGTGATCTTGTAGCTGTCCGGGATGGCTATGGCAATGTCGGGTGCCGAGGAGGGGTTCATCTACGTCTCCATCAGATAGGCGACGTCCGGGTAGGAAGAGACAAGTAGGTCCCAGAGTTCAATGGTGTGCTTGCAGGCGGAGCGGGTGTTGAGTAGTATGCATCTGAGGTAGTTGCCCGGTGGGCAAGGTGGCAGCTTGGAGGCTGGTGAAGCTGCAGCTCCGACAGGAGAAAGATCCTTGGGTGTGCTTCGGGGTGGCCAGGAAGCAGGTATATGATCGGCCGGCATTGAGTTTGTGGAGGGTGCTGGCGTTGTTGTGGCGTTGGGCATGGTTGCATTTACGGGGGCCTGGGGGCCTGGCACTGGGCGCGGTCCAGGCACGGACAGCCGCAGATGGGCTTGCCTTTGGCGCGTGCGGCTGCCATAAGAAGGGGAGGTGGGAGGGAGGAGCAGCTGGGAGGTGGGAAACGAATGGGCAAGCAAGGGGGGTGTGGCCGCTGGGGATGCAGCGGCAGAAAGGGGAAAGGAGAAGGCTGAATGCTGGAGGGCTAAGGGAGAACAAAAGGGGCAGAACAGAATACAGAAATGGGATACGACAGAAGAAAATAGACTATTGAAAAAGTAATACAGCAGCAGAAAACAGATTATAGCAAAATAGAATACACCAGCAGAAAAACAGGTTACAACAAGATAGACAATAACAACAGAACAGAATATAGAGAAATAGAAGACACCAGCAGAAAAACAGATTACAACAAGATAGACAATAACAGCTGACAGTAAAACCGGCAAAACGGAACAGCGCAAGCAGACAGATACCCACGACCCACCACTGGGCCACCAAGGATGAGGCCCAGGTGGGAGCCTGCTGGTGGAGGAGGGCCTCAAACTCGCGGCAGAAGGGAGATCAGGGAGCGCGGACATGGGCACAGACAGGTGGAGCTGTGCAGCATGGGGAGCAACCTGCCTGGGAAAGGGTCAAGGGTCGCTACCTCTTCTCTTCATTATATGATCTCCCTATTGGCTTCTGTAGTTAAGACATTTCTTCATCTACACCCAATAATTACTTTCCTCAGTACCTGCAATGGCAGAATAATGAAAGGACTCATAAAGTATTGTCTACCAGCCTTTGTTGTCATTTATCACTAGCAGATAATATTTCTGGATTGATTCTATTTCTGTGCTTCTATTAAGGGTCTATTTTGCATCTAGTAATTTAATCTAGTGTCTGATGCTTGTTTGTGATCTCAATTGACGGGAAAGCAAAACTCAGCAAAATGCACTAACAAGAACCTATCTTTTATTCTGTCCACGTTGTGCTAAAGATGGTCTAGTGACTGCAAAAGATAATATTGTGAAAAATTCTACCACTCGGGTTGGATGGCCATTAGTTTGCAATTCCCAAATCCACTGGATCTTTTGGACTTGACCCTTTCTGCAGGATCATCCCCAGATATTTTGCCTTCACCAGTGCTTTAAATGGAAAAAAATAAGTGCAGGTACTCATTAAAGAGGGCGGGGCTAGAGGCGGGGCTAAGAGGCGGGGCTAAAGGCAAGACTTGATGATACTTCATGACTTCTATATTAGTTGCAGCACACACCAAAACACATGAGAAATGTGTTTATATAAACATAGCAAGTTAACTCATTACACAAAATGTAAGAGAAATGCTATATTATGTTAACATTTCCTTTTTTTGCAATAGATGCACCTAAATAATGCCATACTGTTAATTGCTGTTGTTTGGCACAAACCATATATTTTTCAGCACATGAGTCAGAAGAAACTGAAAATACCCCCACGTCGCACTAAAGCTCTTATGGCACCAAGCAAATGATCATGACCCTCCTCAGAAGATATCTCTTGTCTCTTCCATAGATCTATCCATTCATCCTACCATTTACCTGCTGATGTCCGCCATTTAACCTTTACAGTATGTCGTCTATTCTGTCTTTCATCCATCATTCAGTTTTTCACCATTCCGTCTGTCCACCCTTCATTTACAAACCTATCCATCCATCAAACTCAAAACCTTACCATTCATCCTTTCACTCATCCATCTCTTTATCCACCCTTTCGCTCATTCATCAATCCTTTCGCTCATCTGTCCATCACTCCTTTATTCCATCTGCCCTTTCATTCCATCCACCCTTTCACTCAATCCCTCCTTTCACTCATCCATCCTCCATCCCTCCATCATCCCTCCCTTTCATTCATCCATCCAATCTTTCACTTATCCACCCATCATCCGCACTTGTATCCAATCATCCACCCTCTTTCACCCAGCAATCCATGCTTTCACTCATCCATCCATCTATACATCCATCCTTGCTCACTCAGCCATCCACTCACTCACCCACTGAAAATACCCCCACTTCGACCCAAAGCTCTTATGGTACAATGTAAATGAAGCAAATCATCACGACCCTCCCCAGAAGATAGTTCTTGTCTCTTTCATAGATCTATCCATTCCTTGTTTCAACCTATAATTTACCTGCTGATGTCCGCCATTTAACCTTTACATTGTGTTGTCTATTCAGTCTTTCATCCATCATACAGTTTTCGCCATTCCGTCTGTCCACCCTTCATATCCAAACCTATCCATCCATACATCCCCAAACCTATCCATTCATCCTTTCACTCAACCATCTCTTTATCCACCCTTTAGCTCATTCATTAATCCTTTCGCTCATTTATCAATCAACGCTTTCATTCCTTTATTCCATCCACCCTTTCATTTCATCCACCCTTTCACTCAATCCCTCATTTCACTCAGCCATCATCCACCCTTTCATCCATCCTCCCTCCCTTTCATTCATCCATCCAATCTTTCACTTACCCACCCATCATCCACCCTTTTATCTAATCATCCACCCCCTTTCACCCAGCCTTCCATGCTTTCACGCATTCATCCATTCATTTATCCACCCATACATCCACCCTTGTTCACTCATCCATCCATAACATTTACACTATCAAAACAACGCTCATTGCCTCATCAGGTTCTCCATGAAAGTTGTGACTCTTATCATGCTCTTTTTAACTACTCCCTCGGAAACCTCTGTCATCTGACACTTATTTGCACAAATGCACAGGATAGTGTGACTGTGATTGACAGCACAGGGCGTGAACGGACCCTGCTCTGTCAAACACAGCGTGATGTTAAGCACCGGACATTATTCAAAAGAGCCCTGCTGAATAGCTCAGCTGGGGCTCAGATCGGGGCTGCAGAAGCGGCGCCTTGGCTGCCAGAGACACCTTCCACTCTGGCTCACCAGAACTGCAAAGGAGCCTTACTTTTCGTGAGTACCGGTACTCTCCTCGGCAGAAAAAAAAGTGCCGGTACTCAGAGTGATAAATCTGAGAAGTGCCGGTACTCAGTACCGGTGAGTACAGGCCCATTTAAAGCACTGGCCTTCACCCTTCTGGTTTCTGCACCTGATTTGTTGGCTTTCAGGACTCTGGACACTTTACCACTGCTAACCAGTGCTAATGAACTCCTGCCTTCCCCTTAAAACATGGTAGAATTAGCTGATACCCAATTGGACTAGATGTTTTACTTGTAGGTCTCTAGCAAAGAGATACCCTAAGCCCAGGGCCTGTAAATTAAATGCTACTACTGGGCCTGCAACATTGATATTGCTACCCATCCAAGTAGCACTTTAAACATGTCTCAGGTCTGCCATTACAGCCTGTGTGTCCATTTTAAAATCGGCCATGCTGACATGGCAAAATAAACCTTTTGCCAGGCCCAAAACTTCCTTTTTAAGACATATAAGTTACTTAGGGTAGGCCATGGACAGCCCAGACAGCAAGGACCTGTGTATTTAAAAAGTAAGACATACACTTTTTGGGGTTATATGTCCTGGTAGTGAAAGCTACTGCACGGCCTATTTTAAATTACAATTTTGAAAATGCAAGTTTTAGAAAGATGCCCTTTTCCTGCCTTAGCCATTTAGTGCCTCTTACATGTTTCTGGGTCAAATGACTGGTTATAGCTGACAGCTAGGCTTTGTAATAATAATAGGGAAGTTTATAAAGCGCCTGGTTACGCACACCGGCGTGTCCCCGCGCTGTGGTGAGTGGAAACAGTAGGCCCCCAAATATGCTCAACTGTGCCCTAACTATTGCACAAATAGATGCGTCCTGAGCTTTCCCCTGAAACGTGCCTCAGATGGTTCCAGGCGCAGCTCCAGCGGGAGTTTATTCCAGCTCTTTGCTGCAAGGAACCGGAAGGACCTGCCCCCCATACGGGTTTTTTAATTTTCGGGATCTTTAACAGGCCAGTACCTGTGGATCTCAGTGGCCAAGCAGGTCTGTACTGTGTAATAAGGCTCTGTAAAGGCCCTGGTGCTTTGCCTCCCATAATACGGTGGCACATGCACAGGGCCTTGAACTCAATTCTTCTCCTGACCGGGAGCCAGTGCAGTGCCTCCAGCACGGCCTTCGAGGCAGATCTTCTAGGGAGCCTCAGAACCAACCGGGCTGCGGCATTCCATAGCACCTACAGATGGTCTAGGCTCCTAACTGTAGCACCCAAATGCAGGAGGTTGCCACAGTCCATTCCTGAGGTAACCAGGGCGTGCACCAGCGTCCGTCTAGCATCCATCTGGAGAAGGTCCAGCACCTTCCGCAGAGCTTTCAGGACCCCGAAGCACACCTCCACCACCCAAATAATCTGTGGCGCAAATGTTAAGTCCGAATCGAACCATACGCCCAGATTCTTAGCTTGTTGGCAAGACGCGGGGACTGGTCCCAAGCAGGAGGGCCACCATGCCGAGGACCACACAGATGGGCACCCCCCACCACGAGCACCTCTGTCTTGCTACCATTCAGCCTCAGGCAGTTGGTAGACATCCAAGAGGCAAGCTTCTGCATGCACGCTCTGAAGTTGGGTGCAGCAAGACCAGGTGAACAAGACAGGGAGATGACCAGCTGCGTGTCATCAGCATAGGACACAATGCGCATGCCGTGGCCCTCAACTATAGCAGCTACAGGAGAGACATAAAGATTAAACAGAGTCGGGCTCAAGGCCGAACCCTGCGGAACTCTAGAATAGTGATTGCACTACCTAACCTGGAATCCCCGATTAGTCAGGAAAGACTGAATCCATTTCAACGCTGCCCCCGAGATCCCACGCTTATTCAGACACTGTAGCAAGGTGAAATGTGCTACAGTGTCAAAGGCTGCACTCAGGTCTAGGAGGATAAGGGCCATGATCTGACCCTCATCCGCCCCCTGTCTGATGGTCTCGACAGCCATTAATAGTGCTGACTCCGTAGAATGGCGGGGTCTGAACCCAAATGCGTTGAATGGAGCAGATTAACTTCCTCCACATGGGTCATAAGTTGGGAATTCACGACCTTCTCTGCCACTCTGGCCATATAGGGTAGCAGCGAGATAGGGCGGAGGTTCTCAATTATCTCATAGCTAATATTGGGCTTTTTCTGGAGGGGTAACACTACCGCCTGCTTCCATCCTTCAGGCACCATATGCTTTCTAAAGGATACATCTAGTAGATGCCTAATAAAGGGCTCCAAGATCTCAAGGCTATCTGTAAGCAGTTTTGGTGAAGCGGGATCCCTCGGGGACCCAGACTTTATCGAGCTGCAGATCTGTCGTAGTGCCTCGGGGGTGGGGGGTTGTGAAGTTATCCAGTATGTCCAGTCCCCCACCCTCCCGCTCCACCTCCACAAACTCAGATCCCCTTTTTATTTCCCACGAAAAGGAGGAATAGATCGTGGCCACTTTCTTCTAAAAGAATCCCGCAATGCGATTGCAGGATTCCACTGAGCTTTTCATGGGCATGGTAGAAGATTTGGCCGCGGAAATTTCCCTATAGATCTTAAACAGTTTGTTTGTGGAATTTTCCGCCTCCCTAATTCTCCCTGCGTAATAAGCTGCCTTTGTCCTTCTAATCAGTCCATGGTAGGCTCTTCGCTTAACTATGTATTCCAGTTTTGCCTGGTTCAGAAAGGCCACCCTCCACTGCCTCTCAAGATGTTTACATTCGGCCTTTGCGCGATGTAGATCATCGTTGTACCATGGAGCCGATTTCTGTAACCGCCCCCTCCGGTTGTTCAGACATAGCGGGGCTGTACTATCCAGGGCATCTATGATGCGTCTGTCCAAATTCCTACACGTGGATTCTACATCCATACCACCTGGCCGCCCTCCATTAGCCAGTGCAACATTGAATTTGGCCCATTTGCGACTGGGGTAATTTAATAGAGGTTGTTCCTGAACTCTAACTTCAGGAGTTCTCATCACAAAGGGCACGAAGAAGTGGTCCGACCAGGGGATGGGGATAGGAGAGTTTACTTCCACTTCCCCCCAATTGGCGAATATGGGGTCAAGTAAATGGCTTTGCTGATGGGTGGGGACCCTAGCTTGTAGGTTAAGCTGAAGTGACTTCAATTCCTGATAGAAGCCTGCCACCCTTCTGTCAAGTGAGTTCTCTAAAAGTATGTTAATATCTCCTGACACCAAAAATGTGTCCCTTCGAAGGGCACCCTCCGTAATACCTTCCACCAGATTATCCATAAATCGGGTGTAGGGACCTGGAGGTCTATAGACCAGGAGTCCTTTTACCGTAGTGCCCGGGTTTATCCTATTAGGAAAGGAGCCCGTCTCGCTGTCTGCTACAGTTAGCTGTTCCAATTGACAGCATAACGGCCGCTTAAAAACAATTGCAATTCCCCCCCTCTACCCGAGGCCGGTCCAGCCTGACCATCAAGTACCCCGCAGGGAGTGCCTCAACCACGTCTGGCTCCGCATCAGCATCCAGCCATGTTTCCGTGAGGAATAGGAGGTGCAGTTTTTTATCAGTAAGGAGGTCAAAAACGTCCAGCTTATGCTTCCGCATAGATCTAACATTCAGTAGCCCACACGTCAGCCTAGTTTCCTCCAGCTTTCCTTCCTCTACCACACAGAGCATGTAGTGACAATTTTTACAGCACACATCCTCCTCCACCTTCATGCTATGACAGCATAGGTCAGGGGTTTTAGACCTAAGTGTCTGGAGCTGTTTCCTGGTCCACTGTGTTATAGCCACGATTTGTCCAGGGGTTATGGCCCCGGTCCCCGCACGGCCGCAGACGGGCGTAGACGGGTTTGCCTTTGGCGAGCCTTCGGCGCGCCTGCTGCGCGCGTCCGCTGCACGGTCGAGAGAGCATCCGGCTTTTATCTGACTCCGCATCTAGGTCAGAGAAACACTAGACCGCTACCCAGCCCCCGCGCACCGGAAGTGCTGTCTCTACCTTCCTCACTCTCCGCGCAACGGTGCTAGTCATCGCGTCGGACCAGGGCGGGAAGGAGGTAGGACGAGAACAGCCCCCGGTAATGCCCCTTACATCAGGTGAGCCAGCTACACTGTTTTAAGCACTGCCGAGTAAATTTGTAAAGGGAAGCCTAAATCGCTATCCCGCAAATCGCATCCACACAAAGAGATAAAATACAGCAGGTAAAAAGTATACCAGCTCCGTGCACACAGTGGCTGAAGGCACTGCCACTGCCTCACTCACCACCAATTAGACAGTCTCACACAATACAGAGCATAGTTTTGCCTCGATGGGCAATTACTGGTAGGATGGGAGGATGTAGCTAGGCACTGCCCTACTTACTCATGAGTAGGCTGTGTCCTGCATCCACACAAAGGACTGTACACCCCCTTTAGTTAGTCTGGAGCCAGGACAGGAAAGGCAGGATGCTTCAGGACTTAAGAGGGGATTTCTAGAAACTTTTCCCTCCTTTCAGGGGAAGGGCGCCAGGTATAAATATTGGACATTAGACATCAACTCTTCAGTGCACTTCTGGACCTTTGGATATGCTTCCAGGAAGAAGAGCTGCTGTGCTGCTGAAAGTATTGTCACTCTGTTTGACAGCTGCTCTCATGTGGTGACCTCCTGCATGGTGCCGTCTTACCTGGATGAGAAGGACTGAACCTACATCTGTTGAACTCAGAACCCCATAGGGGCTCCAAGGGCTAGTTGGGTGGCCTACCAACTTGAGCATCAGAAATAGAAGAGTCCAACAACCTCAAGACCCAACACCTGGACCTTACCATTTGTAAGTCTACCCCGCCAAGTGGTGTCACCCTGTTCTGGATCCTTGGGAGTGGGCCTAAGGTGCTCCACCAGGACCCAGCGGAACCAACACATTTCCTCTGCTGGGCAACCTGAGCAGAACCAACACCTTGCCATTGCTGCATGGATGGGACCATTCCCAAAGACCGACATTGACAAACAGTCTCTTCAGAAATGCAGCTGGGTGACGCCTCCTTCAACAGGCCCTTGCATCCATTATCAACGGCAGCTTCAACGATGATGCCTGACCCCGTATCACAGCCTTGCAGAACTTCTGAAACATCGCATTGCACCAACTGTATGAAGCATCTTTGACGCTGGACTTCGCATCACAAACCCTTGTCAATGGGATCCTCAACAATGATGCAGGACCTCGCATCACAGCCTCGCTGCATATCAGAAACAACTCATCGCTTGGGCTGCGTGACACATCTAGGACGCAGATCCTCACAATGCTCCACAAACCAGGATTTAATGTACATTATTCAATGGGACTAACTGGCCACCTGTAGCTGGCCCGCACTCCACAATGGTCGGCCTGAACTTGTGACGTTGTCCCAGTCCAGCGCTAACAGATATCAACAGTTGGCTCTTTGTGCTTTTTGGTGGTCCTTTCACTAAAATCTCAAAAAATTGCATATCTACGGTTCTGTTCTACTGAGTGGGTTTTTGTTGTTTTGGTCTCGTTCTATTTAACTAAATTTATTCTATTTTTCTAAACTGTTGTGGGATTCTTTTGTTGTGTGTTTTCACTGTGTTATTGTTTGAAGTATTGCACAAATACTTTACACATTGCTTCAGAGTTAAGCCTGACTGCTTTGTGTCAAGCTAGCCAAGGGTTGAGCACAGGTTTATTTACGGTTTACTTGTGACATCACCTTGAGAAGGATTGCGGTTGCTGCTTGAGAAGAGTTTCAACCCCCCCTAAAACAAAAAACAATTTCTTATAGCATCCTTCTCTTTGGCCTAAATTTGACAGAAGGACATACCATGAAATGATAAAAAAGGAAAGGATAAGGATCCTGCATCACCTAGACAATCCTATCCTGCTCTCATTAGAAGATCTGATAGAGGAGATCAATAATTTAAAGCCATTTATCATGGAAACCAATTTCACCCTTCAAAGAATATAGGATGCATTGTCAAATTTTGAATCAAGAGTATCTGAGGTACAACAGAGAGTCAAGGATGCTCCAAATGTCAAAGCCAAAGTCAATACAATGACCAAAGAAGCAACCTCTCTGAATAAACAGATAGAATATAAGGAAGATCCTAACAGATGGCATAACTTAAGAATGCGTGGTATTTCTGAAGGAGCTGGAGAGGCAGACATGATTTCATTCTTGAAACCTTCAATTCCTAAAATTGTTGGCTCAACAGATAGCTTAGCTCTAAACAGACCCTCCCACATTTCGTGATTTCGCGATTCACAAAAAAATTGCGAAATTGGCAGACTACATCTGCCTAGGGCTGGAAGAATTAGCCACCCCCCCCCCCCATACTGGAAAGCATATGGCACAGGCACATTCTGTAGACAGAGACAGATCAGACTTTATCTCGGGTTTGTTTTTTCAAGTGAATACTGAAATCAATGAGGTTAAAACAATATTTAGAAACATATTCGTGCCAAGACTCTTGAATCATAAGCGATCATAGTTCCAGCACATGAACCTTATCTTCCATTAACTGAAAGAAAACATTCATTTACCTCTACTTTGCTTCCCATTTTAACCAACTTTAGTAAACGACGTTCCAGTAAAACTAACCAAAAAGTGAGTTACTGAGAAAACTCGTGTTTTGTACAATCTGCGATTCACCATTGCCTGCCATCGTCCAGTACCTGCTCTCTCCTGGCCAAGCTGTGAGAGGCAGACAGAAAGGTTTCTGCACAGCTTTGATCAGAGCTGTTTATTAATGCCCAATCGTCTCCAGTTAAGGATAACAAATCAAGTACAGCCATTGGGCCAAGTCAATGTGAGGGTATCCTGGTGCCTGCGAACTGCATGTGCTTCAGAGGATGTGCACGAGTCAGCAGGAAGTGCATGCGATGTAGACCCCCTGCAGGACACTGTGGTCATCTGACAAGCTGCTGAGAATGGGGCAGATTTTCCTACAACCAGAGAGCAGAGGTATGTGGAGGGTCTGCAGCAGCGCATCCGGTGGAAGTCACAGGAGGTATGGGTTGTCAGGGGAGAAGCATAGGCAAGGAAAACTGCCACTTTGCGGACTTGAGTCAGATGCTGGAATGCAGAGGAGCATTGTGGGAAGACATGAAAAAGACAGTCTTGACCGATGGTAAAGCTGTAATTTGCTGAAAACCCTCACTGCCTTCCCTAGCACCTGTTGCCATAATCAGACCGTCCAGGGCTTTAAGTGGGCCGGGTCTGGCCGGTGCTCAGCACCAGTAGTTCTTAAAAGTAGGTGCAGAGACCGGTACCTATTGGGCTCTCCTTTTTTACCCTTGGGTTGAAAAAAAACAAAAAACCTGCAGCTGTCACTGCTTTAGATGTAAGTTTATAGAAACTCGTTTTTCAGTTTTATACAGTACAAGCTTGGAGCGCTTTACATGAGCTCCACCACACAAGGACATATTCATGTTTTGAATCATACATATGATGTTCAGCTGACATGAGGCTCGAACCACGCCGCAATTTCGTGAACAAGAACTGAAACATTTTCAAACAGATATACAACAAAGTCATGGTTGTTGCTTATTTATCTTATGCAATTTACAACCATTGACAAAGCCAACAGTCCTGGCCTGTTGTAGGTGTAATGTTACTTGTTGAGTTCCAGATATATCTGGATGAATGGACAGAACCAGCAAAATCCCATTCGGTACAGCACTATATACTGTAAATAAATAAATAATACCTCTATTTTTGACTAGATATACAATAACAGATAGCTCAATAAATAAGAGTCAAGATTCGAGGTAGCCGGAGTTTGCAAGTTTAATACAGCATAAAGGACAGGAACAGGACAACCTGCACGGGAATAGGATGGCAGGGCCCGGCAGCTGCCGGGGCAGGATCTGGGATGAGCGCGCTAACTTTTAATAACAGTGCACAAGTATATATAGTTAAACAAAATACATAGCATTCAGTACAGTAGGCGTAGCAGTGGGCGGGGTTTGTAGCAGTCGCGAAAGATAAGGCATAAAGTATGTGTAACAAGAGGCGTATACAGGGCGTATACATAGACATGTGATGTAAACGTAACAGAATATGTCATAAATGAGGCGGAAACATGGAGGGGGCTACCTAAGGAGCCGGGACCTCTAACCTAGTGGTGCGCGCAAGCTGGCAATGACGTGTTACTAGGGAGAAGCTGGGGGCTATGACTTCTGCGCTAGAAGGAGAGACTAAAGTCTGGAGAGTCAAAGCGACATGTACCTAAACACTATCTAGTATCTGATGTTTAGAGAACATGTTGATAGAATCCAAAAGTTATCAGGGTAAAGGCTAACAGACTCTAAGACTGGTGCTTGCATAATTCTACATGTAGTGCGTGTTGAGGAATATTAAATGACCATTAATACAGTATTTCTCTTACATGGAGACGTAAAGGCTAGACCATGACGGAAACTATTGATGCAATTCAGTAGCTTAGGAATGCAGCTCCTTAGGTAGCCCCCTCCATGTTTCCGCCTCATTTATGACATATTCTGTTACGTTTACATCACATGTCTATGTATACGCCCTGTATACGCCTCTTGTTACACCTACTTTATGCCTTATCTTTCGCGACTGCTACAAACCCCGCCCACTGCTCTCAAAGTTACGTCAGTTAAGAACTAGAAAAGGTCTGTTAGAAGAAGCAGTTCCTGTCCCGCCTAGGGACAGTCCAGGTCATTTTATGTATCAAAAGCATGGCATAAGTGCCATATTGTATCTAGATTTATGGGTGGAGTACACCAAACAGTTAGAAGAAAAGTATAGATGGCCCGTATCGGGTACATGGGATGCCGAGTGCATCATGCGAGTAGAAGAAGTATTATGGAAAAAGAAAGCCAGACAGTCACAAAAAGATGCCATCGAGTTATGGCGCAAAGAATCTCATAAAAGAACCGAAAAAGAAATCAGAAAGTCAGAATTAAGTAGAGAATCCTTAGAAAGAGCCCAAGAAAGGGAATTGATCGAAATAGGTGAACGAGTTAAAACCGAACAGTCAGACAGACAGAGAAATGCCCTCATTAAGGGTATGTATCCTCTTCTTGCTGAGGGCTTGCCAAAAGCAACCCCGGAGGCATCCAGTAATTTCCCGCCGCCATTAGTTCCGACCAAGCTACGTCACAAACCGACCGCAGCTGATATTTTTCTCTCGTCCTATTTGGACGACACAGTCCCAGAATATGCAAATCCTGTTCCACCAGCTCCTGTAAATAATGTAATTCATGGTCCTCCAGCCACCGGGGCACCTGTTGCAGCACCTGTTACGGTACCCCCGGTCCAGCCCGTAGTACAAATTCCCGCCACATCAGTCACTCTGCCAGCACGAAGAGTATCAGTCAGGTGCCTGGATTCTGGTGTAACTGATGGGCAATTTTATGAAGTCTGGTTATAGCTGAATAAACAGACGGCGCGTTATTAGGAATGAAAATGCAGCAACTAGATCCGATGACTCTACATGCTCCTCCTCTATCGGCCAGTATGACGTCAAGAACGAGACAATTTTGGAGCACGACAAATCTCATAGCAGATTGCTCTTCCGTTAAGTTACCTAGGGCAGAGGCAGTCTCATTCACTACTGCTTCAAGGGTTCTAGTCAATCTACGTATTAACTTACTATTCTGGATAGGGCCTATAAAGAAGAAGAAACCTTTATTGAAATCTGTATACTGTTCTAGAGCAGTTTCAGTTTGATCGACAATTGGGGACTCGATCTCCCTTCTATGTCTGACGTGTACTAGATGCGTGTTTCTATGATAATCGGATGGGGCTAGGAAAACTGGTGGCAGTAGGAAGGCAATGTAACATGTTCCATCCCAATCGAGGGGCAGACGAACATATGCGGTCTGACCACAAATAAAATAAGAATGACGTGAAGCTTTAAAAATAGATTTCCCACTGTCACTATACTTGACAATAGTAGTACAATCACTATGTCCTACATGTGCGGAACCATTCTTTCTGACACATAATTCGCCTTTGACTGGTAGTACTGAAATAGCAGGTAAATCTGGAGTAGTATCAGACTGAACATTCAGGACCATAAAATTCGAAGAATAATTACCCAAATTATAAACTTCATTTTCTAGATCTAACCCTGTTCTGTGGGGAAGACCTTGCTTGTCTGGAAAACATGTACTGTTCAGAAGGGACATATCATTTGAAGATGACGTTAACATGGACCATGCTCCACATGAACCATTATGTGAAAACGGATAAGGAAACAGTGGCAGAACTCCCTTCGGTGTCTGGAAAGGGGGGAGTCGACCACACACCCAACAATTAGTGGCATTGCTGGTCTGGTGTGAATAATGTAACATACGGATAAATGTATTGTTGCGCATAGCAAGACGATAGGATAGTTCGTGAGGAGGCAGATCACTAAACGTGTGCTCTACTGTAGCATTAGAAAACTTATTTACATGAGAAATTGGGAAACATAAATGAAATGCATAACTTGTGCATGTAACCATCAAACTCAAAAACAATATAAAACTTAGAAAAACGATACATCGGATTGAGTTTTGACTAACTCTCTCACTATGGGGGTCTATCTCATACATGTCAGATACCTGTCTAACCGTTTCACCCGAGGGGGACTTAGACAATTAAACTGGCTGACTTATTTTACTAGACCGAAGCTTCTGTTTATACTCCTGCTGCGGAGTTTTCTCTAACAGGGGAGGCTTTGAGTCAAAGTCAATAGCGGGACAGTCCTTGAGAATAGGGCAATTTTTAGACTCGGAAGTGTCTGTAGAAGTGTCAATAAACGTTTTAGTTCTTAGTCCGTGAAATTTCTTGACATGAGAGAGATGCACCCAGCCTTTTCTGCCTTCCAACTTCACGGCCGTGCGGGTGGTCAGAAGGACTAACTTCGGCTCCTTCCAGCGAGGCTCCAGCGGACTTGAACGATCGAAATTCCGGATTAAAACCAGGGTGCCGGGAAGGACCTCGTGTGGCTTGACTTCAGTATTGTCGGGAAATGCAGCGGCAACCTGTGAACGACAAGAGTGTAGGGCAGACATCAAGGAAGCTAGGTAATCTGTCAGCATATTACTGGAAACATCTGTAATACTTCGGGGTCTGGGTGTACCCCACATGTTCGGGGGGCGGCCGAATACGACCTCATAAGGGGACAGACCTGATCTGGAATGTGCGACCATGCGCATATAGAACAAAGCAACTGGCAGGGCAACTAACCAGTCTACACCTTTCTCTTTACAGACTTTGGCAATACGTATTTTTAGGGTCTTGTTATGTCTCTCTACGAGACCGGCTGCTTCTGGATGGCGTACACAATGGAACTTCCACTGGTACCCTAACAAAAGGGAAACGTGCTTCATTAGTTCAGATGAGAATGGCTGGCCGTTATCAGAATACACGACCCTTGGGAGTCCATAGCGGGGGAAAAATTCACGAACCAACTGCTTGGCAGTGGTCGCGGCTGTGTAATCTGGAACTGGATATGCCTCTGTCCACCTGGACAAAGCGCATACAACTACAAGGACATACTTGAAACCTCGACATCGCTCCATCTGAATATAATCCATCTGGAGGACTTCAAAAGGGTGGTCAGGGGGCTGGAACCCACCTTGTTCCACCGGGACACTTTTACCTGGGTTGAACTGGCAACATATCATACAGGTACGGACTTTCTGCTTGGCTGCAGCTCGTAAATGCTTGTTAAACCAAATGTTCTGGATACTGTCTAACATGGCTTTTTCTCCTAAGTGTGCTGGACTATGTGCGGTATTGATAATGACTTGAACCATTGAGTCGGGGAGAAACCATGTGTCTTTTCCCTTTGTCAACCATCCCTGATCTGTCTGGACCCCTCCTTGTTCGGACCATTTCTTGATTTCTTCAGGAGTAGCATGTAACTGGATATCTATGACATCTTGAGTAGGGTCCTTAACTGTCATACAAGTAGTCTGTTCTAGAGTGGATGTCGGTGTCTTGTTAACTGATATGTCTGGTGTCTGAGCTGTAAGCTTGGCTGTTCGATCTGCTAGATCATTACCTTGGGAAATAATGTCAGTAACTTTCGTGTGTGCTTTGCACTTCATGATAGCGATAGCTGTCGGTAAATGTATTGCATCTAACAGAGCTTGAATAAGGAAACCATGCTGAATCTTGGTTCCATGAGAAGTCATGAAACCTCTCTCTTGCCAGAGCACTCCAAAGTCGTGTACGACTCCGAATGCGTAGCGTGAATCTGTGTAAATATTAACTTTCAGGTTATTGGCATGTATGCAGGCTTGTGTCAGAGCGATTAGCTCTGCTGCTTGAGCAGACAGGGTGTCAATACGGTGTGTTTCAATAACTTCGGTGTCAGTAGTCACTGCATACGCGGCTACTAGTTCTCCTGTACTTGTTCTCATACATGAACCATCCACATAAAGTGTCAGGTCGGGATCTGGTAAGGCAATGTCTGTCAGATCTTGTCTTGGCTTTGTCATAGTGTTGACTACTTCCACACAGTCATGTGTGGCAGTATTTGAAGTAACTGACGGTAAAAGTGTAGCAGGATTTAGAACGTTGCAGCATCTGATTTCTATGTGTGGCTGGAACAGTGTCAGTTCATAACCTGTTAAACGTGCAATTGTCAAGTGCTGAGTCTGTGTTCGGTTTAAAAGAACTTCCACGGAGTGTGGAACTTGTACTGTCAGGGAATGTCCTAACACTATGGAATCACTTTGTCTGATAGCTAGTGCTGTGGCTGCAACTGACTTGAGGCACGCAGGCAACGCCTGGGCTACTGGATCTAATGTGCTCGAAAAATAAGCACAGGGCTTGTATTGTCCTGCTTGATCTTGTGTAAGAACAGATAATGCTGTACCATCACGTTCTGTGACAAAAAGTGTAAAAGGCTTACTGTAGTTCGGTGTAGCTAGAACAGGAGCTTGGCATAAAGCTTTCTTCAACTCATTAAAACTAAGTGTATGTTCAGATGTCCAGGGGAGAACAGTCGATACGGCTGCCTCCTGTGTCGTTAGCTGTATCAGTGGCTTTGCTAGAAATGCATACTGAGGAATCCATTGTCTACAATAAGAAGTAAGGCCGATAAAAGCACGTACCTCCTTCTGTGTCTTGGGCTGTGGAAGACTCGCTATTAACTGGATACGGTCTGGTGTCAACTGCCTACCCCACTTGGACAGTAAGTGGCCTAAGTAGATCACTTGCTGGACACAGAATTGAAGCTTCGAAGGGGACACCTTGTGCCCCATCTCGGCTAAGAAATACAGGACTGTAAGTGATGCTCGCTCGCAAGCACGTTCAGAACGGGCTGTGATCAGTAGATCATCGACATACCGGAGCAGGGCAGTGTCAGCTGGCATGCGAATATTGTCTAGTTGTCTCTTAAGTGCTTGACTGTAAATACTAGGACTTTCTGTGAAACCTTGAGGAGCTCGTGTGAATTTATAGCTCCTTCCATTTAAACAAAAACCGAAAAGGTACTGGCTGTCTGGATGAATTGGAACACTGAAAAATGCGTTCTTGAGGTCTATTACTGTAAAGAATATTGCCTCAGAATCAATGGCTGTCAATAGAGATGAGATATCTGGGACTACTGGATACTGGGGAATGATACATTTATTGAGTTCTCGAAGGTCAATCACTAATCGATATACTGGAGGTGCATTTGGATCAGTACGTTTCATGACTGGAATGATAGGAGAATTACATACATTGGAGTTAGTTTCTACAACTACTCCTTGAGCCATGAGCTCGTCAATAATTTTGGATAAGGCTGCTACAGCCTCAGGTGGCAATCTGTACTGTCTGATTCGTGGCAGGACAATACCTTGCTTGAGGGTCACACGATGGGGTGTGATTTGCATAAAACCAACATCAGTTGGACCTTGCGCCCATAGGTGCTGCGGAACATTAAACAATCTTGGATCAAAATCTCGTAATACATAGTGACCCTTGAAGTCACGCAAATACAAACGTATTCCCTCTGGGGAACAACATATGACTGCACCTAATTCTTTCAATGTCTTAATACCTAACAAATTTTCTGGACATGACTTCGTAAGTAATAAATCAGTAGTTCGGGACAATGGACCTACTTCTAGAGTAACTGGTTTGGAAATCTCGTTAACTATTGGCTTTCCTGAAAATCCAAGGGAAACATTTCTAGAGCCTGAGAGCGGAGCCCCTGGAACCTCGTCATGACTGATAGTAGTCCTACTTGCCCCTGTATCAATCAGAAACGTTCTGTCTTTCCCCAATACTTGACTATGTACATAGGGACCTTCTTGATCTACAGGAATCTCGATGAGAGGCAAGCCTACCTCCCTCTCTAGGCTGTTTCATGAATACGCTTGATACTCTGGATACTCGGACTGTGCATACTGGTACATCTGCTGTGTAACATGCTGTGTTGCAGCAATAGGCTGCGGTGCTGTAACTGTCTGTTGTGCATTCTGTGGCTGAGAAGTCTGTGAAACTTGTTCTTGTCTAGGCGGACGTGGTCTTTCTTTAGTTTTACCAGTGGCTATATTGTGTTTCAGAACTGCACACTCGTTTATGAAATGGCCTGGCTGTTTACAATAATTGCATGTCCCTTTAACGGGAGCTGCAGGATGACTGCCTTCATTCGGACCCCTCTTCTGACTGTCTTGTGGAACAGATTGTGCAACTAGTACTTTCATTTTCGTGTCTTTCATACGTCTTCTCTCGTGTTCTTGTTCTTCTCTAATTCTATTCTGGTGATACTGGAGCATCTGTAACATCTGGGACGGAGTACTAGCTTGCCATGTACTTTCGACTTTCAAAACTCTATTCTTAACTTGTGGACTTGAATTCTCGACTAATTTAGTAACAAAAAGATGAGGGTATGACTCACTACTCGTCTTCAAACCACTGTTTATGATAAAACATTTCTCAAATCTGGAATAAAAATCACTAGTGTCTTCGTCTTGTTTCTGTTTACAGGCTGAGATTGCATCCCAGTCTTCCTTTTTAGTGGCTAATAACCTAGGCAAAACCTGTATCAATAATTCTGGTAATTCTTTACATTTGTCTCCAAGACCGGTACCTGGTACTCGTATCTTATCTTCAGCTCCTAGAGCTGTCCAATCGATCTTTTTCTCTCCCACCTCCCAATCTTTTTCCTTGAGTTTTTCATATATGCCCGCAGGCAACAGGACTTTTAGCATTTTAATAATATCTGGATACGTGTATTCTCCCATACGGAGCATGTCTTTTAATTCTCGGTGGAACCCTGCTGGATCTTTGTCGTGACAGGGAATTAACTTCTTCATTTCTAAGAGTTCCATCTTGGTAACTGGGGTGTAAACAAATACTCGTTGCATTTCACCACCCGCTGTCCTAACTGGGTGTACTTCTCGTAGTGGATGCTGTCTATCTATGTAAAACGGTTTACTTTCTGGAGGTGAGACATGAACAAAATGCGGATTCAAAAACGTTCTATATTTGTGGCGCTGTTCTAGAATGACACTAATTAAATCGGTACCTAAACCTTTCCATCTATACTGGAGTAACTCGTTCAGGACATCATGTAACGGACCTGGATCAGAATGCTGACCCTCATACAGAGTAATGAGGTGCTGGATCATATACATACCCACCAGTCGCTGCTCGGCTGGGGGCAGTTTCAGAAACATTTGTGCCACTATTTCGTCTGGAAAAGTGGTAGAATCAGTAATCCATCGGACTGCTGATCGGGCTAGTTCTTGTTCATGCATGGTACCTAATTCACTATAACCGATTCGTGATTTCAGAATTTGATCGGTAGCTTGAAATACTTGTTCTAGAGAGCCTTGTTCTGGTGCTGGAAGATGAAAAGCTTTCTTGTGTTCTAGACGTAAATGTCGGTCTGGAAATCTAGATTTACCTACATACGCTATTCTGGCGGGATTCTCGTCGTCTACCTCTTCAGTAGAAGAGTCATTTTCTTTCTCGCTTCCTAGAGCTTCTTTGCGTTGTTCGTGTAACCTTATTATTTCTTTACGAATTTTCTTGTACATACTCTCTATACTATTGAGTGTCTTGTGCTTACCCTCGGCTATATTATCACTCCACCTTGTCAGAATTTTCATTTCGTTCGGATCTTTAGTCGGGGAATCTTGTTCCCTAATTAAACAATTGATCAGAAACTTTAATAACATGAACTGGATTTCAGCTTTCCTGAGAGACATGACTTCAGCAATACTTTCTGGATCTTGTCCTGTACGAATGAAACGATACATTCTGTCTAGATCTTCTTTCATATTCGGTAGGGTGACCAAATACTCGGACACCTGCCTTATACGTACGGAATATATAACCATACTATCCTCGCCTGGGACTGGATCATAACAGCATTCAGTAAGAGCTCGCCTGATTTCTGCAATGGACTGATATTTAGGCGTACGCTGTAATGCACGTTCATGTAACTCGACTACCCCTAGACGTCTATTTGGCGGCGGGGTACCAGGAGGACCTCCTCCCGCGGCCCCTGAACTGGAATCGTCGACTGATACTCTTCGTGCTGGCATAGTGACTGATGTGGCGGGAATTTGTACTACGGGCTGGACCGGGGGTACCGTAACAGGTGCTGCAACAGGTGCCCCGGTGGCTGGAGGACCATGAATTACATTATTTACAGGAGCTGGTGGAACAGGATTTGCATATTCTGGGACTGTGTCGTCCAAATAGGACGAGAGAAAAATATCAGCTGCGGTCGGTTTGTGACGTAGCTTGGTCGGAACTAATGGCGGCGGGAAATTACTGGATGCCTCCGGGGTTGCTTTTGGCAAGCCCTCAGCAAGAAGAGGATACATACCCTTAATGAGGGCATTTCTCTGTCTGTCTGACTGTTCGGTTTTAACTCGTTCACCTATTTCGATCAATTCCCTTTCTTGGGCTCTTTCTAAGGATTCTCTACTTAATTCTGACTTTCTGATTTCTTTTTCGGTTCTTTTATGAGATTCTTTGCGCCATAACTCGATGGCATCTTTTTGTGACTGTCTGGCTTTCTTTTTCCATAATACTTCTTCTACTCGCATGATGCACTCGGCATCCCATGTACCCGATACGGGCCATCTATACTTTTCTTCTAACTGTTTGGTGTACTCCACCCATAAATCTATATACAATATGGCACTTATGCCATGCTTTTGATACATAAAATGACCTGGACTGTCCCTAGGCGGGACAGGAACTGCTTCTTCTAACAGACCTTTTCTAGTTCTTAACTGACGTAACTTTGAGAACAGAGGCATGACTGAACTGGAATCTAGACACAATACAATACACAATGAACACGATAATTACTGAAGAACACCACTTTCATACCACGACATTGAAATACATGAATGACATTTAAGATAACTGTTCGGACAAAATACTACCTGGAATACTGAAAACAGAATACATGAATTTCTCGAGAACAGAACAGACTAGAACAGAAACTAGATGCACTGCTAAAACAGTACGAAACTTACCGGTCTCATAAAGAGACACGTCAGGACCCGCATCCACCTAAGTGGACACTTCGTGTTGGATCTGTGTACCCAAACCCACGGACCAGAGACAATGCAATTGACCCTGTCTAGATACTACCCCAGCAACGGTACTCACCGGGCAGCAAGAACGGAAGGCCTCGGACTGGACTGGACTGTTACGACGACGGACGGACGAACTTCGGACTTCTGTTACGGGTGGGCCTCCGGATACCTCGGACCTTGGACTCTTGGCTTGGGCTCTGGTCGGGACTCGCCGCGTTCCTCCACCGCCTTGTCTGGATGCTGGACCGCAACCTCCGTCTCCTCCGTGGGCCTGAGGGATACTTGAAGCAGAAATATCTGCACGTGCACGGTATGGTTCCGTCACGGCTGCAGAGGATCAGGGGGTTGCGTGGCTTCACCGGCGCGTGGGGAAAGGGCAAGTCCCTGTTCGGGCGCCATTATGTGGTAAATAAATAAATAATACCTCTATTTTTGACTAGATATACAATAACAGATAGCTCAATAAATAAGAGTCAAGATTCGAGGTAGCTGGAGTTTGCAGGTTTAATACAGCATAAAGGACAGGAACAGGACAACCTGCACGGGAATAGGATGGCAGGGCCCGGCAGCTGCCGGGGCAGGATCTGGGATGAGCGCGCTAACTTTTAATAACAGTGCACAAGTATATATAGTTAAACAAAATACATAGCATTCAGTACAGTAGGCGTAGCAGTGGGCGGGGTTTGTAGCAGTCGCGAAAGATAAGGCATAAAGTAGGTGTAACAAGAGGCGTATACAGGGCGTATACATAGACATGTGATGTAAACGTAACAGAATATGTCATAAATGAGGCGGAAACATGGAGGGGGCTACCTAAGGAGCCGGGACCTCTAACCTAGTGGTGCGCGCAAGCTGGCAATGACGTGTTACTAGGGAGAAGCTGGGGGCTATGACTTCTGCGCTAGAAGGAGAGACTAAAGTCTGGAGAGTCAAAGCGACATGTACCTAAACACTATCTAGTATCTGATGTTTAGAGAACATGTTGATAGAATCCAAAAGTTATCAGGGTAAAGGCTAACAGACTCTAAGACTGGTGCATGCATAATTCTACATGTAGTGCGTGTTGAGGAATATTAAATGACCATTAATACAGTATTTCTCTTACATGGAGACGTAAAGGCTAGACCATGACGGAAACTATTGATGCGATTCAGTAGCTTAGGAATGCAGAGAAGGAGAGCTGGACTGATAACTAGAATCATAACATACTCTTGGCAGACTGGCAGGCAGAGCCAGGCCGAGCCGGGCACTGTGAGGCATGAAGTAAGTGAAGGGTCAGGGATACAGGTGGGGGCTGTATCGCTCCTCAGCGAGGGTTCAGGAGACAGGAGCTGAATCTGGTGTCCGGGCCCTTTTGAGGCCTAGAAACGGGGATTTTACAATGAAATAACGTGCACACTGTGAAACGTGGCAACATAACTTTACATAGGCCTAATACTCGTAGCTTTCACGAGAACTAGAAACTGGCATACTAGAGTTGGACACAACTGTAATTGCGTCTTTAATCGATCATGGGGAATACATATGCATATTAATCATGCACATACAACATAACATGGGGAACACGTAGGGACACAGAACATGGCAAAATTTACTTTTCCACATTCCCTCCTTGTCACTACGTTTCCATCAGGAAACATCAATATTCATGATACCATCTATCATTTCATACAGTATCATTTGCTCGTCTCGAATTGTCTTGGAACGGGATTTAGGACGGAACTTGGGACTAGGAATACAAGAGGTAGCACAAATGCCGCAAATCGCAGGGCCACATTGTATACAGAGACAGCAACTGAATATGATCGCTACTGCAATACCTAGAAAGGACAATACTTTCCATCCCCAGGCAGAAATTATACTCCAAAACCAACCGGACCATGTCCAGGTGCCTGGATTCTGGTGTAACTGATGGGCAATTTTATGAAGTCTGGTTATAGCTGAATAAACAGACGGCGCGTTATTAGGAATGAAAATGCAGCAACTAGATCCGATGACTCTACATGCTCCTCCTCTATCGGCCAGTATGACGTCAAGAACGAGACGATTTTGGAGCACGACAAATCTCATAGCAGATTGCTCTTCCGTTAAGTTACCTAGGGCAGAGGCAGTCTCATTCACTACTGCTTCAAGGGTTCTAGTCAATCTACGTATTAACTAACTATTCTGGATAGGGCCTATAAAGAAGAAGAAACCTTTATTGAAATCTGTATACTGTTCTAGAGCAGTTTCAGTTTGATCGACAATTGGGGACTCGATCTCCCTTCTATGTCTGACGTGTACTAGATGCGTGTTTCTATGATAATCGGATGGGGCTAGGAAAACTGGTGGCAGTAGGAAGGCAATGTAACATGTTCCATCCCAATCGAGGGGCAGACGAACATATGCGGTCTGACCACAAATAAAATAAGAATGACGTGAAGCTTTAAAAATAGATTTCCCACTGTCACTATACTTGACAATAGTAGTACAATCACTATGTCCTACATGTGCGGAACCATTCTTTCTGACACATAATTCGCCTTTGACTGGTAGTACTGAAATAGCAGGTAAATCTGGAGTAGTATCAGACTGAACATTCAGGACCATAAAATTCGAAGAATAATTACCCAAATTATAAACTTCATTTTCTAGATCTAACCCTGTTCTGTGGGGAAGACCTTGCTTGTCTGGAAAACATGTACTGTTCAGAAGGGACATATCATTTGAAGATGACGTTAACATGGACCATGCTCCACATGAACCATTATGTGAAAACGGATAAGGAAACAGTGGCAGAACTCCCTTCGGTGTCTGGAAAGGGGGGAGTCGACCACACACCCAACAATTAGTGGCATTGCTGGTCTGGTGTGAATAATGTAACATACGGATAAATGTATTGTTGCGCATAGCAAGACGATAGGATAGTTCGTGAGGAGGCAGATCACTAAACGTGTGCTCTACTGTAGCATTAGAAAACTTATTTACATGAGAAATTGGGAAACATAAATGAAATGCATAACTTGTGCAGGTAACCATCAAACTCAAAAACAATATAAAACTTAGAAAAACGATACATCGGATTGAGTTTTGACTAACTCTCTCACTATGGGGGTCTATCTCATACATGTCAGATACCTGTCTAACCGTTTCACCCGAGGGGGACTTAGACAATTAAACTGGCTGACTTATTTTACTAGACCGAAGCTTCTGTTTATACTCCTGCTGCGGAGTTTTCTCTAACAGGGGAGGCTTTGAGTCAAAGTCAATAGCGGGACAGTCCTTGAGAATAGGGCAATTTTTAGACTCGGAAGTGTCTGTAGAAGTGTCAATAAACGTTTTAGTTCTTAGTCCGTGAAATTTCTTGACATGAGACAGATGCACCCAGCCTTTTCTGCCTTCCAACTTCACGGCCGTGCGGGTGGTCAGAAGGACTAACTTCGGCTCCTTCCAGCGAGGCTCCAGCGGACTTGAACGATCGAAATTCCGGATTAAAACCAGGGTGCCGGGAAGGACCTCGTGTGGCTTGACTTCAGTATTGTCGGGAAATGCAGCGGCAACCTGTGAACGACAAGAGTGTAGGGCAGACATCAAGGAAGCTAGGTAATCTGTCAGCATATTACTGGAAACATCTGTAATACTTCGGGGTCTGGGTGTACCCCACATGTTCGGGGGGCGGCCGAATACGACCTCATAAGGGGACAGACCTGATCTGGAATGTGCGACCATGCGCATATAGAACAAAGCAACTGGCAGGGCAACTAACCAGTCTACACCTTTCTCTTTACCGACTTTGGCAATACGGATTTTTAGGGTCTGGTTATGTCTCTCTACGAGACCGGCTGCTTCTGGATGGCGTACACAATGGAACTTCCACTGGTACCCTAACAAAAGGGAAACGTGCTTCATTAGTTCAGATGAGAATGGCTGGCCGTTATCAGAATACACGACCCTTGGGAGTCCATAGCGGGGGAAAAATTCACGAACCAACTGCTTGGCAGTGGTCGCGGCTGTGTAATCTGGAACTGGATATGCCTCTGTCCACCTGGACAAAGCGCATACAACTACAAGGACATACTTGAAACCTCGACATCGCTCCATCTGAATATAATCCATCTGGAGGACTTCAAAAGGGTGGTCAGGGGGCTGGAACCCACCTTGTTCCACCGGGACACTTTTACCTGGGTTGAACTGGCAACATATCATACAGGTACGGACTTTCTGCTTGGCTGCAGCTCGTAAATGCTTGTTAAACCAAATGTTCTGGATACTGTCTAACATGGCTTTTTCTCCTAAGTGTGCTGGACTATGTGCGGTATTGATAATGACTTGAACCATTGAGTCGGGTAGAAACCATGTGGCTTTTCCCTTTGTCAACCATCCCTGATCTGTCTGGACCCCTCCTTGTTCGGACCATTTCTTGATTTCTTCAGGAGTAGCATGTAACTGGATATCTATGACATCTTGAGTAGGGTCCTTAACTGTCATACAAGTAGTCTGTTCTAGAGTGGATGTCGGTGTCTTGTTAACTGGTATGTCTGGTGTCTGAGCTGTAAGCTTGGCTGTTCGATCTGCTAGATCATTACCTTGGGAAATAATGTCAGTAACTTTCGTGTGTGCTTTGCACTTCATGATAGCGATAGCTGTCGGTAAATGTATTGCATCTAACAGAGCTTGAATAAGGAAACCATGCTGAATCTTGGTTCCATGAGAAGTCATGAAACCTCTCTCTTGCCAGAGCACTCCAAAGTCGTGTACGACTCCGAATGCGTAGCGTGAATCTGTGTAAATATTAACTTTCAGGTTCTTGGCATGTATGCAGGCTTGTGTCAGAGCGATTAGCTCTGCTGCTTGAGCAGACAGGGTGTCAATACGGTGTGTTTCAATAACTTCGATGTCAGTAGTCACTGCATACGCGGCTACTAGTTCTCCTGTACTTGTTCTCATACATGAACCATCCACATAAAGTGTCAGGTCGGGATCTGGTAAGGCAATGTCTGTCAGATCTTGTCTTGGCTTTGTCATAGTGTTGACTACTTCCACACAGTCATGTGTGGCAGGATTTGAAGTAACTGACGGTAAAAGTGTAGCAGGATTTAGAACGTTGCAGCGTCTGATTTCTATGTGTGGCTGGAACAGTGTCAGTTCATAACCTGTTAAACGTGCAATTGTCAAGTGCTGAGTCTGTGTTCGGTTTAAAAGAACTTCCACGGAGTGTGGAACTTGTACTGTCAGGGAATGTCCTAACACTATGGAATCACTTTGTCTGATAGCTAGTGCTGTGGCTGCAACTGACTTGAGGCACGCAGGCAACGCCTGGGCTACTGGATCTAATGTGCTCGAAAAATAAGCACAGGGCTTGTATTGTCCTGCTTGATCTTGTGTAAGAACAGATAATGCTGTACCATCACGTTCTGTGACAAAAAGTGTAAAAGGCTTACTGTAGTTCGGTGTAGCTAGAACAGGAGCTTGGCATAAAGCTTTCTTCAACTCATTAAAACTAAGTGTATGTTCAGATGTCCAGGGGAGAACAGTCGATACGGCTGCCTCCTGTGTCGTTAGCTGTATCAGTGGCTTTGCTAGAAATGCATACTGAGGAATCCATTGTCTACAATAAGAAGTAAGGCCGATAAAAGCACGTACCTCCTTCTGTGTCTTGGGCTGTGGAAGACTCGCTATTAACTGGATACGGTCTGGTGTCAACTGCCTACCCCACTTGGACAGTAAGTGGCCTAAGTAGATCACTTGCTGGACACAGAATTGAAGCTTCGAAGGGGACACCTTGTGCCCCATCTCGGCTAAGAAATACAGGACTGTAAGTGATGCTCGCTCGCAAGCACGTTCAGAACGGGCTGTGATCAGTAGATCATCGACATACTGGAGCAGGGCAGTGTCAGCTGGCATGTGAATATTGTCTAGTTGTCTCTTAAGTGCTTGACTGTAAATACTAGGACTTTCTGTGAAACCTTGAGGAGCTCGTGTGAATTTATAGCTCCTTCCATTTAAACAAAAACCGAAAAGGTACTGGCTGTCTGGATGAATTGGAACACTGAAAAATGCGTTCTTGAGGTCTATTACTGTAAAGAATATTGCCTCAGAATCAATGGCTGTCAATAGAGATGAGATATCTGGGACTACTGGATACTGGGGAATGATACATTTATTGAGTTCTCGAAGGTCAATCACTAATCGATATACTGGAGGTGCATTTGGATCAGTACGTTTCATGACTGGAATGATAGGAGAATTACATACATTGGAGTCAGTTTCTACAACTACTCCTTGAGCCATGAGCTCGTCAATAATTTTGGATAAGGCTGCTACAGCCTCAGGTGGCAATCTGTACTGTCTGATTCGTGGCAGGACAATACCTTGCTTGAGGGTCACACGATGGGGTGTGATTTGCATAAAACCAACATCAGTTGGACCTTGCGCCCATAGGTGCTGCGGAACATTAGACAATCTTGGATCAAAATCTCGTAATACATAGTGACCCTTGAAGTCACGCAAAAACAAACGTATTCCCTCTGGGGAACAACATATGACTGCACCTAATTCTTTCAATGTCTTAATACCTAACACATTTTCTGGACATGACTTCGTAAGTAATAAATCAGTAGTTCGGGACAATGGACCTACTTCTAGAGTAACTGGTTTGGAAATCTCGTTAACTATTGGCTTTCCTGAAAATCCAAGGGAAACATTTCTAGAGCCTGAGAGCGGAGCCCCTGGAACCTCGTCATGACTGATAGTAGTCCTACTTGCCCCTGTATCAATCAGAAACTTTCTGTCTTTCCCCAATACTTGACTATGTACATAGGGACCTTCTTGATCTACAGGAATCTCGATGAGAGGCAAGCCTACCTCCCTCTCTAGGCTGTTTCATGAATACGCTTGATACTCTGGATACTCGGACTGTGCATACTGGTACATCTGATGTGTAACATGCTGTGTTGCAGCAATAGGCTGCGGTGCTGTAACTGTCTGTTGTGCATTCTGTGGCTGAGAAGTCTGTGAAACTTGTTCTTGTCTAGGCGGACGTGGTCTTTCTTTAGTTTTACCAGTGGCTATATTGTGTTTCAGAACTGCACACTCGTTTATGAAATGGCCTGGCTGTTTACAATAATTGCATGTCCCTTTAACGGGAGCTGCAGGATGACTGGCTTGATTCGGACCCCTCTTCTGACTGTCTTGTGGAACAGATTGTGCAACTAGTATTTTCATTTTCGTGTCTTTCATACGTCTTCTCTCGTGTTCTTGTTCTTCTCTGATTCTATTCTGGTGATACTGGAGCATCTGTAACATCTGGGACGGAGTACTAGCTTGCCATGTACTTTCGACTTTCAAAACTCTATTCTTAACTTGTGGACTTGAATTCTCGACTAATTTAGTAACAAAAAGATGAGGGTATGACTCACTACTCGTCTTCAAACCACTGTTTATGATAAAACATTTCTCAAATCTGGAATAAAAATCACTAGTGTCTTCGTCTTGTTTCTGTTTACAGGCTGAGATTGCATCCCAGTCTTCCTTTTTAGTGGCTAATAACCTAGGCAAAACCTGTATCAATAATTCTGGTAATTCTTTACATTTGTCTCCAAGACCGGTACCTGGTACTCGTATCTTATCTTCAGCTCCTAGAGCTGTCCAATCGATCTTTTTCTCTCCCACCTCCCAATCTTTTTCCTTGAGTTTTTCATATATGCCCGCAGGCAACAGGACTTTTAGCATTTTAATAATATCTGGATACGTGTATTCTCCCATACGGAGCATGTCTTTTAATTCTCGGTGGAACCCTGCTGGATCTTTGTCGTGACAGGGAATTAACTTCTTCATTTCTAAGAGTTCCATCTTGGTAACTGGGGTGTAAACAAATACTCGTTGCATTTCACCACCCGCTGTCCTAACTGGGTGTACTTCTCGTAGTGGATGCTGTCTATCTATGTAAAACGGTTTACTTTCTGGAGGTGAGACATGAACAAAATGCGGATTCAAAAACGTTCTATATTTGTGGCGCTGTTCTAGAATGACACTAATTAAATCGGTACCTAAACCTTTCCATCTATACTGGAGTAACTCGTTCAGGACATCATGTAACGGACCTGGATCAGAATGCTGACCCTCATACAGAGTAATGAGGTGCTGGATTATATACATACCCACCAGTCGCTGCTCGGCTGGGGGCAGTTTCAGAAACATTTGTGCCACTATTTCGTCTGGAAAAGTGGTAGAATCAGTAATCCATCGGACTGCTGATCGGGCTAGTTCTTGTTCATGCATGGTACCTAATTCACTATAACCGATTCGTGATTTCAGAATTTGATCGGTAGCTTGAAATACTTGTTCTAGAGAGCCTTGTTCTGGTGCTGGAAGATGAAAAGCTTTCTTGTGTTCTAGGCGTAAATGTCGGTCTGGAAATCTAGATTTACCTACATACGCTATTCTGGCGGGATTCTCGTCGTCTACCTCTTCAGTAGAAGAGTCATTTTCTTTCTCGCTTCCTAGAGCTTCTTTGCGTTGTTCGTGTAACCTTATTATTTCTTTACGAATTTTCTTGTACATACTCTCTATACTATTGAGTGTCTTGTGCTTACCCTCGGCTATATTATCACTCCACCTTGTCAGAATTTTCATTTCGTTCGGATCTTTAGTCGGGGAATCTTGTTCCCTAATTAAACAATTGATCAGAAACTTTAATAACATGAACTGGATTTCAGCTTTCCTGAGAGACATGACTTCAGCAATACTTTCTGGATCTTGTCCTGTACGAATGAAACGATACATTCTGTCTAGATCTTCTTTCATATTCGGTAGGGTGACCAAATACTCGGACACCTGCCTTATACGTACGGAATATATAACCATACTATCCTCGCCTGGGACTGGATCATAACAGCATTCAGTAAGAGCTCGCCTGATTTCTGCAATGGACTGATATTTAGGCGTACGCTGTAATGTACATTCATGTAACTCGACTACCCCTAGACGTCTATTTGGCGGCGGGGTACCAGGAGGACCTCCTCCCGCGGCCCCTGAACTGGAATCGTCGACTGATACTCTTCGTGCTGGCAGAGTGACTGATGTGGCGGGAATTTGTACTACGGGCTGGACCGGGGGTATCGTAACAGGTGCTGCAACAGGTGCCCCGGTGGCTGGAGGACCATGAATTACATTATTTACAGGAGCTGGTGGAACAGGATTTGCATATTCTGGGACTGTGTCGTCCAAATAGGACGAGAGAAAAATATCAGCTGCGGTCGGTTTGTGACGTAGCTTGGTCGGAACTAATGGCGGCGGGAAATTACTGGATGCCTCCGGGGTTGCTTTTGGCAAGCCCTCAGCAAGAAGAGGATACATACCCTTAATGAGGGCATTTCTCTGTCTGTCTGACTGTTCGGTTTTAACTCGTTCACCTATTTCGATCAATTCCCTTTCTTGGGCTCTTTCTAAGGATTCTCTACTTAATTCTGACTTTCTGATTTCTTTTTCGGTTCTTTTATGAGATTCTTTGCGCCATAACTCGATGGCATCTTTTTGTGACTGTCTGGCTTTCCTTTTCCATAATACTTCTTCTACTCGCATGATGCACTCGGCATCCCATGTACCCGATACGGGCCATCTATACTTTTCTTCTAACTGTTTGGTGTACTCCACCCATAAATCTAGATACAATATGGCACTTATGCCATGCTTTTGATACATAAAATGACCTGGACTGTCCCTAGGCGGGACAGGAACTGCTTCTTCTAACAGACCTTTTCTAGTTCTTAACTGACGTAACTTTGAGAACAGAGGCATGACTGAACTGGAGTCTAGACACAATACAATACACAATGAACACGATAATTACTGAAGAACACCACTTTCATACCACGACATTAAAATACATGAATGACATTTAAGATAACTGTTCGGACAAAATACTACCTGGAATACTGAAAACAGAATACATGAATTTCTCGAGAACAGAACAGACTAGAACAGAAACTAGATGCACTGCTAAAACAGTACGAAACTTACCGGTCTCATAAAGAGACACGTCAGGACCCGCATCCACCTAAGTGGACACTTCGTGTTGGATCTGTGTACCCAAACCCACGGACCAGAGACAATGCAATTGACCCTGTCTAGATACTACCCCAGCAACGGTACTCACCGGGCAGCAAGAACGGAAGGCCTCGGACTGGACTGGACTGTTACGACGACGGACGGACGAACTTCGGACTTCTGTTACGGGTGGGCCTCCGGATACCTCGGACCTTGGACTCTTGGCTTGGGCTCTGGTCGGGACTCGCCGCGTTCCTCCACCGCCTCGTCTGGATGCTGGACCGCAACCTCCGTCTCCTCCGTGGGCCTGAGGGATACTTGAAGCAGAAATATCTGCACGTGCACGGTATGGTTCCGTCACGGCTGCAGAGGATCAGGGGCTTGCGTGGCTTCACCGGCGCGTGGGGAAAGGGCAAGTCCCTATTCGGGCGCCATTATGTGGTAAATAAATAAATAATACCTCTATTTTTGACTAGATATACAATAACAGATAGCTCAATAAATAAGAGTCAAGATTCGAGGTAGCTGGAGTTTGCAGGTTTAATACAGCATAAAGGACAGGAACAGGACAACCTGCACGGGAATAGGATGGCAGGGCCCGGCAGCTGCCGGGGCAGGATCTGGGATGAGCGCGCTAACTTTTAATAACAGTGCACAAGTATATATAGTTAAACAAAATACATAGCATTCAGTACAGTAGGCGTAGCAGTGGGCGGGGTTTGTAGCAGTCGCGAAAGATAAGGCATAAAGTAGGTGTAACAAGAGGCGTATACAGGGCGTATACATAGACATGTGATGTAAACGTAACAGAATATGTCATAAATGAGGCGGAAACATGGAGGGGGCTACCTAAGGAGCCGGGACCTCTAACCTAGTGGTGCGCGCAAGCTGGCAATGACGTGTTACTAGGGAGAAGCTGGGGGCTATGACTTCTGCGCTAGAAGGAGAGACTAAAGTCTGGAGAGTCAAAGCGACATGTACCTAAACACTATCTAGTATCTGATGTTTAGAGAACATGTTGATAGAATCCAAAAGTTATCAGGGTAAAGGCTAACAGACTCTAAGACTGGTGCATGCATAATTCTACATGTAGTGCGTGTTGAGGAATATTAAATGACCATTAATACAGTATTTCTCTTACATGGAGACGTAAAGGCTAGACCATGACGGAAACTATTGATGCGATTCAGTAGCTTAGGAATGCAGAGAAGGAGAGCTGGACTGATAACTAGAATCATAACATACTCTTGGCAGACTGGCAGGCAGAGCCAGGCCGAGCAGGGCACTGTGAGGCATGAAGTAAGTGAAGGGTCAGGGATACAGGTGGGGGCTGTATCGCTCCTCAGCGAGGGTTCAGGAGACAGGAGCTGAATCTGGTGTCCGGGCCCTTTTGAGGCCTAGAAACGGGGATTTTACAATGAAATAACGTGCACACTGTGAAACGTGGCAACATAACTTTACATAGGCCTAATACTCGTAGCTTTCACGAGAACTAGAAACTGGCATACTAGAGTTGGACACAACTGTAATTGCGTCTTTAATCGATCATGGGGAATACATATGCATATTAATCATGCACATACAACATAACATGGGGAACACGTAGGGACACAGAACATGGCAAAATTTACTTTTCCACATTCCCTCCTTGTCACTACGTTTCCATCAGGAAACATCAATATTCATGATACCATCTATCATTGCATACAGTATCATTTGCTCGTCTCGAATTGTCTTGGAACGGGATTTAGGACGGAACTTGGGACTAGGAATACAAGAGGTAGCACAAAGTGAAACTAATGAAAACAGCCAATCAGGTACTACCACCCTCCCCCTCCCAACCAGGAAGTGGCTACCCAGGCAGCTGCAACTCATTAGAAGGTTCTGGAGAGGCAGTCAGAGCTGAGCAGAGACACAGAGGAGCAGGGAGTGATTTTTGTGAATTTACCTCCGTGAAAATGGCTAGCAGCAGTGAGAGCCAGAAGGCAGAGAGGAAAAGGAAAGTGAAGTTTAGCAGCATGGAGCTGCAGGTACTAGTGGAGGAGGTGGTTAGAGTCCACAAACAACTTTTTGACAAGCAGTCCCTCACTGTACCTGAGTCAGCTAAACGCAAGATGTGGCTACACATTGGTGAAAGGGTCAATGCTGTGGGAGTCACCAGCAGGAGCATTGATGACCTCAAGAAACGCTTCTACGACATCAGGAGCCTCACCAAAAAAAAGATGGCAGAGCTACACAAGCAGGCTGGTCTCACCGGTGGAGGCAGGAACCCAGCGCCCCCCCTGACTGACCTGGAGGAGTTGGTGGCGTCAACCATCGAGCCAGACAGTGTAGTGGGACTGGGAGATGTGGACAGCTCAGCCAGAGCCAAAGCAAAAGGTAAGACGCATGCGCAGCATGACACCCCATACCAACCAGCTTCCCTTTACCCTTTGTGCACAGGCCAAACCCAGTCCAGTACAGCTAGCACTATACAGGAGCAATGCATTATGGGAAATGTAGTCAGCTAATATAAGACCATGTGTAACTGCACAGACATCAGCAAGGCAGTGAAAGTAATGCAGATTAATGAAAGTAAAATGTGTAAAGTATTTATTTTAGTGACTGTGACACAGTAGCACTCAGTTGACATACGCTTATTTATACCTAGGGGCAACATCAGCCAGTCAAGCCACACCAACAGCAGGGACTGCAGCAGCGAGGGAGGACAGTGACGAGGCAGGGCCAAGCCATGTCCATGCCTCGCAGGAGGAAGAGGACACAACTGCCATCACCCAGGAAGAGGAGACAGTCCAGACCCCCGAGTTTCCCCACTCCCCACACCTTTCCCAATCCCCTTCATTGGTATTCTCTCCTGAGACCTCCCCATCAATGTTACTGCCTGCACCTGCAACCTCACCAGCCAGGAGGCGAGTCGTGGCCCCACTGTCAGTGATGGAGGCAGCAGAGGTTGAGGCTCAAGAAACTGCACCTGTGAGTCCTGCTGCACTGCAGCCCACCACTGAATCTTTCACCATGCGCAGACGTCAACGCAGGCCCAGCAGTGCAGGTGGACCTGGAGATGGCACTGTGTTCCGTGGGCTGGAGGGGAGCATGATGCGCATCCAACGCATGCAGGGGAAAGCAATACAGGCCTGCCACCGCCAATTCCGTGTCCTAAACCAACAAATTGGAGAAATGGGGAAGGGCATCAGCAACATGGTAGAAAGCAACAGGGAGATTTAAAAAACCAATGCTGACCTAGCTGTAGGAATGCAGCAAATGAGTACTGCAATCACCCAGCTGTGCTCAAAACTGGACAGCATGGAGCACACAAGGCGCAGGGACGCCCGTGTAAACAATAGGGCCATGAATCGCCTGGCCACAGCCACAGCACAGCTATGCCGTAGAGGCATTAACATGCAGGAAAGCCTCACTCAGAACACGGCCTGGGTCACCAGGGGCATGGCCAAGATCACCAGTACCCTCGAGGCAATGATTATATCTCAAACTGCACAGAATCCTGCCCTGGATGTGGCTGAGGGAGACGACAGCAGTAGCCGCAGCAGCTTGGCAAGCGCTGTGGTTCAGCCTCGTAGGAGCAGCAGGCGCCCAGCTGAGCCTGCAGGCCATGAGGAAGACAGTGAGCAACATCCCAGTGGCTCTGGGAAGCGCGGGCGCAAATGACTTTGCCAGTGTGGGTGATGTAAGCCAGGACATGTTGTCCCCACCTTTCTTTACTTTAATTTGTTGCACTTAAGTGCTTTAATGTTGTGGCAACATAAAAATACGTTGGTCCCATACACAACCTGTCTGTGTCTCATTACTTACTCAGAAATAGTTGCTTGTTATTTCCTCAAGTCTGTATCTGCCATCACTTGGTGTTGTCACTCCAGCAGGTTGTCTGTCAGGCACAGCATTGTCATCGTCATGATCCTCGTAGTCAGACAACTCCACCTCAGTACCCATCCTCACAGCCAAGTTGTGCAACATGGCACAGACAGCAATTATCTTGCAGCAGGTGATGGGGGTATACTGCATTGCACCTCCACTCTTGTGAAGGCATCTAAATCTGCTCTTCCAGATGCCAAAGGTCCGTTCTACCACATTCCGTGTACTTTTGTGGGCCCGGTTATACCTCCTTTGGCAGGGTGTGGAGGGTTTGAGGTAGGGAGTGAGGATAAATGAACGTAGGGCATATGCACTGTCTCCTAAAAGGGAAATGGGAATACATTACTCACATGCATACTTGTAATTCTTACTGCAATAGGTGTTGAAGGGGTCGCACACAGTGTCTTACCTAAGAGGTATCCTTCGCCAAATTCCCCTGCAGACAGCCGTGCATAGATGCCGCTGTTCTGAAATATATAGGAGTCGTGGGTACTCCCAGGGAATTTCACAACAAGGTCTGTGATGACGAACTTTGCATTGCAAATCACCTGTACATTGATGGTGTGGGTGGACTTCCTATTCCTGTAGATGTATTCTGTGGCAGCAGGGGGACGAATGGGGATGTGCGTGCCATCAATGCAGCCGATGATATGGGGAAATCTAGCCATCTGGTAGAACTCAGATTTGGTTTGCACCAGTTCAGCATGGGTGGCTGGAAAAGAAATGTAATGCTCCATCCTCTGCAAAATGGCGTCAAAGAATTTGTGAAAAAACCTTGAGAGGGTGCTCTGGGTCACCCCACCCACCACAGCAACCATGCTCTGGTAGCTCCCAGATGCGAGCAGGTGGAGGCTGCACAGCACCTGTACATGGGGTGGAATTGCATGTGCCCTTGTGGTAGTGTGCTGCAACAGTGGTTGTAGGTCCCTGATGAGGTCCAAGATGGTGTCTGGAGCCAACCTGTACCTCTGCAGTATCTCTTCCATGAACAGGGTCACCCTCTGCCTGTAGACCTGCTCCTGTCTCAGCCATTCCCTCTCTCCTTCCTCCTGTAGCCGTAGCTGTCTTGCAATGACATAAAATGCCGCCATTGTGCAAACAGAATTGCATTTTGGGTCAATTTTTATAGGCTGCACCTGGTTACCACCTGATTTGAATCCATGGTAAATACCGACTCTTAAATACCGAATTTGAAGCAAATTCGGTATTTCAGAGCTTACCTACATCTCAATCTTCAATTTTACCTATTCTTAAGTACTGATTCGGTATTTTTACGAATAAGTTACCGATTCGGTATTTTTACGAATCGGTAAGTTTACCGATTCGGTAAATTTTCCGATTCAGTAAATATTCCGATTCGGTATTTTACCGATTCTGTAAATTTTCCGAATCGGTAAATATTACGATTTGGAATTTTACCGATTCGGTAAATTTTCCGATTCGGTATATTTACCGATTTGGCCTAATTTCTATCACCTACATACCGATCGCTCAATACCGGCCAAAAATACCGATTTTCGGCCGTTACCGACCGGTAAAGGGCTACCTACATCTGGCCCTTGTGCATAGGACCTAAGATCCCTTTGTTGAATGGATCTTCGAAACCCAGAGTTATCATACTTTTCTTTTTGCAATTTACCAATCTAATGAAGGTTCTTTCAGCAGCTAAACAATGCAAACAAGTTCTCCAGCCTGGGAAGAGGGTCTTCTTCTTTCAAAATGTTTACAGAGCCATGGGGAACAAAAGAAAGGACATTTTGCACTTGCACCAATTCTGAGATCTTTGAATGCCAGATTTCGATTGATACATCTATGCTGTTAAAAATTACTTTTACAGACAAAATCATAACCTAGAAAAATAAATGTCTCTTAGTGACTAGGGCTGCTTACTTTGAAATGGGGGAAGCAAGGTTCAAATACCAGCATTGAGGCTTAGCTCAACATTGTGTGATTCTCACTGTTGCTACAGAAATGTAAACTGTAATGCATGACACGTTTTTGTGTAATCCCCTCTGGATGTACACAGTCTTGCAGATTATCTTTCAACACCCATGCAATGCACAGTGGTCCACTGCTTCCTAAATAGGTTTGTGCTATATAAATGTTTATAAATACATTTACAAAGGAGAGACAATGAATGTTAGAGAAACTTGATTTCATTACCTGTTACTATGTTTCTTATTTTCTCATAAAGTCATATTTCGCTTTAAATGGTTCACCTCACTATTATGTTTTGTCTTTTATGATACAGACTGTATTCACTGTATGTTTTTCACACAGGTCTTTTGGGTGTATTATGGAGCCCAGTGGATGTATTGTTTGTCACCTGCTGTTGTTTTGTCATTAAGTATACTTTATTTCCCCATTACTACTATATTCTAACATTGCCTCTGTTTGGGCAAATAGGGGCAGATTTATGTTAACTGGCGCATCCCCAGGGATGCGCCAGTTAATGTGCGCCACAGTGCGCCACAGCTCCGCCACCCATGGTGCGCCGCATTTACAATGCGGCGCACCATGGGGCAAAAACGACACAGATGCGTGATGCATCTGTGCCGTAAAGGTGGCGCATTGCTGGAGTTGCGTCGCAAGCGCGACGCAGCTCCGGCAAGGCTCGGGGGTGCTCCATCTTCACAATGCTGCGTCAAGACCTACGCCTGCTTCAAGCAGGCGCAGGGTTTTGACGCAGCATTGGCCTGAAAGTGACTGAGTGAAATCTTATAGATTTCACTCAGCCAGTTTCAGGAGGCGTTCCTGCGCAGGAACGCCCCCCCCCCTGCGCAGGAACGCCTCCTTATGGCACAGGGCTTTACAACGTGACGCATCTCCTAGATGCGTCAGGTTGTAAATAGGGCGCATTGTTTGCGCCGCCGTTGCGTCAAATAAAGTGACGCAATTGCGGCGCAAAGAGGCGCAAGGGCCTCATAAATCTGCCCCATAGTTTTTATTGCAGTTCAGTTACCTTTCCATGTCACCCATTTCTTTGGTCTAGCATTCTATTTTTATCTGGTAGCCTCCTGGGTTGAGTGAGGCTTGGCATTCCATTACTTTAGACCATTTAACACTCCTCACATTCATTGTGCCCTTTCACCCTAATTACAGTATTATGGTTGAGGCCAGTTTCACTTTTTACCATAAACTTTCAAAACTTTTTGAGGATTCTCTAATGAACCCATTTTTTTTGTTTTTTTGTCTAGTTTTATCGTGTTACAGTTGTTATACCATCTCTTTTCCCCCTTTTTAATGTCATGGCCTTTCCTGCCCGATACTGGTGCCAAAAGCACAAATTCTTTAATCGGGGCACGTCCGCTCCAAAAGGTGCCAACTTGGGTCTTCACAGGCCCACCACAGGCGGAGATCCACCACATTGCAACCTGTGGCCTACTCTTCCTGCCGGAGCCGGGGACTCAATTGGATCCAGGGCCCGGGAGCAGCGCGGCTGAGGGGGCGGTCACTTCTGGATTCAGCAGCAAGGCCCGCAACGAACACCGGGACCCCCCGCGGGCCGCACCCCAGTGGCGGTGCAAACTCGGGACACCTACACCGCATGAGCCCACACCGTCTGGTCTGTAAATACGGCGCGAGGGGTCAGAAGGCACCCCTGGGGGTCGCACACACGAGAGGACGCAAGCGGCGGGCCACTGTGCACAGCAGTCTCCCCCCCCCCCCGGAGGAGCACACGGCGAGCACTGACACACGGACAGCGTGTCGGAAGGTCCACCATCCCAATCTCACCTAGCACCGCCACTTCATCAGAGGGCTCACTTGGAGAGCGCACCACAATCACTGCGACACAATTCTTGCCGCAGGCCGGGACACGGCGCACAGTGTGCAGGGTGGACAACGGACAGTCAATAGCCGCCAGAGGTCAGTGTGAAGAGGCGTAAGGGAAAACCACCAGGCTTCGGCCCCAGGAGGGGGTCACTATGAGCGGCAGAGGGGTGAGGGCGCAATCACAGGCCCCAAGACTGGACGAATATGCCAACCACAAAGATGGCGCCTAAGCGGCAAAAGGGACTGTGCCGCAATCATCCACGCAATTGCCGCCCAGCCCAGGGGGCACTGGAGAAATCACCCTGAAAGACATTATGGCGACGCTGCAATCTATGCAGACCTCAATGGGCACGATCTCTACGGACATTTCCTTCATGCGAGCGGACCTCGCCAAAGTGACGGACTGCCTGGGAGAAGTGGAAAAAACAACGACGGGACTGTCGGCGGATACAGATCAGAATGCACAAGCTGGAGCAAGATAACATGACGCTGAAAGCTAAGCTGGATGAACAGGAGGGTAGATCCAGACGCAATAATGAATGCCTGGTTGGAATGCCAGAGACGGCCGGGGACCCAGCTCTTGACCTCTTCGTGGAGGACATTATTCAAAACCAGCTAAAACCACGAGGTCTGTCTAAATATTTCTCGGTGGAACGGGCCCACCGAGTGCCGGGAGGGAAGCCGCGCCCAGGGAAACCACCGCGGCTCATTTTGGCGCGCATTTTCAACTTCCGTGACCGGGACGCCATTTTACAAGTGGCGTGAGTTGCCCTTAGGATTAAGATCGAGAACTCGGAAGTCACCTTCTATCCGGACTATACAGCAGCGGTGGCGCAACAACGGAGGAGCTTTGTGGACGTTAAGAAAGAACTGCGTAGCAGGGAACTCAAGTACTCAATGATATTCCCGGCGTGACTCCGAGTAGAATCCGAAGGAAAGACATGGTTCTTTGAGACCCCGGGGGAGGCGAGAGACTGGATAGAGGGTCGGTGGCCGGCAAGAGGCCCTAAACATTGTGGATCGGCCCGCGACGACCCGGAGGATGAACACTGAAGATGTTCTCCTAGTGGATTGCAGCGTAACCGTGAGACTACGACTGAACTGGTGATCATGGCTATACTGTCAATAACGCAGACTGCGACTACTGAGCAGGCACTAACGGGGGTGGGGGAGATCCAATGTGCTACTAACGTCTGCCGCAGACCTGGGTTGACACAGCCGGAAAGTTTGAGAAGACGGCAAGAGGTAGGAGATATTTGACCAAAACAGAATAATGGGACTAATTCAGAGTGGGGGACTTCCTGGGGTCGACGAGGTCTAACACCCCCGAGTTATGAAGGTTACAGGGGAGTCTAAGCACTCTGCTCAGTTGAGGTGGTGGACAGTTTTGGGTCCGCCCGGCAGGGAGGCAGGGTGGGGGGCAGGGGTTCTAAGTTATGCAAAGTTTCTGTGCATTTGTTTACAGGTTATGGTTTCACAGTCTCTCCTCAAACCGAAAGTAAGATGGCATGGGACACGGGGGACAGCTATAAGATGCATGTTTACAGACAGCGGCATTGCTCACGACATTCTACTCCACAAATACTATGCAAAGCACAGACCTGATGGGCAGTGATCCCCAGGCACCTCGCATGATCACCCCCCTTGACAGTGATATCGAGGAACGTGAATGGTTTGGGCCCCAAAATAAAGAGAGGTCTAGTCCTACAATACCTGACGCGAAAGGCCCCCCACAGTGGTCCTACTTCAGGAAACACACTTGACTGGGCCGGCATGTAAGGCACTCAATAGATGGGGGTTTAAAATGGCCGCACACGCGGAGTTCTCCTCCGGATCCAGGGGAGTTGGCATATTGATACACAGTAGCTCCCCCCAAGTGATCACGAGAACACGGACGGACGATCATGGGAGGTTCACAGCTCTCACCTGTCAATGGGAAGGGCGCAGTTACAATATGGTCTCAGTATACATTTCGCCAACACTACACCAGGCAACACTCCAGGATCTCAGTAAACTACTATTAGATTTACCTGAGGGTGAATTAATCCTAGGCGGAGATCTAAATGCAGTATGTGACACCGCCATCGACCGTAGCCCTCCCAGGGACAGGAACAAATCCAGTCAACTCCTCAGAGAATTTATCGGGGCCATGGGTCTGACCGACATGTGGTGACTTAAACATCCCGCGGAACAACAATACATGTATTACTCAGGGGCACACAACAGTCTCTCCCGCATAGACTACATCCTTACATTAGCGATATCCCCCGAGAACATCACAGCGATCGATCACCTAGCTAGAGGAATTTCAGATCACTCCCCGGTGCAGCTTACTTACACTACTCACCGCCCACGGCGACAGTGCATCTACCGTTTATACCCAGGTTTCCTACAGAACCGTAAGATCACAGAGGCCCTGGTGACAGCCTCAGACCTCTACTTTGCAGACAATACTGGGTCAGTGGAATCCCCATGCACACTCTGGGAGGCGTATAAATCACTCATTAGGGGGCACGCAATCTCAACTATCACCCGATATAAACAGGATCAAAAACAAATCATAGACTCCATAGAAGCGACGGCACTACAGGGGGAGAGGGCACACTCATTAGACCCCACTGAAACCACAGCACGGGCATTGACACTAGCAGGGCGGGAATTTCAGGCTTATGCCGAAGATGTGGCCAAAGCGAGACACACGGACACAATGCACAAAGTGTATGAATTGGGTGACAAAACAGGGAAAATGCTTGCATGGCTAGAAAGGAAGGAAAGGGCGAGTAGGTGGATAGCACAACTGACACTAGCAGATGGCTCACTGACACCGGACCCTCAACTAATTGTCGAGGAGCTGGCAACATACTATGAGAGGGTTTACACACCCCGAGTACAAGCAACAGAAGAAGACTGTGGGCAGTTCTTAGACACTATACCACTACCGACACTACAGGAGGAGGATACAGAATCATTAGAAGCCGACCTATCGGTGGAAGAGGTGGAGAAAGCACTAGGGGCGCTACACACGGGCAAAGCTATGGGACCCAACAGGATGCCGGTAGAATTTTATAAAAAGGTGGCGGGCACGATCACCCCCCATTTGCTACGCATGTATAATGACAGCCGAACGCAGGGCACTCTGCCCGAGGACCAGAGACTAGCGACAGTTGTAACGATACACAAACCGGGTAAGCCCCCGGAACAACCCTCATCTTACCGGCCAATTTCGCTAATAAATGCGGAAGCAAAGTTATTAGCCAAAACACTAGCGATACGCCTCCAGCCCCATCTGTCGACGCTGGTCCACCCAGACCAATCAGGCTTCATGCCTGGCCGCAACACCTCCCTCAATCTGCGGCGCCTACATGGGGTGCTAGCTCGCACACACTTACTTCAAGATGACACGGCCATCCTCTCTCTGGACGCAACGATGGCATTCGATCAGGTGGAATGGCCATTTCTGTTCTCTGTCTTACCACAGATGGGTTTCGGCCCCAAGTTCTGTGGATCGATACGGCTGCTATATACAGCACCACTGGCACGTGTGGTCGCGAATGGTCATACCTCGAGGGAGTTTGCGCTGGGCAGGGGGGCGCAACAGGGCTGCCCGCTTTCACCGCTCCTCTTTGCCTTGATATTGGAACCCTTAGCAGCCTGGACACGCACAACACCGCTGTTTCGGGGATAAAATGGGAGACGGGTTGGGAAGACCGTATCTCCTTGTATGCTGATGATGTGCTAATCTACATGACATCCCCGACAGAGTCCCTGCGGGCCCTGCTGGACATCCTTACAGTATATGGGGGAAATCCGGCTACACGATCAACTGGTCAAAATCACTGCTTTACTTACTACACGGCCCGGCGCCGACCTTGCCCCCAGACTGTCCAGTACAAATAGTGACCAGGCGATTCAAATACCTGGGAATCTATATGACACCTCAGGCTACCCCTTTTCTGGAGGAAAACCTACTGAAGCCATTACATAGACTAACATCCGACGTTTCCCACTGGAGATCCCTTCCACTCACTCTGCTGGGTAGGGCCGCACTCTTCAAAATGCTGGCGCTCCCTAGGTTCCTTTACGCACTGCAAAATACCCCTTTCCCGGTTCCACTCTCCTATTTTAAGGCCGTTAATGTCGAAGTAGCCGCTCTGCTATGGGAGGGAGGGCCAGCTCGCATAGCACACTCTAAGTTGACGCGAAGCTGGTATGATGGAGGCATAGCACTACCAAGCATCAAATTGTACTACTGGGCGGCACAGCTAGTAATTGTCAATCAGTGGCTACACACACCACACGACGACCCGGCTTACCGACTAGACAGGGAGGTATTACCGGCTGATCATCTAATGAGAGCCTTGTACACAACCAAGAGACGCCAAGCATTGACAGGCCCCACAGCCCACACAATCAAAATATGGCACACGGTTCAGAAAGCGCTAGGTTGGGAGGGAGTGCTTACACTGGCTACCCCACTCTGGGAGACGAGACGGTTGAGAACATTAGCAAACACTAAAGGATTCAGGAACTGGGACCTAATAGGGATTACAAATATTGGGGCCTTGTGGGTAAGGGGAGAAATCATGTCATTCGCTGCGATCAAAGAAAAGTATGGAATGACAGACACAGAACTATATTGATACACCCAAATTCGACATGCACTCCAATTCCCCCAGGAACCACATTGGCAGACGCCTCTCCACTTGAGGATAGGCTCCTCACAGACCACCTAGATAAAAAAGCCATCCCACAAACATACAGAAAATTGGTCAATAATCTCCCTGACCCCACTGTGGTTCTGCGTAGCAGGTAGGAGGTGGAACTGGGGGACATTGATGACTCGGACTGGATGGAGGCACTAGCGTCAGCCAGGGAAGCAGCGATCCCATCCCGCTTGAAATTAATACAGCTCAAAGTCCTGCACAGGGTATATTTCTCTCGCACCATGATACACAAAGTGGACCCACTTTGCCCGCGGGGTTGCGGACAAACCGGCACATACTACCATACATTGTGGGATTGCCCCAAAATACGATCATATTGGAAACAAGTGTTGGAACAAATCTCGGAGGTGGAAGTTCTAGCGACCCTAGATGTTGTCTTCTAAACATGTGGCAACCAACAGACCTTAATTTGGCGCAGAAAGCTTGGGCCACGTTTGGAATGGCCATTGCAAAACGAAATGTAGCACGGAACTGGGGCTCCGGGGTGACACCCACACAATCACAATGGGAAAATGATATGGACATCGCAATGGTAGCGGAAAAAGCGGTATACACTCATAGGGGCTGCCCCAAGAAGTGGACGCGGATATGGGGGAAATGGAATGGATCCCGGGGGAACCTATGTGAACCTCTGTATACAGAGCTGACACCTGAAAACAGCCCATGAAAGGAGAGGTCTCCGATGTACTAGCTGGGAATTCAAATAGTGTGGAGGGTGGGGATGCTTAGTGGGATAGTTAAAGTCAATTTGCTGTTCTTGAACCTAACTGCGTAAAAGCCACCGGACCATGTATAATCGATTAATATAAGTAGAGATGACTGTACTTGAGTGTTATGTAATTGTATGTTTGATAAAATGAAAATAAAAAATTGTTTAAAAAAAAAAAAAAAAATGATGCTAAGGCAAATGGAAAAGCTACAATGGAAGTTAAATATAATTTATATAACACCCTCCCCATAGTCGGGGACTACAACTATTTAGAAAATACCAATACGTTTATGTAAAAGCCATGCATTTCATATACAAACTCTAACAACATTAGCAGACCTAAAACTCATAAAAAAGGCAATTAGAAAACACACATGCTAGGAAAAAATGTAAGAAACACATTACAAAAACGTCAATTGAGTAGTCTAAGATGCATTCAAATTGGATGATGGTATCTCTGAAATGTCCACTACAGCCATGTCCAGAGTGTTGTTTGGGACCAGGAGGAAATGCGAATCCACAGACATCATATCAAACGAGGACTGAAGAACAAGATTTAAGTAATGAAGATATTCATCAGCAGCCCCTTCAGCAGATGCCAGAGATATGTGCCAGGAGTGCAGCATCAGGCAATTGTCCAGATACCAGGAAACCCGATGTAGAAAGAGCCTTTGGCATTGCCGAAGGTGGCTCATAATGGGCATCTTGGAGCAAGGGAAGCAGCATCATTTGCCAACACGGATGATGCGACCGTAAAGGACACACAAGCAGATTTATATGTGGAGACTGCAACAATTGTGTAGCAAGACAGAAGTTGAGCACACACTCGAATGAGCACCATGGACAGCAAAACACAGACTGCACTCTCTGAAACCATATGGGCCGTCAAGACAGAGAGCAGTGTTTGTTCAGTTCCAGTAATATCAACTCTCCAAAATACTGTATCATGAATTCATGAGACAGAAGGACATGTGGTAGTACCATTTCCATTTGCCTTGCTGTGGGACATTCTTTGTGGGGCAACACAAATAGAACCAATGCAGCAACAAGGAGCAGCAATACAAATGAAAGGCCTTCAAAAAGCTTGATAATACAGAGTCTGAAAATTAAACACTGAAACCAGTCCAGACCCAATCACCTTAAAAAGTGTGCCACTCCAGCTCTGTTAGAAATATGGGTGGCCAATACATTCTGCTCCACCTGCAAATTTACTCACTCCACATTATGCTTGTAATGTGGAGTTCCCGTAAAACTCCGTCATCCACCGTGTGATGGAGTTTTTCTTTACATTAGCGGCTTGCCAATGTTAAGTTGGTGAGTGTGAGTGAGAATTAATGTCTTCTAGCATGATGTTTGGGCTCTAGGACGGCACCCGGTGAGATTTTCCCAATGCTGGGGGTCGCAGGCAGTCATGTCCATTCGATGTGAGAAATCTGCTGCGAGCTGCAGCAAAGCAGCAGCGTCCACTGAAGCCATCACGTGGAGCCATTCACACTAATTTTGCAGAGTGGAACAGGCTCCAGCCACTATAAATCAGTGCGACATGCCGATTCTGGTCGCCCACAAAACTTTGCAAAATCCTGCAGAGTTTTTAAGTAGCTCTGCTGAATTCTACAGAGTGAAACTCCACGAGTGTCCCACCCCTAGTTAGAAGCAGTGTACAAGCTCACCAAAATGCTGTGGCAATTGAGTTTGTAAAAGTGAATGCACTTCTGACGAGGAATGCTAATCAGTCAAAGCGTATCTATGTGCGACTTGGGCCACAAAGTAACTTCCCCAGTAGAATGTGAGGGAGGATATAAAATATGCATACAGTAAGTCACAACCTTGGAAACAGTGACCACAGAAGGGATACCTGTTTTCATCTAGGCCTAAGAGGAATTACTATTCCGCCTGTGTATTGGAGGAGCTTGGTAACTCTGCGCTATACATGTAACGTAGAGTTGCTGCATTTTCATGACGCTGGCTGTGGTTGCATGTAGAGCAGATTCTCTACTCAAGGAGCAGCTAAATCAGCATAAAATGTTGTTTTAGAGTGAATGTTATACTCCAATGGCCAGTTCAAATTTTTTTTTAGTGCAAAAAGCATTTTTTTTAATTTAATTTATTTTCAACAAGAAGGATGTTCCCCAGAGACTCCAACTTTCTCTTCCTGTCCAGTAGCCTCCCCCCAGTTCTTTGTACATCTCCTGCTCACTTTTCATTTGGATTTCAAAGGTGCAAGGTTCACCCTCTTTGGCTGCAATTGCTGCTGCATATATAACATTGGATTTTAAGGAGTTTGTTTTTGTGATATCAAAAGTAAGTTCAGAAAACTTTGTGTAAGGGTGCTATTTTTTTGATAGAGGGCATTTGTTTGTACTTTTATATGATTTAAAAATTTAATTGTGGTTGTGGTGGGTGGTCTGGAGTTTCAGTAGGGGCCTAATTATTTTTTTGCATTCTATATTTTGTAAAGGAGAAAGGTTGTATTGTTCAGGGCATTTCTCCACGTTTGATAAATGTGCACCTTTCATTTATTTCACTGTGTGACCTGGTTTGCCCATGGGCCATCCAGCCAGTACTAGTCATTGAGAACATGAAACAACTGTTTCTCTGGTATATATTGTTTTTAAACATCATTTAGGCCAGGGATGGCATTACATTTCCTTTTTTCTTGTATTTCACGTTTTTTATGTAACCAGTGTATTTTGATGAGGTAATATTTGATGCCTTGGAATAGCTCACTTAATTTTCATGTTCAGCATTGCTGAATTAATGACAGCATTATACTTATTGTTTACCATGCCTCCTTTGTCTGGCCTGTGTGTGCGTGTTTTTGCCATAGGCCACCTTTTGCCATGTGTCCTGGGGCCATTTTGTGCAGTGAGTGTTCATAGTTCTGCATGTGTTCTTTGTTGTTCCTGCCTCCTTGCTTGTTGTTTGACCATGAGGCGGGCAACCATTTTGTGCAACGAGACAGTGTGATTTTGCTATCAGCCCGCATGTGTTCTTTGTTGTGTTCACCATGCCTCCTTGCTTGTTGTTGTTTGACTATGTACCAGATGGCCATTTTGTACAGTCAGCTAGTGTACCTTTGGTATAGGCCTGCATGTGTTCTTTGTTGGGTTTGTGCCTCTTTGCTTGTTGTTGTTGGTTGACCATGTGGCTGGTGGCCATTTTGTGCAGTCAGGCAGTATGCAAATCCACGTTTCTTTCCCGTTTTCAAGGCCATTTTCTAGGGAGATTGGTAGGAGAGGGTTATGCCTTTTTGTTTTTGTTCATTTTTTTTTACTTTCCCTAATATCAGTTTAGTGTGCTTGAGGATCATTGTAGTATATGTATATCTGAACAGTATTTAATATTATATGCATTTTTTTACATTTTCCCCCTGCAACTCCTTGCCTTCCAATGGGTTTCTGAGAGTCCCCTAGTAGTACACCAGAAACTATATTTCTTTATTAAATGTTTTAATATATGGTTTGTTTATTTATTTATTTTTACAAATTGCCCTCCATTCCCTGCTTGCCACAGGTACCTCGGGCATACCAGCATTAATTTTTTAAGGATTGTCATTACTATGTTTTTCTGGACACCATGCCTGCAATAGGCGCACACCAGCATTCATTGTTTAAAGATTATTACAATTTTCCAAGCACCTCCCTGCCACAGATGTGTTCCCTTTGAAGCACATAAAGCAAACAGGTAGATCAGTATGTTACTATCCTGATAGAAATAATGTTATGTTATGGCGTGGTTTGGGATGGATACACTATTGTTTTCCATTATTAGGGATAACCTCCCTAACTTATATTGTCTGTACTATGAATAATTGCAGCTGCATAAAGGCCACCTTTCACTAAAACTGTTTCTTGTTTCTTTGATTTTAGGTGCACAAGAGGCATCACTCACAGTACTACCATACAGATGGCCAGCACAAAGTGACGTGACTGCACCACATGACTCCTCCTCTGCTTCCGCAGTAAGTGCCAACTGACAGAGCTTGAAGCGTTATGAGCCCCAATATACCCCAATATAGGCCTAGGTAATAACATGACCTTTCATATACATCTGTCCTACCATTGTTATATACAACAGGTTGACACTGACCTTTTACCCAGTTAGGTACTACATGACTGTCCTGTGGTTTTCTCTGAAAAATAGCCTCATATATTATGCATGAGGATTCTCAATATCACAGCAGGATTATCATCTTCTGAATAATAGCTCTGTATAAGGGTCATCTCTATTGTCATCCTTGCCCGACAGTCCCACAGTACACTTCTAGGTAGAACCCCTGAAGGTACCTTTCTGGTATATAAGCACTACATCTGCACTGCGCCGGGCAAAGGAGAAAGACTTCTATGTTGACACGCTGACACGAGACGCTGAGAGTCCCTGCATGCAGATACTCCAGCACGCAGTGGTCGTGATATCCCTTGCGGGGTGTCTATCTTGAGACCAAGCTGGGGTCCTTTGCTATCCTGCATCAGGTAATGGGGTTGGCTTTATCCAAAGGGGATTCTTGGCTATACACCTACATACATGCTAGGTACAATAATGTACACCTAGTTAGGGTTTGCATCATAGGAGTATGCATTTTTACTGTTATGTATCTATATGCCTGCATTCATTCATTGTTTTAGCCCTATGGTAGAATTCTATCTTTTCTTTACTCTGTCTAATGGTTATTGCAGAAAACGTATTTTATACTAGAATGACACTGGTTCAATAAATGCTTATTGAAAACGTCCCCATCGTTAATTCTGTATATCTCTTGAAGGCAAAGTGAGCACAAGTGACTGAGCGAAAAGTACTGTACTGTTTCTACAATCCCTGAGGGGTCAGGGTTGCCATGTTCGATAGTTGCCGGAAAATATACACTCCTTCGTAAGAGGGGCTCATAAAGGGCACTATGATCTTGCTGGTCTACAGACTAACATCCTTTGGGGTGTCTGGAATCAGTTTGGAAACTAATCCCTTAGTTTATGCTGTCTAAACACGCGGATCCTATATAGATTTTTAAGAACAACAAGCTGGAAGCAGTGCTCTGGTATCGACCAAGGCACTATCCCAACCTAAGCCCAAGCCCTTGTCTCTCTGTAGTGCAACCATGGCATCCAGCAGTGAGTCTGAATTAAATTTGTCTCAGCCACAAACTAGTACTCATTGCAGTAAACTGAGCAAAGTGGACAACATAAGCTGCAACCAGCAACAAATCTTCCTGAATAAGGAACAGAACAGAGTTGAGCTTCCTGCTGTGCAAGATTTACCTCTTCTTGAACCATTGGCTTCCCAATTTCCAGCAAGAAAAAGAAAGGGTACTCCAACATCTTCTCCAAGCCTCCCTTCAAATGATCCAGACATGGATTTGGCCTTGTGTGAGTTTAGACCCACCACAAGAGACAAGGAAAAAGGGAAGTTCCTGATAGCCCTAGAATTATGGAAGGGGATGAGGAGGATGAGCCAGTCACTGTCATGGACGCTGGCTCAGAGACCACTGGCATTACCCCTCCTATTCAACAGGCTCCAAAGGATGTGGCACTGGTTATGATGACTCATTCTTTGAAGTGCAATGAAGGGGTGGAATGGCCAATGAAGGATATCTGATCTTGGTTGGCAAATGCAATGGGATTTCATACTTTCCTGCCATGCTGCAGTGTCATGGACACTACAGGCATACTGTATAAATGAAAAATACACAACATGGGGGGAGGGTCCATTAACAAGCCCACTCACTCATTTTGACTGTTTGAGCATGAGCAAGAAAGCCTTCTCAACAAACATGTGTGGTTAACAATAACTTACTATGGCCTGCAAACTTCACAGTACCAAAAATCTGTTCTCTTAGTCTTATAGTACCACAGGACATATAAGGTGATAGGGAAAGGTTACTAAAAAAGCAGATGAAAGCTACAGGCTGGAAGAAGTGAGATATAGAAACACATTAAAAAAAAGATAATGCAGGGATAGGATAACAAGAATTTAACAAACATTAGTTAGAGGAGTTGAAGAAAAGGAGACAGTATTAAAAGATAAACAAGGCAAAATTATTCTAATAGTGGAGAGAGGTAAAATTTAGATAAATAATAATAACTGGACGTACTGGAGCCAGCAGAAACATCAGGTACAGTGATGGTGGTGCTGGTGATTCCACCCACTGCAGCACTTGTGGTGGTAGCCCCTTCACCCTGCTGTGACGCCCTCGTGCCCTAGGGTGCCAATGCAAGAAATAAAGAAAATGAACAAAATAGTTTAGTGGTACAGTTAATCTCCCAACATATATTTGACAGGCAGACACAGTAGCAATGCACTTTTCTAAATCAGATTGTCAATTGACCTATTCTTAATTTCCTAAACCTAAGCCCTAACCCTAATTTCCTAAACCTAATCTACATTTTATACTACTAATGCATTGCAACAAATGATCTTTTCTTCTCCAACCCTTTGATGGGCCGACTCAGTCTCCCTTTTCAATGCATACTCCACATCACTGGGAGATTGGGAGTGTCTGAGCCACATAAAGATTGGCACAGAGAATGCTAGCTCCCTGATATACTACTATCTTAGTGACAGGACAGAAGAGTCTGCATCACTCCTTGAATAATCAGCCCAAGCTAGCACCAATGAATGTGAGTAGGTTATGTCGAGCATCTGGCGAGCTCAAGATGGATCAGATATTATTCATAACGTAAACTTAGCTCACTTCTGAGTGTGAGCAGCATGCTATTTGGAAAAAAATTAGCATTTTTAGAATACACAAAAATAATTATTCACCAAGCCCTGCAACCTCGACACCAGCAGGTTAAGCAGGGCCCATTAAAATCTATTTGGTCCGCTCAGTGGTGCGTTAGCTGCTGTGTTGTGTTCTATGGCTTACACCCCAGCACACTCTTCCCCACAGCAGCTGACACTACAACAGGGAGTACATCTCCCAGGGTAAACGGTCTGAATATCGAATCCAAAATATTGAGTCACCTAAATATCGAGTCCAAAATATAGAATGGACAAAATATCGACTGGACAGAATATAGACATCCAAAATATCGTTTTGAAGGTAAGTACTTTAATATCGAATTAAAAAATATAGTCAAAATATCGAAGTACATAATATAGTTAATTAAAAATATCGACTTTTTAATAATATCTAATTTTTGTAAGTGTTTTATATGTTAGTTTATGTGTGAAAAGTGTATATTTATTTGTAATTTATTGTAAGTAATTAATTTTATGTTATTTAATTTTTGCGTAATTTAATTCTGTAGCGGGTTGTGGGTTTATAGGGGAATAGGGTGGGAAATAATTTAATTATAATTAATTAATTATGTTAATTAATTAATTGGTATTTATTTAGAATTAATTGTTAATAATTAATTTGTAATTGATAATTAATTAATTGTTAATTGATAATTAATGTTTAATAATTGTTTAAGTGACAATTATGTGAATATTATTTTATTTTCTGTAGCGGGTTGTGGGTTTATAGGGGAATAGGGTGGAAAGTAATTTAATTATAATTAATTAAATATGTTAATTAATTAATTAATTGGTATTTATTTTGAATATATTGTCAATTAATTTTTAATTGGTAATTAATTAATTGTTAATTGTTACATAATTTTTATTAATTGATTAATTGATAATTATGTGAATAATATTATTTTATTTTTAGTAGCGGGTTGTGTGTTTATAGGGGAATAGGATGGGAAGTAATTTAATATAATTAATTAAACATTTAAAATAATTAATTGGAATTTATTTAAAAAAAAACGTTAATTAATTTTTAATTGGTAATTAATTAATTCTTAATTGGTAATTAATGTTTTTTATTGATTAATTAAAAAATATGTGATTTATATTAATTTATTTTCACCAGAGTGGGGATATAAAAATGTACCCCTATGCTATCCAACACTTTCCCTACTGTTGCACTCTCTGAAGTGGGAATAGTAATGTTTACCCCTACGCTATCCAACGCTTTCCCTACTGTTGCACTCTCTGGAGTGGGAATAGTAATTTTTACCCCATGCTATCCAACGCTTTCCCTACTGTTGCACTCACTGGAGTTGGAATAGTAATTTTTACCCCCACCCCATCCAACGCTTTCCCTACTGTTGCACTCTCTGGAGTGGGAATAGTAATCTTTACCCGTACGCTATCCAACGCTTTCCCTACTGTTGCACTCTCTGGAGTGGGAATAGTAATCTTTACCCGTACGCTATCCAACGCTTTCCCTACTGTTGCACTGGCTGGAGTGGGAATAGTAATTTTTACCCCTACGCTATCCAACGCTTTCCCTACTGTTGCACTCTCTGGAGTGGGAATAGTAATCTTTACCCGTACGCTATCCAACCCTTTCCCTACTGTTGCACTCGCTGGAGTGGAAATAGTAATTTTTACCCCTACGCTATCCAACGTTTTCTCTACTGTTGCACTCACTGGAGTTGGAATAGTAATTTTTACCCCTACGCTATCCAACGCTTTCCCTACTGTTGCAGTCACTGGAGTGGGAATAGTAATTTTTACCCCTACGCTATCCAACGCTTTCCCTACTGTTGCACTCACTGGAGTGGGAATAGTAATTTCTACCCCTACGCTATCCAACGCTTTCCCTACTGTTGCACTCTCTGGAGTTGGAATAGTAATTTTTGGCCCTACGCTATCCAACGCTTTCCCTACTGTTGCACTTCCAGGAGGGGGAATAGTAATTTTTACCCCTATGCTATCCTATGGTAATAATATTGTGTATTTTGTATTAATATTATGTTTATATATATATATATATGTTTTTACAGATATGATTATCTTTTTTTTGTTTAGAAGTTAACTTAATTATTTATTACATTTAAGGTAATTTAAGTATTTTTAAGCATATTTTAGCTATTTATTTTTAATAATTTTATTATTTTACATTATTTTTAACAAATTCGATATTTTTACAATGTATACATATATAACCGATATTTTGGACTCGATATATTGGTACTTACCTGTTTGTAGATAGGAATTCGATATTTTGTCCCTCAATATTTTGGCCTCTATATTTTGGGTAGTCGATATTCTGTCCGTCGATATTTAGTCAGTGATCCATCTCCCAGACCTGCTGCCAACCTGGAGGAGAGGTGGCGCGGTGCAAAAAAAACAAGTGCTGCCATTCCTCCCTCCTCTGTAAAAATGGGGCAGGGCGGCACCCTTGAGCGTGTTGAGACAGCTGCAGGATCTGCTGCATTATTTGAGACTACCCAAAGATCCTACTGCTTCCATTAGAAAAGAGATTGCCAATCTGACCATGCTAGGCTGTAATGGCCTATGGCTCAGACAAAAAGAATTTGATTATCTAAATAAATAGGACTTTACCATCCCAGCATTTATACGCTTCCGAAAATCCATAAGGGAGACAAACACCCTCTGGGCAGACCAATAGTTGCAGGATGGCAGTCCATTTTTTCAATCTCTCTCCGAGTATGTGTATTTTTAATTAAAACCGTCTGTTCCTTCTACTAGGTTGTACAATTGTGATATTCTTGCAGTAATTACACAAATAGAAGGGCTAGAATTTGATGCTTACTGTGATGTTCTGGTATCATTGGACATTGAAAGTCTTTATACTAACATTCCCCAATCAGAGGGGTTGTTAATCATTGAAAGAATTTTGGAGGCTAGACCAAGATCCCATAAGGTACCCACCAGTTTTATCATAGACTATGCAAGGATTGCTCTGGAATGGAATTATTTTATTTCTAATGGGGAGTTCTATGCCCAGATAAAAGGAGTTGCGATTGGGGTAATTTTTGCCTCGGATACAGCTAATCACTATATCTCTCCATTTGAGGAAACAATAATAATACTTTGGTCACAATGTGAAGAAATGGCTAAGATATATGAAGGATGTTCTAGTGATCTGGCATGGTTCCACAACTAAATTGGTGGATTTTGATGATGGCTCAATATAACGGACAGTAACTTACAGTTTACTTTTGAATATGACAACCAGTCAAAAAACGTTCTAGACTTAAGAAATTCTAATGACCAAAGTTCATTGTTCATAGGCCTATACACTAAACCTAAATCTAAGAACACACTCCTAAAATAAACATGCTGTCAGCCAAGAAACTTGACAGATAATCTCCTGCTTGGGCAGTTTTTAAGAATTAAACAAATCTGTTCCAAAAGGGAAGAATATTTTGTTGAAGCAAAGTTCTAATGTAAAAATTGGTGATGAGAGGCCATCCGTATCGTTTAGTGAAGTGTTCAATGAAATGAACGTGTTATTACGATTGAGATTGATTTCTTATTGCAAATCAGTGATTGAAAAGAACAAAGAAGATTGACCTGCGTAATTTCATTTGGTACAGATTAGAACAGAATACATTTTAGACTCACAAGGTTTAGAGAGCCCCTCGCTAAGTTGGTCTCCAGTACCGAAGTGTTACCATACAGCCACTTTAAGATGGCGGCCGTGTTTCTGTGCAGTTCGGTGTCCATTCTTCATTTCCACATCCAGCAGTAAGGAAGTTAAAATTATCGCCGGTTTAGTGGCAGAAAACTGCCGCTAAAGCGGCGATAATGGGCTTGATAATATGCCCTGGAGAATTCCAATAGAAGCCAATGTTCACACCAGAACATGGACTTCTATTGGAATTCTCAAGGGCATATTATCAAGTCCATTATTGCTGCTTTAGCGGCAGTTTTCAGCTGTTAACCTGGCGATGATTTTTAACAACGTTCTTGATAATATGCCCCATAGTTGTTTAAACTGAGAGGGAGATGCTGTTCATTCTTATTCATTATTGTTGCAGAAACTGATTGTTTGTACCAGCATTTAGCACAGAGCAGGATTTTCTTGAAGGTATGTGTCGCACCGATGGATTGAAGCAGGAAAGGCTTCAAAGGGTTTCAAATGTTTGAGTGTTTATTTCTCATTTTGTTTTGGCTTTAGATTCGGTAGAGTCGAGGATCACTGCATCCATAGTAAGTAAATATGGGGAATGTCAGTTGATGTCACCTTTTTGATGTAGGTTTACACAATGGTTAAGGGGTCACAGTACAACACTGGTTATGTCTGTTTTATTTGATTTGATCACTTCACAAGTATTCTTCACGAATATCTTATAATAATGAATATGCTGCACAAATTTGTAGTGGTTGTGTATCTTCTTGCACAGAAAGATTCTTTCATGTATTTTTCTGTTGCTCAACAGTTGATAGTTCATGCATTCTAAAAGACTTTATATATATGCATTTTGTAGATTCAATCCCCTGAAGAAGAGCTAACCAGGCCCGAAATGCATTGGGCATTCTGTGAAAAGATTGGAATTAATTCCTGAATTCTTCATATTGCAAAAGTGTATGTATATAATGTGTGAATAATTGTTATTTTTCATAAAGTGAAGCTGATGGAAAATCTACTGAGGTTGTATTGGTTTTGTTTACCTAATGATCGTTAAGTTTCATTAACAACGACATTTGTACAAAATATTGTTATGAACAGGGTATATTGTTTTGATAGAAATTGCCATTGCAACAGTTCGCAGAGGCCAGGTTAATAGTCAGGCTATACCTAAGCAGTTGCCAGGATGCTGTGATAAAGAGTACAAGTAAGTGTTATGCTCAATGAGGCTGTTTGTGTGTTAATATTTATATCGGCACTACAAGGGTTGCAATTTTAGGCTTTATGTTCTGTAATTTATTCTCTAGATGATTTGACCCGTGTGGAATTTTTGTGTGGGCAAGACAACTTAGTATGACCCTGTGTGCTGGCTATGATGTTATATACTAACCTAGTTGACACTATATTTTTGATTTTGTAGCGTGACTCTTGTGCTGGATTGGGCATCTGTTGTGGAGCTACTATTTTGGAAGCAAGGTATATTTGTTACACAATGTGTACAGTGGGCTACTGTTCAGATGCTGGATGTTATGTACCTCACTGTGTTTTAAGAATTTGCAAATAAATTGACTGACATAACGTTGAATTTCACTTTTGGTTATGGCTTTGCACTTGGTAGAAGTGTGGGCATATTAAGGTGTTTTAATTGTGAGCAGGCGATGCACAGATTGGGCGAATTGATTTGCATTTTACATTGGACTGTTGTGTCTCATTGGTATGTCTTTATGTCAGTACCTGCAGGAGTTGTTTCTTCTCTATGCTGATTACAGATGATGGTCTTGCAGACCTGTTTGGCCATTTGAAACTGAAACATCGACAATCTTTCCTTCCTAACATTATCAGATACACTTTTGATGTGCTAAGTTTCATCTGATCATTTGAATGTTAAAAATATTTATTTGATGGGACTCTGAAATTATGAACTTATTTTGTTAAAAGAATTGACTACACTTCACTAGATACCTGTAGTAAATTCATATTAGCACGATTGAGGGATCTTGTGGCGGTGCCAGTGATAATATACAAACATGTGCCTTGTATTTTTTTGCTCACTCCTGAAAACTGGAGATTTCACGCTAGGTTACCCACGTTGTAGTGGGAAGGGAAATTCTTTGAAGAATGTTTTTTTCCTAACGTAGGATAATTGGAGAGGATTTTCTAAAGCACACAATGATACTTATCTTGATTAAGACCACGGACCAACTTGCATAGCCCACACCCCTTTAGGAGTTTTGCCCCCCTCCTTTTAGAGCACCCCCACTTTTTTATTCCACTTAGAACCCTAACTACACCATAGTAACAAAGAAGCAGTGTAAGCTTCCATTGAAATATACAATGACACCAAGTTTCATAATTTGCCATCAACGCTATCAGCCTTCTACCACAGTAAGAGTGTCTATCACCACAAAGATTTCTTATCCACAGAAATATTGTGTAATTTGTGTACCTGTCTGCTGGAACACTCATCACCAAATGGAATTAAAACATGGGAATTTGCCAGAAAAACATATACTACACCATAAAGCGATCCATAAATGGGCACACTGCCACTGCACCACCCTCTTCCCCATCCTTCCTTAACCTTACAAAATCAATAAAAGAGCCACACTAAACCTAGAAGACACACTATAGCATTACTGGAACTTAATTTCAACAACTGTCCACCGGATCGCTCATGAGTAAAGTGTATTAAAACATGTAAATTTGCGGGTAAAACATATCCCATGCCATACAGTGCTTTATAAGTGCTCCCAGAGGTACTATATCACCTTCAGTAGCTCAACATCTGTATGTTACTAAATACTGTGTTTTAATCAGCAACATAACCACCTTCCCCACACCCACCCCCACCCTTCCTTAACCGTACGAAATCAAACAGAAACCCCCACCATTCCTAGTAGCACCAATATACCCATACACAGGCTTACTTTTAACAGGTGTGTGCCGGAACACTTATCAACAAAAAGTATTCAAACATGCAATTTGGCAGGAAAAGCATAAACCACCCCATAACATGGGTAATAAATGGGCCCACTGAAACTACATTCCCTTTACTAACTGCACATGCCCACGTTACAAATGTCCCCCGAAACGCTCATCAGCAAAACGTATTAAAACATGCAAATTTGCAGGTAAAACATATCCCATGCCATACAATGCTTTATAAGTGCTCCCAGTGGTACTACATCACCTTCAGTAGCTCCACATCTGCACGTTACTATATTCTGTGTTTCAATCAGCAACACACCCTGCCCCACACACCCCGCCCTTGGTTAACCGTATGAAATCAAACCGAAACCCCCACCGTTCCCAGTAGTGCCACTATACCCATATACAACGTTAATTTTAACAAGTGTCTGCCGCAACACTTATCAGCAAAAATTATTCAAACATCAAAATTGGAGGGTAAAACATAAACCATCCCATAGCACGGTTTATAAATGGGCCCAGTGAAACTACATTACCTTTAATAACTACACATGCCCACGTTACAAATGTCAGTTTTATAATCAGCAACATACACACCTCCCCACCCCCACCCATACCCGGAAGGCTCATCAGTAAAAGCTATTAAAACCTGCAATTTTGCAACTCAAACATACACCATACCATAAGACGGTTTATAAATAGTCACCGTACAACTACACCACCTCAACAACCGACCTTGCTTAACTTTACGCAAAAAAATAAAGAGCCCCCGCAAAGGTAGAAGCACAATATACCCATAAAGAGGCTTAATTTCACAGGATGTCTCCCGAAACGCTCATCAGCAAAACGTATTAAACCATGCAAATTTGCGACTAAAACAAATCCCATGCCATATGGTGCTTTATAAGTGCTCTCAGTTGTACTATAAAACCTGCAGTAGCTCAACATCTGCATGTTACTATATTCTGTGTTTCAATCAGCAACATAACCAACTCCACCAAACACACCCTGTCCTTGGTTAACCGTACGATACCCATATATACGACATTAATTTTAAAACGTGTCTGCCGGAAACTTATCAGCAAAAAGTATTCAAACATCCAAATTGGAGGGTAAAACATAAACCATCCCATAGCACGATTATAAATGGGCCCAGTCAAACTACACCACCTTTACTAGCTAGAGATCTATATGTTACAAAAGTTGTTTAAACACTCTGTAGAGTGTATAGCAGAGGATGGGGAGGGTAAACAAAGTTCTAATTCCCAAACTTTTGATATACCGTCCCTTTACTGTATCTATATTAAATGGAATGAATAAATTGACGAGTGTCTCAAAAGTGATAGTGAAGCTCAGCATCGGTAAAACACGGAACACTTCAACACCTACATATACACCTACATATATCCACCACAGAAACACAGCCTAGCAAATAGTATCACTTAAAATCACATGTAGTTCTCTAATGTCAACAAAGTCATACGGAAAATATACTGCATATTTTCATTTTTGACATTTTTGACATTTTGACTCGTGACATCAGTGATGTCATGAGTGATATCACTGACCATGTCATGAGTGATGTAATATGTGATGTCATCAGCAGTGTCTTGCGCGCGCAAGAGTTAGTTAGCTGAACTAACTATAACAGGAGAATTTCAATGGTTCCAACTAACTATAATGCCCTTGAAACCTATGGTTTTTTCAATGAATTTCTAAGGTTTTTTAAATGCTAATTCCTAACTATAACGTGCCTGAAACCTATGTCCGTCTTTTTATTTATTTTTTGTTTTAAGAAGGGGGGCTGTGTGTGTCACAATTTATCTCGTGTGCAACTGCTTGTGGGTTAAAAACAGCAAGGTAACATAAACTACATCTCCCATAAGGCCTTGCTCTCTGCTGGAACATGTGACGCCTATTTAACCACATGACAGACCAGGAAGTGTGTCGAATATTCTGCAGGCCGGCTCTCTGTTTCAGCTGGGTTTTGTTCTTCGACTGGCTCCTTTTGTTTCTTCTGGGAACCGTGTTCTGAATTACTTGGATTCGTTTTGGGAACACAGTTAATAGATTTTGGAGTGACCTGATTTATTACTGAAGCGCGGCTGCACTCTATTGCTCATCTGGCAATTTCTAGAGTCCGTTTTGCCCTCCGTTGGTGAGCCGTCCTTGTGCTCTTGTGGAGGACAGATTTAGGCTCCAGCTTGGTATCTTGCTTTCCGGTCCTCCATTGGCGAGCTATTTGCTATTTAGCTCATGCGGAGGACGGTATTATTATTTCTTCTTGCTTTTCCCTGATTTCGAAAAGTCCTCCGGTGGAGAGCCGATTCAGTGCTCATGCGGAGGACGGTATACAATTGATTTACCGAACGGCATTTTCGGCCGCCTTGATTCTCAGGTCCTCCGTTGGCGAACTCGAAGTTGCGAGTTCATGCGGAGGACGAGTTTAAAGGGACAAAGTATACATATTATTATACCGGATGGTATTACTTTGATTTTGGAATACACCCTTTTAGTCATGTGAACTGTCTATTAAGGAACTTCATCACAGGTACCATTGTGTGAGTGCGTTTAACTCATTAAGGATGCACTTCTTCCTGTTTGCTTTGGCTTATCATTTACTTCCACACCATCTGACTGTTGAGAATTACGAGGACTCCAGATTCCTGTGTGATTAACTGGAATACAGGTATGAGAGTGAGGCTGAGTAGTAGTACTTATTGGATCATAGTTAGCATTAGGATCTCACTGTTGTTCTTGTCTTCCCATTGCAGTTTCGTCAAATGCTATCCCGCCTAGACCAGGGAATTCACCATTAATATTGTGAAGTTATATTGAGAGTCAGTACTTAACAGGTCAGGTACATGGTGTTAGACATCCTCTACTATATGGTTGGAAAAACAAGTAATATATGTGGAGAAGTGATCATTGTTTATTTGGTGTTTCAGATCTCCCTCCTCGCTGTCCCCTTCCCATCCTTCCCTCACTTGATCCTTCTACCGTCCTGTGCCATAACGGCAAGCAGGCGTGGTTAGATCAAGAGGTGGACCCCAATGAGCAACAAACGATCCTGAGGACTTGTGAAGTAACAGAATATTCGACCCACAGTATGAATTCCTCCCGGTCGGTTGTTGCTTATGGCTACCTTGAAGGAAGTCATGGAGGCTTTGGCCTCCTTACGAGTAGAGCTAACTACTTCCTGGCAGGAAACTGCAGATTTAAGGGCTAGGTTGGACACCTACAAAGGAACCCTTTCAACGTAGGGGCAGCTACCGCTACGCCCAATACCATGGTGGTAGAATTACCGGTTTCCATTCCTTTAGCCTCACCAGAAAGATACCATGGTGATTCCAATACCGTACAGGTCTTTCTGACACAGGTGTTATTACACTTCTCTTGTAAGCCAAAATCTTTCCCCACCAATCAGGCAAGAGTAGCGTTCCTTATCTCTTATCTGGCGGGTGATGCTGCGCAGTGGGCTGTCCCTTTGGTGAATAGAAACGACCCTCTGTTACACGATTGGGACTCTTTTTATGAGGAATTTGTTAAGGTGTTCGATAGGAGAGCAGATTCCTACACCGCTGACAAAGAGCTATTGGAGCTCCGTCAAGGAAGCAGGGATCTGCTGACATATCTAAATTCCTTTAGACGTTTGATCGCCGAGACAAAGTGGCCTGAAGCAAAACAGGCGGCGTTATTCCACCAAGGATTGAGGGACGAGCTCGAGGATGTGATCGCTCAAATAGATCCGCTGCCAGTAACATGTGAGGATTTGATTGATCTAGTTCTGCGACTAGACCATAGAATGATTGAATGCAGAGGCGACACAAAGAGAAAGGAAAAACCCTCTCCTTCATATACTCATCAAGGCTCTACGGAAACACAATAAGCCACAAGATCGGAGCCTATGGATATAGGGACCATGAGGGCATCGTTGTCTTTGGCTGAAAAGGAATCATTTTACAAACAAGGGCTATGTTTTTATTGTGGCAGGAAAGGCCACTATGTAAGGGAGTGTCCTGTCAAACCAAAGGCCAACCGATTCAGGGCTGTTAAATCAGTATCGGCAGCCAGTGACAAAGCTTCGGAAAACTAGAAGACTCCATGAATAATGAAGGGAATTCTCGGAGTCCTGTGTGCATTCCTTCTTTGTCGGATCAAGATGCCTCTGAACAACGTCATTTGTACATTGAGGTCAAGCTGTTGGTACAAAATGAATGGATTGTCATGGAAGCAATGGTAGATTCAGGTGCCACAGGTCTGTTCATGGATATGAATGAGGCCAAACGTATAGGAATTGAGATGCTACCAAAGACCACTCCTGAAGATGTGTATGCGGTGGATGGAAGGAAACTGGTAACAGGTCCTATCGGATATCACACAGAAACAGTCTGTATGGTTTTTGGATCCAGGCACCAGGAAACCATTGTTTTTAACATCATAAAGGCACCCAAATATAGAACCATATTGGGGATGCCTTGGTTACAGAAGCATAACCCTGCTATCGACTGGGTAAACAAGACAGTGTTAATGAACTCTCTTTACTGCAGAGAACATTGCGGTACGATCATGGAAAATCCAGCCAAGGCTCTCACCTGTGGTATGTCAATAGCCACGGCCGCAGAGAAAGCGGTACAGTTGCCCTCAGAATACCTACGGTTTGAAAAGGTGTTTGACGATTATCAGGCTGTGGTTCCTGTCGGAAGACTGTATGCCTTAACCGAACCCGAGAACGCACATTTGCGGGAATATCTAGACAAGCATCTGGAGTTGGGATTTATCAGGCCTTCTAAATCCCCTGCAGCCTCTCCACTTTTTTTTTATTCCCAATGCTAATGGGGAACTCAGAGCTGGTGTGGACTTTAGGGCATTAAACGCGGTTACGGTGAAGAACAGTTATCCCTTACCGCTTATAACCGTGCTGTTGGAACAGGTCAAGAGTGCAAGCATATACACCAAGCTTGACTTAAGAGGGGCCTACCATTTGGTTCGAATGAGAAATGGGGATGAATGGAAAACGGTGTTTAAGACCAGGTTTGGGCTGTATGAGTATCTATGTGAAAACAAAAGTAGGGTTGGCTCTAATCAGCAAGGCTGAGCCTAGACAACAAGTAACGAAAGAAATGCCAGTACTGATGATATTTATTCAATTATCACACTTAACATCCACACCAAGAAAACTAATTCAAAATGGGGTATTTGCTTATTACTCGCACTTTTATTTTTGAAGGTTAACAGTTATTACAAAATTTTTAAATTTTATAAAAAGAGAAGCATATAAGAAATGAGGACACATCAAAAAGACCACATTCAATAGAAACTTCATACATTCTACACCTTCAATCATATCACAATCAACACTGTATTCACCACATTCATATCTCAATCAGACATACCACATACTACCACTATGGTAAAACAAAGAATATACTAGATCTGCACAAATTATAAAATCATTTAGTACAATTTAAAGAAGTTACATTCCTATCTGGTGATGAGTTTAGAATCATTCATTAGAACTTAATACAGTAAAAGGTAATGTACATAGGATGGTGAGGGGCCAGGGAGTATTACTGCCCCCTAGATACCCATGCAGACCAGTAAGACAATGGCCTACGCGTTTCAAATCCCCTATTGTTCGTCAGGGATTCTCATCAGGGCCTCAGACATACCCAATTGCCTGAATATGTGGTCTAAGGAAGTCATAGACTGGAGGCTTCTCTAGAGTGAAATGACCTTGTGAATTGAAGGCAACCGCCGGAAATGAAGAGCTGTGGCGTGGATGAGGATAGGAGAGGGCAGAACGCTTCGTGTTTCAACTTGGTATTTACTTGTCACCTAGGTCAACATTCCAGGAGGGAATTATATCTTCGAAGACTGATACCGGTCTCCGTAGCGTATTATGGAGGCAGCGTCAGCACATACCAATTCAGTCGGCGTGTGCTTAGGACTTTAATCCAGCGGGGTTACTCTAAACTCAGTGGATGGGTAGCCCGGCGCTACTTTTTCACGCAGGCGCGTTTGTAGAACCCAGAGCGGTGATCGAAAGGCAACGTCAGCACATCCCCGGATAGTCGGAGTGTACTTGAGGAGTCAATCCCACACGGTCTCTCCACAGTCTGTCGGCGTGTAACGAAGCGCTATTCTCTCGCGCAGGCGCCATTTCTTATATGCTTCTCTTTTTATAAAATTTAAAAATTTTGTAATAACTGCTAACCTTCAAAAATAAAAGTGCGAGTAATAAGCAAATACCCCATTTTGAATTAGTTTTCTTGGTGTGGATGTTAAGTGTGATAATTGAATAAATATCATCAGTATGAGTATCTAGTCATGCCCTTCGGGCTATGCAATGCCCCCGCCGCCTTCCAATTCTTCTTGCACGATGTGTTTCGTGAAATCCTGGACCACTACGTAGTAGTCTATATAGACGACATTCTCGTTTATTCGAAGACCGAAGACGAATACATCATACGCATGACATCTGTCCTCCAAATACTGCAGGATAACCATTTGTTCTGCAAATTGAGCAAATGCGATTTCCATGTAACCACCGTGGAATTTTTAGGAGTTATGCTCAGTCCATCAGGCCAGGAAATGGCCGAAAGAAAGATCAAGGCAGTCAAGGATTGGCCCCCCCCCTAAAAATCTCTGGGATGTGCAGAGCTTCCTTGGCTTCCCTAACTTCTATAGGAAGTTCAATGCTCCAGTTCTCAAGGATGGTGGTCCCCATCACGCAGTTGTTAAAGAAAGCAAAGAAATTTTAATGGACTCCAGAAGCCCAGATGTCGTTCGTTGCTTTGAAGGAAGCATTTGTGACCGCTCCGATTTTATCCCACCCTGGGAAAGACCATACCTGGTGGAAGCAGATGCATCTAATACAGCTGTGGGTGCGGTCCTATCGCAAAGACATCCCTCCACGGGACAATTGCATCCCGAAGCGTTTATGTCCCGAAAGTTGAATGCTGCCGAACAAAACTATCACATAGCTGAAAAGGAATTATTGGCTATCAACGAAGCATTCAAGGAATGGAGGCACTTCTTGATGGGAGCAAATCACGTGGTCACGGTGTACACAGATCACAGAAATCTTCAGTTCATGACTGCCGCTAAGCATCTCACCCCTCAACAGCTGAGATGGATGCTTTTTTTTCTGGGTTCCATTTCGTTATCACATACCGTCCTGGAGTGTGTAACAGGAAAGCGGGCGCTCTCACCCATCGGACATCTACCATGGATCCGGTACTACCTCCTGGTAATGCCATCATTAACCCTGCTATGGTGCTGGGGGTGATACAACCAGAGGCCTTCCTTCAAGGAGTTCTGAAAGGGGTGCAATCGTTCTCTTGGAAAACATGGCTGCAGAGCCATAAAGAATGGCAGTTAAAGGATGGTTTCCCTGTTAACAACCATCGCTTTTTGGTGCCAACAACTCCTCTTCGGAAGCAATTGTTCCGCTGGTGCCACGAATCTCCCTTTGCAGGTCACTTTGGATCCGAGAAGACTCTCGAGTTGATCTATAGACAATTCTAGTGGCCTTCTTTACGGAGGGATGTCAAGGAATGGGTGGGCACATGTGATGCATGTGCCACCATGAAAGCCGACCATGGGAAACATAGGGGGTTGTTGCAACCTCTTCCTACCCCTTCTAAACCATGGGAGAACATCTCGTTGGATTTTGTTGTGTGCCTACCAGTGGATCTAGGATGTACTACAATCCTGGTGGTGGTGGATGACCTGACCAAGATGGGGCATTTTATAGCCTGTAAACAAGTTCCCACGGCGGGCCAACTCGCACGGCTGTTGCTGTTACATGTGGTGCGGTTACATGGACTTCCCAGTGTCATTGTGTCCGACAGAGGTTCTCAATTCACCGCTCAGTTTTGGAAGACCTGGCGCTCTGCTTTACATGTCACGTCGGCCTTATCCACCTGCTTCCACCCACAATCGGATGGTCAGACCGAACACCTCAACCAGACTTTGAAGCAATATCTGAGGTGTTATGTGGACTACAGTAAGGAGAATTGGGTGGATTACTTGTGGTTGGCGGAGATTGCATATAATAACGCTACGCATAGTTCCACAAGGGCCTCTCCATTTTATTGCAACTATGGTCACCATCCTAGATTCCTTCCTTTTCTTCATCCCCTAGGGGCAGCGAACATTCCTGAAGTGGCTAGCAGGGTGGCACATATACGAGGCACTCTAAAGGATACTCAGGTACAGCTGAGGAAGGCCAAATCTGCATATAAGGCCTCTGCAGATAAACATAGGTGTCCTGGTCTGCTTTATCAGGTTGGTGATTGGGTGTGGTTTTCCACGAGGAACATGCGTTTCAAGAAACAAAGTGTGTTTCATCCAAAGTTTCTTGGCCCGTACAAGATTAGAAAATGCATCAGTCCTGTCAACATGCGTCTCAGTCTGCCGTCCCATTTGCGCATTCATCCTGTGTTCCATGTTTCCTTGCTGAAACCTTCCAAGTCCCAGGTAGGATGGTGCCTCTGCCTGTTGTGGTCAATGAAGAGCTGGAGTATGAGGTGGCTGGCGTACGAGATTCCAAATGGAGGTGGCGGCGGTTGTGGTACCTGGTGACATGGAAAGGGTATGGTGCGGAAGATTGTTCAGGGGAACCAGCTGCTGGGGTGCATCACCTAGACTGGTGGATTCTTTCCACAGAAAGTTTCCCTTGAAACCCAGCCCTTCGTTGCGCCCTCCTTGAAGGGGGATGTACTGTCACAATTTATCTTGTGCGCAACTGGTTGTGGGTTAATAACAGCAAGGTAACATAAACTACATCTCCCATAAGGCCTTGCTCTCTGCTGGAACATGTGACGCCTATTTAACCACATGACAGACCAGGAAGTGTGTCGAATATTCTGCTGGCCGGCTGTCTGTTTCAGCTGGGTTTTGTTCTTCGACTGGCTCCTTTTGTTTCTTCTGGGAACCGTGTTCTGAATTACTTGGATTCGTTTTGGGAACACAGTTAATAGACTTTGGAGTGACCTGATTTATGGAGGTAAGTATGAGAGGTACCCCTTAACAGTGATCAAGGGAAATAGGGTTAGTCAACCAGTGGAACAAAGAGATTCCCTTGAGGAGAACTAAATAAAATACACTTAAGAATCAAAACAAATAACAAAATATACGTATATAAAATGAATTCATATAATTTATTGAAAATACAAGCATTAAAAACATTAAAACGAGTGGACCCGTGTGAGGCCACTCGACACAATTGAAAATATACGGAAAAAGAATTTGTTGACATTCAATATTGACCAGCAAAATTGAAATACAGAGACAGGAAGGCTGTAAGACATAGAATTTGTACAATACTAGTTGTATATTCAGACTCTATTTCTGACACCTGGGTTATGTACACCACAATACAGTATATCAACAAAGATGTCTGGGTCATGAATTATACTAAGTGGTGCGTCGACGCGTTTCGGTGGTTTTTCTCAGTTTTGTCCACCTTTATCAAGACTACGTTTGATATCTGTCGTGGTGCAGGGGTCAAATATAATCACCCTTAGAATCGATATCGGGAAGAAATTGTTAAAGAAAACAATTTCTTCCCGATATCGATTCTAAGGGTGATTATATTTGACCCCTGCACCACGACAGATATCAAACGTAGTCTTGATAAAGGTGGACAAAACTGAGAAAAACCACCGAAACGCGTCGACGCACCACTTAGTATAATTCATGACCCAGACATCTATGTTGATATACTGTATTGTGGTGTACATAACCCAGGTGTCAGTAATAGAGTCTGAATATACAACTAGTATTGTACAAATTCTATGTCTTACAGCCTTCCTGTCTCTGTATTTCAATTTTGCTGGTCAATATTGAATGTCAAAAAATTCTTTTTCCGTATATTTTCAATTGTGTCGAGTGGCCTCACACGGGTCCACTCGTTTTAATGTTTTTAATGCTTGTATTTTCAATAAATTATATGAATTCATTTTATATACGTATATTTTGTTATTTGTTTTGATTCTTAAGTGTATTTTATTTAGTTCTCCTCAAGGGAATCTCTTTGTTCCACTGGGTGACCTGATTTATTACTGAAGCGCTGCTGCGCTCTATTGCTCATCTGGCAATTTCTCAAGTCCGTTTTGCCCTCCGTTGGTGAGCCGTCCTTCTGCTCTTGCGGAGGACGATTCTTGCTTTCCGGTCCTCCGTTGGTGAGCTATTTGCTATTTAGCTCATGCTGAGGACGGTATTATTTCTTCTTGCTTTTCCCTGATTTCGAAAAGTCCTCCGTTGGAGAGCCGATTCAGTGCTCATGCGGAGGATGGGATACAATTGATTTACCGAACGGCATTTTCGGCTGCCTCGATTCTCAGGTCCTCCGTTGGCGAACTCGAAGTTGCGAGTTCATGCGGAGGACGAGCTTAAAGGGACAAAGCTTACATATTATTATACCGGATGGTATTACTTTGATTTTGGAATACGCCCTTTTAGTCCTGTGAACTGTCTATCAAGGAACTTCATCACAGGTACCATTGTGTGAGTGCGTTTAACTCATTAAGGATGAACTCCTTCCTGTTTGCTTTGGCTTATCATTTACTTCCACACCATCTAACTGTTGAGAATTACGAGGACTCCAGATTCCTGTGTGATTAACCGGAATACAGGTATGAGAGTGAGGCTGAGTAGTAGTACTTATTGGGTCATAGTTAGCATTAGGATCTCACTGTGTTTCTTGTCTTCCCATTGCAGTTTCGTCAAATGCTATCCCGCCTAGACCTGTGAATTCAGCATTTATATTGCGAAGTATGGCCCCGGGACCCGTTCCCCGGGCTGGCCTTCTCTGTTGGGGACCGTAGGGGGTCTTCAATCCTCCCACGGTCCCGCCAGCTCCCCCCGTCCTGCGTGAGCTGGCATTGCTTTTCCACATGAGGAGCTGCTAAGATGCAGCTCCCCGTGTGGAAAAGCAATCTGCTTTGGTATTTGGAGGATAGAGCAAATTTCCGACTCTCTCTTCCAAATACCATAGCAGAGTTTGCTATGGCAGGGCGGGAGCGGTGAGGCTCCCGCCCTGCCATAGCAAACTGCAGTGTCATGGGGTGGGCACCCCGGGACACTGTTGGAGCTGGCACTGGGGACTGGCGGTCCCCAGGGCCATGACAGGGCTCCAGGAGGGGGGCCGCTTGCCCCCCTCCCAACATTACGAAAGCCCCAGGGAGGTGATGGTGCCCGGGGCTGGGGGTCTGTCGCGCACCCCCAATTATAATATTTAGAGCCCCGGGAGGCGGCGGTCCCTGAGGCATGTGGGGGGGCTCGAGCACCCCACACAGGTTGTTTTTTTTAAACACAAGCCCTGGGGGATGGTGGTCCCCGGGGCTGCGGGGGTGCCATGAGCCCCCCGAATATTTTCTGAAAGCCCAACGGGTGGTGGTCCCTGGGGTTTGGGGGGCCTTTAACCCCGGGTGGTAGCCGTGTCTAATATAGTTTCAAAGCCCCAGGGGTGGTGGTCCCCAGGACTTGAGGGGCCTTTGAGCCCCCCACCCATGTTGTTTTGAAGACCCGGGGGTGGTGGTCCCCAGGGATGGGGGCTATGAGCCCCCCACACATATTTTAGAAAAGCCCAAGGGGTGGTGTACCCAGGGCTGGGGGGCCCTCTCATCCCCCATTACAATAACAATTTTGCCCCCAGGACCAAGGGCTACCTTTTTGCCAAATTTGGTGTAATTCTGTTCAGCAGTTCGGGTTGTAGCCGTGTCTAAAGTTTCCTAACGGAAATTGCATGGGAAAAACACGTTTTGGCACCCCCCTTTTTTCTCCCCCCCTTGATGAATCACCCCGAAACTTTCAAGATAGGAGCGGACCGGAGCGCCCCACGAGTTTTGAGAATTTCGTGAACATTTGTCAATTGTGGCCAAAGTTATTGGGAATAGAATGCTGCGATGCTAAGATGCAGCTCCCCATGTGGAAAAGCAATCTGCTTTGGTATTTGGAAGAGAGAGCAGGTTTCTGGCTCTCTCTTCCCAATACCAAAGCAGAATTTGCTATGGCAGGGCAGTAGCCATGAGGCTCCCGCCCTGCCATAGCAAACTGCAGTGTCCCGGGGGTGGGCATCCCGGGACACTATTGGAGCCGGCCCTGTGGGTGTGGCGGTCCCCAGGGTCATGACAGGGCCCCAGGAGGGGGGCCGTGCAACCCCCCTCCTAACATTACGAAAGCCCTGGGGAGGTGGTGGTCCCTGGGGCTGGGGGGTCTGTCACGGACCCCCCAATTATAAAAATTAGAGGCCTGGAAGGTGGTGGTCCCTGGGGCGTGTGGGGGGGCTTGATCCCCCCACACAGGTTATTTTTTTTTTTTTTTTTAAACACAAGCCCATGGGGGTGGCGGTCCCCAGGGCTGCGGGGGGGCCTGGAGCCCCCGCAAATATTTACTGAAAGCCCCGGGGGAGGTTGTCCCTGGGGCTTGGGGGGGCTTTTAACCCCCCACCCATGTTTTTTGAAAGACCTGGGGGATGGTGGTCCCCAGGGATGGGTCATAGCCCGCCCACACATATTTTAGAGAAACCCCAGGTGTGGCAGTCCCCGTGGCTGGGGGGCACCTCTGGGCCCCCATTACAATAATAATTTTGCCCCAGGGACTTGGCCCACCTGGAGGCTAAATAGTAACAAAGTGCGGAAGCCCGTGCTTCGTTTTTTTTTTTCGTGGCCGGATCAGAGTACCCTGCGCGGATTTTGCAGATTTAAAAAAAATAAAATTAAAATTGTGAGACCCCTAAGCAGGCCTAGGGGGTCAGGGTGTTTCTATCCTTCACCCTTTTCGTGTTTTGCGGATTTGTTTCACTGATTTCTTGTACCTCGGTTCTACCGAGTCACCAGATGGCTGCCAACTCTTCCTGGTTGACAACCAATTATCATGAAGCTCGTGCTCGGGAGGATCCGCTGCACTAGATTTCTAAACTTTTTTATTTTTGATTTATTCAGCAACTACTGAACGGATTTACACCATCTTTCTGAACCAAGGGCTACCTTTTTGCCAAATTTGGTGTAATTCTGTTCAGCAGTTCGGGCTGTAGCCGTGTCTAAAGTTTCCTAAGGGAAATTGCATGGGGGAAAACACATTTTGAGACCCCCCTTTTTTCTCAGCCACCCTTGACGAATCACCCCAAAACTTTTTAAGATAGGAGGGGACCGGAGCGCCCCACGAGTTTTGAAAATTTTGCGAAGATTTGTCAACTGGCTCCAAAGTTATTGGGAATAGAATGTTGCAAATTTCCTGTTGAAAATAGGTCCTAACTATAACTATCTACTGGTGACCGCACGCAAGTAGATAATATATATATATATATATCACTGAGTGTAATATACACAAAGAGAAGACCATCTTGACACCATTCAAACAATAGGAAACTGCACTTATTTTTGATAAACTGAATGAAGGGCAAAATCTATGAAGCAAGAGTTGATGTCCAATATGCCTCGAAAAGAGAAGAGCACCCTTTGGCTCAAAAGTACGAATGGCTTTCATAAATGCACTAAGTGCAAAGCCTGCAGGCATGGCATCAACACGAGCAAAGTACCTCTTCCCCTCAGAAAAGCTCCACTAGAGATCAGAGAGAACTTTACCTGCAAGACAGATTTTGCAGTTTATGATTTGTAATGCACCTGCAACAAAAAAAACGTAGGGAGCACCATACACCCTGTCCATTTGAGGATATCCATTTGAGGATATTGCAACACCTGCGTGCAATCGGGAATGACGATCCCGCATACCCGCATACCCGGTAGCACGCCACATTAACACACACCTTGGTGGGAGGGCAGAAGACCTGAAGTACTTTGTCATAGATAGTGTCAAGAAAAATGCTAGGGGTGGAAACAGACAACTAGTCCTCAGGAGACTAGAATCTAGGTATATCATCCTACTAGACTTCAAGACACCTAACAGTCTGAATGTAGACAAAGCTATGAGTGTGCACCTCTGAACTCCTAACACCTTACACCACTAAGACCTAACGTCACTGTATTAGCTAACTCCTCTTTCCTCGACCCACTCCTCCTAACACCCAACCGCATGCTTTCATTATACCATCTTCCTTCATATCCCTTGCTTGGGTAATCTATTAGAACACATCACACAATCCCTCTTCACACACTAACCACAAACATCACCAGTCACTTGACCTTCACCTTCCGGGGCCCACCAATCACGAGTTCATTCAACCCCATACTGACCCAACAAGCATTTACGATGAGTTGGCCTACATTACATGAGCAAAACCGTGTCCCACACGCCCCCTGCTGCAGCAAGACAAACACCCGATTCCTTTGTGTACACAAAATTGATGCACACGATCGGGATTACAGGCAATATCCTGCAGGTAGCAATGGTACCGCACTCGGGATGTATGATAGTACAATGCGATCATTTTGATCGCGGTACTTTACATCGCGGATTTTACAACGCAAGTCGTTACAACGACTTGCGTTGGAGGGCGCGATTGAGAATTATTATAATTTTCTATTCCAACTCCAGCCCACGTAACAGTAGGGAAGGTGTTGGAATAGAAAATCACAATATTCCTTAACCAAGAGCACCACCCAGCGCAAGTCGTAGTAATGACTTGCGTTGTAATGGCAGCGTGGTAAAGGTCGTGCGGTGTAAACACCGCATTGTAAGCGATGTTTACCCGCACTCGCGGGACACGGGTAGCAGTAACACATACACTACAGATGACTGCCACTAGGTCCAGATATGTAAGCATACACACGATCTGCACTACAGACATGATTGTGGAGTTAGCCAAGGTAGCACACTGGTGGGACACAGGAAGCAGCAACACATACACTAGAGGTATATGCCACGAGGTCATGAGAAATTAGAACTCATTAATGGCAACTACAGACACACGGATTACCAAACATAACCATCAATGCCACCGTCTGGGCCAAAGCAAATAATGGGGGGACGCACTGTTCAAACTCAATGTGATATTTCTTGATTGCAAGTGTATATATTGCACGCGAATCGCACCATGGTTCACTGTTTTATACTATTATTTCTTCCACTGAAGTACAGAATTGTGAAACATAACAATTTTGGCTTTATGAACAATATTTACCTAGCCATTACATTATAATTTATGATTGAATTTTTAAAAATGTTTTTGAAATAATGGTGGTAATAGAAACACTGCTAGTCTTACCATGACTAATCACTTGTCAAGGAGCACACCTCTTCTATGTCCTTTGCATTGGGGCAAGTAGCCATGACAACCCACGTCGCTGTTACTAAGCAAGTCACACATATATAATGCACTATTTCAATGTGAACAGATGTTGTGAACAAGGCTGTCCTGCCGCCGAAACGCGTCAAAGTCTATCGTATGGAATACATTTCTCTTTGATATACTGATCCCACGGAGTCAGCGCCTGTTTTTACACGAATCGATTCAGGATTGAAATCCATATATATATATATACCATACTACCGTGAACAGGAAATACGGTTCGATGCGCGTAGGAGAAAGAAACGTTTGTGAAATAAAATACTTTTGAACTTACCAAGAGGAGTGCTGTGGAATTACTCGTGATATATATATATACATATATATATATATATATATCCACACAATTTTTCTCGATGGGGTTGCACGAGGAGCAAACAGACTCGCACTCCAGTGATCCGTGTATAAACAATGTGTTTATTGGCGACGCGTTTCGACCAGGCGGTCTTTCTCGTTAGCCAAAGGGATACATTTGAAAACACCCATTTAAAGTGCACAAAAGTAGAAAGTGTGGTAGGACCACGGTTCGTAAGGACAGAATTATAATAGAGCTGGAAAACAGACTATATGTTTCCACAGTTTTCATCACTTATGCTATTTAGCGTCATAGCTGCAAATTCATAAGAAACATTTCCGATAATAATGGACGCTTGGCTTTGTGCAGTCATATAATTAAATGGAAATTCCTAATGAAATAAATATATCCATGCAATAAGTTTGAACCAATGGGAAAAGGCAAATGAAACTTCCAGGCCAAGCCACGGATTCCTCCCCTGCCTTCCGCGGGAGCAACAGCTACGCCCTCAGCATTTTTTAAACTCTCTGCTAGCATAGCTCTTGCTTAGCGCTTTACTTTTAAAACTCACCTTTTGCTTTCAGGGACTTTTCCCTACCACACCCATCCCCGCGCAGCTGAGCTTGACGCTGCAGCGGACACAGGACTCCCTGTTCGCCGCCTTCAGCGGCCGCCCCCCCAGGCCACGCCCACTCTCTTTGGCCACGCCCACCTGGGGCCTTTAAGAGCTGATTACGAGCTCGTTTTACACACGGATTCCTCCCCTGCCTTCCGCGGGAGCAACAGCTACGCCCTCAGCATTTTTTAAACTCTCTGCTAGCATAGCGCTTGCTTAGCGCTTTACTTTTAAAACTTACCTTTTGCTTTCAGGGACTTTTCCCTACCACACCCATCCCCGCGCAGCTGAGCTTGACGCTGCAGCGGACACAGGACTCCCTGTTCGCCGCCTTCAGCGGCCGCCCCCCCAGGCCACGCCCACTCTCTTTGGCTACGCCCACCTGGGGCCTTTAAGAGCTGATTACGAGCTCGTTTTACACACGGATTCCTCCCCTGCCTTCCCCCGGAGCAACAGCTACGCCCTCAGCATTTTTTAAACTCTCTGCTAGCATAGCGCTTGCTTAGCGTTTTACTTTTAAAACTCACCTTTTGCTTTCAGGGACTTTTCCCTACCACACCCATCCCCGCGCAGCTGAGCTTGACGCTGCAGCGGACACAGGACCCCCTGTTCGCCGCCTTCAGCGGCCGCCCCCAGGCCACGCCCACTCTCTTTGGCCACGCCCCCTCTCTTTGGCCACGCCCCCTTTTAGCCCTACAAATCATGTGCTTCTACCGTACGCGCAGCGGACGGGCGCAGCGGGCGCGCCGTTTGCGCGCCAAAGGCGCGCCTAAGGCAAGCCCGTCTGCGCCCGTCCGCGACCGGCCGGGACCAGGGGCCACAGATTCTGCCCATTTTGTGTCCTACACCTCCGCTCAATTATCCGCACTCATGGCTCCCGCCTCTGTCCCTCCTTCGGTAGCCTCACGTATTGCTTCACTTGGCGTCTCTTCGCCTTCCTGTCCAACTTCATCCCCCCCTTCCTTACCCTCCATCCCCCCTCCAACGGCTCATCATGTAACCCCTTCTCTCCCACTGTCACCCCCTGCAGCTTCGGCTCTTCTGTTAAACACCCGGTCAGCTGTCAAGCATCAAACTGAACTCTTCAACCTTCTCTCCTCAGATTCCTCCGATTATCTTTTTCTCACGGAGACATGGTTTTCTTCTGATTCACTCCCCGATCTTTTAGCTATTCTTCCTGACACATACTATGCCCTCCGCGCGGACCGCCCGGCCAGTAAAACCGGCGGTGGAGTGGCAATGATTATTCGATCCACGCTGAAGTTTCAGCTTCTCGACCACTCTCCTATACCCAACGTGGATTTCCTGGTCGCTCGGTCCACCAATCTTATCGACCCCCTTACTTTTGTCCTCGTTTATCGGCCCCCTCTGCCCATGCCTCAATTTGTTCCCCTCTTTCAAGACATCCTGGCCACCCTATCAGTGAACAACTCGGCAGTTGTTCTACTAGGCGACTTCAACTACTGGCCGGACGATCCTCGAGAAAGTCCAACTTCTAAAGACTTTTCTGCAACTCTTCACTCTTTAAACTTCACTCCTCACGTCTTCTCATCCACTCACGTTAAGGGTCATACCTTGGACCAAATTTGGTCCCTGCGTTGCCCCCTCTCTGTTCTCTCCACCCTTCCCTGTCTCTGGTCAGATCACTTTCTTATTTCTTTTAATATTCCCGTTCCTTATCATCCTAAAGTCCCTCTCCCCAAAAACTTGACAGCCCGCTGCTGGAATCAGACAGATCTCTCCCTTCTTTCTTCCTCTCTGGCTTCCACCACTCCTGACTTGACCAACCTCTCTCTGGAAGATCAAGCTGATGCTGTCTGTGCTTGGCTATCCTCCTCCTGTGACCTCGTCGCCCCTCTTAAAAACATCAAATCTGGCCGGCCCCATGAGGCCCACAGATGGTTCTCTAGTGAACTCAAAGAGTTAAAACTTAATCTTAGGCGATCAGAGCGCCAATGGAGGCATCACTACTGCCCTCTTCTTCGCATTAAGTAAAAATCATATCTCAACAGCTACAAAAAGGCCATTATCTCGGCAAAAATGGAATACTTTTCCGAAAAAGTTGCCCGCTCTTCCAACAAATCCCGAGAGATTTTTTCACTCGTAAAACAACTTGCCACATCCGATCGTACTAACGTTAGCGTCGCCCCTTCCCTCTCATTTTGTCTTTCCCTCAACAATTACTTTATTGACAAAATCTCTGCTATCAAAGCTAATATCCCCGCAGTTTCTCAAACCCTGGTTATCCCCCCTCTCCCCCCCTGCCTTTTATGTTAGACCTCTTCCCCCCTATCACTCCTCCACAATTCTCTGCTCTGCTGGTCAAGGTCAAATCAGGATCGCCAGTCGACTGCGCGCCGGCTCGGATTCTTCAAACCCTTTTCTCTCACTCTCCTGGACCCCCTCTAACACTTCTTAACTCATCCCTGGCTCTTGGATCTGTTCCCTCTTCTTTCAAAATCGCTATTGTTCTTCCTATAATAAAGAAACCTGGCCTGGATCCTTCTTCACCCTCTAACTTCAGGCCCAATTCCCTTCTTTCCTACTTGGGGAAGATTGTGGAAAGCCACGTCACCTCCTGCCTGTCCTCACATATTGAGAAGCATGTTCTCTTGGCTTCCCACCAGGCGGGCTTCCGCCCGGGTCACTCTACCGAGATGGTCGTCACTGCTGTCTTGGACGAGCTCAAGGGAAGGGCCGATTCCAACCTCCCCCAGGCGCTGGTGCTCCTCGACTTGTCGGCTGCGTTTGACACGGTTGATCATGCCATCCTTCTCGACCGTGTCAGCGCAGCCGGCATCAGGGGCGTAGCACTTTCCTGGTTGAAGTCCTTCCTTCATGGCAGGTCCCAGGCAGTTCAGCTTGCCGGCTTCTCCGCCCCTCCCCGCCCTCTCGTGTGTGGGGTTCCCCAAGGTTCTTCCCTTTCCCCTCTTCTCTTCAATCTTTATATCTATCCTCTAATTTTTTCTCTCCGCGAGCTGGGGGTCTCCGTGTATAATTACGCTGACGACCTCCAGCTCATCTTTGATCTTTCCACTCCTGACTCTTCTTCCTTCTTTAGTTCTACTTTAGTTTTCATTTCGGACTGGATGATCACGAACCACCTCAAATTAAACCCCGACAAGACGGAGCTTGTCCTCACTGGTGGTCCCTCTAATCCCTGGTCCCCCTCTCACTGGCCCCTTTCTTTAGGCACCCCCCCATCCCAGTTCCCACTGTTCGCACTTTAGGTCTTAAAGTCAGCAGTGACCTCTCCATTCACTCCCAAGTTAGCGCTGTAATTTCATCTTGTTTTTTATTCCTCCGCCTTATCCGAAAAATCTCCCGCTTCTTTTCCACTGACGCCCTCAAATCCATCATTTCAGCCCTCATCACCTCCCGCCTCGATTACGGGAATGCCCTTTATTCCGGCATCCCCGCCTTTTCCCATATCACGCCCGTTCTCAAGTCCCTTCACTGGCTCCCGGTTCGCTTTCGTTCCTCCTTCAAATTGGCCTGCCTAGCCTTTTTAGCCTTCACCCACTCTGCTCCTCTGTTTATTGTTTCCTTGATCACTCCCTACACTCCCTCTCGCACTCTTCGCTCGTCCTCTCAACTTCTTCTCCAAATTCCCCGTTACCGTAAAGCCCGTATTGGTGGCACCCATTTCTCGGTCTTGGCCCCTCAGTACTGGAACAGTCTCCCATTTTCCATCCGATCAATCCCTACTTACCCGGCTTTCCGTAAAGCATTAAAAACTTTTCTCTTCCTCCAGGCTTTCCCCGGCTAGCTCCCATCGTCTGCAGTGCTGAATCCGCTCTCCCCCCCCTCCCTACCCCTTTCTCCCTTCCCTCCCCCTTTCCCCTCCCAGCGCCAGGAAGCCGCGCGGCCACAGTGCGCTTAATTAAGTTCCTTTTTCATTTCATTTCATTTCAAGTGGCCATGTACATTCTGTCCAAGTTAGTATTACATGTGACAAGATGGCTATCTGGGCCAAGTGGCCTACTGGCGTGAAACGTATAATATGCAAACACATGCCATTGCGATAGAATAACTGTACATTTTGGTAGAGCATGTAATGAGCAAGAAAATGTATACACAGATGCCAATATATATATATGCCATTTAGGAATAAAAACAAGTAATACAATTAGATGATCCTTAGAAAATCGGCACTGGTCCAAGCCTGGAACCAATTTCGGGATTGTGCAATGAGGTGACCCCTATATTACATATATACAAAACTGAGGTTCAAAAATTCGGTGACAGGGCAGTGTGGTGGTTGAAGGTGAAATGTGCAAACTACAATCTGGTTGTTTAGGAAGCATGATTGGGGTACAGGTGTGTCTCTGGGAACGGATCGTGGTCCGTGGTTCAGAGATAGTGATCAGTTTGAGTGTCCTAGGCTATTCTGTGAAATTTCAATGTCCTATCTGTTGAGACAAGGAAGAGAGCCCTCTTCCAAGTTACAGTATGGTCATAGAAATTGGCGATCACAACAGCATAAATTCCAGGTTTAAGGCAAGTAATTCAAAAGCAGCAGCAGGGTCATGTAGAGAGTACTTATCCAAGATGGACATGTAACTCCTCGTCCTCATTCAGTCCAAATGGGTTCTTGGAGTCGAGGTGAATGATGTAACGTGACTCAAGGATTCTCAGTTGTTTAACTCTGTCACCACCTCTGGGATTTGGTGGTATTCTGTCAATACCAAAGAATGAAAAATAGTTAACATCATTGTTGTGAAACTGCAACAAATGGCGCGCAGTGGCATAGCTCATATCACCATTCTTGATTGCCCTCATATGTTCAAGGATGCGCGTTTTAATGGGGAAGATCATACTCCCCACGTAAAACTTCCTGCATGGGCATACATTGACATAAACACAAAAATCTGTATTGCAATTCATGAATTTCCCAATAAGTTCAGTATTCCCAGTCGGCACAGGGTATGACTTTACATTCTTGCTTGTCTCACACGCCTTGCACTTTCCATACTTGAAAAAGCCCTTCTGTTCCTTCAGCCACGTTCGTTTCTTGGGGGCCCCCAAATAGCTTCTGACTAACATATCTTTGAGAGAGCGTGCCTTTCTGTAGGTGACTTGTGGTTGTGTGCTGACTGAGCTACCTATTACAGGATCGTTTTTCACAATGTGCCAGTGTTTCTTAAGGGTCTCACGGACTTTGTGTGCTTCCACATTGTATGCGGTTATCATCCTGACATTGTTGGTAGATCTAGTATCTTTTTTTTTCTTAACAAGGAGTTCTGTTCGGTCTCTAGACTTAGCTTTTTCTGTGGCTACTTTCAGTACTTTGTCATGGTACCCTCTGGCTCTGAATCTCTTCGTCATGGATGAATGTTCTCTCTCAAAGGCAGTCTGGGAACTACAGTTACGCTTAGCTCTAAGCAACTCCCCGTACGGTATGCTGTTCTTGAGACTGGCAGGATGATGGCTGCTAGCGTGTAAAACGCTGTTCCCAGATGTGGGATTCCTGTATAGGCTGGTGTGTAATTTCCCGTCCTTAACCTTGACTGTTATATCCAAAAAATCCATTTCCCCCTGGTCTTGCTTGTTGGTGAATCTGAGATTTATGTCGTTCCTATTCAAAGAGTAGAGGAACCTATCTAGGTCTTTTTTCGGGCCACCCCAGATCATAAAGATGTCATCCATGTACGGGTATAGAAGGCAATGTTGCGTGTGAGATTCTCAATCTCATCTGTCCAAAGCATTTGCTCCTCCCACCATCCCATTAGCACACAGGCGTAACTCGGCGCAAAGCAGCTTCACATCGCAGTGCCCACCTCTTGTTTGAACCACCTGTCCTCAAATAGAAAAAAGTTGTTGAGCAGGCAAAATTCCAACATTTCAAGTAACATCTCAGTTTTTTTAAGAAGGAGAACAGATCTGTCCCTAAAGAAGTGTTTGCAGGCATGTATACCATCATGGTGTCTGATGCAAGTGTAGAGGGAAACTACGTCTATCGTGACAAACGAGAAGTTTTCTTCCCATGTGATTCCCTCTATTTTGTTGATGAAGTCTGTACTGTCTGTACTGTCTCTGCAGTAAGAGGGAAGGTTGAGAACATAAGGGAAAAGGAAAGTGTCCAAAAAGGTGGAGGTGTTTTCTAGAGACTGCCATTGGCTGACACAATAGGTCTGCCAGGTGGATTGTGACCATCTTTGTGCACCTAGGGCAACATGTAAAAACAAGGGGCGACTGGGTGTTTGTTGTATAGAAATCTGTATTCTGCCTCGGCCAGTAGACCACCATCCTTCGACACCCTTAGCTTCTCAGAGTAGCTGTTTATGCTCAAGGAATATTCCTCCCTGTTGGACTTCCTGTAATTCCCAGAAAGTCCCAACTGTTTGTTTGCCTCATCCTTGTACATGTTAATGTCCCACAAGACCACATTACCCCCCTTGTCGGATGGTTTTATGATGAAGCTTGGATCTGCATTGAGCGTGCCCAGGGCCTCCCTTTGTTCAGGTGTCAGGTTGTGAGCTTGTTTGTTAGTGCTTCCCTTCTACACATACATCAGGTCCCTGATTACAACTTCGTGGAAGGTGTCCGGACAGTCATGTGGTGTAGTGGGATTAAATGTTTGCTTGGGTCTAAAGTTTGTGGTGTCACTACCTGTAAGTGTCAACCCCATGCGTTCAAGTATTTCAGAATCATTCAGACCCTCAATGTCCTCACCACATAATTCAATTGCACATGCCAGACTCTCCACATCCTGTATTGCTAGTACCGTTGATGCATGTGTGCTCCAACCCGCTTCTATTGTCCTTTGGTCTAAGGCACGCTTTTTCTTTAGCATAAACATTTTCATGAGTTTGAGTTTACGTACAAAAAGGAAAACATCAATTGCTCCTCTTGTGTTTCCTTCCTCCCCTCCTCGTTGGCCTCCTCTCACGTTTGAGCCTCTTCCCCTTCCGTATCTCTGTTCCGGTGGCCTTGTCCATAGTGTCATTCCTGACTGTAAAAAAAGATACTCTTCCAGGGGTTTGAAGGTTAAGGTATTCCTGCTGCGGGTGTCCATTGTTTCATCCAACTCCGAGTAATTCTCCGATCCAGACTCCGATATTGTCGTGTTGCGTTGCTGTATATTTGCGCCCGATTGTTTAAACTGTTTTATAGCTCCGTCATATTTCCTGCCAAAGGTCTGAATCCGCCCACTGGCATAGTCCTGTTTGTCACGTAGGAATTAGCTTTTTTTCTTTTGCTTGATTTCGCCTTCATATTTGTCTAGTCTCTTTTCCATGTGTTCCAGTGCTTTTTCGATTTCATCTTTGGTATCATGTTTGTCGAGCGCCTCTTTCAGTTTTTCAATATCCTTAATGACCTGTTCCAGTTCCAATGCTGCATATTTGGATAAAAGTCCCAGCATGTTCTTGCAAGTGCCGGCCATGAGTCCAGACCAGTCTTCCATGAGTTTGGGATGAGGATTTTGGTAGGTCGGTGTAATTAGGATGCGCAGCCCTCTTGGTACTCTGCCCACCTCGATATAATTGTCCAGGGATGTCACCTCCCACCATCGGTTAATCTCTTTCTTCAGGAGTTTCTCGTATTAGAATAACATTTGTTTAAGGCTAGTGTCAGCTGGTGATGATGCTGTTTCAGCCTCCCTGAGATTTACTGCTCTGTTCTCTGTTTCACAGAATAAGGATCTGGCCTCGTCTGCCCTCCCAGCTAGGTGGTTTCTGGTAGTTTGTTCACCAGTCGCTGCGGTTGCGGCTGCGGCTGCGGCTGCCGTTGCCGCCCCCTGTTTACCTCTTGTCATGCTTCAAAGAGAGTGATTCCTTCCAGTGTGCGTCTTTAAATAAAATTACATGGAAAGAGACAGTCATTGCCGTGCTGTATCCAAAATCGATAGCGCGGTACCCCTGCCGGTGATATGAAATTAACTGCGAGATGAAGAGCTGGGCGAGCTAGTTACATGCCGGTTCGCGATCAGGCTTAGTAGCGTGCACCCTCCGGAGCGCGCCTCCCAACCCTATACTCACCAGCACTTTTCCCAGCCACGGACGTCTCACCGCAATGTTCTCTTCTCGGCGGACGGAGCAGGACTTGGCAAAAGCAGGTTCGGGAGAAGGTTTCCGACGTGTCCGCTCCTGTCCAGGCGGGGTTGGTGCGAGTCCCGGGTGCCGGAACCCGGAAGTGAATCCACGAAAGGTTTCTCGATGGGGTTGCACGAGGAACAAACAGACTCGCACTCCAGTGATCCGTGTATTAACAATGTGTTTATTGGCGACACGTTTTGACCAGGCGGTCTTTCTCATTAGCCAAAGGCATACATTTGAAAACACCCATTTAAAGTGCACAAAAGTAGAAAGTGTGGTAGGACCACGGTTCGTAAGGACAGAATTATAATAGAGCTGGAAAACAGACTATATGTTTCCACAGTTTTCATCACATATGCTATTTAGCGTCATAGCTGCAAATTCATAAGAAACATTTCCGATAATAATAGACGCTTGGCTTTGTGCAGTCATATAATTAAATGGAAATTCCTAATGAAATAAATATATCCATGCGATAAGTTTAAACCAATGGGAAAAGGCAAATTAAACTTCCAGGCCAAGTGGCAATGTACATTCTGTCCACGTTAGTATTACCTGTGAAAAGATGGCATATAAGATATATATATATATATTCACTGAAAAAAACATAGGTTATAGACCATATATAGTTAGGAATTAGCATTTACAAAACCTTGAAAATTCACTGAAAAAACCATAGGTTATAGACCATATATAGTTAGGAATTAGCATTTAGAAAACCTTATTTTACTCACACAAAACCATTGAAATTCCATATATAGTTAGTTGCACTAACTATATATCGCGCACCCGCAATCCACTGCTGATGATGTCACATATTACATCATTCATGACATGGTCAGTGACATCACTGATGACATCACTGATGACATCATCTAGTGTCTGTGTGTTTTTGTAAAGTTTAAATACGTTTTACATATTGAAGAATGACTGGATGGATGGAAGACTGAGTGTGTGTGTGGCTGGCTGGGAGGTGTGTGACGCTGTGCATATCAATGTGTACTTGTATCAGTGATTGTATAAGAGAGTAAGTATGTGTTAGTATATGTGTGAAAAGTATGGTGTTCTGTGTTTAACTATAGATGAGGAAATCGAAGTGTGATTGATTCTTCACAGGACTGACTAGGTGTATGAGTGCATATGATAGTGTTCTAATAATAACTGACTGTATGTATGAGTAATTGTATGGGTGAATGAGCGAATGTGTGTGTAGACGTACGAATCAGTGAGTGCGTATGTAGTAACTGGTATTGGTGTGTCATGATGTCATCAGTGATGTCATTTGAGATGTCATCAGTGATGTCATTTCAGATGTCATTAGTGATGTCATCAGTGATGTCACTGAAGTATGGTGTTCTGTGTTTAACTGTATAGATGAAGAAATGGAAGTGTGATTGATTCTTTACAGGACTGACTTGGTGTGTGAGTAACTCCATGGATGAGTGGCAGTGTGTGACTGTCTGCATAGGTGTATGAGTGCATATGATAGTGTTGTAATAATGAGTGACTGTATGTATGAGTGATTGTATGGGTGAATGAGTGAATGTGTGTGTAGACGTAGGAATCAGTGAGTGCGTATGTAGTAACTGGTATTGGTGTGGCATGATGTCATCAGTGATGTCATTTGAGATGTCATCAGTGATGTCATCAGTGATGTCATTTGAGATGTCATCAGTGATGTCATCAGTGATGTCACTGACCATGTCATGAATGATGTAATATGTGACATCATCAGCAGTGGATTGCGGGTGCGCGATATATAGTTAGTGCAACTAACTATATATGGAATTTCAATGGTTTTGTGTGAGTAAAATAAGGTTTTCTAAATGCTAATTCCTAACTATATATGGTCTATAACCTATGGTTTTTTCAGTGAATTTTCAAGGTTTTGTAAATGCTAATTCCTAACTATATATGGTCTATAACCTATGGTTTTTTCAGTGAATTTCATTGGTTTTTTAACAGCTAATATCTGTAGCTGTAAAATTTATTCTTCTTTAAATCCAAAAATATATTTTATATGTTTATTAATAAAAAAAAATTTAAATATTTTTTTTTCTTCGTTCCCGCTTCGCGAATCGGGAAGCTTCCCGTTAGCTGACCTTGATGCCGCGAAATAGACCGCGAGCCGGTAAACGTTTCTTTACCGCAACTGCCGCGTTAGAAAACAACATCGTGACGCCTCCCGTCCGCATGACGTTTCGCGTTGTCGCGTGATACGTCATATGACGTGCTACGTTAGCGAACTGGTACGCTTACCGAGTCGCAAAGCACAGGTTTCTGGAAGCAAACCGGGAGGCCCTGCAAAGCGCTTAACGTAAACACAGCAGGTCATGTGACTTGGTAATAACACTTTTCATTGGTTCATTTCACTTTTGGTTTCCTAATGATGTAAGACTAGGTCATATAATCTAAAATGAACACTTTTCATTGGTTGAGAACTATTGTTTTTCCCAAATGATGAAAATCCCTCCTTCTTTCCTCACTCTGACTTTCATCATTGTGAGAGAAAGACCCTTTGTTACCAGTGAGCAATGGCTTCTTTAGTAGCTTCAGCTGGTGCTTCCCCACCACCTCCACCACATCCAAGGAAGATTGGACCACCTGCTCAAGTTATAATTCAGCAAGAAGAGGAAGAAGAGGAACAGGACGACGAGCACGAAGAGAGGCACTTTTTGCCTGAGGAGCCCAGGACGTCTCACCGGAAAGAAAACTTCCCAAAGGTCAGAAAAAAGTAAATGCAAGATACGTAACTTGCCTTATATGTCAAGATAGACTGTCCAGAGGGACCGACAAAAAATACAGTTTCGGAAACTACACAATGCATCGCCATATGACTAGGTGGCATCCTAACAACTACAGTGCTGCACAGTTTCGTAACGACCTAGATAATCTCCCTATTATGGCCAGAAGATCTGTTGTACCGGAAGTAACGGGACCAGAGGGCAGGGAGATGGTGCCAAATATTCATGAAGTAAAACACGTCTGCGTACATTGCAATGGATTCATTTGCTACGGAGAAAGAAGCATCACTCTGATCAACAGAGCTATTGACTATCATATGCAAGTTTGTACGAAACGCCCCAAATAATAAATACTTTTTTTTTGTTTTGTTGCTCCTGTTGAGCCCTTTACAATGAATCGTTTTCATTGCCCCCTGCAAGAAAAACCCAAAAAAATATAAAACTGTTCAGAAAAATCCAAAAAAGTAAAAAAATGTTCAGAAAAATAATAAAAAAAATATAAAACAACAAAAACAATAAAAAAAAAAGTTCTTTTCAGAACTACCTCCCCGTTATTAAAAAATTGGTACAATATTTGGAACTGTGCCAACCTCTATTTCTCGTAGTTCGCTTCCCAGTTCGCTCGCCGGTACGCGAACCGGAAGTGAACCAAAATTTTTTTTAAAAAAAAAGAACAGTGAGTATAAGGGAAGGAAACAGACACTTATGTTAAAAGAAAGACAGCTATAGGGGAGTAAACTAGAGATACTATTACCCGTAATCCACTGCTGATGATGTCACATATTACATCATTCATGACATGCTCAGTGACATCATCAGCAGAGGATTGCGGGTTTTTTGGCAACGTGCCTTATCCACGGTTTAATAACGCTGCCTTTTGCTTTATATAAGTTTTCAAATTGTATGAAATATATACCAATAGGTCGTTATGAACCTTTAAGGTAGTGCTTTTCTTCATGAGGTCTGGTCGCTTCCATACACATACAGATGTTTCAAAGATGATCAAGAAGTTTATCTGAATGGAGAGGAATGCACTGAGACGCCAGATCATTCACTAATGTGTAGGCACATACAGTTACACGGTTCATGCAACAAACACCGACCAAATATGGCTTGCGTGTTGCAAGGCACGCCAGTTCCTGCTATCATCCCCACGTTCAAGTTGTTGGAAAATGGTAGTTATTTGATGCTCAATAATGAAGATTGTTCTGGGTTAATTAAAAGTATTCCTTTTATCGTAACAGTAAGTGAACGGGTTTTTTGCTGCAGAAATGTTCTATTTCCTCCCACACATGAACATAGGGAGTTTTCAATCTGGCCACAAATACCAACCTTGGGAGCAGATTTCAACGGCATGGCAAGAATAAGAGCTCTTTTGTCTCAGAGAGAGGTGGCCTTGAGTTCGGCCCGTGAAACTTTCGTGCTTCACATAGCGAACACCCGTACAGAGGTGCAGACCCTTTTCAATACTGATTCGCCTTTCCATTTCAGCAAGATGGTTCGGACTATCTTTAACGCGTCCTCCACAAAGGCCCTGGCGCACTTTTTTAAAGTTGTTACCAGTGGTCTCGTGACTTCATTTGAGAAAATCTTTGGAGTCATCCCTGCTTTCTTTCATTCTATTTTTTTCCACTGTGCTTCGTGGATTCCCATTTTTACTTGCATTACCAGCGGACGCTCTTGTGCTTTTTTACATTTTTAAATATGGATGTCCCTCCTGTGCAAGCTCCCGCCCTGCAGCTGCTGACACTGTTCCGCAATCGCATGCTAGAATATTATGGCACAATGCCGTTGGCGATATTAAGCACGGCATATGGATTATCTTTTCGATTCTCCTACTTCACCTGTGTCCAGCCTGTATTTCACTGCCTGACCTGTGATTTCGATTGGGCCATTGATTTGTGTCTCTGCGGACCGGTTTCTCCTGACGTCGACTTTAATCAGCTGATGACTCCTATCATTACTCACGAGTTGGTTTGTCCTGGCGAGAGGATTATGGCTGTGGCATTGATGCATGGACTAATTGGTCCCTGGAATTTACTGGCGGCAACACAGTCTTTCTTGGAACAGAGCTTTCTTGAAAACCCACCGAGCTGTCCTCTGATGGTGATAGAGGATCCGGTGCTGGGAGAGCACGTATGTTCTTTTCCGCTTTTAAATTGGATGGCTGAACTCTTTTCGGATGAAGACGGTGACTTCCTATTGGAGGCTGTTGCAGCTTATTTTGCATACACAGTTATGTCATAGACCTTTTTCATGTTTGATATGCTGAGTACTAGCATTTCATTGACAATTCATTGACTTATTTGTCAAGTTTTTATTATTTAGCTTGCCTATTGGCTTAAGACTCGATAAAGTACTTGGCTGTTTTATTTTTCTTTAGCATTAAATTTTCCTAGTTTTTAATGTTTTACCTTGCGGACCGTCCACATATAAAGTTGCAATCTGCTCTCATGAGATGGCACTTCTATTATCTTATTCAGTTAGTTTCCGGATCATGGGGAGGTGTCATCTAGGTCCTGGATATCTTTACACCGTGTTAAGTTAGCATGGGCTCATTACCGGTTTAAACGCCATTTTTCCTTTTTTGCAACTTCTGCACACGACACTTAGTTGTTGCTTTAGCTTTCAACCTAGTAGTTCATCGTGGTTTACATGAGAATAATATGTTATTGCTCTACTATCTGCTTTGCTTGTTAAACTATATCTGTACAGCGAGTGCTGAAGTTTCAAGAACAACACGATACAGAATTGTTATGAGGTCTGATCTCCACGACTTCATACTCATAACATAAGTGCAGCTTCTGCCAATTCTGGGCATGAGGCGGGTTTTATATTGCTTTGCCGAACACACATACACAACAGTTGATGCGGTTCACATGAAGAGAGAGCTGGTGTATGCTGATGTGATTCCTTCAAATCTAAGACACTAAAGTATGGGCACGCCCTAAACCAACACAAAGAGACCTTCTTAGCAAATAATATAATATGTGTATTAGGAAGGGTGAGATATAAGCAGCCGCGGGCCGTGGAGGGAGTTACGGTGGGGCAGGGAGGCGGGGAGGGGGAGGGGCAGGGTGGAGCCCTCTCCACCCTGCCCCTCCCCCTCCCCGCCTCCCTGCCCCACCGTAACTCCCTCCACGGCCCGTGGCTGCTTATAAGTGTTGCTAACTCTTATTCATTTACAGCATGTTAACATACTGTCACCATTCGCTTTTTATGTACTAGTAACTATGCTGGTAATTTTGCTACTGATAATATGTGTACTTGTATTATCTAAGATACTACGCCTGAGAAGACGGCATTAGTAAATAAACATTTCAAATACACATGTGTTCTTCTTAACTCCATGTTCTGGTTTCTAAGAAATATATAACGACCGACTGTTCATGAGTTCCACGTATCCTGAGGTACTATAAGTTCATATTCTGGATTGTCTAAACATTGAGAGTTTGTTATATCCAATGTGACACTGTACCTAGCTTGCTAAGGGGTTTTTGATTACTAAGGTGAGTTTTGGGGCACCCTAATTCGCCGAGGTTCCAATCCTCTGTCCACAGTTCTGTGTGAGAACAGAAACCCTGCGACAGGGGCACCCCCGACCCTTGCTGGAGCTTCATCACACTTGCGATACAACTCCAGCAATGCGCCACCTTTACGGCACAGATACATCACGCATCTGTGCTGTTTTTGCCCCATGATGCTCCGCATTGTAAATGCAGCACACCATAGGTGACGGAACAGCGGCACAGAATGACTAACACATCCCTGGTGATGCGCCAGTCATCATAAATCTATCCCTATGCTTCTTATCTTGTTAGAGATGAACCGCCATATGTATCATCAAAGTTTTTAGCATTTCCTAAATAGCGAACTTTAAGGAATAAATAGCGATTCTTTACCATTCCTAGTTTGCGATGAGCTATTTGCTAATTACAAATTACCCATTCATTTCCTTCATTTCCATAGGGCGGTTGGACTCACTTTTAGCTCAAACGGCTGAATGGATTTCCACGAAACTTGGCAAAATTGTAGGGACTGGTAGCCCGATGTGCCTTTGCTATGTCTCAAGATATATGCTCCAGTGGTTTTTACGAAAATTAACTTTGAAAAATATATATTGGGCTACATTGGCCTATATATATGTTGGAGCCCAAATGTAGCCCAATGTAGCCCAATGAAGCCCAATGAAGCCCAATGTAGCCCAATGTAGCCCAAAGATGGCCGCCAGAGACAAAAAAAACAAATGTAGCCCAAATATCAGCCAGATGTAGCCCAACTATAGCCCAGTGACAGAATGACCAATCAGCTTCGCAAACCTCCGTTACGCGAAGCGGAGCGCTGTTACAGATATATATCTTTTTTTGAACATTAATTTCTCAAAATCCACTGGAGCACACATATTGAGACCTAGCAAAGGCACATCGGGCTACCAGTCCCTAATATTTTACCAAGTTTCGTGCAAATCCATTCAGCCGTTCGATTATTATTATTATTTTTTTTTTTTGCCCCGCGGGGCCCTTTTAAAACCTCCACATCAAACCTAGGGGGTCAGCGAGGATCTACTATGCCCCCTTATGGTCATTTGCCCCTTCGCTTTGGCCTCCTCTTGTCTCTCGATCCTACCGAGAGACAAGATGGCGGCCGCTACGGACTGTTTGGAATGTTTACAGACGCCGGAGAACCAATCAGCTTCGCTTCACAAAGCTCCGTTGCGCGAAAAGTACGCGTACTGGAGCGCTGCCCGGTCCGCTGTTACAGATATATATCTTTTTTTAAACGTTAATTTCTCAAAATCCACTGTAGCACATATATTGAGACCTACAAAAGGCACATCGGGCTACCAGTCCCTACAATTTTGCCAAGTTTCGTGCAAATCCATTCAGCCGTTCGGGCTAAAAGTGAGGCCAACCGCCCTATGGAAAACTCAATGTTAAAAACACGTTTTGGGACCCCCCTTTTTTCTCGACCCCCCCTGGACGAACCCCCCCCCCCAATTTTCAGGGGCTGCTCAGAAACAAAATGTGCCATTTTCCTGAAAATTTCAGCCAATTCCGTCCACAAACGCCAAAGTTATTTGACATAGAATTTTCAAAAATCCCATAGAGAAAAAATCCTAACTATATATACCTACTGGCGACCGCCAGTAGGTAATTTATATATATTTATTTATATATATATATATATATATATATATATATATATATATATATATATATATATATATATATATATATATTACCTACTGGCGGTCGCCAGTAGGTAGTTATAGTTAGGACCTAGTTTCCATAGGAAATCGTCAACATTCTATTTGGATTAACTTTGGCCCTGGTGGATGAATCTTTGCGAATTTCTCGAAGAAGATGGCTCGGTCCACTGCGCTCCTTCCCTGAAAATTTGGGGGGATTGGTGAAGTGGGGGCTGAGATAAAAGGGGGGTCCCAAAACGTGTTTTCTCCATGTTATTTTCCATAGGACGTTTAGACACGGCTACAGGTCGAACGGCTGAATGGATTTATAAGAAATTTGGCAAAACTGTAGAGTCCGGCTCGCAGATTACGCTTTTTGTGGAATGGTGTAAATCCGTTCAGTAGTTGCTGAGAAAATTAAAGTTAAAGTCAATTATATATCTATAAGCGCGGACGGGTGCGCGCACTCAAGTGGCTGCGCGCGAGCGAATTTTTTTTTTGCTGCGTGACGTCTGTTAACGTTCGATTCGAAGGAAATCAGGAAGTGTTGACCGCCATTTTGTCACTGCGAGTAAATATATTGTCATTTCAAAGTGTTGGAACATGGAAAGGGGAGAAGGTAGAGGTTGTTTTGCTGCGTAGGTTTTCTCAGGGTGTGAAGTAAGGTCCTTAAAGGCGAAAATATATAAAAAAAAAAAATTTAAAAAAGTTGCGGGGTGCGCGCACACCTATTTACAAGAGTGTGAAAATGGAGATAAATCAGAAGTTTGAGTGCTTTGATATAAGGTGGCTCTGAAAAGAGCCCTTGTGTTTATTGAGTTGTTTCTGCATTTATAAGTAAGTACCGATGCAGAGTCTGATGTTGCAGAGGAAGATTTTGTTTCCCTCATCCGTGAAATGAACACCATCTGTCCTATAGATGTCTTGCATGTGGTAACGCAAGTTGTTGTGGTAAATAGAACCCATGCTATAATCTCTGAGGAAAGCAGAAACAGATTTATTAACATGTCTCCTTGCTTTCTCAATTTGTGCACAATGTTGATTGGACCAATTCCATTTCTGTCTTTGGCATATATTGGAATATACCAAGGCAGTTCGAGGAAAAAGTGTCATCAATTGTCTAAAGGTGTCTTTTAGAAGCATT